>NC_134269.1:170946185-172146185 GCF_031893055.1 Leptodactylus fuscus | reverse complement strand
CCATATATTCTTTGAATTCCCAGTCAGACAATGGCACTGTATACCAGTATTAAAAATTGTGGGTGCACATAACCCCAATATGTTCTTTGAATTCCCAGCGAGACAATGGAACTGTATAGCAGTAGCAAAAATTGTGGGTGCACGTAACCCCCATATATTCTTTGAATTCCCAGTCAGACAATGGCACTGTATACCAGTAGTAAAAATTGTGGGTGCACATAACCCCAATATATTCTTTGAATTCCCAGTCAGACAATGGCACTGTATACCAGTATTAAAAATTGTGGGTGCACATAACCCCCATATATTCTTTGAATTCCCAGTCAGACAATGGCACTGTATACCAGTATTAAAAATTGTGGGTGCACATAACCCCCATATATTCTTTGAATTCCCAGTGAGACAATGGAACTGTATAGCAGTAGCAAAAATTGTGGGTGCACGTAACCCCCATATATTCTTTGAATTCCCAGTCAGACAATGGCAGTGTATACCAGTAGTAAAAATTGTGGGTGCACATAACCCCAATATATTCTTTGAATTCCCAGTGAGACAATGGCACTGTATACCAGTATTAAAAATTGTGGGTGCACATAACCCCCATATATTCTTTGAATTCCCAGTCAGACAATGGCACTGTATACCAGTAGTAAAAATTGTGGGTGCACATAACCCCAATATATTCTTTGAATTCCCAGTCAGACAATGGCACTGTATACCAGTATTAAAAATTGTGGGTGCACATAACCCCCATATATTCTTTGAATTCCCAGTCAGACAATGGCACTATATACCAGTAGTAAAAATTGTGGGTGCACATAACCCCAATATATTCTTTGAATTCCCAGTCAGACAATGGCACTGTATACCAGTATTAAAAATTGTGGGTGCACATAACCCCCATATATTTTTTGAATTCCCAGTCAGACAATGGCACTATATACCAGTAGTAAAAATTGTGGGTGCACATAACCCCAATATATTCTTTGAATTCCCAGTCAGACAATGGCACTGTATACCAGTAGTAAAAATTGTGGGTGCACATAACCCCAATATATTCTTTGAATTCCCAGTGAGACAATGGCACTGTATACCAGTATTAAAAATTGTGGGTGCACATAACCCCCATATATTCTTTGAATTCCCAGTCAGACAATGGCACTGTATACCAGTAGTAAAAATTGTGGGTGCACATAACCCCAATATATTCTTTGAATTCCCAGTCAGACAATGGCACTGTATACCAGTATTAAAAATTGTGGGTGCACATAACCCCCATATATTCTTTGAATTCCCAGTCAGACAATGGCACTGTATACCAGTAGTAAAAATTGTGGGTGCACATAACCCCAATATATTCTTTGAATTCCCAGTCAGACAATGGCACTGAATACCAGTATTAAAAATTGTGGGTGCACATAACCCCCATATATTCTTTGAATTCCCAGTCAGACAATGGCACTGTATACCAGTATTAAAAATTGTGGGTGCACATAACCCCCATATATTCTTTGAATTCCCAGTGAGACAATGGAACTGTATAGCAGTAGCAAAAATTGTGGGTGCACGTAACCCCCATATATTCTTTGAATTCCCAGTCAGACAATGGCACTAAATACCAGTAGTAAAAATTGTGGGTGCACATAACCCCAATATATTCTTTGAATTCCCAGTCAGACAATGGCACTGTATACCAGTATTAAAAATTGTGGGTGCACATAACCCCCATATATTCTTTGAATTCCCAGTGAGACAATGGAACTGTATAGCAGTAGCAAAAATTGTGGGTGCACGTAACCCCCATATATTCTTTGAATTCCCAGTCAGACAATGGCAGTGTATACCAGTAGTAAAAATTGTGGGTGCACATAACCCCAATATATTCTTTGAATTCCCAGTGAGACAATGGCACTGTATACCAGTATTAAAAATTGTGGGTGCACATAACCCCCATATATTCTTTGAATTCCCAGTCAGACAATGGCACTGTATACCAGTAGTAAAAATTGTGGGTGCACATAACCCCAATATATTCTTTGAATTCCCAGTCAGACAATGGCACTGTATACCAGTATTAAAAATTGTGGGTGCACATAACCCCCATATATTCTTTGAATTCCCAGTCAGACAATGGCACTATATACCAGTAGTAAAAATTGTGGGTGCACATAACCCCAATATATTCTTTGAATTCCCAGTCAGACAATGGCACTGTATACCAGTATTAAAAATTGTGGGTGCACATAACCCCCATATATTCTTTGAATTCCCAGTCAGACAATGGCACTATATACCAGTAGTAAAAATTGTGGGTGCACATAACCCCCATATATTCTTTGAATTCCCAGTCAGACAATGGCACTATATACCAGTAGTAAAAATTGTGGGTGCACATAACCCCAATATATTCTTTGAATTCCCAGTCAGACAATGGCACTGTATACCAGTAGTAAAAATTGTGGGTGCACATAACCCCAATATATTCTTTGAATTCCCAGTGAGACAATGGCACTGTATACCAGTATTAAAAATTGTGGGTGCACATAACCCCCATATATTCTTTGAATTCCCAGTCAGACAATGGCACTGTATACCAGTAGTAAAAATTGTGGGTGCACATAACCCCAATATATTCTTTGAATTCCCAGTCAGACAATGGCACTGTATACCAGTATTAAAAATTGTGGGTGCACATAACCCCCATATATTCTTTGAATTCCCAGTCAGACAATGGCACTGTATACCAGTAGTAAAAATTGTGGGTGCACATAACCCCCATATATTCTTTGAATTCCCAGTCAGACAATGGCACTGTATACCAGTAGTAAAAATTGTGGGTGCACATAACCCCAATATATTCTTTGAATTCCCAGTCAGACAATGGCACTGTATACCAGTATTAAAAATTGTGGGTGCACATAACCCCCATATATTCTTTGAATTCCCAGTCAGACAATGGCACTGTATACCAGTAGTAAAAATTGTGGGTGCACATAACCCCAATATATTCTTTGAATTCCCAGTCAGACAATGGCACTAAATACCAGTAGTAAAAATTGTGGGTGCACATAACCCCAATATATTCTTTGAATTCCCAGTCAGACAATGGCACTGTATACCAGTATTAAAAATTGTGGGTGCACATAACCCCCATATATTCTTTGAATTCCCAGTGAGACAATGGAACTGTATAGCAGTAGCAAAAATTGTGGGTGCACGTAACCCCCATATATTCTTTGAATTCCCAGTCAGACAATGGCAGTGTATACCAGTAGTAAAAATTGTGGGTGCACATAACCCCAATATATTCTTTGAATTCCCAGTCAGACAATGGCACTGTATACCAGTATTAAAAATTGTGGGTGCACATAACCCCCATATATTCTTTGAATTCCCAGTCAGACAATGGCACTGTATACCAGTAGTAAAAATTGTGGGTGCACATAACCCCAATATATTCTTTGAATTCCCAGTCAGACAATGGCACTGTATACCAGTATTAAAAATTGTGGGTGCACATAACCCCCATATATTCTTTGAATTCCCAGTCAGACAATGGCACTATATACCAGTAGTAAAAATTGTGGGTGCACATAACCCCAATATATTCTTTGAATTCCCAGTCAGACAATGGCACTGTATACCAGTATTAAAAATTGTGGGTGCACATAACCCCCATATATTCTTTGAATTCCCAGTCAGACAATGGCACTATATACCAGTAGTAAAAATTGTGGGTGCACATAACCCCCATATATTCTTTGAATTCCCAGTCAGACAATGGCACTATATACCAGTAGTAAAAATTGTGGGTGCACATAACCCCAATATATTCTTTGAATTCCCAGTCAGACAATGGCACTGTATACCAGTATTAAAAATTGTGGGTGCACATAACCCCCATATATTCTTTGAATTCCCAGTCAGACAATGGCACTGTATACCAGTAGTAAAAATTGTGGGTGCACATAACCCCAATATATTCTTTGAATTCCCAGTCAGACAATGGCACTGTATACCAGTATTAAAAATTGTGGGTGCACATAACCCCCATATATTCTTTGAATTCCCAGTCAGACAATGGCACTGTATACCAGTAGTAAAAATTGTGGGTGCACATAACCCCAATATATTCTTTGAATTCCCAGTCAGACAATGGCACTGTATACCAGTATTAAAAATTGTGGGTGCACATAACCCCCATATATTCTTTGAATTCCCAGTCAGACAATGGCACTGTATACCAGTATTAAAAATTGTGGGTGCACATAACCCCCATATATTCTTTGAATTCCCAGTGAGACAATGGAACTGTATAGCAGTAGCAAAAATTGTGGGTGCACGTAACCCCCATATATTCTTTGAATTCCCAGTCAGACAATGGCACTGTATACCAGTAGTAAAAATTGTGGGTGCACATAACCCCAATATATTCTTTGAATTCCCAGTCAGACAATGGCACTGTATACCAGTATTAAAAATTGTGGGTGCACATAACCCCCATATATTCTTTGAATTCCCAGTCAGACAATGGCACTGTATACCAGTAGTAAAAATTGTGGGTGCACATAACCCCAATATATTCTTTGAATTCCCAGTCAGACAATGGCACTGTATACCAGTATTAAAAATTGTGGGTGCACATAACCCCCATATATTCTTTGAATTCCCAGTCAGACAATGGCACTGTATACCAGTAGTAAAAATTGTGGGTGCACATAACCCCAATATATTCTTTGAATTCCCAGTGAGACAATGGCACTGTATACCAGTATTAAAAATTGTGGGTGCACATAACCCCCATATATTCTTTGAATTCCCAGTCAGACAATGGCACTGTATACCAGTATTAAAAATTGTGGGTGCACATAACCCCAATATATTCTTTGAATTCCCAGTGAGACAATGGCACTGTATACCAGTATTAAAAATTGTGGGTGCACATAACCCCCATATATTCTTTGAATTCCCAGTCAGACAATGGCACTGTATACCAGTATTAAAAATTGTGGGTGCACATAACCCCAATATATTCTTTGAATTCCCAGTGAGACAATGGAACTGTATAGCAGTAGCAAAAATTGTGGGTGCACGTAACCCCCATATATTCTTTGAATTCCCAGTCAGACAATGGCAGTGTATACCAGTAGTAAAAATTGTGGGTGCACATAACCCCAATATATTCTTTGAATTCCCAGTCAGACAATGGCACTGTATACCAGTATTAAAAATTGTGGGTGCACATAACCCCCATATATTCTTTGAATTCCCAGTCAGACAATGGCACTGTATACCAGTATTAAAAATTGTGGGTGCACATAACCCCAATATATTCTTTGAATTCCCAGTCAGACAATGGCACTGTATACCAGTATTAAAAATTGTGGGTGCACATAACCCCCATATATTCTTTGAATTCCCAGTCAGACAATGGCACTGTATACCAGTATTAAAAATTGTGGGTGCACATAACCCCAATATATTCTTTGAATTCCCAGTGAGACAATGGCACTGTATACCAGTATTAAAAATTGTGGGTGCACATAACCCCCATATATTCTTTGAATTCCCAGTCAGACAATGGCACTGTATACCAGTATTAAAAATTGTGGGTGCACATAACCCCAATATATTCTTTGAATTCCCAGTCAGACAATGGCACTGTATACCAGTATTAAAAATTGTGGGTGCACATAACCCCCATATATTCTTTGAATTCCCAGTCAGACAATGGCACTGTATACCAGTAGTAAAAATTGTGGGTGCACATAACCCCAATATATTCTTTGAATTCCCAGTGAGACAATGGCACTGTATAGCAGTAGCAAAAATTGTGGGTGCACGTCACCCCAATATATTCTTTGAATTCCCAGTCAGACAATGGCACTATATACCAGTAGCAAAAATTGTGGGTGTATATAGCCCCATTTCTATTGCTAGGGGACTTGCAGGGTATTTCTGAGGTGAAGGTGGGGGGGCACACCGTTGGAACGGGGATTTGGGGTGTATATATGGGGTATACGGGAATACACTGTCAGTGTGTTCCATTCAGGATCCTGGGAAAGCTGGGTTGCGGCGATTGAGCCCGTCAGTGCCACGTTACACTGACAAGCTTCTCCCTGGAATTGAAGTTATATGTAACCCCAATATATTCTTTGAATTCCCAGTGAGACAATGGCACTATATGGCAGTAGCAAAAATAGTGGGTGTATATAGCCCCAATTCTGTTGCTAGGGGACTTGCAGGGTATTTCTGGGGTGAAGGTGGGGGGGCACACCGTTGGAACGGGTATCGGGGGTATATATCGGGTATACGGGAATACACTGACAGTGTATTCCATTCAGGATCCTGGGAAAGCTGGGTTGCGGCGATTGAGCCCGTCAGTGCCACGTTACACTGACAAGCTTCTCCCTGGAATTTAGCTCTTACAAGAGCTGTTGTGGTTGTCTTCTCCTTCCTATCCTAGCCTGTCCCTGCCTACCCAGAATCTAAGCCCTAGCTAGCTGGACGGAAACCTCCGTCCCCGGTGAATTGCAAGCTCAGAATGACGCGAAGCTGGGCGGCGCTGTTCTTTTAAATTAGAGGTCACATGTTTTCGGCAGCCAATGGGTTTTGCCTACTTTTTTCAACGTCACCGGTGTCGTAGTTCCTGTCCCACCTACCCTGCGCTGTTATTGGAGCAAAAAAGGCGCCAGGGAAGGTGGGAGGGGAATCGAGTAATGGCGCACTTTACCACGCGGTGTTCGATTCGATTCGAACATGCCGAACAGCCTAATATCCGATCGAACATGAGTTCGATAGAACACTGTTCGCTCATCTCTACTAGTTACTAATAAACAAGTATTAAAATCCAGAAGAGATTTTTAGGAGCATAGAAAAGTATATTTGTTTGTGTGTGTCTATATAGGTGATGTATTAAAACAAAATGTGTATGTATTCCCACCATTACACATCACTGATATAACTTTCTATATACTGGATTTAGATGGATACTCAATATGCTAAAACATAAGTCATTCAAAAAATTGAAATCCAACTTATTGGGCAGTAACACAGTTTGGGCACCTCGTATTCACTTTTTGATAAATGATAATGTGATGTCCCTTAAATCTGGGAAAATAAACATTAGATTATGAAAGAATTTCTATGATTGACATGGAAAAGGAATTCCCAATAACATATCTCACTGTTGTTTCACTGTTATTTTCTCTTCTTCCTTGCTGGTTTATTGTATAGTATCACAATCACTGATAAATCAGCACCTTGCAGAAACAATTTGGCTTTCGGAACCGTGAAGTACTTACAACTGACTAAATCCGTATGTATCCTATAGCGAAAATGGACAGCTGCTTTCCTAATACTCTATGTAGCCATCTTGATTATTCTTGACACAAAACTATTCTTACTGTACAGTATATACATTGTAGGGGAGCAATTTTTTTTCAGTTTTTCTTCTCTGTCTAAAATGCTTAACTTTTATATTCTTCCATTGACATAGCTGTATGAGGGTAGTTTCACATACAGAATTTCTTGGAAAAACTCCACTACAGTATTTGATGCAGTTTTTGACCCAAAGCCAGAAATTCAGCAGAAATATACCGTAAGTCCTTCTTATATTTTTTTTTCATTATTTATGTATCCTCTTCTGTATCAAAAACTCACGTAAAAATGGTTGTGGTTTTTCAAAAAAATGCAGTCTATGAAACTTCCTGGACTTGTTTTTTGTTGGAAAAATTGCGCTTCCCATTGACACCATTTAATATTCCGTATGCTGTAGTGGAAAGCAAATAAATCTTCTAAAAGAAGTAGAATTGAAAAATCCTCAGTTCTGCCATTTTCATACTGGTTTTGTTTTTATGATGTTTACTCTGTGACAACATTGTGCAACATTTACTATAGATATATACATTTAATAAATTACTTTTACAATATTAACTCTTTAAGGACACAGTGTAGTTTGGACATTCATGCTTGGTGACTTTTTTTATAATTTCCTTTCCCGTCAGAAAACTGCCATGGCCCTAGACTCCACTTCACATGGCCACTTCACTATTGAGTGCTGGCTGCCTCACTTTGTCTCCTCCCACACCAGTGGCGGAACTACTCTCATACGGGGCCAGCAAGGCCGTGACCTTAGGAGACACAATGGGCTCCTACTGTTAGTAGGCCTCTATTTACTTTCCAACCCACTCTCCTGCCCATGGTCGCCTCTGCTTCCCCTCAGCCCACCAGGGGACGTGTGTCCCACATGATACTAACACTGAAAAGAGAACTAATATGGGGCACATGGGGCCCCCTGTAGGTATTTTACATTACCTGCAGAGTAAATGGGATTCTGGCTAATTCCATTCACATATTGCAGAAAAAAATCTGCAGCAGAAATGCTGCTGAAAAAAATACAGTGCGTTTACACCTGCGGTCTTTTCTGCAGCATTTTCTGGCAGAGTGATAGATAGAGACCATTCACATGATAGTTGTTTTGATGGTCCATTGTTACGGTCCATCAAAATAAGGGTCATGTCCTATTTTTGCCCCTTTTCACAAATCCTTACATACTTTGAAGTGTATGGGGCGTCCCTCGGGTTCAAGATGACAGTGAAAAATTAATTCGGCCAATCAATGCTGGTTCTGCATCGAACTTTTCCATTCGAATAGCGAGTGGTGCTCGATCAAGCACGAGTATTTCGAATACCGTAGTATTCGATCCAATACCTACTCGATCGAGTACTACTCGCTCATCTCTAGTATCAACTACTGAAGACTTTCAATCTTTATATTTCATACACAACTGAACAGAGTATGGAAACACAGTTGAAAATTGTGCCACACTAGGAGGAATGATGCATTCTTTGTTTTATGGTTAGGTCGGCACTGAAGGTAAGCACAGGTTTTTTTTTAAGGGAAATCAAAGCGTATTCATGTACTGTAGTTACAATGAAAAGAAATAGTGCTTTTTTTTACCTATTCTTAAAACTAACTTCTCTAATGCCTTACATGTCAAAACAATACATTCCTTTTACTTTCTGGACATTGGTAGTTTGGATAAATGACAACTACAAAGCATAAATGTGATTTCATGTGATACATTACTGTAATTTCAAAATTGCTTTTGTGCATCCGGCTGTTATGACTTTTGAAGGATATTTCTTCTGCCTAATGATAGTAATCAAGTAGTTGTCACCCTTTAATCTTCAGAGACAAATAATCAGTATATATTAACAACTGCTGTAGAAGGAAGAAAATGTGACATAGAAGTCCGGTATAATGCCAACCTGACAATTCACTGCCTTTGAAGTTCTTCCATAATAAAGTTGCTGAGTTCATTAACTGGAGTAAAATTATTTATGCAAGACGATTTTCTTATTTCTTCATTTTCAAATGAGTTAAAAGAATCATTCTTGTTATTAGGTGACCTACAAAACATTTTTTGTAATAATTCAAGAGAATTCAGAGATATTATTCCACAAAGAAGGACTTTGATGTACAATTAAAATTAAAAAAGATTATTCGATAAACGTTATAAAAAGTGTCAAGTCTGTAAGCGACCATATTGGTAAAAGGAGAAGGGATGAATAAATATTGATAATATGATTTATTTTGTTCTTTACTGGATATAGAACTAATTCTTATCCGGTCCATAAGATTATTAAAAATAACTGGTGATAAAAAATGATCCAGTCCAATTCCTAAATGCCACAAGATAGTTCTTAGATGTGGCCGTAGTCTTAGGGATAAATTAATAAAAAGTTGTTGGGAAGAAACAGGAAAACTTCAACAAGATTCCCAACAAAAATACTAGAGGATTGTATTTTTCTGGAATAGAGTTAGTTAAAGGGGATTAAAGGGAAGAGGACTATGAAAAAAAAATAGTCAGCATGAGGGTTAGGCCGATTGTAGACCACCGTGCTGCAACCAGCCTTCTGTGAATTAAAAGCATGAGCTGCACACAAGGAAGAGGCATAGAACCTGCTTTATATTTTGCGGCCCGGCTGTCGGCCAACACACAGTCAGGTGTACGGGACCATAGAAAAGAATGGTACAGCAGAAAACCAACATCAGACCTTCCAAACTTACTTTGCACTTGAGAAAGGGGTTTGTGTCCCCCCTTAACGCCTTTCTCGTATGTCGTGTTTGTTATCTGTGGATTGGAAAATAAAGTGTTTGTTAATACTCATGTGGCAAGCGTTGTGCCTCAGTCTTAGACTTTGTTCTCTGTCTTGTGGATCTGGATTTGGATTGAGGTCTAATGTTGGTCTTCTGTTGAATCTCTGTGACGTATCATTTTTGAAACACGTTTACTGTGTCATCTGCTGCCTTCCTACTCACCTAAAAAGGGGTTTTTTTTTAAATGGAAGAAAGGTTGTTGTGTCCTACACACACACAACCTAAAGATGTGAGAGTCTACATCATTGAATTTTTTGCTATACGCATTGCATATAGGATTACTCTATGCACTGCTCAGTGCTTTTTATGTTTTATTTTTAGCATAGAAAAGAATTGGTCACTAGGCTATCCATTAAATACACGGATAGCACACTGACCCACACCACAATGGTCTGTAAGGGGCCACATTGGATGTACATGCATTAATACATTCATGCAGCCCAGTCTTTATATTAACATTAAGGCTGAGGCTTCATGTAGTGAGACCCAGCAAAAAAATTCTGCAGGAAAAATGGAAATGCATCATGTTTTTGAATGGTTTTTCATTGTGTTTTTGCTGAATTTTTCTCAGTGGATCATCTCTTATTACACCTATATGGAAAATGCCAGTGTTTCCGCAGGTATAATTGACATGCTGCGATTTATAAAAACGTGAGCGAGGCTTCAGCCTAAGTGTTTTTTTTCAATACATATTATAAGTTTATGGAAGATGTGTGAATTCACTTGATATACAGCCTAAAATAAAATATTACTTTTTACTTTTCTGTGCATTATATAGATTACACAGGGTCTTACACATATAGTCTACACTCACCGGCCACTTTATTAGGTACACCATGCTAGTAACGGGTTGGACCCCCTTTTGCCTTCAGAACTGCCTCAATTCTTCGTGGCATAGATTCAACAAGGTACTGGAAGCATTCCTCAGAGATTTTGGTCCATATTGACATGATGGCATCACACAGTTGCCGCAGATTTGTCGGCTGCACATCCATGATGCGAATCTCCCGTTCCACCACATCCCAAAGATGCTCTATTGGATTGAGATCTGGTGACTGTGGAGGCCATTGGAGTACAGTGAACTCATTTTCATGTTCAAGAAACCAGTCTGAGATGATTCCAGCTTTATGACATGGCGCATTATCCTGCTGAAAGTAGCCATCAGATGTTGGGTACATTGTGGTCATAAAGGGATGGACATGGTCAGCAACAATACTCAGGTAGGCTTTGGCGTTGCAACGATGCTCAATTGGTACCAAGGGGCCCAAAGAGTGCCAAGAAAATATTCCCCACACCATGACACCACCACCACCAGCCTGAACCGTTGATACAAGGCAGGATGGATCCATGCTTTCATGTTGTTGACGCCAAATTCTGACCCTACCATCCGAATGTCGCAGCAGAAATCGAGACTCATCAGACCAGGCAACGTTTTTCCAATCTTCAATTGTCCAATTTCGATGAGCTTGTGCAAATTGTAGCCTCAGTTTCCTGTTCTTAGCTGAAAGGAGTGGCACCCGGTGTGGTCTTCTGCTGCTGTAGCCCATCTGCCTCAAAGTTCGACGTACTGTGCATTCAGAGATGCTCTTCTGGCTACCTTGGTTGTAACGGGTGGCTATTTGAGTCACTGTTGCCTCTCTATCAGCTCGAACCAGTCTGGCCATTCTCCTCTGATCTCTGGCATCAACAACGCATTTCTGCCCACAGAACTGCCGCTCACTGGATGTTTTTTCTTTTTCGGACCATTCTCTGTAAACCCTAGAGATGGTTGTGCGTGAAAATCCCAGTAGATCAGCAGTTTCTGAAATACTCAGACCAGCCCTTCTGGCACCAACAACCATGCCACGTTCAAAGGCACTCAAATCACCTTTCTTCCCCATACTGATGCTCGGTTTGAACTGCAGGAGATTGTCTTAACCATGTCTACATGCCTAAATGCACTGAGTTGCCGCCATGTGATTGGCTGATTAGAAATTGTGTTAACGAGCAGTTGGACAGGTGTACCTAATAAAGTGGCCGGTGAGTGTATATTGGTATAAGGTTATATTTGATGGGTATTATTTTTGTTACATTTTTGTTATTTTTGAGTTGTTTATTTTTGCATTTGTTTCCTTTCATCATTTTTGGTTCGTTTAATGATTTTTTGGAATTTTGTTTGTTAACCTCTCCCCATTTTAGTCATTTTTGCATTTTCAGTCTTTACGCCTCATCTTCCCAAAGCCATAACTTTTTGATTTTCCCATTCACTGAGCTATATGAGGGCTTAATGTTTGTGGGATGACTTGTACTTCAGAATGAAACCATTTAATATTGCATACAACGGAAACTGGAATGGAGTGAAATAAGGTTAGATTCAGACGAGTGAAACTTTTTTTTTTTTGAGTTACCATATTCTGACAAACACAACTTTTCATATTTCTGTGTAAACATCTTTTTTCAAGAAGCAAGTGGTACTTTTTATTGGTACGATTTGGTTAAATAATTTTATATGTTTTTATTTTAATATTTACTTATCAGAAAATGTATGTAATTTAATCTCTGTTTGTTTATGTATGATTGTTGTATTAAAATTCAAATGATCCCTTAATAAAAATTATTGGTACAATTTGGAGTTTGTCTAACATTTTATTGCTTTTGATATTTTTTGAGAGACAAAACAGAAATTTTTTTGGCTTTGCCATCTTGAATTTTCTTCTCACTATGATGTTCACTTTATAGTAAAAATATTTTTATATGTTTATGATTTAGGCATGTTCAGATAGCTGAATATGTTAAGGTGCATTCACACGGAGTAACGTGCCGCAAAATCACGGCCGCAAAATAACGCGGCATATACGAGACTAACTCCCATTGAAATCAATGGGAGCGTATACGGCACTGAAATTCTCACACGGCGTATACGTGCCAGGTCACGCGGCATGTTACTCTGTGTGAATGCACCCTTAATGTTTGTTCTTTGTTTATTTTTATGTGTGATCTAGGGAAAGCAGGCAATTTGAATAGTCTGTAATGGAAGTATAGTAGTCATAAACCTGCGAGCTTGCAATCGGTTTCCCGCTTGCCTGTCATGGAAATGGCTCACCACCTTGGATCACATTCTGGAAGATGGCAGTCCACTTTAACATGCTGCCACCCACACAGCACCAGTGATCAGATTTATCAATCAGATGTGACCGAGACATCTGTATAACCTGTGCAAAATAGTGGAAACCTGTCTGCTATGGCGCTTGCTCAGGTTTTGAGCGGGCATCATCTTTAGAGACCCAATATCCAAACCATATTTTTTCCCCTCGAGAAATACTGGGACATGGTGTAGTCACGTACTGGATATATGTAATGTTACTGAAAAGGGAAAATATGCATTATGGATTGGAGTATGAAATAAGTATATGAATAAACAATATGGTTTGGTGGAAGAAAAGGTCAATTTGTAATAAGAATATGGGATTGTGCATATGAAAGTTGATTTCAGTAAAATATGTTTGCCAGAATGATATTTTTTGCAAAACAAGTTTTAAATCATGTGGCTATATTTTACATAAAAAGGAGAATAGATATATACATAGGGTATGTTTTATAAAATGTGTAGTTTTAATATGGGTCAATTCAATCAATTGTGTTTGTGAGTATTTAAATCAATTATTTAAGTCGCACCTCATTATGTAATTTTTGTGAGTATGTTATAATAAATTTCCTACCTTGAAGCTATCTGCAGCATTATTAAGATGTTCTCTATTTTTTAGCGGTTCCTGCTCTGCTCTACATACAGATATACAGTCCGGCTTCCATGTCACATTTTTATTTTGCAGGAAAGTGATTGAGGGATATACCCCCCAAAAACACCAAAAGCGTGCTCCCTTCAGTAAAGATAAGTTCTGGTTCTAGAACTCTGAGAGATCTGATGAAGGGGTGGTACGTGTGAGGTACCAGAGAACTCATATGTACCTAATTTTTAATTAGCGCGGCCACGCTTGGTAATTCTATGTATGTCGGTTTACATTTTTATTTCAGAGAAATTGTAACTTACTCCAGTAAAAAAAAATTGGCTAGTAATGTTGGACAATTCAGAAACGAAAAGATTAATGTAATACAGTAGTAATACAATTGTGTGAAACATTTAGTGTAATACAACTGTGTTAATGGGTAATACAGTGGTGTTGAAGCACATGTGGAACCACATTTTGTTGTTACAGTCTTTGCTGTGTTTTTTTTGAGCCAAAGTCACCCATGGCTACAATAGAAATGGGACATATATATGAAGTTCTTATACTTCTCCTTTCTGCTCAATCCACTCCTGGCTTTGACTCAAATAAACACAGAAAAATCTGCAACAAATAAAGCAGCTTTAGCTAGTGCCTTAGCCTGATGCTGAGTTCACACAGAGTTTTTTGGACCAGATTTTGATGCAGAACCCGCCTTAGAATCCGCCTCCAAAAAACATCACCTGCGGCTAGCCGTGACTGGATGTCAGTACAGTGCATCGGCATCCAGTTGCGGTATTCTGCTCCAGATTAGGCCCAAATGAATGGGCTTAGTTGGGAGGGAGTCTTGCGCCGCAGATGCAGAGGCTGATACAGCTGCAGAATCTGCGGCAAGATAGGGCAGCTTACTTGCTTTTTCTGTGACAAGGAAAAAAATGCTAGTGGAAAAAGAAGTGAACAGCTCCCATTGAAGTCAATGGGAGGGTTTTTTTGGAGGTGGACTCCATGTCAAAATCTGGTCCCAAAAACTCCATGTGAACTCAGCATAAGAGTGCTCTCCTCATATTTATAACCATAAAGCATGAAAAACAATAAAGCATTAGTTCACCAGCCCTCAGGTTAGTGCCCGGGTATGAGCTGCAACTATCACTATTGAGTCCATTTGAGGTCTCATTCACAGGCGCCAGGTACTCCTTTTTTTCCTTATCAGATTTATATTAACACCTAATCCTCCACCTTTTGGATATCTGAACAATATAATCTACATCGATTGGTGAAGTTTGGACTTTGTATTTAAATTCTAAAGGTGCCTTTGGACTCTTCCTCCTTAGACATTACCAGCCCCATTGATCAATTCTGGGTATAGATCTTTGGTATTCAAAATAAGAAATATAGCTTTCTCCATTTTTATCAATCTGGAGCATTTTCTGCATGATTCTGCAAAATTCTGCGGAAATCACAAGGGTTAATCTCCTGTTGATCAGTTCCATCTTCATCTGGTGGACAGCTATAAGCATTACTATCACATGACTTACAGCAATTTCAACCATTTTACCTTTCTTCTTTATTTCCTTTGTTCAATGTACATGCATCTGCCGTAATACAAACTTTGAGTATAACCCCAACTTTTGAAGTTATCCTAAAATGTAAATTCCTTTTTTAGTAAGAAAGATTTGGCTTCTTGTTTGACAAGAAACTGTGTGCGCTGCATTTCAAAACTGCTTGTAGACATTTCAATTAACCCAAAGTGTCAATTTCATCAACAACCTCTTCATCCAAATAAGATGCATAATTTACATATTTTAATACATAAGTTCTTAAACCCGGAACTTGAAGAAACACATTAGCAAACAAAATTGTCAAACTATGTAATATGTATTCAATGCAGTCCAGCCGGTGTTAGCCTTTAATGGATCACAATAAAAGTTTAATAGAACAACAAAAAAGTAATTAAACTCTACAATCCATTTGTCATATTTCCCTGTATTTGCCTCCAATTCTTTCCATTACTAGTAGAGGAATTTATTATTTCAGACACATCCTGTTTTGCTGTCAAATATTTAACACATTAATCTCAATCAGGAATACTAGGTAAGAGGCCATATTGTATATCCCAAAAGTGAAAAGACATGGCCCGCACATCTCAGTCTTATACATTGATCTAATACTTCTCAACAAATTCTACAATGCTGAACATTCTTAAAATACATATTGATCAAGGCCCACTAGCCACTTCATGGTGACCTCTTTATAGTGGGTCCCTACTCTACTGGGTGCGGCGCTGCACAGCGACCACCACAACTGCAACACGGTGTCCACAGAGGGAGCGAAACTAGGGCAGCTACTAGCTCTCAGTCCTCTGACTGGGGCAATATGGTAAGGTGAATTTTTGAGATCTGTTCACATGGTGTGGTGCTGCATAGTGTATGCCGCTCTTGTGGTGCTGTGCCACTGGGTCGCTCCCCCTATAGGTGCTGTGTTGCGGTGGTGTCACACTGTGTGGCACTGCACCCAGTAGAGTAGGGACCTACTATAAAGAGGTCACAGTGAAGTGGCTAGTGGGTTTATACACCTTAGAAATATGTATACTAAGAACTTCATATTCAGTATTGTAGAATATGCAGTGAAGCACTGGATCAATGTATAAGACTGGGATGCGTGAACCCTGTCATTCTCTTTTTGTGATATAAGAGGCCATATTGTAATTGATTTAATCTGAACAGATGGATTTCATCAACCAGATTCAAATAAAATAAATTTATGCTGTCCACATTTTTAGTGGATAGAATACGTATTCATTTATTCCAATGAATGGATACGTTCATTGTATACATTCATGCAGAGTTTTTTTTCACACATCACTTTTTACACTGATATTCATGCTTTACACCAATGAAAGTCTATTGCTGAAATAATTGGATGGCATCCATGTCATCAATTATTCACAGACCCAGAGTCATACAAAGTATAGGAAGTGAAATAAAAAAGACAACCATGGACAACATTAGCAGGGTGGGGTGCTGACTGTGAATATCACAGATATTACAAGTCTGCAAAATGCAGATGTGTGAATAGGTTTTAACAGTGTGTGTGGGGCAACTATCGTTCTACCCTTCAGGTATTTGTACATCTTGCGTCCAAGCCACCCTAACTCCATAGAAAACCATAGCAAATACAAGTAAAACTTGGCAATTAGTGGTATGTTATTTGTGTTTACCATGGCTTATCCACTATGTGTGTACAGGGACCATCTCTGGAAATGTTGCTGGGTTATTACTGTGTATAGTTGATCCAGTTTATTATTAAATAAGGTGTAACTTGCATAATGTTTGGTTGGTTATTTATGATTAAATAAAGATGAATGAATATTTAAGAATTCTTCCTAAGATAGGCTAGCAACGTGTGACAGGAAAATTTGTGTCCCTAGGACTCAAATCTAATTTATATAGGGTTAAGTTGAAGCATTAAGATGATCCGATGTGTCTGGATAAACATGGATGGGGCCCATATTAGATCACATTCATGTGTCTACAATATATATACATATGCTGTCCGCATTGTTAAGAGATGGCATAAGTATATAATACATTTTTTGGGGGGAGGGGGCATTATAGCCTGAAGTGCTACTAAAAAAACTTTTTGAAAATTTTCCCTTATGGTAATTTTTAAGTAACTTTTAAGTAACTGACTCATAGTGTTGGGAGTAGGACTAGAATCTGTGTTGTAGGTGTGATATTGTGTGTGTTTTTTACATTGTACCCCCATAAGATCATAATAGACCTTTGGGGTTCATTGTAATAGTATCTCTTTTCTAGTTTTTTTTGCTTATTTCCCCTGTAACTGGGACTGATATATTTTGCCTCAGTTACAGGTGGAATGCAGCCTCCTATTTATAATATATATCTAATCTGGGTCCACTGATGGATCATATAACATCATGGAGGCTCCCATAGCTGTATAAACAGCCCTCATTGAGCACCTTATAAACAGCATTCAGGAAGGCAGAGGTGGTAAACCAACCCTGACTTCTCTAGAGGAACTCCAGTTAAGCAGCTTTTCTAAATATAACAAAGATTTGAAACAAGTTATCAACAAAGTGAAATGTTAACTATATTATTTGTGTGTACATTAAATATTTATAGGATTTTGTTAGCATGTTATGATATTGATTCACAGACATTGGAAGGGAATATGTTATGATATTGTGTTGAATGTGTTTCTCTTGGATGGGTATGTACTACAGATATGTATATCACAACATAACTAGCATCTTAATACAATACTGTTTTGTGATATTGTGTCAGAAAGTGATAAGCTACAGATGTGACAACCTTTACCTTCCCACTGATAACTTTCTCCATCCTGACATTATCATGGAACACAACAAGTCCATTGAAAGGTCATTCAATGAGTCATGATAAAGCCCTAGTTAAGTGTAAAGTTAACCTATATATCTGTATACTAACACAGAGGTCCACTACCGTTACTAATCACACTCACCAGAAAACGGTAAACTAACTGGATACTAAACTAGGGTAAAATATAACTTTTATTAGGGATATTAAAATGTAAACTTAAAATATTTTCTTTAAGGCTTCCCACATTGGACAAATGAGGATTTAAATATGACAGCTTAGGAATGGGTTAAAGTTGCTAAACCCAGATGGAGTATACAGATGACAACCTCCCCTCTGGGATAACAAACTACCCCCACGATGTCTATCCCCTCCGTTGATAACAAATCCTATAGCAAACACTAGCAGCCAGCCTGGTAATGCGATTATGGTGATAAGGTAGGTGTTATCTTAGTTGGATCCTACCTGTATATTCTCATTCACCTCCCGCCCTCTCTGCTGGCTGCTCGTGGTTCTCCTATTAAACAACGCTGCTGAAGTGTGTTAGTTGTTCACACTTCAGCGTACACCTAGGTGCTCTGATACGGGAGTGATAAAGCCTCAGTCTCTGTTTGCTCACTGCCTGGCTGGTTAAACTAAATATTGAACCACACTGAGGTGTGTATCAGACATTACAGACCCGAGCCCACCTCCCTATATGCTCATAAATGGTGCCCAACTACCAGTTTACTAAGGCAGGCACCGTGATGATCTCTATCTTAGACTCTACGCGTTTCACCCTATATTGCTTGGGCTCATAAGGAGTACAGCACCTTTCCTATCTAGTGGTTATAAGGATAAGGACAAAACTAAAAATCTGCAGTGATAACTGCAATTCCTGGTCTGCTCTGATGGTGAGCAGCCAGTGTTCGCCAGTGTAGGACCAAACAGAGCACCTAGGTGTACGCTGAAGTGTGAACAACTAACACACTTCAGCAGCGTTGTTTAATAGGAGAACCACGAGCAGCCAGCAGAGAGGGCGGGAGGTGAATGAGAATATACAGGTAGGATCCAACTAAGATAACACTTACCTTATCACCACAATCGCATTACCAGGCTGGCTGCTAGTGTTTGCTATAGGATTTGTTATCAACGGAGGGGATAGACATCGTGGGGGTAGTTTGTTATCCCAGAGGGGAGGTTGTCATCTGTATACTCCATCTGGGTTTAGCAACTTTAACCCATTCCTAAGCTGTCATATTTAAATCCTCATTTGTCCAATGTGGGAAGCCTTAAAGAAAATATTTTAAGTTTACATTTTAATATCCCTAATAAAAGTTATATTTTACCCTAGTTTAGTATCCAGTTAGTTTACCGTTTTCTGGTGAGTGTATATATCTGTATAGGTGTCTATGAGTGTCCTCCAGGAAACTTTGGTGCAAATTGCTGCCTGTCAAGAGCTTTGTTAGCATGTTGTCAGTGGCGTAACTACCACCATTGCAGCAGAGGCAGCTGCCACAGGGCCTGGGACATTAGGGGCCCGGTGACAGCCGCTACCGCTGCTATCATTATACTCGGGGGTCTTTTCGGACCCCCGAGTATAATGATTGGCGGACTGGGAGAGGTAAGAAACATAAAAAACACTGTTACTTACCTCTCCACGATCCTGCCAGGCCTCCTTCCTGACGTCCTTTCTGACGTCTCTGACATCACATGAACCCGGCCTGCGTCCCGGGTCATGTGACGTCTGACATCATTGAACAAGGACGGCAGCAGATGCTGACAGCATAGGAGCCGGGGGACAGGTAAGTAACAGTAGTTTTTTATGTTTTTATACCCCTGGGTCTCTGATTATTATACTCTGGGGTCTGAAAATACCCTAGAGAATAATAATTGTTTATGGGTGTCCAAGTGGGGCATAATACTGTGTGCAGGGGCCACTATGGGGTATAATACTGTGTGCAGGGGCCACCATGGGGGATAATACTGTGGGCAGGGGCCACTATGGGGGATAATACTGTGTGCAGGGGCCACTATGGGGGATAATACTGTGTGCAGGGGCCACTATGGGACATAATACTGTGTGCAGGGGGTCACTATGGGGATAATACTGTGTTCAGGGGCCACTATGGGGCATAATACTGTGTTCAGGGGCCACTATGGGGTATAATACAGTGTGCAGGGGCCACTATGGGGGATAATACTGTGTGCAGGGGCCACTATGGGGATAATACTGTGTGCAGGGGCCACTATGGGGGATAATACTTGTGTGAAGGGGCCACTATGGGGCATAATAGAACGTGCAGGAGGGGGTCGGTCGAGGTCTTCGGCGTCGGTGTCGGGGGGGGGGGGGGGGGCAGGTCAAAAGTTCGCCACGGGGCCCCACCATTCCTAGTTATGCCACTGCATGTTGTGATTTTCTATTGGATTAGTTTAATGAGAAATTAACATTTTTAGCCAAATTGGAATTAAGATATATATTGTGCGTTTTCAGTACTTCTATATCATATGTGGCATGTACTATAGACTAACAATATCTGTAATAGTTTGGTGTCGTGTAGCCATATGTTTTAGTAATTTTAGTGTTAATAAACCAAGAAAACAAATTACTACTGTTCTTTTTCTTGGCTTCCTTTACTTCTTTTTCCATTACTTAAAATGTGACATGTTATGATTATATCACTTAAATAAATTCACATCCGCGGTTCCGAAGATTCAGTGAAGCATGGGATGCATAAATGCTTGTAAGCTTGTAAATATTTGCAATCTACAGAACATCTTTATAACCTTAAGATGATATAAGAGCTGGTCTAAAGACTCTAGAGAAATGCTTTTACAGTAAATGACATCTGAGTCTCTTTCTGAATAATCTATTTGTATAAGATTTGATAGTGTGTATAGTTATATATAGAAACCATCTCTATAAATTCAATATGATTTTCAATACCATTATTTCAGTTTTCAATTTATTAGGTCAGGAAAACTCTAGACAATTTATTTCAGTTTTTTTCATGCACAGGAGTGGAAATCTGATAAAAAAATCTCTGGTGTAATTCTGGTTTATCTGTTTGCAGCTGGAAATATAGTAACTGCAATGTCATATAGTTTAATAAGTCATCAAGAAGTGATAGAAAGAGTCTAATGTCTCAGCCATGTGTTATTCGTACAGCCGGTTTAGCAATGACAATCGCCCTGTAACGGGGAAGAAAGAAGAAAAATGACCTGTAATTATTTATGTGAATGAATAAGTCAGTAAAGTTTCATTGTGAAATGCTTCTGTTACTATCTTATTACTATAGAACTTACGGATATAAACAAGCACAGACCGCAGATCTCCAGCTGATACATCTAGACTGTTTTACTTCTTTCCATAGTTTCTTAAAAATATACTTATATTTAAAGGAGTTTTCTGGGCATTTTTTTTTTTTAAATGTATATTGGTGCTCTTAATGGGTTAATAATTGTACCTATATACTTTTTGTGTGTTTTGAGTGATTTCTGGGTGTCTCTGGGGGCCCCCAGTTTCTCCTGCTTTTGTTTACATCCTTCTGCTTCCTGCTATGTAACTTTCTAACCCCTTTCATCTCTCTCTCCCCCCTCCTTTCTCACTCCCCCCATACAACCCTCCCTGTCTATCTATCCCGCCTATCCTAACTATCCTATGAGTCCTGCCCTACCTACTCAGCCCAACCCCCAGCCCATATTACATTCTTACCCTCCATGGCTTCTTTTTGTGACACGGCCTCTTCTCTTCCTGCACTTTGTCTGTGCGCGCTCTTCCAAGTCACCTCTACTGTGCATGCGTAGACACGCAGTAGAAGTCGCACACACTACTAGGAGAAGAGAAGAAGAGCGCACACTCTGCCAGGACAGGAGGAGGACCCGTCGCGCCAGAAGAAGCCATGGATGGGTAAGTATGAGTGAAGTGGATTGAAGAAGTAGTAGTGACCAACCGTTTCCAGAAATGGGGAAACAGATCGTCACTGGATTATCAGAAAATGTCCCTCAGTAAGTCACATAAGACCACCCTTGGAATATGGGTAAATATACATTTTTTTCTATTAATGTTATTTAAAAAGTAGACGGGGGGAGGGTGTTTAGTTTAGTGTAGGGTTTTTAAAGTATCCCAGACAACCCCTTTAAAACCTGTATTACAGTTTGCTGCAACTGCCCATAATTCATATCTTTGTATCCCCTCTCACCTTGACTTTATTGTAACTCATTCTGCTCCATTTCAAGCCATGTTTAAACCACTTCCTTCTATTGAATCACTATTTGTCTAATTTGAAACTCTTGTTTCCTCTCATTTCTGAATTCATTGCTATCTGCTTTTCAGGTTTTCCTCTCCAATGGACCGATAACAAAATAATCAAATAATAATCTTTTGTCAGCTAAATATAAGGGAAGCCAAACACTTACAGCCAAAATCCTATGAGGAGAGGGTTGTATCTTAGTGACTAGTTATTCATTGTCTTGCAACCAACACTTGCTCTTCACTTTCCTCATTTGTTGTATGTGTTCTATAAGTAGATAACACTGATCTAGACTAGATTCGATATCTATTTTTAATGCCACTAGCTTGCATCTATAGTCATCTTTTATTGGAAAGATCACTTCCCCAAAGTCTATTTTTACAGCAATGTTGGGTGGTTAAAAAGTTTAACTGTATTTGGTTTCCAGCACCCTCTCTTTACTGATTTTTATATTTTATATATTGTGAGAAGGTGACAGGCAGGGTGCTGGAATCTCACTATCTTCCCCAGGTTCTTAACTTATGTGTGGTCAAGGGCAAGTATTGAGTAGGCCTCAGCTCCAGGTGGGAATCCTTGGCTCATTACTGGTACAGAAAAAGACTGCAGATCCTGCATTCTAGTGCAGATCCATGGAGTGAAAGGAGGTGTATGGGACTGTCCTGTAACCCTGAGTCCAGTGAGACAAAGTTGTGCTTATTTTGTTTGTGTGGCTGGGAGTAAACCGCATGTATAGTTAGGTTATCAGTTCTGTTTCATTGCTCAGACCAGCAGGATTTTATTTTGTTTTTGCCTGAAGATAAGGCTGTATTTTGTTTTTGCCTGAAGATAAGGCTGTAATTTGTTTTGCTCATTTTGTGCCTGAAGTCAAGGTTTATTTATTTTTCTGTTTTTCCTAAATAAACCTGTTTGCTGCAATCTTCATGCCCCTGTCTTTGACTGTTTGGGTCTGCACCATTACTGCTACCGAGCTACCTCCCCCACAATATATTTAATTCTATATCATAATTATGTCACTTAGCTTCTGTCAACACCCCAATCTTTCTACCTGAAGTGCTACTATTAACTCCACTGCGATATTCTACAACAGGATCATGGGGTTATATATATATATACATACATATATATATATATATATATATATATATATATATATATATGTGTGTGTGTGTTCAAATTCACTTATCTCTTTTTAAGTAATTCCAATTTTTTAGTAATTTGTTGTTTTAACTGATATATTGTTTTTAATATATCACAAAAAAGAATATTTAATAAACATAATAGCAATATTAGTAACAGTCATTCCCCCCATATAAAAAATGGAAGTAGCAGGGAGAAGAAAACAAAAAAAGGAGGCATCACAGTGGCTCAGTGACTAGCACTGCAGCCTTTCTGGGTTCGAATCCTGCCAAGAACAACATCTGCAAGGAGTTTGTATGTTCTCCCCATGTTTGCGTGAATTTCCTCCCATACTCCAAAGACATACTGATAAGGAAAAAGATTGTGAGCCTAATATGGGGTTCACAATCTACATAAAAAAAAATAAATCACAATTGATATTAAGAATAAACTTAAAGACTGCAACTGAACCACTTTATTTGTGTCCTAATCTTTTGCCATTTATTATATTGTATTAGTTGTATTATGTACTATATGCAGCAGTCAAGTTAAGTCATATATCTTACTGTTATGCTAACCCAAACCAAACTGGCTGGTTTGGCCAACTTTACAAGTATAAATATTGACACCTTTAGTATTCTCAGTCTCCATGAATTAGGGGTTATTGGGGATTGATCTCCAAATAACTTTATGATAAGCAAGTAGAAAGGGGTTTTGTTGGGTGCCTTCATTGTACACAATTCCACATGTTTTCAACCATGTGGTTGCATCTGGTAATACAACTCTGTTCTACTTATTTCCATGTGGTTGCATCTGGTAATACAACTCAGTGCTACGTATTTCCATGTGGTTGCATCTGGTAATACAACTAAGTTCTACTGATTTCCATGTGGTTGCATCTGGTAATACAACTAAGTTCTACTGATTTCCATGTGGTTGAGTTGCAGTACTAAAAACAGTGTATGGATATTGGTGGAGACGTGTCAGTTATTGCAGTGTAGAGGCCACAAGGTACCACCACAACATTATGGCCTTTACTTCTGCTAATAGATAGCAGTTTACGGACCCCCACATATGAGACATTGATTAGTGTTATATCATGAAAAACCTCTGAAGCTTTCAGGCCCAGAGATAGGAAAACATCAATATCTTGATAAATCCTCTGTGTCCTTTCAAATTTGTGTTTTAGAAAGCCTTGTTTTATTACATAGAGCACATGACCATGGAGCCAGAATAAATAGCTGATCCAGTAAAACTATCTGGCTTCATGAATTTTAATAGCCCTGCAGTCGTGTAAGTCAGCATGAAAGTAAATGTGTTATTTTCATCTGCAGTCTGGTATAAAGTATTGACATAGAACTTATCAGCATACACAACATATGTGATCTTCCAATATCTTTTGTTTTTCAAGCAGGAAATGCAAATATTTAGCTGCGACAATTCCTTGCACTGAAATATAGGCATAGCTGCGCTGAGAAATAGCGGATGGAAACTGCTGTGATAATACAATATCAAAGCGCCCAAATCTACAGGGAGTAAGTGTGATATTGACCTGGCTGATTTACATTTTACTAGATACGTCAATGTAGCTCTTAAGATTTTTCACTAATAAGAAAAATCATTGAGGTGTCACTGACAGCCAAGAATATACATTTTACATGGCAGTTCAGTGGAATAAGAAATTGAAATCTGACATTAATCTGAAATATGATAGGATAATTTTCTGTTTTTCAAGTTCTTATGAAATTCTCAGCTGAGCCAAAGCCTGGAAAAAAATCTTCCATACTTCTTCATTTTACCCAATGCATTAGATTTTCATTTCATGCATAATATGTATGTATTCATACAGAGGGAAGCAGGAATTCTGCACGAAGCACACATTTTGTATGTATTATGTGTTCACTTACTGTATCAATAAAAGTATCATAAAATGCAAATAGATTTTCTATTTGTGCCTGTATCGGTGCACTACTGGGTATTAATAAGATTAGGTTATCACATACAGACTGGGGAATATTGGTCTATTCATTTAGCAGATCAACAAGCAAACAAACCAAGCTTCATCTTGTCATTGCAATTTATAATGCGACACTCAAGTTCATATTTAAAATATTAAATTCTAATAGACCAGAGAATTGTCTATTTATGTAGCCAGGACTGGAGCCGTTTTACCAGGCAGAAGTCAGTATCCATGTCATATATTCATCTCTGAACATCGATGTATTCATTTTGATGTCTGTGAGCTTCGGAGATTCCACGTGAAATAAGAGAAATATTCATATACCATGTCACCCCCACTTCCATGTTACTCTATAATATTTAAAAGTTTTCATATCTATAGCCTTCATTACTTTTAGTATATACTGTATATCTAGAACATATAGTCATATAATGTAATGCACCGAATATAAATTGACTTAATCGGCTAAAGGATCTTTGTCCATTCCTATAATTCTGACTTTGCTAATTTTTTACTGGAATTATGGGATATTTTTCACTATGAGTGAAATATCATCATGGTAGTGGTGGATGTAAGAGATTAGTAAAGGGGAATGGGAAATTTTAAGGAAAAGATGCTGGAAGGTTATGACCTGAGAAACTTCATTTCTGTTTTGTTGAGGTGGCCATATTTATACACATCATAGTACAACTTTATTACCAGCCATATTTACGCACATCATAGTACAACCTTATTACCATTCAACTATATTTTCTGGGAGAAGCTCACTAGCAGATACTGTAGGAATACCATATCCCACACTTTGAGTATAGATAGTGTGTAGCCCCTTTCCTACAGACCAGGGACTGATGGGAGGAAGCAAATTGGGCCTTATCCTTGTGTACAGTATGTGGTATTGCTATACTGGCTTATCTAGGTTTTAAGTAATAAGTATACATCTTAAACAGCACCCATAGAAAGTCAATAGAGGGTGTAGGTTACCAGATGCGCTTGCAAAAGGAGGAGGCAGTTTTTGTTTTTTTTGTTTTTACTCCTTATCTGTGCCAAGCAGGTTACTGGTTGACTAGGTGAGAGGCCATAGACTTGAGTCCTCAGTCCCATTGTGTGAAGTAACTATTTCTTTGTAATCTATCTTTTTGTCTGTACTTGAACCTACAAATTATACAGTGCTGTAGAACATGTTGGAACTATATAAATGAAATTTATTATTATTATTATTATTATTATTATTATTATTGGTTTTGTGTCACAACATTCTGAGAGCCAGATTGTTTCCCTATCATTACATTTTCATGAGGACTTGTTTTACTGCTGCTACATTTTACTTTTGTAACGTTTTGCAAAGAATGCAACTTAAAGGTGCTCTATCATTGGGAAAAGTCATTTTGAACTAATCACATCCTTGCATAGCCTTTAGAAATGATATTCTACACCTACCTTTAGTATACCTCAGTGGTTTCTGAATAAATCCGTTTTTATTCATATGCTAATGAACTTCCAACCAGCACAGGAAGTTACCAGCAGCACTCGTCTCTCCTATGTGTGTGTGCAAACAGGAAGCTGAGTCATCAGCAGCAGCCTGTGCATAGGAAACAATAGCAAAGAAGAGTGCACAATGCATCGTGCACCAGTCTAATTAGCTTATGAATAAAAATGGACTTATTCAGAAACCGCTGAGGCAATTTACATACTAAAGGTAGGTGTGGAATATGCAAGGATGTGATAAGTTCAAAATGACTTTTCCTAGTGACAGAGCTCCTTTAATACGCTTTTATTCCTTTATGGTGGACAAGAATAATCACTTCTGTGGTGTCATGTATGATGCAGTTTAAAACTGACAGGGAAAGAGATGGATCATGTGGGGGCCTTCTTTTGGTCCACTGGCTTCTATAACAAGCCATAATAGGACACCATTATTAGAGATGAGCGAATAGTATTCGATCGAATACTACAATTCAATCTAATACTCATATCGGTCGAATACCACGCAGGAAAATTCCATTGAATTAAATTCAAAAACCTCCTTGTGCTCCTTGTCCTGCTACTTCCTGAACTTGGAGGATCCAATGTGTCGAACTTTGGTTTCCATGGAAACCGGAACAAGATTCCCGTTTTTTCCCATAGACTATAATGGTATTCAATATTCGATCGAATACTACTCGCTCATCTCTAACCAATATCTGCAAGTCTCTGACCACTAGTTAAGCACCATATCTCCTTCCAGCTATGCTTATACAATCACAATGTTTTCCTAGCGCTGCTGTCACTTTGTTTTAGTTTGCAACACAGAGGATGGATATGGCACTTATACATATTTAATTCCACCTCCATAGAGATGTGTCCATACTTAACTCATCTCAGATTTGGTTAGCATTAGCCAATTGTCTTGATTGAACATGATATTACCATATGTTAACAAAAGCATTGAAAGGTTGCAATCCATGTTCCCCCACTGGGTGGTCACACATTGACATAAATAGGATTGTTAGCATATCACTTTGTGATGACTTATTACAAAACCATGTTGTGTTTAGAAAAGCTGCTAATTTGTGATACACATATCAGGACATGCCCAGCCAAGAGGATAAGTAAGGGAGGATACACAATCCCAAGATTTACTCCTCTATAAACAAGACTCCATTTAAGTCTTCAAAATTGCCCGAATGCATGATTAGAATAAAATGTATTTTTTTTTCTAGTTACTAGAGATGAGCAAATCGAAGCTCACAAAGTGGAATTCAATCTGAATTTCAGGAAATATTCCATTCACCTCAAATTCAAAATTCCTCACATTTCGTGGTACCAAATCCAATCGGGGGTTTTAAGACCTTGGATGCCACGGATAAACATGACCATGGCATCCAAGAGATTCATGCTGCATGTCCCCCTTGGCCCCCTCCACGCAGCAAGATTTGAGTGTGCCGACAGGAACGGAGTTGGTAATTGGAATACTCGGGCAAGTGCTGGGGCCCCAAGCTCCTGAGGGGGCCCATCCGGCAGTGACATAGGGCACAGGGCCCGCGGCCAGCTGGGAATGGCCGGGGCCCTGGTCCACCATGATAGTGGTCAGGGAAATCCTGGTTCCCCGATCGTTATAAATACTGCTAATGGAGAAGGGCCTGGTAATCGCCGAGCTCATTTTCATTAGATGCAAGGTTAAGGAAGGTGATTAAAAAAAAAAATACTGATACTCACCTGTCCTGGGCTCAGCATCTACTCTTAAGCTCTTCCAGCCGGTGACTGCGGTCCTGCTCCCCAAGTCTCACTATGAGCGGTCCTCATAGGTCACATGGAGCGCGCCAGCATAATGACATCAACAAGCCCTATTTGACTGCTGATGCCCAGTCACAGAACCCAGCAGTGATGTCTGGGGAGTAGCCTCACAGTTGCAAGGAAGTACAGGAGCGAGGAGGACGCTACAGACTGCCGGATTCCCAGAAGAGTTGAGGTAAAGTGAATATTAGGTGTGATACCTAATTTATTAAGTGACAAATGCTTCTTAACAAATTTGGCACATCATTTGGAATGACCATGCACTGGTTTTACAAACATACACCAGCAAATTATGGCATAAATTATAATTCATTTGCTGGCCACTGGAAGCTACACCTCCTCCAACTATCCCTCGACCACTTTTCAAAAATCTAAAATGAATAGCAATAAAACTGTAAAAATTCCCTAATGTTGGGGCAACTAATGTGTGCACCAAAATCCAGTATTTCATACTGAAAACTGGCATACATTGAATGATATATTGCTCCTTTAAATTCCGCCCCCCAAAAAAATGCCAAAAAAAAAAAATACAATTAAAAAAAAAAAGAAAGCTCTATGTTAATATTTCAGCCCATGTAATTTAAATGGACGGGCTCAATGAAACAAATTTTTATGTTCTCAGATCTATAAAGGCCAGCTTTAGATTGCTCGGGCATATAAAGAACAACATTTATTTTGGCTCCTTACTGTCACTGCTGATAAGAAGACACATCTTTCTACAGCACAGTCTCTTTATAATTAGTCAGAATCTTTTGTTCATATTATCTAAATTTGCCACTTGGGATAATATTTGCTAATAAGAAACTAAAATGACTTAACCAAGTTATCAAACTTCTTTAATTGTGAATGTAACCACTGAATTTTTTTTTTTAACTGAATTCAATTATGTTGAAGTGAAGTTAGAAAATAACTGTCTTTGTTAATCCTCGCTGGATTTTCTTTGTAAATATTAACTCAATTTCTGCTACTCTGAAAGCTAAATTAAGAAGTCGCATACAGTAAACGCTTTATTGGAATTCATGCTGTTATTCTAAGTAGTCTGCTCAAGGACAGACTTTTCTGTTACATACTTTCCAGTTTTTTCTGTACAAGATGACAGGTGCAGGTACTAAATGCTTGTTTTTCTACAATTCTACTTAGCTTCATACTGATAACTTCAGGACAGCTGCTAAGTAATGCTGGTACTGTAGTCTCGAAATCTAGAAACATGGTGTACTATTAAAACAGGTGCACATAGAATAAAGACACATCTAAAAGGCTTAACTTGCATCAATACTAACTCAAACTGTAAGCATTGTGATACTGGGTTATATAGGGAGTAGAGATTAGCGAACGCCGTTCGATCGAATAGGTATTCGATCGAATATCAGGCCGTTCGAAGTATTCGTTCCCAATCGAATACCACACGGCATATGCAGTAAAAATTTGTATCCCCTCCAACCTTCCCTGGTGCGTTTTTTGCACCAATAACTGTGCAGGGGAGGTGGAACAAGAACTACGACAACGGAGGCATCGAAAAAAATTGAAAAAAAACATAGGCTGCCGAAAACATGTGACCTCCCATTCATAAGAACTGCCACCGCTATATTCGTCAGATTTGCGGTCAGAGATAGGGAGAAAAACACATCTGCTGAGGGCTGGATAGGCATTAGCTTCAGATAGGCAATGAAAAAAACGAAGAACAACAACAGCTCTTCTCAGAGCCTTACTGTACACTGCAGGGACAGGAGTCGTGTAGGGTTGAGCTGATCTTGAAATTTCAAGATAATTTTTAAAATACGATTTCCGATCATTTTCCATTCAAACTCGGTCCCAATGCAAGTCAATGGGATTTTTTAAATAATTGGAGATCGGATTTTAAAAACGATCTTATTCACTACACAGCATGTAGTCCAAAAATTGATTAAATTTTTGGACCCCATGCTGTGTAGTGATTAACCCCCCTCCGTGTTCGCTTACCTGCAGCTCCCAGTTCATCTTCGTCTGGTCTGGTCCTCTGTCTGTCACATGTCTTCAGAGCGCCCTGCCCCCCCGCCTCCCTAGACCAGTATTGTAGAGATGCAGGGAGTAGGCAGTGCGGCTGGAGAGTGTGGGCGGGCAGACGTGAGTGCATCACTCACGTCTCCCCTCCCAGTACCCACCCACACTCTTCTAAGCCCCACCTTCTCTATAATACTAGTCTAGGGAGGCGGAGCGGGGTGCAGGGCGCTCTGAAGCCACATGAAGGACAGAGGACCGGACCAGCAGAGGGCAGCCGCAGCACTTCTGAGCAGGCAAGTTGAGCAAAGTTCACAAGTAGATAGATATTACTGTACATTGACTTGTCTAGTAGATAGACAAGTCAGTGTACAGTGGTATCTATCTACTCGTGAACTTGCCTCGTCGTCCTCACAGCAGCACACAGTGATTTACCGCATCCTGCCACTCTTCTGCTACATCCCTGTTTTACTGTATATTCAGCTGAATATACGGTAAAACAGGGATGAAGCAAAAGAGTGGCAGGCTGCGGTAAATCCATAGGAATGAATGGATGCAGCCAGCACACAGGGGGTTAAGTTAAGTTGAAAAAGTGGGCCATGTGTGGACCATGTTTGAGTCTGGCAAGCTCCAGATCTGCTACCTGCTTCCGGCCATTATCACATAAGCATACATGCCTGGGCCCAGGTGCAGTGGGGAAAACCATATTGCCATATCATCCTGGATGGCATCCCTGACCTCGAAGGCAGTGTGCTGTCTGTCCCCCAAGCTTATGAGCTTCAGCACAGCCTGCTGACATCTTCCCATGCCAGTGGTACAGCGTTTCCAGCTCGTAGTTGGGGTCGAGGTTGCAGCGTAGGAATAAGCTTTCAGAGAACCCCTGCCATGAATTTTGGGATGGGAGAGGAGATAGGCCACCCCAGTTTGCACCCGGGGCCCAGACTCCACTACATTCACCCAGCCTGTCATTAAAGATAAGCAGCATCCCTGACCGCAGGCACTTGTCGATGCATCAGTGGTCAAGTGGATCTTGCAGCAAAGCATGGAACTCTGGGATCGACTGATGTTATGGGACGCGTGCAGGCGCAAGGCCGGGACAGCACACCAAGAGAATTAGTAACCGTTAGGCCCAGCATAGGGAGGTGCCCCAGCTGCCATCTGGTGATGGAAGGCCTGGGTATCCAGAAGCATAAATGCCAACATCTCCAGGGTCACCGTTTTTTAGATGAGGCCGTTAAAGGCTTGGGCATAAGGGTGGCTTGCGCTGTACTTCTGCCTGCAATAAAACGCCTGGGAGATGGGGAGTGGCTGGGAAGAGGCGCATGATGGTGCAGGCCAAAAGGATGGATGAGGGTGAACTCCCCAATGTGTCAGAGACAGATATGTAGGTGTCCAAGCTGGTGGTCTGGACTGCAGCACCAGCACTGTAACAGTGGAAGAGGCAGTGTCGGCAACGCCAGGCGACAATGGTCCTGCGTTTGCTCTCTCCCACTGAGCCCAAGTCTTGCCTTCCAAATGACAGCGCACACAAGAGGTTCTAAGGTTGCTCTTTTCAGAGCCCCTACTCAGTTTAGACTTGCAAAGTGTGCAAACTGCACTAAATTTGTCATGTAAGTGACATGTAAATGATGGGTCTATCCATTGGCTGTTTATTTTGATGAAAGTCAGCCGGTCAGCACTGTCAGCTGACAGCCAGCTGTGCTTATCCGTGATGATGCCACCGACTGCGCTGAAGACCCTTTCTGATAGCACTCTGGCAGCAGAGAAGTACCTCCAAGGCGAACAGCGCAAGTTCCAGCCACAAATCCAACTTAGAGACTCAATAAGTGTAGGGTGCAGAGAGATCGGAGAGGACAGGGCTGGGGTCGGCCAGGTACTCCCACAACATGCGTCTATACTTGTCCCTCCTGATAACACTAGGCCTGTACAGATTTTATGTAAAGAATGGAGGAAGTTAAGGAAAAAAAAGATTTGCAATTGCTAGCAGTTTAATCCGTCCCACTGACAACATAGGAAGGAGGAGGAAGGAGAAACCTGACTCTAGAGACCTGAAGGAGGTTTAACAATGTCATTTTATACACAAGCCAGTGTACTCTGGACTTCGGTGTCCCCACACAAGGGAGCTGGATAGAAGAAGCAGGAAACACCACACATCACAAAAAAACAAGCGATGTAAGGCTTAAAGGCAGTGGACTTGTTTGCCCGCCCATTATAAGCAACAGCTGAAAAAAGGTCTTTCCCTGCAGGTAAGCAGAATAAGCAGTGTAGGCAGGAAAGAAAGATAAGAAGTTTTAACCTTTGTATGTTGTTCTAACAGGAACCAAAGGCAGAAAACGAGTCCTCACAAATAGGAGGATAGGGATAAAACAAACTCAAAAAGGATTGAGGAGGGAAAAGTCATCCAGAAATCTTAATAACTAGAGATGAGCGAACACTAAAATGTCCGAGGTTCAAAATCCGATTCGAACAGCCGCACACTGTTCAACTGTTCGAACGGATTTTGAAACCTATTATAGTCTATGGGGGGAAATGCTCGTTTCAGGGGTAGGCAAAATTCGATAAAATTATACTTACCAAGTCCACAAGTGAGGGTCGGGATGGATTCTCCTTGAAGTCCATTTCCTGATTCTCTCTAACAGGTATGATACCTCTTGAGAAGATCTGCAGAAGAAGATGCTGCCAAAACTTAATTGATATCTTTCCAGGAAGTTCTTTGTTTTTGAAGGTCATTAACAAATACCTAGAAAATAATAGCAGATTGTGCTAAAAAACTGAAAAACTACTTTCTAATGGAGATAGCCATGTTCAATATTTCAAGATATTCAGTATTATTTAGTGATTTTTAATTATTATTAGAATTATTATTATATTATTTAAAGAGCGTTCGATCGAGTATGTGTTCGATTGAATATCAGGCTATTCGAGATGTTCGATTTGAGTCGAACACCAGGTGGCAAACTCACTAAAAATTCTTATCCCCTCCCACCTTCCCTGGCACTTTTTTTGCACCAATAACTGTGCAGGGGAGGTGGGACAGGAACTACGACAACGGAGGCATTGAAAAAAAATCGGAAAAAGTAATTGGCTGGCTAATTCAGGTGACCTCCAATTTATACGAATAGTGGATTTAATATCCGGACCATATGAGACTGTGAACTATGTGACTGTGAGACAGGGACAGATCTACAGGCAGGGTTAGCTAGGGATTAGCTTTATTTAGGTGGGAATGTTACTCACCCAACTCTTTGGGGCTCTATCTGGTCATGATTCCTCTCAGCTTGCGATATGCGGAAGCTGATTTTTTCCCATAGGAATGCATTGATCAGCGTTGATTGGCCGATTGCCATACAGAGTACAGCATTCGGCCAATCAATGCTGGTTCTGCCGGAGGATTGTCTGTGAGGAGGCGGAGTCTAAAATTGGACCAGAATGGAGACTGTGCTGGACCAATCTTAGACTCCGCCTCCTCCAGCAGAACCAGTGTTGATTGGCCAAATACTGTACTCTGTATGGCATTCAGCCAATCAACGCTGGTCAATGCATTCCTATGCTGAGATGTAGCAGTGCTGGCCGTGCGCTCAGTTCGGCTATACCAGAGATGTAGTCGAGCTGAGCGCATGCCCAGCACTGCTACACCGGAGATGAAGCAGAGCTGGCCGTGTGCTTAGCTCGGCTACTCCAGAGATGTAGCAGAGCTGAGTGTGCACTGAACCCTGCTGCACACTCAGCTCTGCTGAGATGCAGCAGAGTGTGCAGCAGGTTTCACATCTCTGGTGTAGCAGTGCTGGCCGTACGCTCAGCTCGTCTGCATCTCCGGTGTAGACGAGCTGAGCGCACGGCCAGCACTGCTACATCTCGGCATAGGAATGCATTGACCAGCATTGATTGGCAGAATGCCATACAGAGTACATCATTAGGCCAATCAACGCTGGTTCTGCCGGAGGAGACAGAATCTAAGATCAGTCCACAGCAGTCTCCATTCTGGTCCGATCTTAGACTCCACCTCCTCACAGATGAGCCTCCAGCAGAACCAGTGTTGATTGGTCGAATGCTGTACTCTGTATGGCATTCTGCCAATCAACGCTGGTCAATGCATTCCTATGCCGAGATGTAGCAGTGCTGGCAGCTCGTCGCATGTTAGATGCCCCGAAGCATGCACACTCAGCTCTGCTGAATCAGAGGTGCGCTGAACCCTGCTGCACACTCAGCTCTTCTGCGTTAGAGATACGCTGAACCCTGCTGCACACTCAGCTCAGCTCAGCCTCAGTCTCATGTTTTTAATGGAGAGATGGTCTATGTATGCACTTTTGTGACTTACATTTTATTTACTTTCTTATACATGCTACTGTTAATAATATTTTTTATTTTCGAACTATAAAATTTGTCATATTTCCTTGCTTCATGTTTTTCTACTCCCAGCATGATTCGGTAAACCGCAGCTGAGCTTGTAGAAAATTAAAGTCATTTACAAATCACCCAGCAGGATATACAGTATAACAAATAGTGATACATAAGATGTGTAAAAATAGGCAAACACGTAAGATTACTGTACGTAAATTACGAAGACCAGAAAATCTATGTTTTTGTATTTTTTGCATAGAACGTGCATGTTTGGAGTATAATTGATGTCTTTTTTAAGGCAAATGAATTTCCTGCCAAGCCAAAATGCTCCTAAAATAAACTTAAGCAAGAGCTACAGTATGAGATGACTAATTACTAGAAGGACGATAGTGATTGCTAAAATGTGTTTATTATACCATTGGAAAATCAATTGTGCAAATTATTGTCTGTTGCAAATAAAAACTAATGTACCGGTTGATATGTGATATCATTGTAAACAATTCCCTTATCTAGGGTTTGGATTGCAAATAATTTTGAGCAATGTGGCAGTGGAATTTCATTTTTATGGAAGCTTGGCTGTGTAAAGCTTCAGCTAAAATTGCTTAACTGCATCGGATTCAGGAATTAAACCATGAAAACATTTATATAGCAAATCTTAATGCGCACTGTATATCTAGAAAATGATGCAAAGGTGGGAAAATGTAGTAAAAATTGTGCAGTAATGTCCAAGGAAGTCGGAATAAATACAATTACCCATTTTCATAAATTTCAATAAAATGCAGAGAGCTTAAAATCCTGGCAAGAGTGATTGTATGAAAGAGCTGGATATTATTTTTTTTTCATAAATATTTTATATAGTATGAAGATCTGGGCATCATTTATTTTTTATTATTTGCATAAAAAACTTTGCACTAGGGTTGATCAACTCTTTTTCCATGTAGACAGGGTAAGAATCTCTGACCACGAGGACAGTATAGGTCATGGCTCCCTTACTAATATTGATATATTTACTATTTAAAGGAACACTAAACCCAGAAATGAAAGCTACAAGTACAGAAGAAATATGGTAGCCTTTGTTATTTGGACTCTGGAGATTGTTTTTCATCACTCTGACTCAAACAATGTTATAGGAATCTTGCAGAGAACGTTGGTTTACATTTCTCGGTGGGCTGCTCCATTTGTGACTTTGCCATAGGGGTGGGGCCTAATTAGTCTTTTGTCCTACTGCCAGGCTTGGACTATCCTAAAATGCAGCAGGTGAGTCCAAGACCCTGGGAAATAGTGGATCTCAAGACCCCCAACCTCTGCAAGAGTAGTGCATGGAGCAATACACTCATTATACTACATACAGATTGGTAGCATACACCTTCTCACACCCAACCTGTGCTTCCATATAATATACTCTGTACAATATTGAACAAACTATCCAGTTTATTATATATAGATGCATTGGGCGGCTAACACGACATCTAGGTAGAGAGGCAGGTCAACCACTCTCCCTCCTTCTGAGCCCTGTCCACTGTGACTATGGGACTCCATCACCTATCTCTCAGAATCCTGGTGTATTTTGCTAATCTACCAGCAGTGGTAGCTTTTTCTCACACTCTAAACCAGGGGTCCTCAAACTATGGCCCGCGGGCCACATGCAACCCACCGAGGACATTTATCTGGCCCATCGCATGTTGCCCATGCGTCGTCACCTGGATCGCTCACTAATGGGGAATCTGATTCCCCGTTAGTGCGCGGATCGCTGCTTTCAGTTGTATGTGCAAGTGCACATACAACTGAAAGCTAGGCTGCATGACCGCAGCCTACACTGACTACAGAGAGTGAGCTCTGCCCTCAGTGCGGGCGTGATGATGACGTCATCGCTTCTGCAGTCTGAAGGAGGAGGACACGTGGCAGCGGCTCTTCAGGGGTAAGTATGATAGAGTGTGTGTGATTGTACTGAGGAGTATATAATACAGTGGGAGGGGGGTCACTGAGGAGCATATAATACATTGGGGGGGCGTACTAAGGAGTATATAATACAGTGGGGGGTCACTGAGGAGTATATATTAGAGTGGTGGGGGTACTCAGGAGTATATAATACAGTGGGGGGGTTACTGAGGATAATATAATACTGGGGTGTGGGGGGCGTACTGAGGAGCATATAATACTGTGGGGTGTACTTAGTTGCATATAATATAGTGGGGGGTACTGAGGAGCATATAATACTGGTGAAGGGGGGGGGCTACTGTGGAGCATATCATCTTTAATTTTTTTAAACTATATTTCGGCCCTCCTTTGGTTTGAGGGACAGTGAACCGGCCCCCTGTTTGAAAAGTTTGAGGACCCCTGCTCTAAACTATTGTGTTGCACTTCCACTCCTCACCACTGGAGGCTTCTGTGTTAATCTTAGGACTTGCCTTAACAAAGAAGACCGATCTGTACCAATGTGAAGCCATCTTGTTTCCTGTTTGGGCCTATGAGGCAATTCAGCCATTGCTTGAGTATTGTGACTTGCTCCTGTCTCCTGCTCTTCAGAACTATCTTTCTACTCTTCACTAAACTATCAACTTGCGATCCACATTTCAAGCTACAACTTTGCTATTCATGACTGTGCCTGGCTTATTCCATCTGGCTACCGGATTCCAGCCTTATCTACCAGAATCGTAACAATTATCTTGGCAACGAAGATAAGTGTGATGACATCATTGTTCCACTTGTGACTGCCGAGGCCCAATCACAGGCGCCAAGTATGACCTGCCAGGGAAGAGGACTGAAATGCTCTCCCATTACTTGTGACCACTAAGACATTAAAACTTCTCTCCAATGCAGTTGTGCAGTAAGGAGGAATAGAATATGTCTATTGATCTATGATGTCCCAGCAGTCAGACTTTTATCATTTATCCAATGGATAGATTATAAAAGTTCACTGTAGGACAACCCCTTTACTGGTTTCATTACAAGCACCCTCAGTAGCAACATTGTATTAACTGGATTTATGTCATCTTCAAGAAAGTGAATTTATGATCCAATTATCAACAAACAGTAATTGAACGCAAGAACCCTTACTATATTACAGAGCTATTTCACAATGATGAAGTGCTTAGTATAGCTTGTGGCCATTATTTTAAAGGCAATGCCTCTAAATCACTGGGTAATGTTCTTTTGACACTTACAAAATACAGTTTAACTGCTACAAATGAGCTCAGCGCATATTTTCCTGTAATATTATTTGGTTACGGTCAAACACTCTAGTTTGGTGCAATGTCTTTGTTTTACTTAAAACCAGAAGTGGATCTTAAAGGAGCTGTGTTCAATTGATTGTGTTAGATGCTGAGCACAGGGTATCTGATACCAGAACCCCTAGTGATTGGGGGCATTACACTTATAGCCAATGTCCAGTATATGCATTCCGCCGGGTTTCCATCCTCAGCCCCGGCGAAACTTGTCAGGGGATGGAAACCCGGCGGTCAGCTTTAAAACCCATTCCATGGGGAAACCATTTTTTTTTTTTTTTTAGCCAGACACAAAGTCCTGCATGTACGGCTTTATGTCCAGTAAAAAAAAAAAAACGGTCTCTCCACGGACATGCCGCAGGCGGACATTGGCTCACCTTAACAAACCCATTCAAGTGAATGGGTTTTAAAGCTGTCCGTCGGGTTTCCGTCCCCTGTCCAGTTTCGCCGGGGCTGAGGACGGAAACCTGACGGAATGACGAACACTGGACAGCGGCACAAGTGTGAACGAAGCATCAGCTGTAATTGGTGGAGGAAAATGGCAGCAGGTAACACACTTCCTATGTTTATGAATGGGCTATCCTCTAGATAGGAAGATGCTATTGGCTCTAGATAGTAAATTAGGGTGCTGAATGGGACACCCTTGCAGTATTAAGAAAGCTTAATCATTCTTTTTTTTTGGATCCAATGTTAAATTTAGTAAAAAGTCAAAATGGAACTGCACTAAAAACCCAACATCGGTGTTTAGAGAAACATTGTTGCGAGAAATGTCTAATTAAAAAAAGAATCTGCATCAGCAAATTCAGGTTAATGAGCCACTGAAGTGGGCTTGTTCTTATGACTTTACATTTGCTTATTCATTAGCAGAGAAAAACCTATACTTCAATAATTCTACTATTTTATTCTATAAATTAATTGCACTAATTAATTTTTCTGCTTCTCTGATCATGATACTAGTCTGTAGACAGTGAATCAAAGGAATGAAAACAGCATTATTAACCAGCATAGAAGATTGGGTTATTTTTATGGGTAAGCCCTTTAAGTTGAAATTTAAAGGGATTTTCTAGAGTTTAATGATTGATGACTTACATTTAGAATAGGTTATCAACTGAAGATATCCAGAACCCCTGTTCACAGCAGCTGCTGGTAAGGGAACTACTGAGGAAGTTAGAAGATGGCTTATAGCAGTTCAGCTCAATTTAAAAGCAGCATTGTTGGCATCATTTCCTGAGGTGTCATAGTGGACTTGGTGACCCTCCTGAGTTGAATAGTGGTTTCCCCCTAAACGAGTATTTATTCCCCATAGACTATAATGGGGTTCGATGTCCGATCGAACAGCCGAGTATTGAGTGGCTACTCGAATCGAACTTCGAACTTCGAACATTTCACTGTTCGCTTATCTCTAGACATAATGTAACAGCAGAATAGTGACTGCAGCTCTAGATGTGACTGGAGTATAAGACATGATGTACAGCACAATAGTGACTGCAGCTCTAGAGGTGACTGGAGCATAAGACATAATGTAACAGCAGAATAGTGACTGCAGCTCTAGAGGTGACTGGAGTATAAGACATGAGGTAACAGCAGAATAGTGACTGCAGCTCTAGAGGTGCAGTCAAGACTTCAAGGCTTAGGAGTCTGGTAAGTGGACTTATCCATGTTTGGCAGTCTTCCTTGTACACAGTCAAGTCATATAAAAGTGACCACCGCCTACTTTAATGTCAACGTTAAATAACCAATCACAGAAGGCACGTGTCATCAGCCATCTGGGTGCATTCATCATTGTGGAAGGCACCATGGATCAACACAAGTATGCATCTATCCTTGCGGACCATGTTCACCCCTACATGCGAATTGTTTTTCCTCAGGATGATGGCATCTACCAGCAGGACAATGCAACGTGTCATAAAGCTCACAGTGTACGCATATGGTTCGAGGAGCACCAGGATGAGTTTACTGTACTCCCTTGGCCAGCAAATTCCCCAGACTTGAACCCACTCGAGAATCTGTGGAACCACCTCCATCGGGTTGTTGACACCATGGACACTCAACTGCGTAACCTAGCGCAGCTGGCCACGGCACTGGAGTCGGCATGGCTCAACATCCCAGTGAACATCATCACAGCATCCCCTCTCTTCTTGCACGTCTCACAGCGGTCCGCTCTGCCAAAGGTGGTTATTCTGGATTTTGACAGGTGGTCACATTAATGTGACTGGACTGTATATAACTGTGTATGTCGAGTGAGTAGGACCATCCATTGAACTTGTACTGAAAATATATTGTAGAACATGCTATTAAATTGCTGCTCTAATACGGTAGAACAATAGTAGTAGCACTTTACTATAAGCTTTTTTCCACAGTCTAGGCCTATTATAAGTCATTTAGGAGAAGATAACGTGTACTGCATCCATGTATCAATACAGTTTAGCCAGTGCAGTCAAAAAGTTCTGATATGCGTAATGTTTGCCATTTAGAAGTACATATAATAAGTATCTGGATAACATTCTTTACCATATATATCAGAAAAATTTCAATGTGAACATAATTTTAATTTTTGCTGTTAAATATTGAAATGCTCTAAAAATATGGAATTCACACAAAATTCCAGATTCTATTATTTGCTATGTGTAAAGCATTTCTAGCACAGCTTGCGTCATTAGAGAATATCATGTGCACTATGCTCCGGGCAGCAATTTATTTCTAATTGGAGGCCTTCCAGTTATTTCCAGTAGGCTGACATAAGTTTATTTTTTCCTCGCTGGTTTCCCTGCACCGTGCCCTATTCCTTCCTGTCTGTCTGTTGCCTGAGTTTTAATCGAGGAGATATGCCCTAGAGCAAGAGGACTTTTCTGTTCTGAGCATTTCTGCACTGTAAAAATAACACTGATGTAGCTGTGCTAAAGCAAGGCTGCAAAGGCAGTTTGTTAATAGTACTCCTACTGTGTCCTATTGGCTAACCCTATGTTCTGCTTATTATGTTGACGGCAGAATATCTGCAAACAGAGACATCAAAATGTTTTCGGCATAGCTTCCAGGATGAAGAAAAATAATCTTACAATATTACAGATACATTATTACTGTAAACATAAGTGGCTGATTATTGTATCTGTGTATTAGATACATGAAATATATGTATACACACTGGGCATATGCGGTGAAGCTTGAAAGTTTGTGAACCCTTTGGAATTCTTTTTATATTTCTGCATAAATTAGACCCAAAACTACATTAGATTTTCACTCAAGTCCTAAAAACTAAACAAATAAGTTGAAAATATTTGACTTAGTCGTTTATGTGTTGGGAAAATGATCCAATATTACATTGCCATGAGTGCGAAAGTATGTGAACCTTTACAATTATCAGACAAGATGAAAACAGAGTTAAGATATTTTCAACCAATGGGATGGCAATGAGATGCGAGTAACCTGTTTTATTTAAAGAACAGGAATCTATGAAAGTCTGCTCTTTACTAGAAATGAGCGAGCAGTACTCGATCGAGCAGGTATTCGATCGAGTACTACGGTATTCGAAATACTCGTGCTCTTCATTCACTCTGCCAGGCATCGGGCCTGGGTGGAGCCGACTGCGCATGTCCGCTTGTAGTGCGGGCATGTGCAGTCAGCTCTGCCCAGGCCCAATGCCTGGCAGAGTGAATGAAGAGCCGGAAGATGTCGCGGGGACACTGCAAGGAGAAGACTGCACGGAGGATCCAGCCCGACCCTCACTCGTGGACTTGGTAAGTATAATTTGATCGAATGTTGCCTACCCCTGAAACGAGCATTTTCCCCCCATAGACTATAATAGGGTAATAATATTCGATTCGAGTAGTCGAATATTGAGGGGCTACTCAAAACGAATATCGAACCTCGGACATTTTACTGTTCGCTCATCTCTACTACATGTTTGTGGAACGATATCAAAGCATGAACAAAGGAGATTCCTGAGGACCTCCAAAGAAGAGTTGTTAAATAAATGACCAACTATATTATTTTTGACTCATTTGTTGGCTGAGTCTCTATTTTTAGTTTCCTATGAAAGCACTAATCCTCCAAAAATTTAGAAACAGATGTCATTTAGGGCTATAAACTTGCCAATATCAGTCCCTGCAATCTTGTCCATTTTTAAATGTTCTAACCTTTATTTTGCAGGTTAAGATGCTAAAGCCTCAGTTTCATAAGAACTTTTGCAAAGTAAATGTTGGCAGAAATTTACATTTACATGAACTCTCAGTTGGAGTAGATTGGTGATTGGAGGTACATTGCCCAGCAGACCATACACCCAATTCAGGAATCAGATCAAATTGTGGCGTTGCAGGGATCATCAAGACCAGTATATAATAATGTGCTGGTCTTAATGAATCTGCTATATTATTTGTTTATAACATATTTCCACACTGGGAAAAATTGCGCTTTTATTGAAAGATACTAGAGCAGTATGAAAAAGTTTGAGGAATGATTTTGATATCTAGTCTATATAACAAAAAAATCTAAATCTGGGAAAATAACTTGATATGGAGAAGGGGGGATGGGATACAAGGGGATGGGTATCTGAATGAGAAAAAATAAACTGATGAATAGAGGTCTGGACAGAGATGTGGCTGTGGATATAGTGTTTTTGTACTTTACAAAGCTCCATTGATTTGGAAAATAAATCCTGCAATTGAATTAAAAACTGGTTATTATGATTATTATTTAATTTGTTTACTACGACATGGGATTCATAGCACTATCTCTATCATTGCAGAAGACACCAAGCTAAGTCGTACTGTGCAGTCTATGGTAACAAGCCGATTGGATAGTCTGAATGCTTCTGTATCTATTTGCTAAATAAGATTTAATGTGGATAAATGTAAATCTATGCATCTGGAGGCATCTCCGGCATTTACAGCGGCAGTGCCGATTTCTATGGCAACTGCTCTGCAGCGGCGCCATTACACTTATGCCCGGTTCACAAATGCTAATGTGTTCCATCCATAAGGGTCCGCATGAGGACCCTTACAGACAGATCACAAGCGCAACTGCAAGCGCTGTGCAGTTTGTGCGGGCAGTGCGCGGCAAACCCACGGAACCCATTATAGTCTATGGGGCCCGTGTGCTTGAACTGCAAAGCACTTGCATTTGCGCTTGTATTCCGTCCAGGAGGGTCCTCATGCAGACTCCTTAAGGACGGAACACATTAGCATGTGTGAACCAGCCCTTACAGACCCGGCATCCGGACCCAGCATACAGACACCGGGGCGGGTGCCGGAGCCGCAGCATCGCCATACTACTGTCAGGAGCATGGTGATGCTGTATATTTCAAACTGCAGAAGTACTTACGGTACTTCTGCTAGCATGCCAGGAAGCAGACACACGCTGGGTGCGGGCCTGAGCTTACATGGCCACGGCACCTGGCGTGTGATGAAGCAGTGAGGAAGGGGGGGGTCTGCGTTCCTGGCCTGCTATCAGAAAATTACCATAATGGCTCTAGTATAAGCCGAGGAGCACTTTTTCAGCACAAAAACTGTGCTGAAAAACTCTGCTTATACTCGAGTATATATGGTATATCTCTTGCTTGGGTAACCAAGCAATGTTTCCTTTAGTTTCTAACATAAACCATTTGAAAAACTGAATACAGTTTGAATACATGTATGTTTTGTAACTGAAAGAACGCAGACATTGACTATACCCATAGTTTCTACCACAGTTGATGCCTCTCACTACAGTTTTGAGGGACACCTACACCATCTACCCAAGGCATAATGTTATAATTAATTTACTTTCCAATGAAGCATGAACAACTCAATGGAATTGGCAGATTAGCATTTCTCCAGTTTTCTAAAACAATAGTAATTTATGCAAAATTGTATGCAAATCGCCATCCTACAACTTTTTTCAGAAGTTACAAGAAGCATGTAAATCCATTCTAAAGAAAATAAATAAATAAAACTGTCTTGCAGCTTATAAAGATAAATGAGTTCTAACGGCTAAGCATAAATCTTGGAGTAAAAGAGAGGAAACAAAAGCGTCTTATTCATCTAGCGCCAATTAAAGTTCAAAGCCGTGGATATATGAGAACCATCTGCGCTAACAGTCAATGATTTGCATTTCAACATAAATACTTATGGTTTGTCTTTTGAGGAAGCCAAAAAATTCTGTTACTTTTCTGACGCGGGTAAGCATGGAATTTTAATTTCCATATTGTATATTACTTTTAAAGTATTATCAGTTTGAAAAAATATTTTTAATTAGGTACGCAAGGAGATCAGTGCAATCTCTGCGTCTTTTAAGACACAATAATATGGCTGTACAGCTGTCTTTGATTTTCCTTCCGTAATCAGCAATGGGTTTTCTATGTAGATCGTAAGCTGAATTCTTATTAGTTCACTGACATATCACTGGCATCAACTAAAGCATCAACTGGCATCAACGAAAGACACTCAAGAGAGAGATGTATAATAAAAAATTTGGCCAAAGTATAGTAAGCATAGTATGAATGGGGTTGTCCTACAATCTCAACCACGAGATTGTGTCTGCTCACTGGCATTATCTCACCACTAGGACCCGTTGATCACCAACACATGGGGTTTAATGTAGTGAAAGACAGACATGCACACTGTCACTCCATTCATAATCTAAAGGACTAAGAAGATAAAACAAAGCCTATAAGTATAGCTCAGAACTTTTGCACAACACAACAATGTTAAAGGAATATTCCCATCTCAAGGATCATATTCAGACTTGTAGCTGACGATAACTGGTGTTTAACCCAATACCTTGCTTTATCTATCTTGCTCTGTTTGCCAGATATAGCTAAATGTCTCTCCTGACTGTTTACAGTTGGTTATCTAGGTTACCGTCCTGCTCACAGATAGGGATGATGACTCTTGGCCATCTATAGTCTCTTCTCTCACTCTTACTGCATGTGGCTTTCAGATATGAGCACTAATAAGGGCTAGATACATTTCTCTAAGGGTGCGTTCACATGATGTAACATGCCGCGTGATGTGGCACGTATACAGCGTGTGAGAGTTTGCGCGCCGTAAACGCTCCCATCGATTTCAATGGGAGTTAGGATCGTATACGCCGCGTTATTTTAACGCGGCATATACGATCTTAACTCTAATTGATATCAATGGGAGCGTTTATGGCGCGCAAACTCTCACACGCCATATACGTGCCACATCACGCGGCACGTTACATCGTGTGAACGCACCCTAATAGTGACTCTGTTATCTCTGTATGTGAATCCAGAGATAACTGTGCAGTTTAGAACAAACAGGAGCTCCATACAGGAATGAGCTCCCAGGAAGTGAAGGAGACAGGAGACAGGAGGGTAGATGAAAAATCTCTTTATGTAAATCATAATTTATTAATTCATAATATAAACACCCAACTCAATCAAATAAAAAAAAAAAATACAATAAATATGAAGGCAGGAGGAATGTGGCTAACATCACTCATGCACCATAATAATCAGTACTGATCATTACCTATACACAGAATCCAATACATAATACATACATTTACTGCTTTTTCTATGACACCTTCATGCATACTTACCTTTATATTTGTGACCTACTGATGCTGTTCAGCCACTGGGATGCCCCCTGTGTATACTTAGCACTTATTCACTATTCCTTTTCCTCTCCTCACATTTGGGGTCTGAACTAATCATTTGTACATTTGAGAATAGGTATTAGTGACCTACTTATGCTGTCCAGTTATTGGGATTTATAGATATATTCACTCTGTGCGTATTTAGCAGACACTCACTACCCCTGTTCCTCTCCCCATACTTGGGGCTTGAACTAGTCATCTGTATTTTAGAGGATAGGCACTGGGTAGATAGGTGTTTCCCCTTCATTGAATATGCATCATATGCACCATTCTTATGTGCAGTATAATCATTCTGCTATGCATGTGTGTTGTTACATTTGATACATTTATTGGAATATATCTCCCTATATTATAAAAATGAATTTCTGTCTGTCTGTCTGTCTGTCTGTCTGTCTGTCTGTCTGTGCTCTAATGCGAACCAAACGACTGGACCGATCTTCACCAAATTTGGTACAGAGATACTTCAGATATCCGGGAAGGTTTAAGACGAGACTCCAACTCACTCGGACGTACCGTTGCTGAGATACAGCATTCCAAACACAGTGCCCCCCCCCCCCCCCCTTAGCCAATACAAACCTGCAAGACTTTCACTCATATTCCAACTGCAATACACACGGTCACTTCACATGCACAATACAACACTGATATCCAAACTGAGATACACGCATCAGAGGATTAGATACACAGATCAGCACACAGTATCACACACCAGAGGATTAGATACACGGGTCTGCACACAGTCCCACAAACCAGAGAATTAAATACGCACTTCTGCACACAGTTCCACACACTGAAGGATTTGATACACGCGTCTGCACACGGTTCCACATACCGAAGGATTAGATACAGGCGTCTACACACAGTTCCACACTCCAGAGGATTAGATACGTGCGTCTGCACACATTTGTACACGCCATAGGATTAGATACACGCGTCTTCACACAGTTCCACACTCCAGAGGATTAGATACGCACGTCTGCACACAGTTGTACACGCCATAGGATTAGATACACGCGTCTTCACACAGTACCACATGCAGTAGGATTAGATACGTGCGTCTACACACAGTTCCACACGCCGAAGGATTAGATACGCGCCTCTTCACACAATACCACACAGGGAAAGATTAGATACGTGTGTGTGCACACAGTACCACACTTTGGAGGATGAGATACATGCCTCTGCACACAGTACCACAAGCCAGAGAATTAGATACGCGTCTCAGCGCACAGTACCACATGGGTGAGGATTAGATACGCGCGTCTACACACAGTACCACATGCTATAGGATTATATACGCACGTCTGCACACAGTACCACATGCCGGGGGATTGGATACATGCTTCTACACACAGTTCCACACACTGTAGGATTAGATACGCACCTCTTCACACAATACCACACAGGTGAGGATTAGATACACGTGTCTTCACACAGTTGTACACGCCATAGGATTAGATACACACGTCTGCACAGAGTACCACATGCCGTAGGATTAGATACACATGTCTACACACAGTTCCACACTCCAGAGGATTAGATACACGCGTCTGCACACAGTTGTACACGCCATAGAATTAGATACACGCGTCTGCACACAGTACCACATGCAGTAGGATTAGATACGCGACTCTTCACACAGTACCACACAGGGGAGGATTAGATACGTGTGTGCACACAGTATCACACTTTGGAGGATTAGATACATGCCTCTGCACACAGTACCACAAGCCAGAGAATTAGATACGTGTCTCAGCACACAGTATCACACGGGGGAGGATTAGATACACGCCTCTTCACACAATACCACACAGGGGAGGATTAGATACAGGCCTCTGCATACAGTACCACATGCCAGAGAATTAGATACGCGTCTCAGCACACAGTTCCACATGGGGGAGGATTAGATACGCGCATCTGCACACAGTACCACACGCCAGAGTCATTAGATACGCGCGACTGCACACAGTTTCACTTACTGGAGGATTAGATACGCGCCTCTTCACACAATATCACATGGGGAGGATTAGATATGTGCATCTGCACAAAGTACCACACCAATAAGAATTAGACACTTGCATCTAAACACAGTACTACACGGGGAAGGATTAGATACAGCTTTACTCCAGGTATCCATAACAACTGATCACAGGTTTTTCACTGACATCCAAAATGAGATACACATAATCACATGACGCTTATGGACATACACACAAACCACATACAAAATACACCAGTGCAAAATTGGACAATTCTTATGGGGCCAGTACACAAACATAAAATGTAATATACCCGTGCGAAGCCGGGTCCTCCCTCTAGTATATATATATATATATATATATATATATATATATATATATATATATATATCATGCCATTACTGTCTTCAACCTGGTCAGTGGCCTGTTTTTGCCATCTACTTGTATGTGTTTTCCTCATTTGTTTTTTTGTATTTATTTACTGATCAATAAAATATTTTTGTACATTTTTCCTTATGTTGAGCACTTCTATCCTTTTTTCTTTGTGTGATTGATGCATTTGGCAGGTTCTTGGAGTGCAATTTTGTTATACCAACATCCATTGTTCTTTGGGCCACATGTGGCTATAGAGGATTTTCTCCCTATTTTCCCAATCATGCCATGCTTTTGTTGCTTTTTGAACAGAAATTTCACAGAGTTTTCCTACACGGACTTTCTGTTACCATTATCTCTACGGGAAAGCCACCATAGATATAATTGACATACTGCAATGCGTGTCCGTGCTGCGTTTTTTACCGCAAAGTGGGCATGGGATTCGCATGAATCGCATCCACTTTGCAATTAATGTAAAATGCCGCAGGCAAATCGCAGCATTTCCAACCTGTGGGATTTCGGGCTTAGGCTTGGATCCACTTTGCAGAAATGCAGCTTTTTTGTTGCAGATTTTTCAGTGTTTTTTTTGAGCCAAAACTGGGGGTGTATTGAGCAGAAGGTAGAAGTATAAGAACTTCCTTTATGTTTCCCATTCCCTTTGCAGCCACACTTGGCTTTGGCTCTAAAAACCTCAGCGAAATCAACAAAAACACTGCATTTCCGTAAAGAGGGGCCTCAACCTTATAGTCCAAGTTTAATTTTGTCAGTCTCATTGAGGAAATGGACTTGATTCAATAGGCAAAAAGGAACATTATGTTGATACAAGACGTCCTGTGTTGTTGAAATTAAAAGAGTAACTCCTAGATATCATTAGAACTTATACAGAACTGAAAATAAATGGATTGACTATTTTAGGATTTGTGTTGCCTGTTATTCATCCCATATCAAAATATCATAGCTTACAATTAGACCTGAAAAGACTAATCTCATGTATTGTAGGTGTAAGTTTGCTTGAGCTTGCTAACAATTGTCAGTGTGACATTAGTATAAAGTATAGTATATGACTAATAGAGATGTCTTAGTCAGCATAAGTAAGATAATACAGAGCTACGCTTTACTACTTTTCCCCTTGGCGAGACATTGCAATTACATTAGTCACAAGCAGCCTTACTGCAGGTTCCATCAGTCCCCCCAAACAGGGGAATCCATTTCTATACAATAAGCCAAATGGAACATGCTGCAAATATTTCTAAGTGATTAGAGATGAGCGAACACTAAAATGTTCGAGGTTCGAAATTCGATTCGAACAGCCGCTCAATGTTCGTGTGTTCGAACGGGTTTCGAACCCCATTATAGTCTATGGGGAACAGATACTCGTTAAGGGGGAAACCCAAATCCGTGTCTGGAGGGTCACCAAGTCCACTATGACACCCCAGGAAATGATGCCAACACCTCTGGAATGACACTGGGACAGCAGGGGAAGCATGTCTGGGGGCATCTAACACACCAAAGACCCTCTATTACCCCAACATCACAGCCTAACAACTACACACTTTACACACTCAATACCACCTCTCTGACAGTAGGAAAACACCTTGAAACATGTGTATTTGGCACTTGCAGTGAGGAGAGCTTGTCACCAGCAGTGAATTTGGCCCTTGTAGTAAGTTGAGGTTGGCACCAACATTTGTTTTGAAAATCAGGGTGGATTGAGCCTCTAACCAGCAGAGTTTGGGCAAATTCATGGTGGAGGGAGCCTCTAAAAACCCCAGTTTGGGCAAATTCATGGTGGAGGGAGCCTCTAACCAGCCCAGTTTGGGCAAATTCATGGTGGAGGGAGCCACTAAAAAACCCAGTTTGGACCAATTCATGGTGGAGGGAGCCTCTAACCAGCCCAGTTTGGGCAAATTCATGGTGGAGGGAGCCTCTAACCAGCCCAGTTTGGACCAATTAATAGTGGAGGGAGCCTCTAACCAGCCCAGTTTGGACCAATTAATGGTGGAGGGAGCCTCTAACCACCCCAGTTTGGACCAATTCATGGTGGAGGGAGCCTCTAAACAGCCCAGTTTGGGCAAATTCATGGTGGAGGGAGCCTCTAAAAAACCCAGTTTGGACCAATTCATGGTGGAGGGAGCCTCTAACCAGCCCAGTTTGGACCAATTAATGGTGGAGGGAGCCTCTAAACAGCCAAGTTTGGACCAATTCATGGTGGAGGGAGCCTCTAAAAACCCCAGTTTGGACCAATTCATGGTGGAGGGAGCCTCTAACCAGCCCAGTTTGGGCAAATTCATGGTGGAGGGAGCCTCTAAACAGCCCAGTTTGGGCAAATTCATGGTGGAGGGAGCCTCTAACCAGCCCAGTTTGGACCAATTAATGGTGGAGGGAGCCTCTAACCAGCCCAGTTTGGACCAATTAATGGTGGAGGGAGCCTCTAACCACCCCAGTTTGGACCAATTCATGGTGGAGGGAGCCTCTAACCAGCCCAGTTTGGACCAATTCATGGTGGAGGGAGCCTCTAAAAAACCCAGTTTGGACCAATTCATGGTGGAGGGAGCCTCTAAACAGCCCAGTTTGGGCAAATTCATGGTGGAGGGAGCCTCTAAAAACCCCAGTTTGGACCAATTCATGGTGGAGGGAGCCTCTAACCAGCCCAGTTTGGGCAAATTCATTGTGGAGGGAGCCTCTAAAAAACCCAGTTTGGACCAATTCATGGTGGAGGGAGCCTCTAACCAGCCCAGTTTGGGCAAATTCATGGTGGAGGGAGCCTCTAACCAGCCCAGTTTGGACCAATTAATGGTGGAGGGAGCCTCTAACCAGCCCAGTTTGGACCAATTAATGGTGGAGGGAGCCTCTAACCACCCCAGTTTGGACCAATTCATGGTGGAGGGAGCCTCTAAACAGCCCAGTTTGGGCAAATTCATGGTGGAGGGAGCCTCTAAAAAACCCAGTTTGGACCAATTCATGGTGGAGGGAGCCTCTAACCAGCCCAGTTTGGACCAATTAATGGTGGAGGGAGCCTCTAAACAGCCAAGTTTGGACCAATTCATGGTGGAGGGAGCCTCTAAAAACCCCAGTTTGGACCAATTCATGGTGGAGGGAGCCTCTAACCAGCCCAGTTTGGGCAAATTCATGGTGGAGGGAGCCTCTAAACAGCCCAGTTTGGGCAAATTCATGGTGGAGGGAGCCTCTAACCAGCCCAGTTTGGACCAATTAATGGTGGAGGGAGCCTCTAACCAGCCCAGTTTGGACCAATTAATGGTGGAGGGAGCCTCTAACCAGCCCAGTTTGGACCAATTAATGGTGGAGGGAGCCTCTAACCACCCCAGTTTGGACCAATTCATGGTGGAGGGAGCCTCTAACCAGCCCAGTTTGGACCAATTCATGGTGGAGGGAGCCTCTAAAAAACCCAGTTTGGACCAATTCATGGTGGAGGGAGCCTCTAAACAGCCCAGTTTGGGCAAATTCATGGTGGAGGGAGCCTCTAAAAAACCCAGTTTGGACCAATTCATGGTGGAGGGAGCCTCTAACCAGCCCAGTTTGGACCAATTAATGGTGGAGGGAGCCTCTAAACAGCCAAGTTTGGACCAATTCATGGTGGAGGGAGCCTCTAAAAACCCCAGTTTGGACCAATTCATGGTGGAGGGAGCCTCTAACCAGCCTAGTTTGGACCAATTAATGGTGGAGGGAGCCTCTAACCAGCCCAGTTTGGACCAATTAATGGTGGAGGGAGCCTCTAACCACCCCAGTTTGGACCAATTCATGGTGGAGGGAGCCTCTAAACAGCCCAGTTTGGGCAAATTCATGGTGGAGGGAGCCTCTAAAAAACCCAGTTTGGACCAATTCATGGTGGAGGGAGCCTTTAACCAGCCCAGTTTGGACCAATTAATGGTGGAGGGAGCCTCTAAACAGCCAAGTTTGGACCAATTCATGGTGGAGGGAGCCTCTAAAAACCCCAGTTTGGACCAATTCATGGTGGAGGGAGCCTCTAACCAGCCCAGTTTGGACCAATTAATGGTGGAGGGAGCCTCTAACCAGCCCAGTTTGGACCAATTAATGGTGGAGGGAGCCTCTAACCACCCCAGTTTGGACCAATTCATGGTGGAGGGAGCCTCTAAACAGCCCAGTTTGGGCAAATTCATGGTGGATGGAGCCTCTAAAAAACCCAGTTTGGACCAATTCATGGTGGAGGGAGCCTCTAACCAGCCCAGTTTGGACCAATTAATGGTGGAGGGAGCCTCTAAACAGCCAAGTTTGGACCAATTCATGGTGGAGGGAGCCTCTAAAAACCCCAGTTTGGACCAATTCATGGTGGAGGGAGCCTCTAACCAGCCCAGTTTGGGCAAATTCATGGTGGAGGGAGCCTCTAAACAGCCCAGTTTGGGCAAATTCATGGTGGAGGGAGCCTCTAACCAGCCCAGTTTGGACCAATTAATGGTGGAGGGAGCCTCTAACCAGCCCAGTTTGGACCAATTCATGGTGGAGGGAGCCTCTAACCAGCCCAGTTTGGACCAATTAATGGTGGAGGGAGCCTCTAACCACCCCAGTTTGGACCAATTCATGGTGGAGGGAGCCTCTAACCAGCCCAGTTTGGACCAATTCATGGTGGAGGGAGCCTCTAAAAAACCCAGTTTGGACCAATTCATGGTGGAGGGAGCCTCTAAACAGCCCAGTTTGGGCAAATTCATGGTGGAGGGAGCCTCTAAAAAACCCAGTTTGGACCAATTCATGGTGGAGGGAGCCTCTAACCAGCCCAGTTTGGACCAATTAATGGTGGAGGGAGCCTCTAAACAGCCCAGTTTGGACCAATTAATGGTGGAGGGAGCCTCTAACCAGCCCAGTTTGGACCAATTAATGGTGGAGGGAGCCTCTAACCACCCCAGTTTGGACCAATTCATGGTGGAGGGAGCCTCTAAACAGCCAAGTTTGGACCAATTCATGGTGGAGGGAGCCTCTAAAAACCCCAGTTTGGACCAATTCATGGTGGAGGGAGCCTCTAACCAGCCCAGTTTGGGCAAATTCATGGTGGAGGGAGCCTCTAAACAGCCCAGTTTGGGCAAATTCATGGTGGAGGGAGCCTCTAAAAAACCCAGTTTGGACCAATTCATGGTGGAGGGAGCCTCTAAACAGCCAAGTTTGGACCAATTCATGGTGAAGGGAGCCTCTAAAAACCCGTTTGGACCAATTCATGGTGGAGGGAGCCTCTAACCAGCCCAGTTTGGGCAAATTCATGGTGGAGGGAGCCTCTAAACAGCCCAGTTTGGGCAAATTCATGGTGGAGGGAGCCTCTAACCAGCCCAGTTTGGACCAATTAATGGTGGAGGGAGCCTCTAACCAGCCCAGTTTGGACCAATTAATGGTGGAGGGAGCCTCTAACCACCCCAGTTTGGACCAATTCATGGTGGAGGGAGCCTCTAAACAGCCAAGTTTGGACCAATTCATGGTGGAGGGAGCCTCTAAAAACCCCAGTTTGGACCAATTCATGGTGGAGGGAGCCTCTAACCAGCCCAGTTTGGACCAATTAATGGTGGAGGGAGCCTCTAAACAGCCAAGTTTTGGGAAATTCATGGTGGAGGGAGCCTCTAACCAGCCCAGTTTGGACCAATTCATGGTGGAGGGAGCCTCTAAACAGCCCAGTTTGGGCAAATTCATGGTGGAGGGAGCCTCTAAAAAACCCAGTTTGGACCAATTCATGGTGGAGGGAGCCTCTAAAAAACCCAGTTTGGACCAATTCATGGTGGAGGGAGCCTCTAACCAGCCCAGTTTGGACCAATTAATGGTGGAGGGAGCCTCTAACCAGCCCAGTTTGGACCAATTAATGGTGGAGGGAGCCTCTAACCACCCCAGTTTGGACCAATTCATGGTGGAGGGAGCCTCTAAACAGCCAAGTTTGGACCAATTCATGGTGGAGGGAGCCTCTAAAAACCCCAGTTTGGACCAATTCATGGTGGAGGGAGCCTCTAACCAGCCCAGTTTGGGCAAATTCATGGTGGAGGGAGCCTCTAAACAGCCCAGTTTGGGCAAATTCATGGTGGAGGGAGCCTCTAAAAAACCCAGTTTGGACCAATTCATGGTGGAGGGAGCCTCTAACCAGCCCAGTTTGGACCAATTAATGGTGGAGGGAGCCTCTAAACAGCCAAGTTTGGACCAATTCATGGTGGAGGGAGCCTCTAAAAACCCCAGTTTGGACCAATTCATGGTGGAGGGAGCCTCTAACCAGCCCAGTTTGGGCAAATTCATGGTGGAGGGAGCCTCTAAACAGCCCAGTTTGGGCAAATTCATGGTGGAGGGAGCCTCTAACCAGCCCAGTTTGGACCAATTAATGGTGGAGGGAGCCTCTAACCAGCCCAGTTTGGACCAATTAATGGTGGAGGGAGCCTCTAACCAGCCCAGTTTGGACCAATTAATGGTGGAGGGAGCCTCTAACCACCCCAGTTTGGATCAATTCATGGTGGAGGGAGCCTCTAACCAGCCCAGTTTGGACCAATTCATGGTGGAGGGAGCCTCTAAAAAACCCAGTTTGGACCAATTCATGGTGGAGGGAGCCTCTAAACAGCCCAGTTTGGGCAAATTCATGGTGGAGGGAGCCTCTAAACAGCCCAGTTTGGGCAAATTCATGGTGGAGGGAGCCTCTAACCAGCCCAGTTTGGACCAATTAATGGTGGAGGGAGCCTCTAACCAGCCCAGTTTGGACCAATTCATGGTGGAGGGAGCCTCTAAACAGCCCAGTTTTGGCAAATTCATGGTGGAAGGAGCCTCTAACCAGCAGAGTTGTGGGAAAGCAGGGTGGAGGGAGCCTCTAACCAGCAGAGTTGGTGGAAATCAGGGTGGAGGGAGCCTCTAACCAGCAGAGTTGGGGGAAATCATGTTGGAGGGAGCCTAGTATTAGCAGAATTGTGCAACGCTTATGGTGGATGAGTATGAGGATGCGGAGGAATTGGAGAGGTTGAGTACAGACATGGAGTTTCATGTTGGGGTGCTTTACACAGGTGGGCACAAAAATGAAGGCTCTATCCAGTGGTGGTTCATTTTTATCAAAGTGAGCCGGTCGGCACTCTCAGCTGACAGACGGGTGCGCTTGTCAGTGATGATGCCACCGGCTGCACTGAACACCCTCTCAGATAGGACGCTGGCGGCAGGACAGGACAGCACCTCCAAGGCATATAGGGCAAGTTCAAGCCACAGGTCCAACTTCGACACCCAATACGTGTAGGGCGCAGAGGGGTCGGAGAGGACAGGGCTGTGGTCGGAAAGGTATTCCCGCAACATGCGCCTATACTTCTCACGCCTGGTGACACTAGGACCCTCCGTGGCGGCACTTTGGCGAGGGGGTGCCATCAAGGTGTCCCAGACCTTAGACAGTGTGCCCCTCGTTTGTGTGGACCGGTGAGAACTTGGTTGCCTACTGGAGGAACTGCCCTCCCTGCCGCCAACGTCACATGCTGGAAACATCTCCATCATATTCTGCACCAATTGCCTGTGGCAAGCATTGATGCGATTGGCCCTCCCCTCTACCGGAATAAAAGACGAGATGTTGTTTTTATACCGGGGGTCAAGGATAGCAAAGATCCAGTACTGGTTGTCCTCCATGATTTTGACAATACGCTTGTCGGTTGTAAAGCACCCCAACATGAACTCAGCCATGTCTGCCACAGTGTTAGTTGGCATGACTCCTCTGGCCCCACCGGAAAGTTCAATCTCCATTTCCTCCTCATCCTCCATGTCTACCCATCCGCGCTGCAACAATGGGACGATTCGAAGTTGCCCGGAAGCCTCCTGTATCACCATCACATCATCGGACAACTCTTCTTCCTCCTCCTCCTCCTCCTCCTCCATTAAACGCAGTGAAGCGGACAGATGTGTGGACCTACTCTCCAGCTGTGACGGATCGGATGCTATCCCTAACTCCTCTGTGTGATCTGAGTTATCCCTGATGTCAATCAGGGATTCTCTCAGAACACACAAGAGCGGGATTGTAAGGCTCACCATCGCATCCTCAGAGCTCACCCTCCTTGTGGACTCCTCAAAGACCCGTAGGATGTCACAAAGGTCTCTCATCCATGGCCACTCATGGATGTGAAACTGAGGCAGCTGACTTTGTGGCACCCTAGGGTTTTGTAGCTGGTATTCCATCAAAGGTCTCTGCTGCTCAACCACTCTATTCAACATCTGAAACGTTGAGTTCCAGCGTGTGGGGACGTCGCACAAAAGCCGGTGTTGTGGCACATGCAGGCGTTGCTGGAGAGATTTTAAGCTAGCAGCGGCTACTGTCGACTTGCGAAAGTGGGCGCACATGCGCCGCACTTTCACCAGTAGCTCTGGAACATTGGGGTAGCTCTTTAGGAAACGTTGCACCACTAGGTTGAAGACGTGGGCCAGGCATGGAACATGTTGGAGTCCGGCAAGCTCCAGAGCTGCTACCAGGTTCCGGCCGTTATCACAAACGACCATGCCTGGGCCCAGGTGCAGCGTCTCAAACCATATTGCCGTCTCATCGAGGAGGGCATCCCTCACCTCGGAGGCAGTGTGCTGTCTGTCCCCCAAGCTGATCAGCTTCAGCACAGCCTGCTGACGTCTACCAACGCCAGTGCTGCAACGTTTCCAACTCGTAGCTGGGGTCAATCTAACAGCGGAGGAGGAGGCGGTGGCGGAGGAGGAGGCGGTGGCGGAGGAGGAGGCGGTAGAGGAGGAGGAGGAGGGGGGTGTTCTTCTCGTGTCCCTGCCAGGAATGTTAGGCGGGGAGACGAGGTACACCGGGCCAGTTTGGGAAGCAGTCCCAGCCTCAACTACATTCACCCAGTGTGCCGTCAGTGAAATGTAGCGTCCCTGTCCGCATGCACTTGTCCACGCGTCGGTGGTCAAGTGGACCTTTGTGCAAAGCGCGGAACTAAGGGCCCGCCTGATGTTGAGTGACACGTGCTGGTGCAAGGCGGGGACGGCACACCGGGAGAAGTAGTGACGGCTAGGGACGGCATAGCGAGGTGCCGCAGTTGCCATCAGGTCCAGGAAGGCGGGAGTTTCAACAAGCCGGAACGCCAACATCTCCTGGGCCAGCAGTTTAGCGATGTTGGCGTTCAAGGCTTGCGCGTGTGGGTGGTTAGCAGTGTATTTCTGCCGCCGCTCCAATGTCTGAGAGATGGTGGGTTGTTGTAAAGAAACGCCTGATGGTGCCTTTGATGGTGCAGGAGAAGGAGATAAGACAGGACCAGGGGAGGATGAGGTAGAAGTCAACAAAGTGGCGGAGGCAGATGAAGTGGTGTCCTGGCTCGTCCTCTGGAGTGCATCGCCAGCACAGTCAGCAGTGGCAGTGGCAGAGGCAGAGGCAGTGGCAGAGGCAGTGGCAGTGGCGTGAACGGCAGGCGGCCTTTGTCCTGCCGTTGCTGCCTGCCACTGATTCCAGTGCTTGGATTCCAAATGACGGCGCATTGAAGTGGTGGACAGGTTGCTCTTCTCAGAGCCCCTAATCAATTTCGAGAGGCAAATTGTGCAGACAACACTATATCTGTCCTCGGCGCATTCCTTGAAAAAACTCCACACCTTCGAGAAACGTGCCCTCGAGGTGGGAGTTTTTCGGGGCTGGGTACGAACTGGAACATCTTGGGAGATTCCGGGTGTGGCCTGGCTTCGCCTAAGCTGCTGACCTCTGCCTCTGCCTCTAGCTACCCTTTTTGGTGCTGCACCTGCCTCAACATCCACACTACTTTCCCCGCTTGACATCCCCCCTGTCCAGGTCGGGTCAGTGTCCTCATCATCCACCACTTCCTCTTCCAACTCCTGTCTCATCTCCTCCTCCCGCACAATGCGCCGGTCAACTGGATGCCCTGACGGCAACTGCGTCACATCATCGTCGATGAGGGTGGGTTGCTGGTCATCCACCACCAAATCGAACGGAGATGGAGGAGACTCTAGTGTTTGAGCATCTGGACACAGATGCTCCTCTGTTAGGTTCGTGGAATCGTGACGTGGAGAGGCAGGTTGAGGGACAATGAAAGGAGCGGAGAACAGCTCTGGGGAGCAGGGACAGTTTGGGTTATTGTTCTGTAAAGCTTCGGAATTTTGGGAGGAAGGAAGACAAGACTGTTGGGTAATAGGAGGAGAGGAGGCAGAGTCTGACTGGCTGCTGGACAATGTGCTGTAAGCGTTCTCTGACAGCCATTGCAAGACCTGTTCCTGGTTCTCGGGCCTACTAAGGTTTGTACCCTGCAGTTTAGTTAATGTGGCAAGCAACCCTGGCACTGTGGAGTGGCGCAATGCTTGCTGCCCCACAGGAGTAGGCACGGGACGCCCTGTGGCTTCACTGCTACCTTGCTCCCCAGAACCATTCCCCCGACCTCGCCCACGGCCTCGTCCACGTCCCTTTCCGGGAGCCTTGCGCATTTTGAATTCCTAGTTAGAAATTGGCACTGTATACCAGTAGTAAAAATTGTGGGTGCACGTAACCCCAATATATTCTTTGAATTCCCAGTCAGACACTGGCACTATATGGCAGTAGCAAGAAATGAGGGTATTTGTATTCCCAATATACTCTTTAAATTCCCAGTCAGACAATGGCACTGTATACCAGTAGTAAAAATTGTGGGTGCACGTAACCCCAATATATTCTTTGAATTCCCAGTCAGAAACTGGCACTATATGGCAGTAGCAAGAAATGAGGGTATTTGTATTCCCAATATACTCTTTGAATTCCCAGTCAGACAATGGCACTGTATACCAGTAGTAAAAATTGTGGGTGCACGTAACCCCAATATATTCTTTGAATTACCAGTCAGAAACTGGCACTATATGGCAGTAGCAAGAAATGAGGGTATTTATAACCCCAATATATTCTTTGAATTCCCAGTCAGACAATGGCACTGTATACCAGTAGTAAAAATTGTGGGTGCACGTAACCCCAATATATTCTTTGAATTCCCAGTCAGAAACTGGCACTATATGGCAGTAGCAAGAAATGAGGGTATTTATAACCCCAATATATTCTTTGAATTCCCAGTCAGACAATGGCACTGTATACCAGTAGTAAAAATTGTGGGTGCACGTAACCCCAATATATTCTTTGAATTCCCAGTCAGAAACTGGCACTATATGGCAGTAGCAAGAAATGAGGGTATTTGTATTCCCAATATACTCTTTGAATTCCCAGTCAGACAATGGCACTGTATACCAGTAGTAAAAATTGTGGGTGCACGTAACCCCAATATATTCTTTGAATTACCAGTCAGAAACTGGCACTATATGGCAGTAGCAAGAAATGAGGGTATTTATAACCCCAATATATTCTTTGAATTCCCAGTCAGACAATGGCACTGTATACCAGTAGTAAAAATTGTGGGTGCACGTAACCCCAATATATTCTTTGAATTCCCAGTCAGAAACTGGCACTATATGGCAGTAGCAAGAAATGAGGGTATTTGTATTCCCAATATACTCTTTGAATTCCCAGTCAGACAATGGCACTGTATACCAGTAGTAAAAATTGTGGGTGCACGTAACCCCAATATATTCTTTGAATTACCAGTCAGAAACTGGCACTATATGGCAGTAGCAAGAAATGAGGGTATTTATAACCCCAATATATTCTTTGAATTCCCAGTCAGACAATGGCACTGTATACCAGTAGTAAAAATTGTGGGTGCACGTAACCCCAATATATTCTTTGAATTACCAGTCAGAAACTGGCACTATATGGCAGTAGCAAGAAATGAGGGTATTTGTATTCCCAATATACTCTTTGAATTCCCAGTCAGACAATGGCACTGTATACCAGTAGTAAAAATTGTGGGTGCACGTAACCCCAATATATTCTTTGAATTACCAGTCAGAAACTGGCACTATATGGCAGTAGCAAGAAATGAGGGTATTTATAACCCCAATATATTCTTTGAATTCCCAGTCAGACAATGGCACTGTATACCAGTAGTAAAAATTGTGGGTGCACGTAACCCCAATATATTCTTTGAATTCCCAGTCAGAAACTGGCACTATATGGCAGTAGCAAGAAATGAGGGTATTTGTATTCCCAATATACTCTTTGAATTCCCAGTCAGACAATGGCACTGTATACCAGTAGTAAAAATTGTGGGTGCACGTAACCCCAATATATTCTTTGAATTACCAGTCAGAAACTGGCACTATATGGCAGTAGCAAGAAATGAGGGTATTTATAACCCCAATATATTCTTTGAATTCCCAGTCAGACAATGGCACTGTATACCAGTAGTAAAAATTGTGGGTGCACGTAACCCCAATATATTCTTTGAATTACCAGTCAGAAACTGGCACTATATGGCAGTAGCAAGAAATGAGGGTATTTGTATTCCCAATATACTCTTTGAATTCCCAGTCAGACAATGGTACTGTATACCAGTAGTAAAAATTGTGGGTGCACGTAACCCCAATATATTCTTTGAATTACCAGTCAGAAACTGGCACTATATGGCAGTAGCAAGAAATGAGGGTATTTATAACCCCAATATATTCTTTGAATTCCCAGTCAGACAATGGCACTGTATACCAGTAGTAAAAATTGTGGGTGCACGTAACCCCAATATATTCTTTGAATTCCCAGTCAGACACTGGCACTATATGGCAGTAGCAAGAAATGAGGGTATTTGTATTCCCAATATATTCTTTGAATTCCCAGTCAGACAATGGCACTGTATACCAGTAGTAAAAATTGTGGGTGCACGTAACCCCAATATATTCTTTGAATTCCCAGTCAGACACTGGCACTATATGGCAGTAGCAAGAAATGAGGGTATTTGTATTCCCAATATATTCTTTGAATTCCCAGTCAGACAATGGCACTGTATACCAGTAGTAAAAATTGTGGGTGCACGTAACCCCAATATATTCTTTGAATTACCAGTCAGAAACTGGCACTATATGGCAGTAGCAAGAAATGAGGGTATTTGTATTCCCAATATATTCTTTGAATTCCCAGTCAGACAATGGCACTGTATACCATTAGTAAAAATTGTGGGTGCACGTAACCCCAATATATTCTTTGAATTCCCAGTCAGAAACTGGCACTATATGGCAGTAGCAAGAAATGAGGGTATTTATAACCCCAATATATTCTTTGAATTCCCAGTCAGACAATGGCACTGTATACCAGTAGTAAAAATTGTGGGTGCACGTAACCCCAATATATTCTTTGAATTCCCAGTCAGAAACTGGCACTATATGGCAGTAGCAAGAAATGAGGGTATTTGTATTCCCAATATACTCTTTGAATTCCCAGTCAGACAATGGCACTGTATACCAGTAGTAAAAATTGTGGGTGCACGTAACCCCAATATATTCTTTGAATTACCAGTCAGAAACTGGCACTATATGGCAGTAGCAAGAAATGAGGGTATTTATAACCCCAATATATTCTTTGAATTCCCAGTCAGACAATGGCACTGTATACCAGTAGTAAAAATTGTGGGTGCACGTAACCCCAATATATTCTTTGAATTACCAGTCAGAAACTGGCACTATATGGCAGTAGCAAGAAATGAGGGTATTTGTATTCCCAATATACTCTTTGAATTCCCAGTCAGACAATGGCACTGTATACCAGTAGTAAAAATTGTGGGTGCACGTAACCCCAATATATTCTTTGAATTACCAGTCAGAAACTGGCACTATATGGCAGTAGCAAGAAATGAGGGTATTTATAACCCCAATATATTCTTTGAATTCCCAGTCAGACAATGGCACTGTATACCAGTAGTAAAAATTGTGGGTGCACGTAACCCCAATATATTCTTTGAATTCCCAGTCAGACACTGGCACTATATGGCAGTAGCAAGAAATGAGGGTATTTGTATTCCCAATATATTCTTTGAATTCCCAGTCAGACAATGGCACTGTATACCAGTAGTAAAAATTGTGGGTGCACGTAACCCCAATATATTCTTTGAATTACCAGTCAGAAACTGGCACTATATGGCAGTAGCAAGAAATGAGGGTATTTGTATTCCCAATATATTCTTTGAATTCCCAGTCAGACAATGGCACTGTATACCATTAGTAAAAATTGTGGGTGCACGTAACCCCAATATATTCTTTGAATTCCCAGTCAGACACTGGCACTATATGGCAGTAGCAAGAAATGAGGGTATTTGTATTCCCAATATATTCTTTGAATTCCCAGTCAGACAATGGCACTGTATACCAGTAGTAAAAATTGTGGGTGTATATAGCCCCAATTCTATTGCTAGGGGACTTGCAGGGTATTTCTGGGGTGAAGGTGGGGGGGCACACCGTTGGAACGGGTATCGGGGTATATATCGGGTATACGGGAATACACTGACAGTGTATTCCATTCAGGATCCTGGGAAAGCTGGGTTGCGGCGATTGAGCCCGTCAGTGCCACGTTACACTGACAAGCTTCTCCCTGGAATTTAGCTCTTACAAGAGCTGTTGGTTGTCTTCTCCTTCCTATCCTAGCCTGTCCCTGCCTACCCAGAATCTAAGCCCTAGCTAGCTGGACGGAAACCTCCGTCCTCAGTGAATTGCAAGCTCAGAATGACGCGAACCTGGGCGGCGCTGTTCTTTTAAATTAGAGGTCACATGTATTCGGCAGCCAATGGGTTTTGCCTACTTTTTTCAACGTCACCGGTGTCGTAGTTCCTGTCCCACCTACCCTGCGCTGTTATTGGAGCAAAAAAGGCGCCAGGGAAGGTGGGAGGGGAATCGAGTAATGGCGCACTTTACCACGCGGTGTTCGATTCGATTCGAACATGCCGAACAGCCTAATATCCGATCGAACATGAGTTCGATAGAACACTGTTCGCTCATCTCTATAAGTGATATATTAAGTAATAAGAAATCAGAGGCTCTAGCCCCACCTTCTGATTCTTTATATGAGAAACATAGAAGAGATGGACACCATTTATGAACATGGGGCCGGAAAGGCATGTCAAGTACCGTGTACACAGAAACAGGCACATGGCAACAAACCACCAATAGAAGGCTCATACCCATATGCCAATCACAGCAATATATCTGTCAGCCGATCAAGCTGCAGTAGGAGTAGCAATGTCTGTGGGGTATTGCTCCTTGGCTGGATATTGGGATTGATTCCTCTTCTACTTTTTACTTTATGGTTAGAAAATATCTATTTGTTTTCCAACTCTTTCTCCTTATTTTGAGGATTTCAATACATTAACATTTTTTCTTTTGCATAGGTGAGACATTGCTCATTTGGATTTCAGGATTAAGAGAGGTATTGGAGGGGGGGCTCAGCACTGTGTGGATTTGCTGCGGTCTATCATTCTATTTTGTATTCTATCTATGCTTTTTAAGACTGACAGAATATGTTTTTGTGAAAGTCATTACAGATGAGTTCGCTGTATCCCAGCTGACTCCTATTACCATTTTTAGGGTTTTAATTGTTTATAAGATGGTCTGTGTTTTCTGTCTTTGCATTTTTTTTGGTATATAATCTGCTGTAACCTTATTGAAAATTTTTGTGCGTGCTTTTCACCATATTGCTGTGTTCTAATATACGTGTCATACACAGATAAACACAACTTCTGCATGGTATCCCTACAGCATGGGAAACTTACTTCGCCAATATTATTGTATAAAAAACATATTTAATACATAGAAATCCTTGACATCCTTATGCCTTGTTCTATTTCATGTTTCTGCTTCCATTGTACCTATAGGAAAAAAAAAACGCCAGCATTTCTGTAGGAATAATTGACATGCTATGATTTCCAAAAATCGCACTGTATCTGCTGCACATATTTCACAGTGTGTGGATGGGATTTGCTAGAATCTTATCCACTATGCAGGGAATGTAAAACACTGTGTTATTTTAAAGGGATTCTATCATTAGAATCCTGTTTTTAGGTAAAACCTTGTTGGAATAGCCTTAGGAAAGGCTATTCTTCCCCTACCTTTAGATCTCTTCTCTGCGTCACCGTTCCTTAGATATGCCAGTTTTCGTCCATATGCTAATAAGTTTCTCGCATCACTGGGGGAGGTCCCCAGCACTCAAACAGCACTGGTGACGTCCTCTGTGCTGTGAGAAAACTATCCACCACCGCCTTCTTCTTTTTCACCCCTTCCGCCTCTTCTTCCTTGTCCCATTACGTCTTCCTCAAAAAGCGCTGACCACACATGTCCGTCGCCATTTTCCCATTGGCCGAACAGGAGAGGCCACGGGAAAATGGCCGACACTATTTATGAATATGGGGCTGGAAAGGCTGAACAGGAAAGAAGAGGTGGAGGCGGCGAACAGAAGAAGGCAGCGCGGAATTATTTTCTCGCAGCACTGGGGACCGCCTCCAGTGCTGCGAGAAAACTAATTAGCATATGGACGAAAAGCGGGATATCTAAGGAACGGTGGCACACAGAAGACATCTAAAGGTAGGGGAAGACTAGCCTTTCTTAAGGCTATTCCGAAGTGGGTTTAGCTAAAAAATAGGATTCTAATGATAGAATCCCTTTAAGTCACGTGGGACCTTGGCCTACAAGCCAGGCAATACAAACTTACCCTAGACAGTCTTAACCTGCACCAGATTTCCTTTGCAACAGCTTTGCAAGGTAATGAAGAAATATGTATCTCATGAAAGTGTTAGCAAAATAAATGCAGGGGAGGAAATACTCAAATATCCATTAAAACTTTCAGCTTGACTTCCTACTTGTTAACACACAACATAGGAATAGCACACAAGTTAAGATTGCATCCTGAAACCAATTCCACGCCTTCTGCACAATCTTACAACTCCTCAAATCTGTCAATGAACAGGCGGCTCTAAATCGTGTTCTCTGATTCTGCTTTTCTCATAAAGACAGTGTCCGAGCAATTGGTGCCAGTCAGAAAACGAAATTATGTTACAGTAATTTATTCTTCATATTAAAAAGAAAGGTTTAGACGAAAAATAAATGAGTTCCTGGGGACAGAATATCATATTGGTAGGTACCTACAGACATAGGGAATTGATGCTGTTTTTATAAGACATCTTAATATTCACATGTCGTTATAAAGAAAAATGTAGCCAGACAATGCGGATCAGACATTGATCACAGAATTATGTTTAGTTATTTTCTTGCTATTTTCTACCTATTTCTTATTTCTACTTTTGTTATTTAGATCAGGGGCTTAGCAATTCCATGAGTTTGTACAGTATATTATGATGGATATTAGTTTCAGCTTTACTACCACATTTGCTGGTGAAATGACTAGATCAGCGATAGGCAACCGTTTTTGTTCGGCTTGATAAAGTCTTTGGAGTATCGTGTAATAATTGTAAGGCTGACGACCCCTATGCTTAAGTCATATACCACAAAGCATAACACAGAAGTGCTGCCACAAGATGCTTCAGGACACATGCGGTTACTGCCATTTCCTGGGACGCATCTGTACGTTCCCATTAGAAACAAAGAAAGACCTTGTGCAGCCCTCAGTGGTAAATGTATGTGTCCAGGAGCACCGTATGGCCACATCCTTGTGGAGGAAACACATTATGCATCAGGTATATTCTTAGGCCACTGGAAGTTCACTTTCATGTAAAACTGTGTGCACATGGTGCATTTTGCACAGAATGCCTTTCTTTTTGTGCAAAAATACGCCGTTATACAGAATAATGTTATAGAGGCCCCTGTACACGGCAATCTTACTTCAGGCAGAAGCACTAAAGAGAACAGAGCCACTGCGGAGTGCAGGAAAGGTGAGTAACTTTGTGTAATTTTTTTTTTGTTGTTGCTTCGGTCCACAACATGGTGCCATAGCCTTACTTATCTTTCTTAGGCTTTACTGTGACATTCTGGACCTCATCCCAACTGTCTGCCATCTTATTCAGCCCCCCAGGTGACTACTGAGTCTGTGATTTAGTTTTATTAGTCACACTGGGGTTTTATCATGTTTTGACACTACGGTAGCATCATGTGCGCTGTGACCTCAATGATGATATTGTTGGCCCCCCACATGACCACTGAGGTTCAATCATAGACCTCAGCTTTTGTCAGGGAACCAAATAAGAAGGTGGACAACTCAAGAAGAGGAAAAGAATGGAAGAGAATACTGTGGCAAAGCCTGAAAAAGTGAGGGTTTTTAAAAAAATATATATTTTTTGCTTTGTTTTGTTTATACACACATTTTCTGAACCTTAAAATGGACAACAAAATAGTGGCCAGTTGTCCGCCATTTTGCTGAATTTATGTAAGGCAAACTCTGGACATTCTGGGTTTATTGGAGCCTGAATGTCTAAAGTCAACAGGCAGGCAGTCATAAAGCAGTTAATGGTGCGTAGTGTTATACAATATGGTGCAGTGACTTTGACTAGTGCAGTGTTTTTATATATGCTCAATACTTAAGCCGCATTTCATTCAGTACTGAGTATTTCAGGTACGACTGTCACTTCATTTTTTTTGCCTCTTCATAAACTACGCCAGTCTTAATAAGTCTGTCCTGATGACTCAATGGCAGAGTTCAAGCCTAGGAAGGCATATGGACTTACTGTGGGCTACCTGACCTTGTGCGACAACCAGCTACAAAGTAGACTCTCAAAGATGGCAAAGTGAGTTAAACTGAGTGATCCCCCGAGTGATCAAGTTATATATACATTATATAATCTCCTAAAATTGACGGTCTTTGCCAGGTCTATTTAATATGTTTCTATGCTTAAAAACTTTATGTGCTACTAATATGAAGCCAACTCGTTATAAAATGGCTGGGTTGCTATGAAAACCCAATTCAAACCCCTGTATTGTCATAGAAACCTGATCAAAAAACTGTGTATATGTCATTAATGCTAAAAATGAAGGATCTGCGAGCTTCTATTGGCTAATATGGGTCATGTGATGTGATATGGATGAGACCCCGTAATGTAAAAGCCAATGGTGCTATATTTGTTTTTAGGAATATGTCTAGAGCGATAGGTCCTAGAGGGCTGAAGGGCGGTCTAAAACCTTTGGAAAGAGTCTGATTTATCTATGTGATAGATTTCGTGAAGGTTGGACCAGTTATTTGATCGTGCATAAAGAACAGACAAGAGGCAACAGAAATTCAGTTTTATACATATGATATGTATATATAGCATTTTGACAGAAAGTCTAACTATCCTGTTTTACCACGTTGCTTCCACAAGTTTCCTAACACCCTGAAAATTCGACTTTTTCAATTATATCTGTCAAGCAGTCCCAGAGAAGACCAATTATGGCAGTACTATCAAATAGATTCCAAGGGCTCCATTCATCAGCTTTGGATGCACCTGTTAAGTTTCTTTTTTCCCATTATTTTCTACAGGGGAGAATGTATTACACAAATACATAATTCATTCTGGAGGCATGAAAACATATCAGAGATTAATGACTTTGTCCTACAGTCCCTGCCTGAGTTGTATACCTGACTAGATTTTTCTCCTTGCCAACATTTGTCTTATAATTAATTACTATGGTGTGGGACTTAGACAAGGTAACAAGACGAACATGATTTTTCTGAAGCACAAATTTCACGTAGCTTTAAAGCTTGTCTACGCGAAGGGTGCTATAAAATACACCTTTATAATCCAGAAGAATGAGACCCATGACATATAGTTCTTGGACGTCATATGGCAAGGACTTTAAATGTACGAGCCCTGATGTGTTTTCATCATGTTCTTACAGTAGATCCAGGGACACGGCCCTCTCCTATGACAGCAGGTAGAAAATAAGAAGACAACCTCCTGTAGATATAAAGATGTATAAGAAGCTTATAGATCATGAACTGTATATCTCTTCATGAAGCTGTTGACAGCAATGCACTGCGAGGGAAAGAACTAATATTAATGAATAGAAATCTGTCTCTTTATGAAAGATTGTTAAAAAGAAGTGCAAAACTTTTAGCACTGACAGTAGAAATATACAGTATGAAAAAGGAAAAAAAAGTTAGGCATTATTTTTAAAATTGGTTTATATATTAGTTTTTCAGGAGGGGTGAACTGCCATTTTTCTACGCATAATTCACATGTGTGGCTCGTATACTTTCATCTTATTTCTACCATTGTTTGACGCATTCAGCTTGGGGATCGAAAGTTCTGCATCAAAATAATAAGTTACATCAACTTTTTTACATAAACTTTTCAGCAAGGGGCCACACGGTGGCTCAGTGGTTAGCACTGCAGCCTTGCAGCGCTGGAGTCCTGGTGTTCAAATCCCACCAAGGGCAAAAAACCATCTGCAAGGAGTTTGTATGTTCTCCCCGTGTTTGCATGGATTTCCATTCCAAAGACATACTGATAGGGAAAAATGTACATTGTGAGCTCTATGTGGGGCTCACAATCTACATTTAAAAAAAAAAAACAAAAAAACTTTTCAGCAATGAATAGTGCAAGTGAATATAAATAAAATAACTCTTATTAAGGCTAAGGCCCCACAGGGTGTACCACAGCTAAAAAAGAAAAAAACGCTGCAGGAAAAACCACAGCAGCAACATTTTGCGGTTCTTCCCGCGGCGCTTTAGACAGAAAGTTCACAGAGATTGGGGAAAAGTAATGTCTGTGTAAGGAAGGACTGGAGAAAAAGACTTAGATTTAAAGGGATCCTATCATTAAAACTCATTTTTTGTCCTTAACACGTAGGAATAGCTTTAAGAAAGGTTATTCTTCTCCTACCTTTAGATGTCTTTTCTGCATCGCCGTTCCATAGAAATCCCGGTTTTCGTCGGTATGCAAATGAGTTCTCTGGCAGCACTGGGGGCAGGCCCAAATGCTCAAACAGCACTGGGGCATCCCCAATGCTGCAAGAGAACTCTCCAGCACTGCCTCCATCTTCTTCAGGAACAGGCTCTCTTCGCATCTTCTTCTGGATGTGGCTTCAAACTTCTAGGCCTCGAGCCTAGGGCAAATCCGATTGCGCATACATTGCATCCCTGCTGGAGTACAAGTTATTTTCAAGTATTTTCACTTTGGTTCCATTTTAGGATGAAGGATCACACACAAAACTGACCATCTTACACTCTGTATTAAAAGCATACTTAGGGGGAGCGTTCACACTTGCACCCCTGTGCGCCCTGTGTCAGTCCATCCTATTCACCAGAGAAACTGCATAGAGGACGGCTTCCCGGTGGTCAGTTTTAAAAACCCATTCATTTGATTGGGTTTTAAAAGCAAACCGCTGGTGTCCACCAGCAGCCTCTCCGCAGGAAAGCTGCTTTTTTTTTTTGTCCGGACACAAAGTCGGGAGTGTGGACGCCCCTTAAATTCTTTCTTACCACTTTGTATTCTTATAACTTTAGCATCTCGGTCAAATTCGCTCTAGTTTGTTATCAAACATAAACTTCCTATTGTTTTCCAACAGACAGATGGGATCACAATGCATTGCAAAGTACTGTTTTAACTATAATATCAGATCACCACGGAAAAACATTGCTATTCGCCTCCAACTGTGACAAGAACTCAGAAAAGCAATTAACCATAACTTGTTACAGGGTTTATACTCTATTTATGCAATTATCTTTCTTAATTTGTACATGGCGATATGAGCAACAGGAGGAAAAAAAAACAGCACAGAAAATATCTCATTCAATTTCTTTTCTTATTTGTTCTCTGCTGTAAAAATGCTTCGGAAAAAAAAATAATAATTGCTTTGCATTCTGACTTCTGATATTTTTTAAGAGATTAATTATTTCTTGTGTGCCGTCCATAATCCCATTTATTTTATTCTTTGTCCTTTATATTCACTTATGGTTACGTATTCTATCTGCAAATGGAGCCGAGTGTACAAAGCGGAGAATAAAATTACACCATGTAAATTTTATTTACTTTCATTTTTGTATGACAAATGTAATCCAAGCTTATGTCTTATATGTTTTCTTTTATTTCATTCGAGCAGAAAGCTTGAATATCCTTTCTTTGTTTAAACCCGTTATATCTTACAGAACCCAGGGACAGCACGCTAATAGGAAATTTTCTGCAAGTCCTGTAACTAATTCATAGGAACCAGACAGTGGTGAGTTCTCTGCACCAAGATTTGGGTTGATGGAGTGGTTTATGTTGATGTAGCAATTTGTATTGATATATTATAGCGATTTATCTTGTTGTAATGTTATGCGTTGATATATTGTTTGCAATTGATAAGGTACAGTAGTTGTGTTTTTACATCGTTGTACAGTAGTGGTTTCTGTTGCTACAGTCCCAATGTAATTTAAGTTGATGTGAGTCACACTGATGTAATGGTTTGTGTTGAAATAGTGGTTTGCGTTGATATTCTATAGTGATTCATCTTGATGTGTGGTTATACGTTGATGGACTGGTCTTTGTTGATACAGTAGTCAGTGTCTTGGTACTGTTTTTGCACTGATTTACAATAGTAGTTTATATTGACATAGTCTTTGCGTTGCTCTTCCATAGTGATTCATCTTGATGTGTTGTTGTATTGGCTTCTGTTAATGCAGTTGGTATTACGGTAGTGTTTTTTGCACTGATCTACTGTAGTAGTTTGTGTTGATGTAGTGGTTTGCATTTCTATTCTATAATTGGTTATCTTGATGTGCTGTAATTTGTGTTGTGTTAGTGTTTCTGCACTGATGTACTGTAGTAGTTTATATTGACATAGTGCTTTGCGTTGATATTATATAGTGATTCACCTTGATGTGCTGTTATGTGTTGATATAGTAGTTGGTGTTGTGGTAGTGTTTTTGCACTCATGCAGTAGTAGTTTGTGTTGATGTAGTAGTTTGAATTGATATTCTATAGTGGTTTATCTTGACATGATGTTATGTGTTAATATATTGGTTTCTGCTGATATAGTAGGTGTTTTTGCAGCGATGTACTATAGTGATTTGTGTTGATGTAGGGAATTGTTTATCAATTACTAATCAATAGCCAGTTAAGGGCCCGTTCATACAGGAAAAGAGGGGACGGATTATGGCACATAATCCACGTCATAATCCGCTCCCTCACAATGATGGTCTATGTAGACCGCCAGGCTACTTTTTTCTGTGAGCGGAAAAAAGAAGCGGGCTGTCCTTTCTTCAGGCGGATTCCGTGTATTCGGTGAGCCGCGACGACCGCCTGACGACAGCAACCCCCGGCGTTGGCTCATTCATCACTCTGGGGGTGGGGAACCGTGACCGTCACAGTCGTGGCAGGCCGGTTTTGACCCAAGAGTGATGCGGCTCCCCGTGTAACTCTCAGTGCCAAAACTCGCATACTGCCCCATGTGAACTTAGCCTTACATTTGCCTTTCAGGTGTTACAATATGAATGAATAACTGTGACAATTCCTATCATTTCTAAAGAAAATCAATTGATTATATTCTGACATTATAATGACATTGATTTGTAACCACTTTACACTCTTCCTATTACAGTTAATGCTCAGTGCCACAATAGTATGGCACTGTAATGCCATGGGCATATGTGTAGTGATACACAGCCAAGGCTCGGGATTACCAGCTGGAGTTGTAAAATAATTAGAGATGAGCGAACAGTAAAATGTTCGAGGTTCGATATTCGTTTCGAGTAGCCCCTCAATATTCGACTACTCGAATCGAAGATCGAACCCTATTATACTCTATGGGGGAAAATGCTCGTTTCAGGGGTAGGCAACGTTCGATCAAATTACATTTACCAAGTCCACGAGTGAGGGTCGGGCTGAATCCTCCGAGAAGTCTTCTCCGTGCAGCATCCGCGGAGAAGACTTCTAAAGGTAGGAGAAGAACCAGCGTTAATTGGCCGACTGTATAGCATTCAGCCAATCAATGCTGGTTCTGCATCAAACTTTTCCACTCGAATAGCGAGTGGTACTCGATTGAGTATGAGTATTTCGAATACCGTAGTATTCGATCGAATACCTACTCGATAGAGTACTACTCGCTCATCTCTAAAAATAATCCAACTCTAGCTGATGCTCCTGATGATCAATAGTTATCATGGGATACAGGGGCAAGATCAGCACCCCGAGGATCCCCCACGGCAAGATCGCATGGTCCTAGGCATTGCGATGGCAGCCTGGAGGCTGAGCAACAGCCTTCTGACTGCCGCTCCCTGTTACACATATGGAACACATGTGCAATTTGCTGCAATACTATGCTTAAGTCCCCTTTTGGGACAATAAAAAGTAAAAGTTTTTTAAAAAAAGTTTAAAATAAAGTATAAAAAAAATAAGCGAATCATAAAAAGTTCAAACTCTCCTTACATTAAAAATAAATAAATAAATAAACCTGTTGGGTATCTCCATGGGTGTATAAATTCACACTTTCCAAAAATAGTATTATTTATCCTGTATGGTGAGTGCCTCAAATCAGAAATCTATACTGTAATACGCAAAATAATGTATTTTGGTCACCTTGCTTTCTCCAAAAAATAGCAATGAAAAGTAATTCCCAGATTGGAGTTAGGAAGGATGTTTTTCCCCTGAAATGGGGCAATTGTCTCAGGGTTGAGTTTTTTTTTGCCTTCCCTTGGATCAACACTGTAGGGTTATAGTTTGAAATTGATGAACTGAAGTCTTCAACCAATCTCATCTACTATGTAACTATATATTGCCATCAACAACACAAGCAACATAGTTATATGCGTCAGAGTACAGTGACCCCAGGAAGTCTCAGTGAGCACTGTCTCTGCTGTGTGTGTGAGAGCAGGGAAGGCAGATGAGTTACCAGTAGCAGCAGCTGCCTGTGCTGTACACACAGCAGACAGTGCTCGCTGAGACTCATGGAGTGCACACTGGAGACTAATTAGCACATGAAAAACCGAGCTCATTAAAAAACTACTGATTCGATTTACATACAAAAGGTAGGTGTGGAATAGCCTTTCTAAAGGAAATGCAAGTATGTGATTAGTTAAAAATGACTTTTCCCAATGACATAGCCCCTTTAAGGTACAGTATGAATACCTTTGAAAAGATTTCTGTTATTTTAAGCAAGAAAAGATGTATAAAGTAGCCATAAATAGAAAAGCTGAAACTCTGTTGAAGCAAAAGTTAGAATTGCACAATCTAATAATTTCATGAGGTTGTTGTCCTTCACAGATAGGTGGAAAAAAAAACTGAAATTTTGTCATGGTTGACAATATTATTTTTACATAACTTAATTTTACAGTGAGGTACAGATGTAACGCTTGCCAACTTATCAGCAGATAAGTTATTTTGTTTGACTATTGTTTAGCCTTTAGCTAAAGTACAAGGCAGAACCATGTGATTTATATTCCTGGCTACCTAGCGCAGGGAGGCTGTAGAAATAATGGAATTGTAAGAGCAGTGGCAGAATTTTTATTAAATTCAGACAATTTCACATAGAGATGTGTCCACCCTTAACTCAGGACTACTGAAACCAGAATTGAAAATTAAAAAAAAAAATCCTCTAAATGACATCTCACATCATCTTCAGATTTTTCATGTTCTTTTCTTTTATCATAATTATAAAGTATGAAAAACAAACAAGAAAAACCATATATCCTTCTGTCTCAGCAGCCATGTTTTTTTACCGCCTTTTCAATCCTCTAAGTAGCTATCTATACCTTGAGAAACACACACCAGGAGTGTTGAGAACAAGCTTTGGTGTTAGATAACATAACACTCCCCACACACACTAATGTACGCAGTACCATGATCAGGGGTGAACCTAAGCTTTGTGCCGCCTGAGTCGGGAGCCGAGCGGAGGGGTGGGGCCGAGCGGAGGGGGCCGGGCCGAGCGGAGGGGGCGGGGCCGAGCGGAGGGGGCAGGGCTGAGCCAGTGGCATTAGCAGGCAGGGAGAGGACCTGCTCTCTGTTAAGCGTCCACAGGGCCACCCCAATCCACCGCTCGCTTCCCATGCCAGGCTGCCAAGACCGTGATGCTAAGCCAGTCCAGCTTGTCCTGGATTGGCTTAGGTCAGCAAAAATGCGCCCCCCCCCCCGGGGCCCCGACATAGTGCCACCTGAAGTGGTCGCTTCAGGTCACCTTATGAGAGGTGTGGCACTGACCATGATGCATTAAGGCTAGATTCACACCTGCGCCCAGTCTCCGCCTGTGGATTCCATTCCCCATTCCACTTTGAAAATGTGAAGAGAAAAGTCCTGCAAGCAGCTATTTTCTCTCTGCATTTTCTGCCCTTTTCAACCAGAAACCAGGTGGAAACCCAGCGGACCTCAATATAGTCTATAAGGTCTGCAGGGTTTACGAAGGTACCTGCTTTTTTTTTTTTTTTATGGATTAGGTTTCCATTTGGGGGGTATTCTGTGAGTGCAGAAACTGTGAGCAGTGTCATATATTTTAGGTGGAAAGGGCATCTGAAAAGTAAAGAATGTATTTTGTATTAACAAGATACAGTATATCCCAACGCTTTTTGTCCTTTGCATGAACTGTCCATTTAAAAAAGGCAGAAAGCTATGTTTCTCTTTGGTTGTGTTATTATCCTTGCAGCTCACTCTCCTTGAGCCTATGAAGTGGCAAACTTCTACTTTTCATGGGACCTAGTCCTACCTGTTAAGCTCTTGCATGGCAGCCCTACACTATGGCATATAGGACCACCAATGTGACTTGTGCTCTAATGTGGTGTGATACTGTGGTAGTTCAATGAGTCTATTTATGAAATACTCTAAGGACAATAAAAGAATGGAATCCCTTTAAAGCCTTTTAGGCAGTGATTGGATAATGCAACAGTAACTGAACTGAGGCTTCTTCCACTTTGCACTAGATCCACATCATTTGTTCAATGCACAAACTACTGGAAGTGGCCAGTCCAGCCCTATTTAAGACCTTTTAACAAGTGTGAGAAGGTGACAGGCAGAGTGCTGGAGTCCCGCTATATCAGCCTCCCATATTTCTGACTTATGTGTGGTCCAGTTCGGGTCTGGAGTAGGTCTCAGCCCGGGTGTGGGTCCTGAGTCTTGTTACTGGGCCATAAAAGGCTGCAGATCCTGTATTCCAGGGCAGATACAGGAAGTGAGGATGTGGCTGGGTCTGTCCTGTAACCCTGAGTCTGATGAGACCAAATTATGCTTGTTTTTTTGTGTGGCTGGTAGCAAGCCACACATATAGTTAGGGTGTTACTTATATTTAGTTAATCGCTCAGACGAGCAGGAATTTGTTTTATTTCTGCCTGAAGTTAAGGCTGTATTTTGTTTTTGCTCATTTTGTGCCTGAAGTGAAGGCTTATTTATTTTCCCTTTTTATCTAAATAAACCAGTTTGCTGCATATTTTGTGTACTTGTCTTGACTGTTTGGGTCCGCACCACTGCTTCTACCGAGCTACCTTCCCCACACAATAGAGCACTGACATATCAGGGTTTTATGATGGTCACCTGAGAACGACAAAAAATCAGCCATTATAAGGATGAAACATACATTATGCTCTGAATATTGTGCACAGACACTATATTAACCAGTACAGTATAGAGTAAGAATCTCCTTTCACGACTTCTTGGACCATTTGCAATGGCTTGTGGTTTATGTTATGACAAATGGACTAAATAAAAAAAATAAGCATTAGTTAAACATTATCAGGCCATCATATGGTCTTTGTACTACGGTACATCTTCTAATCATTTCATTATACTTTCTGAGGATGGAATAGTACATTTTGTGCCATAAATGTTTTAGCAAGAAAATATGGTACAAGCATATTAAAGTGCTTTTTGTGATGTTATTAGGTAAAGGTCAGATTTATTCCATGGTAATAGCAGTTTGCTTCCTTTCAAAATTTTATGTTCCATTTTTTATAGTGAATAACATATGCAGTTGGGCAAAACAACATGATGAAGCATTATTATGTTTGCATTATGTTACGGACGTAATTGTCAATTTTACAGAAGATACCATTTGTAGGATTCTACAAGATGTTACTAGTGGCATCACTAATTGTTTGGTTATGTTATTTCGCAAAGCATGCCATCAGAAATAAGAAAAAGTTGAATCCGCTAATGGATTGTGTTCTGCTTTTGTACTGCTGCTATTTGTAAAGGAGGATTATGGGCAAACTGATTGACTTTGCTGTGTTTTGTATGGGACCTGCGAGGTGATGCAGGACACAGGGATTGACAGAACAACAAGAAAGCATTGTGTTATGCAACGCCTTTGTCTTGGCACCTGTACACACAGATGAATGTGGAAGAAAAATAGACAAAATTGAAAAAAGGGGACAATGGTCATATTATGTCTGGGAGCATGAGAGAACTCCAATTAAACAAATTTCTATATACAGTATATGTGAACAGATGAGAGGCAGTAGTATATGCTTACTCATGGAAAAACAATTTCTTCTTAAACATAGAGATTGCATTGGTTTTTATTTGTATATTAAGGAAAGATTGGACTATGTAGTTTATTTTCAGGTATTGCTAGGGCTAAGTCTGCTAATTTTGTATTATTTTAAGGTCGTAGGAGTCTGTTTTGTCTATCTATCTACTGCAGGGGTCCTCAAACTTTTTAAACAGTGGGCCGGAGGCAGAGCAGGTCGCACAGACATCGGGAGCGGTGCCCTCCAATAGGTAAAGTGAAGTGCGCTCCATGGCCTGGCCCGATCTCCCCAGGAGCTTCATTATAAATGCATGCCTGCCGGCATTGTCGGCAGGGCCAGACAGAAGTGCTTGGCGGGCCGCATGTGACCCGCGGGCCGCAGTTTGAGGACCCCTGATCTACTGTATCTATCTATCTAACTGTTTTGTACATGTTATTGTGCATTTTATGATGTCTATTGTATTGAATGTGATGTGATTTTTCTATTGACACTTTGTGTTCTGCTGTTGAGTCATTGTGTCTTCCTCCGTCTGCTACTTTCTGAATAGGGGGCAGCATAGTGATCCTCCAAAATGGGAAAACCAGTTTGCAACCATTGACTATGCAGTGAGCAGTGCCTCTTTAACGTTGCCCAATGTACAGTTTTTCAAAAACTACATCCTGATGCCTTGTAGTCATACCAGGTAGAAAAACCCATAAAAAAGGAAGTTTTCCAGCAATGTTGGGTCTTCTGTCTCAACCTCCGTTGCTATCAGTTTGACACTTTGTTGGTGTGTTGCAATTCTGCAGCCGACCCTGATGTTTAAAAAGGGTAGAGTGGCGAATCCGTTCTGTGTGAATCAGTTGCCGTGACTGTTGAGCATAAACTCCTGTTTCTGTCATGTTAGACTGCTGATGTTGAACACAGATGTTTCTTACTGCTGGGCAACAGATGTGAACCTGTGTTGTACCATCATTTACCTGGTGACAAGGTGTCTTTGGGAGTTAAGTGTGTTTCTCAGACAAGACACTAGTGCATCTAAGAAGTAGAGGCCCTGGAGCCTTGTTATTGTTCTTGTTCTTGGGTAGGCAATTTGGCTTTGGGGTTGCATGAGGGCTGAGCAGATAAGCATGCCAGTATGCTGTACTTTTCACGGTCCTGCTGATGCTGGTACTGAGTGTACCAGTAAAGGGGTGTACACTCTCATCACACAAAAATGTGTTGAGAAGAGATGAGTGAACAGTGTTCGATCAAGTACATGTTCGATTGGATATCAGGCTGTTTGAGATGTTCGATTCCAGTCGAACACCAGGTGGCAAACTCGCTAAAAATTTGATTCTCTTCCCACCTTCCCTGGTGCTTTTTTTGCACCAATAACTGCCCAGGGGAGGTGGGACAGGAACTACGACAGCGAAGGCATCGAAAAAAAATTGAAAAAAGTAATTGGCTGGCTAAATCAGGTGACCTCCAATTTATACGAACAGTGGATTTAATATCCGGTTCATATGAGACTGTGAACTATGTGACTGTGAGACAGGGCTAGATGTACTGGCAGGGTTAGCTGGGAATTACCTTTATTTAGGTGGGAATGTCACTCACACAGCTCTTTGGGGCTCTATCTGGTCGGGATCCCTGTCAGCTTGCAATATGCGCAAGCTGACTTTCTCCCATAGGAATGCATTGACCAGGGTTGATTGGCCAAATGCAATACAGAGTACAGCATTCGGCCAATCAACGCTGGTTCTGCCGGAGGCTCGTCTGCGAGGAGGTGGAGTCTAAGATTGGACCAGAATGGAGACTGCTGTGGAACAATCTCAGACTCCTCCTCCTCTGGCAGAACCAGCATTGATTGGCTGAATGCTGTACTCTGTATGGCATTCAGCCAATCACGCTGGTCAATGCATTCCTATGCCGAGATGTAGCAGTGCTGGCTGTGTGCTCAGCTCGACTACACCGGAGATGCAGCAGAGCTGAGTGTGAAGCGGGGTTCAGCGCATCTCTGATGCAGCAGAGCTGAATGTGCAGCAGGGTTCACATCTCCGGTGTAACAGTGCTGGCCATGCGCTCAGCTGGACTGCATCTTCGGTGTAGCCCAGCTGAGCGCACGGCCTGCACTGCTACATCTCGGCATAGGAATGCATTGACCAGCGTTGATTGGCCGAATGCCATACAGAGTACAGCATTCGGCCAATCAATGCTGGTTCTGCCGGAGGAGGCGGAGTCTCAGATTGGTCCACATATGTCTCCATTGTGGTCCGATTTAGACTCCGCCTCCTCACAGACGAGCCTCCGGCAGAACCAGCGTTGATTGGCCGAATGCTGTACTCTGTATGGCATTCGGCCAATCAGCACTGGTCAATACATTCCTATGGGTAAAAGTCAGCTTGCGCATATTGCAAGCTGACAGGGATCCCAACATAATACAGTGACTTGGGAATGTTAAATGCCCCCAGACATGCTTCCCCTGCTGAGCCAGTTGTATTCCAGGGTGTTGGCATCATTTCCTGGGGTGTCATAGTGGACTTGGTGACCCTCCTGAGTCAGATAGTGGTTTCCCCCTAAACAAGTATTTATTTTCCATAGACTATAATGGGGTTCGATGTTCGATCCAAGAGTTGAGTATAGAGCGGCTACTCGAATCGAACTTCGAACATTTCACTGTTCGCTCATCTCTAGTGTTGAAGTGTTTTGGACAGACCAGTTCTATTCAGATGGGGTGAGTTTATGTATCTGATGTATCCACCTTTATATTCACTGTTTTACATCCCAACTGCCCACTATATTGTTATACCTTATAGTCTTACGTATGATGTGAAATTAATTGTTTGTAAAATGACTATTTTTTTGATATGTTGCACAAATATTTCTTTTAATCTATTCATTGAGACGTCTGTGCCACAGCTAGAGTTAATGAATACTGACACTAGCTGTCATTTTTTATAGTATTTATTGAGTTTTATGATATAGGAGACCTTACATGGGCTAGTAATTATGTTTTAATTTTTAGGAAAGAAAATTATAATTTGTCTATTCTTTTGTATCTTTGGTGTTTGTAAACCATATATAATAGTCCCTTTAAAACCCATGGTCTTAGTTCCTATTTAAAGTCTTAGAATTGTGTAAGCTCCCTAGGATGTACTTCAATTCAGTAGAACCAGATTAAAGAATGTAAAAGTGATCCTTCCCTGTTCCTTGTAATCTTTACATGCTTACACAGCTTCTGCTAGGATTCTTTTACAGTGCTTTATCTTCAGCGCTGTGATGCATAAAAGCAATTTTAGCCTGGACATTTGCCAGATTTCACCTACAGTGCCTGTTGCATATTTCATCTGGCGACGTAAATTGCTCCATTTGTTATTATTGTCAACAGGATCTGGAGAATCACCGTTTGGTCGATAGCCAAGTCAGAAAGTAGACAAGCTAATTCCTGACACCATATAGAGTTATCTATTTACCACGGACGTAAGACTTTCTGGATCATACACTCTTGTCTAATAGATTTTTAAGTGGTATCAGAAAACAAGCAGACTGTAATGGAGCCAAAGTGACTATATGAGATCAGTGTCTGGCAAGGCAAGAGGCAGGTTCTTTACTGTAGTTTAAGATGTCCATTAGAATAAAACCTGACTCTATAAAATATGATTTTAATGTCAATGATAATTACAAAACTAAATAAATTTTCATTTCTACTTTAATCTTTTTCATGTTGATTGAAATGTTACATACACTTTATATATGGGGTTGAGCCGATCTTCAGTTTTCAGGATCGTTTTAAAATCCGATTTCCGATCATTTTCCATTCGAACCCGATCTCGATCCCAATGCAAGTTAATGGGATTTTTTTTAATAATCGGAGATCGGATTTTAAAAACTATTCTATTCACTACACAGCATGGAGTCCAAAAATTGAATGCTTTAATTGTTAGAATCCACGCTGTGAAGTGATTAAAAAAAAAAATCCTCTGGCTACTTAGTCCCCCCTGCTGTCCACTTACCTGCACAGATCGCTGGTCCGGTCCCTGCTGTTCTCAGTCCTCTTCTCGCCTCACTGCCCCCACCTCCCAGGTTAGTGTTACAGACCTAGGAAGAAGGCAGGACTTGTGGCTTAGGAGAGTGTGGGCGGGTACAGGGCGGGGAGACGTGACGTGACCCGCGATCTTTGCAGTTAAGTGTTAGCTACTAGAGATGTTATCTAGTCTCCCATTCATTCTAATGAATGGACGCAGCTGGCGCGCAGAGGATTAAGCGGCCGGACGCCGGCACAGGCTGTGTGACAGCTGCATCCATTCATTCCTATGGGACCTAGCCAGAATTGTTAGCTTTTCCCACAATCCTTGGCCAGTAGAAAAGCTTTGTGGGATATAACCTATGACCTCGATCCCGCCTAAAAAGATAGGGATCAGAATTCCGATCGCGATCATGAAACTTGCTCGATCAGCAATCGGAATTAGATCTTTTCCGATCCCGATCGCTCGACCCTATTTATATAATGATATTCTTTTGTTGGAATTGTTGTCTTTAGCTATAATAGAGTCCAGTAGGCCATATTCAAAGGGAGTCTACCAAAACCACTTGTATGACTTTGTGTTGACCCTAAGCGGCATAGTGGACATACTTTTTGGTGTAAATCTTGAAGTCTTGACTAGTGAGAAAATCCACTTTTTATCCATATGCAAATAAGCTGTTTAGTCCACGTTTGTCTATGTAGCACTTAATGTATTTTCCTTCCAGTATTCTTAGCATACTGTTTGTATATTCAGTGCTACAGTATTTTTTAATGTTGTAGTTTCTATATTTCGTCATGCTAACAATGTGTGCAGATTCCCTAAGCAAGTATCCTTTAATAGGATATATCACATAATCTTGTTCTTCTTGTCCAGCAAAACTGGACTATAGGAGGATCACATCTGGCATGTGCTCCTTTAGCCTCCACCACTTTGGACATTGATGAGGAGTAACATCACTCTCTCGTCCTGATGAATTTTTGTGTATCCTAGCCAACTGAGAAGATGTGCTGAGGTTCTCTTTGGAGAGTCAGTAGTTCAGCTGTCTCCATAATCACCATACTTCTGTAGAAAGAGTCCCGCACATCCCACCCACTACTTATTCTATACATTACACAGCTACCGTATGATGTCAGTGTAACATAATGGCCTCTTAATTCTGCTATGTCTCCATTGGTGGACCTTGGAAGAATGTTGGTTGCAGACTATACACAGTCTTGTGTTTAGTTGCTGTATTTAGTTTGGGGGCAAATGGTTTAACTGACCAGCCAAATTGGGGGATTGATAGGGTAATGAATCAGAACACTCGCTGCTTTGTGTAAATTTGTCCATTACTTTATTTGACTTGGTGGGTATTTTTGCATGTCCGACTTTGTGTCCATGCAACAAAAAAAAAATGGTTTCCCCGCAGAGAGGCTGCATACAGACACTGATGGTTTGCTGTAAAAAAAAAAAAACAATCAAGTGAATGGGTTTTTAAGCTTTTAAAGTGACCACTGGAAAGCTGTCCCCTATCTGGTTTCTCCAGGGATTAGGATGAAAACCCCTGGGTGGACAGCAGACACTACTGTGAATGCTCCCTAAAATAGTTATTCCCACAACAAGACTCATGTTCCACATAAAAATACTTTGCAAAATATCATTGTCACCTATTGAAACTTATTGTCAAACTGTATATTTCACAAGAAAAATTCCAGGGAAATCCATCCCTTTCCTTACCACTGTGTGTGTTTATGCAGGTCTCTATGTACAGATGTGTCGACATTTGATTTGATTTATCACCAATTTGGTTAAAGGGGTTGTCCAGTTTCTGGAAATGTCATTGTTTGTATAATGAAATGTTCTACAATTTTTTGTCATGGTTTTCTAGATCACTGCTTGCTGTCACTCATTCCGATTACTTTCAGTGGATAAAATTCACTCAGTGGTCATGAGACCTACCCATAGTAGTACAGCTTGTTACAATCTCAGCTGACTGAATACATCTGTGTTGTAACAAGTCATGCACCTCTATGCCCATCGTATGACCACTGACTGATTTTTATCCAATGGAAGTAAAGAATGACAGCAACTGGAGCTCTAGAAAACCATAAGGAATTGATACAGAACATATATTGGAAATTTGTAGAACTTTATATTATAGAAACAACTTTTATTTGCCAAAATATGACAACCCCTTTAAGAATTCCAATTCCAATGAAACCAATAAACACAAAGTTATATATACTGTATATGTATATACTGTACCATAACCCTAAACCATTATTTGTAACAGGATTAACTCTTTAATTGTGTCGTATGTTAGCGTATCAGAAATGTGATACTAGCACCACCCTACCCCTGCTCGGTGATAACTTACATGCTTTACAGTCTTCTGTTTCTCTGCATCTCACAAGAAAGCCAAAAACTAGAGATGAGCGAACAGTAAAATGTTTGAAGTTCGATATTCGTTTCGAGTAGCCCCTCAAGATTCGACTACTTGAATCGAATATTGAACCCTATTATAGTCTATGGAGGGAAAATGCTTGTTTCAGTGGTAGGCAACATTCGATCAAATTATACTTACCAAGTCCACGAGTGAGGGTCGGGCTGGATCCTCCGTGCAGTCTTCTCCTTGTAGCGTCCCCACGGCGTCTTCCAGCTCTTCCGGCTCTTCATTCACTCTGCCAGGCATCGGGCCTGGGCAGAGCCGACTGCGCATGCCCACACTACAAGCGGGGAAGCTGCATGGAGAAGACTTCTAAAGGTAGGAGAAGAACCAGCGTTGATTGGCCGACTGTATAGCATTTGGTCAATCAATGCTGGTTCTGCATCAAACTTTTACATTCGAACAGCGAGTGGTACGCGATTGAGTACGAGTATTTTGAATACCGTAGTATTTGATCGAGTACTACTCGCTCATCTCTATCAAAAACCTATAAAATCTGGCAACGAACAGGTTTTCATTGGCTCCCACTCATACCTCCTCTGTTTATCTTTTTCTGCCATCATTTCGATCATGAAGGATTAATGGATTTTTATTCTAATGTAATTTTAATCTATCAGGTTGTTTAGAGTTAAGACAAATTATTTAGTTTCCATAGAAATGAATGTGGAACGTTTTTGGCAGAAAATAAACAACCAATTGACTTTAATTCCATAATAATAAAGCGCTCTCATGTTAAATGCTAATAATTCATTCCGTTTTAATTACAGTATGTCACAGTTATTGAAAAGGAAATGGGGAAAAGAAAGTTTCTGTCAGCAATTCACCAAATGATTTAGTGACAATCTGTAAGGAATCCGTGACATCAAAATGTGTTAACAAGTATTTTTGCATTATTATAGATTCTTGACATTTGAGTGTCTCTATCAAAGGCAGTCACATCTCAGAAGGCTTGACAATGAACGTGTCAGCTGACCTTTCTGTACATTTTTTGTCTTCCCGCTAAGGAAGGTCAGTGAAATCTGTCACTCTTTGAAAAATAATCCTGCTGGGGATCTCTTTGTTGAATTTCTATCTCCTTGATACAAGTACTCATATCAAAAACATATTACAGAATCCAAAACTGAATAAAACATATTATCTTTAATAAATGGAGAATAAATAAGTTAAACAAAAAAAGCCAAACTATTAAAAGATAACAATTGGCTCCATAACAATATGCAGCCGCCCACCATTTTGGACTATAAAAAAGAACATCAGGGGCAACACGGTGGCTCAATGGTTAGCACTGCAGCCTTGTAGTGCTGGAGTCCTTGGTTGGAATCCTGACAGGAACAACAGCTGCAAGGAGTTTGTATGTTCCCGCCGTGTTTGCATGGATTAGTTGTATATGAGCTCCATGTGAAAGGCGTGCTGAGTAATACTACGCAACTACAAAAAAGAAAATAATTTAAAACATGGCAACTAATTAATACAATTAAATTACTCAACTCAATGGGTGAAATGACTTTTATGCAATGGCAATAGTCATCATTTCTGTTTCTAATTTGCAAAAATATGCACCGTTTTTGTCACCCATTCTTCCTCCTAGATTGTACACACTTGTGAGCAGGGAACTCATGCTGGTCAGTACATGTATGCCTGGATTTGTGGAATATTTTGGTGACTTGTAAATAAAAATTTATTTTTTAGAATGAGTTGTTACAATTAGAGATGAGCGAGTACTGTTCGGATCAGCCGATCTGAACAGCACGCTTGCATAGAAATGAATGGACGTAGCCGGCACGCGGGGGGTTAAGCGGCCGGCCGCCGTCAAAGCGGAAGTACCAGGTGCATCCATTCATTTCTATGGAGCGTGCTGTTCGGATCAGCTGATCCGAACAGTACTCACTCATCTCTAGTTACAATTATGTGATGTCCTTCATAATCCGGATACCTTAGTCATAGGACAGCTTTTAAGAGGGACCAAGTATGACCAGATTACAAGTTGAGATTATTGTACTTAAAGAATGTGGAAAGCAACCCAGGACTAGGAAGGCCAGTCCGAGTCTGATAATAATCTCTGTAAGCATCCCTTCTAGAATAAATGTAGACAACAAACAGACCACAACAGATAATGATTATTAAGTATTATAAGACCGAAAATAGCTTCTAAAACTGACCTTGTTAGATTATTAAAGGTTTTGACACGTGGTAGAGTGAATAAATGGAACATTGGATTGGGCTAAGAACATTTTAACTTTCTTTGTCCATACTGGAATAGATTACAAAAATGACAGTGGTTGTTAAAAACATCCTCCAAGAAAGTGTCCTCAAGAATACTGTCAATAGAGCAGAACATAAAATGAGACAGATGGAAGTTAAATGCATGTCTTGATGTGAGAAATAAGTTGGAAATAATAGATGAATGGTAGTGATATTATCTCAATATGAGTGGAGCACCACCAGAAATAAATGTATTGGATTTGGTAGAAAGCCTCTCATTGTGACAATGAGTGGTAGAATAGTTTTACCAGCGAATATTATGAATTGAGGATCATTTTTCTGCATCAATTGGTAGATGATTCAACTGGAAATGAAGACTATTGGTTCCTATAATATCAAATATTCTAAAATGTCAGTTGATCAATTTATCATGGTTGTTGCAAGAAAGAGAAATGATGGGAGGTGTTCTAAAAGAAACCTGTAAATGTAGCTGGATTATTGTTGTGCTGTAGTACTAAACATTTATTGAGTCTATGGAAGCCTTCAGGTAACTTACCTCATCCTCTTCTATATGGGGGGGGATAAATTATTGGCCCCTCTAGATTCCAAAAATCGATATAGTGAAGTTCTTAGGAGAAATACTCATTGAATTCCACAAATGCACTGCTGAAACAGTAATAATTAGAGATGAGCAAGTAGTACTCGATCAAGTAGGTATTCGATCGAATACTACGGTATTCTAAATACTCCTTCTCAATCGAGTACCACTGACTATTCGAATGTAAAAGTTTGATGCAGAACCAGCATTGATTGGCTGAATGCTATACAGTCGGCCAATCAACGCTGGTTCTCCTACCTTTAGAAGTCTTCTCCGTGCAGCTTCTCGCGGCATCTTCCGGCTCTTCATTCACTCTGCCAGGCATCAGGCCTGGGCAGAGCTGACTGTGCATGTCTGCTTGTAGTGCGGGCATGCACAGTCAACTCTGCCCAGGCCCGATGCCTGGCAGAGTGAATGAAGATCCGGAAGACGCCGCGGGGACGCTGCAAGGAGAAGACTGCACGGAGGATCCAGCCCGACCCTCACTCGTGGACTTGGTAAGTATAATTTGATCGAATGTTGCCTACCCCTGAAACGAGCATTTTCCCCCCATAGACTATAATAGGGCTACTCAATATGAATATCGAACCTTGAACATTTTACTGTTCGCTCATCTCTAGTAATAATGATGCATGTTGCTAGAGGAGTTAAGTCCTTTTCTGTACCTTTATACCAACTATTGGCTGGTTTACCTTGCACCAATATTATGGCAGCTAAATTTCGCAGTGCATTTTAAACCATGCTCTTATAACGGCGCCATACACTTTTCCCACTAATTCATGCCCCCTTACTGAGAGAGGTACCAATAAGTTCTAAACCAGTAATAAATGTGGTTCAGGTCACGTCTGTGATAATAGCTTGGCTCAAAGTAACCCAGAATTCTGGACATTTTGTCTTAGTTAATACCAAGTCTTTACCCTCATGGCAACAATCACTGTCCCCACATTTCCTGCCACCATGCTGTTCCCATTAAGTCAACCTTCCACCTGACTCCTTTGGTTCACACATACCTATCTTGGCGACAAGACCATGCTCACCATATTTATAAAGCTCCTTAGGACAAATTTGCTTCATATGTCATCAGCTGTTGAGGAGTAATTCACAAGTAAATTTTACTTTTAATGGACTAAATTTATGACTATGGCTTTCAGAAGGAGTTGATAGCTGAAAGGTCTGGCAATTTGCACCAGGATGCTTGGCAGGCAGTCAAGAGTGCTGCCAGTAGTACACAATAGATATATACCAGTATTTTCAGAACCCATTGCTGGTGACTTACCCCTGGTTCACATTAGCGTATGTATTCTGTCTGGGGAGAGTCCGCATGGAGACCCCCCCCCCTGAATGGAATACAAGCGCAACTGCAAGCACTGTGCTGTAAAAGCGCATGGACACCATAGACTATAATGGGGTCCGTGTGCTTGCCGCGCACTGCCCGCATGAATCATGTGGTCACGATTGCGCTTACAATTGCTCTTGCATTCCGTTCGGGGGGGGGTGTGTCTCCATGCGGACTCTCCCCGGACGGATTATATACGCTAATGTGACCCAGGCTTTACCCTGTAGGTGGATTTTAAGGTCACAAACTTGGTCCATAGTGTGAGTATAAACACTCATCACAGCCCTCCTGCCTGGCTGGTTGTGGATCTTGTAGGCCAGCCCACCATCCTAGACTATTTTCATAGTCTGCCACTATCTACTTTCACCTTGACAAAACTATGATACCCCAAGTGGAATATTAATACTGATCTGAATGCAATACCGGAAACAAAGAAGAGCAATAGTTAAGTTTTAGGAGAAGACGACTAGACTTCAAGGGCTGCAAAGTCATTGTGTAGTGTTCAGAAAGTGTCATCACTTTAAATACAGATTAAATACAAAAATGACTTTGTGCGTAAAGCTGCTGAGCCTGCACAGAATATCGTACATCTTCATTTAATGCAATATTTTTGACATTATTGATGACAACAAATTCCATTGAAATGAGTCTCTTGAGAAGCGTTTATTTGTAATTATTCTGCTGAAAAGATTAATTTTGAGAACCTAAAAGCACTGACACATGAAAAAGCTTCAGTCAGTGATCTTTGGACTCGGTGAAAAGTTAAAATTCGGAAAGAGTAAGGCTACTGATGGCATTTGTTCATGTAGTTAAAATGTGTCTGGTGCATAGATGCAAATCTAGAGAGACTCAGATTTCATTGACTGGCATTAATTGCTTTGCGGCTCATATGTAATTGGAACATCCCTTTAGCAAGCTTGTGCTCTAAGGTTGTAATAGTCTATTTTCAAGCAATATGCTGCAATTATTCACAAGCATCCCGGGAGGTCATGGATCATACATTGATTGCTTAGTGGCAGAAAGGGTGAGAAGACAGACATTTCAATGCATTATCGTGATTTTATGTAAATGGTGGCGACAATATTACAATGGAGGGAAAGTCAACCTTTGTTTATTAATGGTTATGTTTATCATATATATTCTCTGTTCTATACAGAAATAAAGAAGATAAGTAGCCATTTTATTCAGAAGACACAGAACACTGATTCTATTATACACTATTAAATATAGATTGTATAAGTGGTTGGATTATCTTTGATAATTTGCATATATTTAAAACAGTAGCTTCTGTAACTTCAAAGACAATGACTGACTTCTCATTGACCTTAGCTGCTTCAGAAGTGCAGTTAGGCTTTCCTGCACCCAGGGTAAGCATTCAGTTTAGCGCCCCCTCTATCTCAGAACTACAAAGCACAATGCAGGTGACAGATAATTTCATGTTTCCATCAATATAGCCATTTCAGGGCTTCACTCATGGAACAAGTAATTGATTAATATTATTACTAGTAGAAGGACACGACTTTGTCTGTGTAGTGGCCCCATAAGAATTGGCACTGGTCTATTTGGTATTTCGTCCATGTGTAGTTTAAATACAGTTCAATTTATCAGAATGCTGACATCCAGTATGGCAGTCCAGTATAGGTACAATCAATTTATGGCTGTGTTATGGAAACCTGGTAAATTAAATGTGAAGTTATATTGGCTAATGCACTTCATACAACTGAATATTTAAGGACCTGCGAACTGCCCTTGACTAATGCACATCCTAAATAGCTTGCGTTCTATGGAAACCTGTTGCAAAGCTGTTTGTATGTCAAGACTGAAGATCCTGTGAGTTTCCATTGGTCCATAAACATCATGTGATCGTGTTTATCTAAGTCTAGATATGAGTGAAAAGCCTGTGATTCGTTGTTATGGAAACCTGGTGTAAAGCTGTATGAATGTGACCTTGTGTAACAGTGTCACCCACAGAGCACTGTGCCTGTAAAGTGAAGAAAAATGGATAGGTTGTTATGGAAACCTGGAGTAAAGCTGTGTGCATGTGGAGACCAAGTGCCTACAAGCTTCTATTGGCTGATCAGGGACATGCGATCGTGTATGGCATTTGGAATATGAGTGAAAGACTTGCAGGCTTCTATTGGCTAATGCAGGTCATTTTTTGACAATACTGTATTTCAGAAATGGTATGTCCTAGAGAAGCTGACACCCAGCCTAAAACCTTCCCGAACACCTTATGTACCTGGATGCCAAATTTGGTGAAGATCATTCCAGTGCTTTGGTTGTGCATAAAGAACGGACAGACAGAAACTCATGTTTTTTATGTAAGAGATAAGAAAAGAGATTATTAATGGAGACCACTAGCATTCTTTTTTCCACTAGCAGCATGTTGTGCTAGCGGAAAAAAGAAGTGACATGACCTTTCTTGAGGCGAATTCTGCCTCAGGAAGTCAATAGAAGTGAATGGGAGGCGGAAATCTCGTTGCGTTTTTTTGCCAATAAATGCAACACGGTTTTTGGCGCATTTTTTTACAGTCCATTCACTGTCTGGGAGGGGAAAACCACCTGGCATTTTCTGAAGCGTTTTTTTTTTTTTTTTTTTTTTTACCAAAAACCGCTCCAGAAAACGCTCCAAAAAATGCCTCAAGGTCCAAACACCGATTCCTAATTAGGAAGCGCTTTTTTTCCAGACCAAATTACGCCACACATAATTCACATGTGAACTTAGCCTAAGAGGGGACATAAAAGGGAAGAAAAAATATAGGGTACATTGGGGATGTCTGTAGGGAAGAATGTATTCAGTACGCTGGTAAGGTACAGTATTTGGCAGTTTTATATGGATACTATATATAGCATACTTAGCCAAAGTTATGCTTGTTGTTCACCACCATACTCGCTCTACAGGGGAAATTGTTTTCTTTTGCCCATGCTGCAGCAGGGAGTTGTTGTACCAAATACCAGTGCTATGCTTAATAGACCAGTAGTGGTGTTACCTACATATGTGTTTCGTAGGCCCTGGGCTTTGACGTCACCGAGCTGACATGCAGGAATGAGGAAAAGAAAGAGCCTTCAACCCGCCACCCAGCACACAGAGAGCTTCTACAAAATAAACATATATATTAGTTCTTCCCTGTCATTGCCAGTGTGTTCCCCCTGTCCTCGGTGCTTGAGGCACATGCCACACTTGCTCCCCTTTAACTATGCCTCTGGCTGCATTAACAGTTCTGTGTAGCTTCAGGAACCAGTCATTGCCTTAATAGCATGGGTGAGCTTATACACTGCAGCGCTTACAATTTTACTTAATTCTGGAGAATTGTGGGTATGTACAGACAGATATGCCATGATTTTTTTACATTGTGGAAAATGCGTTGCGTATCTGCCAGATGTTTGCGGCAGTAAAAACTGTGCCAAATTGTGTGGGTTTTGTTGTGCATTTCATTGTGTAACTGCTGTAGATTTGCTGAAGATTTTACTCTATAGATTGCAAAGTGTTATTTAATAGCTGCACCACGGGTAAATTTCCATTGCAAATTCAACATGGATTTTTAAGCAGCATGTGGATGAGATTTCAAAAAATATCCTCTTTTTGTTGCCATTGTAAATGCTGCCTACAATACCACAATGGTATGCGTGTGTCGAGTGCCATGAACCTACTATTGAGTGCCTGGAGCGTATACTTACCAGAGTTCACATTACCTGGAAAGCTGACTCAGAAAGCAGATTTTTCATAAGGATGTTTGCTAAAATAAAGAATGTTTTTGCAATTTCATTGCAGCCATCCAGATATTAAGTATTGTACAAAAGAATAGTTTGATGCTTTGTGAATTTCTAAGATCAAGGAGACTTAACTTTACAAATAAACCATGCAATGCGCTGTAGATTCTACTCCACGACTTGCTAATTGATTATGTTTTTATGCGTCTTAGGATCAGATTAATGTCCTCCTGACAGGGTGTCGCATTTCTTGCTACTATCTGCAACAATATTTATTAAGTGTCCAGCGGTGACGTGGGAGGTGGAAGTTTTCAGGGAGCGAAGTAAGAGGCAGTCAGATAGAGGCAATAAACTTTACAAATCAAAGTTACAAATCATGTCTGGCTCTTAAAATCTATATAAGATGAGAACACAAGAAGATTTATGGATACACTGTAGTGAATGAAGATAAGGAGGTGGGAATGGACAGTTTAATATATCAACAGCTTATTCTTCAAAGCAAATTAGATACTTCGCATAAGAAGTAATTATTATTTCTAAAAGCATTTCATTTAGTCCTACCCCAACCCATACGTCAAAGCCAATGGTAGAAGTAGGTTATGCTTAAGGATAGAATTAATAAATGGGCACAGTCATTGTGAATATGTCCACAGAGACTCACTTTATACTAGCATACTGTATATACATGCACTGCATTTTATAGTATTACATACAGTGCTATCAACATCAATATACAGTACATAAATAATACCGCACTCGTGGTACACCTATAATGCAGTATACATCCATACTATAAAATTAACACTTCCAGTATTGTAGTTTGACAATTACTGATGAGTCCCTAGAATAATATATCTATTTGTTTTATATCACACATACATGTTTTATTATGTTGGATATAGCAGTTCATTGAATATAGGAATGCCATCAGATTCCAGAAACACCACATTGCGGTCACAATTGATGGTCTAGGATTGATTCTGTAAACTGCGCTGTCAACTTTGCATCTTCTTTATCTTGTTTTGCACATGACTGATTAAGATCCTCAAATTTATCATAGTCAATGCAATTCTACTAAAACGTCAAATAAGGAAAGTTGCTGTGAGCCTGAAAAAAATATTTAAGAATAGAAATGATTGCATTCATTTTATACATATGATGAAGACTTAAACCAACAACTGGGAACAATTAGGCAGGTTTCCATTCCCTAAAGTGTCACACCTACCTGAATTAAACAGTTAAAGTGTAACTAAACTTTTGGACAACTTTTCTTTGTCTGGCAGCATTTGTGTTATTAAAGGATTCTATCATTGGGAAAACTGATTTTGAACTAAGTATATATTTGCATAACTTTTAGAAAGGCTATTTCAGACATATCTTTTGTTTCCTCTCAGCCATTTTTGAATTAACACGCTTTTATTGATAAAATAATTAGACAGCAAGGTGCACTCTGGAAGTTCACTGAGCACTGTCTGCTGTGTGTACACAGGGGGAGGCGAGAGCAGAAAGGCTACTGATGATGATGACTTATCAGACTCCCTGCTCTCACCTCCCCCTGTGTATGGGAGATACAGATTACAACAGAAACGGCCGCGCTTACAGAAATTAGATATAAAAAAAAGTCCTTTTTCCAACCAGTGGAATGGTACGAACCCGTTTAACGCCCTATTGTTAGGGTGGGCGTAATCAGGTCTTTTTACACACCGTCTGAATATGGCCGCGTCTTCGGTCGTTCGACACTCTGGTTGAAATCAATATGGAGATTATAACTGAGGGATATACCCTTAAGTTAAATTACCTACTCCGCGCTCTTTACGGTGAAATGAAGGATCGTTTTTGGTAATGTTAACCACTATTTTATTACAGATAACGCGTTTCGGGGTTTTTTAGCACTTCACGAGTACCACCCACGAGATCTGATGAAGGGGTGGTACTCGTGGTGGTACTTGAAGAGTATAACATTGTCACTTATGGGAATCCACTCACTTGTATGCACTTCTCTCCTTCTACCCTCCTTAATCTCCATTACCAGCCATTCTGCACCCCTTTTGCATGTTTCTCTGATGTCTTGCTGTGAATTCTAAGCATGCAGTCAATCATAGGAACTCAGAACAGCCAAACTCCAATATTTCCAAGCATATAAGGTAATTGCTTCGAAAAATTAAGTTAGGGTTTGCTCGTTTGTAGGAATTTGGCGTTGATTTTGAAGTGGACAAAATAAGGATCCTGCTCAGTCTTGCTGTGGATTATGTGTTTCAAGACTTCTGATCTGCTCCATTCCTGATTTATCTCAACAGTGAAAGCCACAGTGGAAAGCCAAAGCCCTGGAGAGCTGGAGTGCTAGAAAATGAAGATGAATTGAGGCAGAAGCCCACCTCAGTTCATCTTCATTTTTTGCCCTTAGAATTAGAAATTCACAGATGATGTAACAGATGAACAAAGCTAAATTGTCTTTCAACAATTCACCATTCAGGTCATTACTGTTTGATACAGCCATGTAGATAGAGTTCTGTACTATTCATGTTATACAAAGTTCTTAGCCAACCCCCTATCTTTTATGTTAAATTTAATTTCTTATCTCTATTTTGAAAATATTATTAAAAAAAGAATCTAATTGCATGCCAAAAGTTTGGGAATTTTTTTTAACAAAATCCTTTTTAGAATAAAATGTAGTATCACAGGACCTCATATGTTAGACTTTATGTATTTCATAGATGATTTTTCAAAGTCTCAGCTTTGTGTTTTATCTAAAGTCCAAGGTGACACCCAAAGAAAAACAGAAGCTAAAACTCATGTTGTGCTCTGGAAAAAAAAAAAAGAAAATCAGAGAATTTTGTTATTTTGTCACTTGTAATAACAAGTAGAATGTTTTCTTATAAATTTTTTAAAAGGGCACAGCTAGTGCAAGTTTCTTCTTCACTAGATTTTATCATAAAGTTATCTCATTTATAAATGCCCTAATCTTATCGGTATTATCAGCTGATGCTATCTGTGGGAACATTAAATTATGCGTGGGTCCACTTATGAAACCTTTGCACTGGGCCCAAACAGGGTCATTTTAACCATAGGTGCAACTGGGCCCTATGGTTGCAGGGCGCCCTCAGCTATCCCAGACCGAGTGGAAAACTTTGGGTGACATCTCGCTGATCCAGGCATCAAGCAGTCATTTCACCTCTATTTCACCTCTCTTTCCTTAGGACACAGATAGAGGTTGAATACTATAGTGGAGAGCTGCGCTATCAGCTCCATTATTCAGCCTTTGGCTGATAATATCTGCAACAGGGAAGTGTAATGAGTGCTGAGCCACAGACATTAGTTGGAGCCTGCAGGTCCACAGCACGTGGTTTGGTGAGTTGTTGTTTTTTTTTATGTAACATTGGTGGTTGAGGGGGAGGGCATTGGGGATTCCACTTTCAAAAGGTTTGCACAGAGCCCCCCAATGCATTAAAACTGCCCTGGGCCCAACCAATGTGTTTTAAACATCCCTGTCTAAGGATCTTCCAATTTCAAACAAAGGAATACAAAGGTTTTTTGTTGTAGTCATAGGGTGTACAGAAAATAAACTGTGGCATGCTCTTCCAGATGCCATATTATAATGGCATCCTCTGCTAAAAGCGTTGCTTCTAGGGAGAAGGTTTCCAAAATATGGCTCTGAATACAGCACCATCTGGTGCCCCATGAAGTGCCTATGGCTTTGTAGAATAGGGCTGCTCCTGAAATGCACTGTCAAAAATTTTATATACATTTACCTCCCAGAAGCTTCAGCTTCAATGCACCAGTGATAACGTGACAAAATGTAATAATGCACAAAACTCAACTTCTTTGCCCTTTTGAGAAATGTAAAACTCTTCATTATATTGTAGTATATCAACTATTATATTATTCCCTTTGTTTTTTAATTCAATATGACAGCTGTATGGTACCACGTGGGTAAAAGAAAAATAATCACCATTAAAAGATGAAAGAATGATTGTTTTTAATTAGTCCTCTGCATGACTAAAATAATTTATGCAAAGTTAATAACATGTAACATATCTAATAAGTGCTATTTACAGGCAGCTGCTCAGTCAGCAATAGCATATGCTACATGAGAACATTAGAAGACACACTGACTCCATGAGCACTGTAGCTGAAATCCTTAAATATTGTGTTTAACATATTTATTATGCCATTATTTTATCTTAACTCTTTGGTGCCATACACCATACATTTATAGGGCTCTCTCTATAGATTTAGGACCAAGTGCCCTAAGTGTATAGTGCAGGGATTGTGAAGACACAGGAGGTGCGCATGCACCGTCTGCAGCAACTGTCACCTCTATAATACAACATCGGAGACAATTCACATCCAAGATCAGAGCTAATAGGCTGGAGTCAGTTGTACTAGTATTGCACTGTATCATCTAAGGCCTCATTCACATCTGCATTGCTAATCCGTTCTGAGAGTCCACATGGGGACCCCCCAAACGGACCGAATGCATTGGCAAGCAGTGTGCAATGAAAGCACACGGACCCCATAGACTATAATGGGGTCCGTGTGCTTTCCGCACGGTCTCCGCACGAGTCATGCGGACAGGAAAGTAGATCGTGAACTACTTTTCTGTCTGCATGTTCCATGCGGAAATCACATAGACCCCATTATAGTCTATGGCGTCTGTGTGCCTCCACCACTTGCCAATGCGTTCAGTAGTCCGTTCAAGGTTTTCCCCATGCGGACTCCCCAAATGCATTACCAACGCAGTTGTGAATGAGGCCTAAGTAGTCAGGAGATTGGATACTCCAGTCATGTTAAAAAAAAAATTAAGTAAACAATAGTATGAAAAAAGTTCTAGAAAAATGAAAAAAATCAAGTAAAACCCCTCAAATTAGCATTTTCACTTAAGTCTTTTATTATAAAGCACTATAAATAATTGCATACATAACTGTAACAACCCTACTATAAGTACCATATTGATATTTGTTGTTTGTTTCTTTGACACCAAAACAAATCGTATTGAAAGTAATTAAAATGTAATGGGCATTCCCAAACATGAACCAGTAAAAATACAACTCACTCCACTACAAAAAAAAATAATATATAAATAAATAAAAATCACATCACTCCTGTTAATGGGTACAAAATTAGAAATATCACAGTTTTTGTGCAAAAACCCTTGGAAGTGCAACAAAAATTGTGACTTTTCATACTTTATACACCAGAAAGCTGGCATAGAGCAGAGCTCTGAGCGCAAATATTCACTACCAGCGTACCTCCATGATCAGCATACACCATCGTACCTCCATGACCAGCATACAGCAGTGTATCTCCATGACCAGCGTGCTTCAAGGACTTCTTTTCTGACTCTTGCTACTTTAAATCCCAATTATTTTTGCCAATTAAAAACAGATACCGAAAAGAGTTATCCAGTTTCTAATATGGATGGCTTATTATGACCCCTGAAGATAACCTGTCCCGAGGTTATCTTGGTAGTATCCAATTGAAGGACAGCATGAAATTGGCCACAGCCATGCGCAGTCAGCTCTGCCTAAAGACCAATGGCAAAACTGACTGTGCATGACTAGGATTTTCCAGACCAGCACCAGAAGAAGATGCGGGGAGAGGCATTCCTGAAGAAGAAGGTGGCACTGTAGATTTTTCAAGCGGCATTGTAGATGCCCCCAGTGCTGTGAGAAAAATCAATTGCATACGGAAGAAAATCGGGAATATCACCGGAATGGCGGCATGGAGAAGACTTCTTAAGGTAGGAGAAGAAAAGCCTTTCCTACGTGTTTATATAAAAAAATGGGATTCAAATGATTGAATCTCTTTAAACCACTAGCCAAGGTTATGAGAGAATCTAAAAGACTCCATGATATTACTGTAAAAAAAAGGAGCAACATACTATCCATATCATGTCATATAGTAAGTACGCTAAAGAAATACTCATGTCTAGTATAGCTAAAATTAAAAAACCACATTCACTGCTCTGTGAGTCTGGGTTGCGAAATGGACAGGTATAGGATTTCTGTTGTTGCCACAGTGTAGTTCAGTGTGCATGGAGCCTTAAAGGGGGTTTCCATCAGTGAAAAAATGTTTTAAAAAAATGAAAAAATGGTTATGAGCCAACAAACAAACTCACCTCCGTGACAGGTAGGCATCCATTGGTCTCTACTCCCATAGGAAATGCTTGCCTAATCTCTGCTCGCAGAGTGACCTGCCTTTTATTGGATGACTGGGCATTTCCTACCATTCCCTCTGTGTCAGTGGGGTTGTTACTTTATCATAAGCTACTGTAAGTTTTCTACAAACTTAGGTGCCTTTGAGCAGCTCCTACAGCCAGCAAACATAAGGATATATTCACAATAGGATCCATTGTCTTACCATTTTAAACTGAAAAGACATTAGATCTCCAATACGACAATTAGTCTGGTTAATACAAATGATTTCAAAGGATAGGTGTCATAAAAAGCAAAGCAATGATCAGAAAATGAGCCTATTCATCACTATTTTAGAGAAAAGCAAAAAGCTTTGAGTTTCTGTTGCTTTATCTAAAATAACATGTAATTAGAACAATTTGTGCGGTGAGTGGCGCTGGTTAGAATAGAGCTTTCTAATTGTAGCAATTAGGGGCGATGACCCCATCATGGCGGTACTTTTTAATAGAGCTTAATGACCTACAAAGAAGTTGAGAGGAAAATCATATAACTAAACATTTAGTGTTTGCCATTTATTCAGGAGAAGTAGTTCTAGAGATAAAAACAAAAATATCCAAGTATGTGCTATTACAAGACATTGTATCATTATTTAGCATGTAACACGAAGTCCTGACAACCCCATTGTAGCATCCACAAGTGCTTGGTAATATAAAAAAAACTGTCACTTTTTATATCTTGATTTATTAATAATAAGCAATGAGTATTATTATACGAATGGAAATAAATGATATAAATTGTTAGGATCTGTTGTCATCGTCTTGAATAGCTGCATTCAATGCTTGTTTTGTAAAAGGATTATTAAAGGGGTTTTCAGGATCATAACACAAAAAGGTTGTCTTTTTTTCAAAAACATCGCCATTCATGTGAATGGGCTCGGTCTGATATTGTAGCACTGTCCGACACTCTGGAAATGGGAATAAACAAGAATACAACATTAAGTCAATAGATACAAGTGGCACTGATCTTTTTCCTAATCTAGACCAGTTCCTTTTAAGACAAATTTCTTACCTAGATTACATAGAGTCTAGAGATGAGTGAGTACTATTCAAAACAGCCATTTCGAATAGCATGCACCCATAGGAATGAATGGAAGCGGCCGGCACGCCGACTGTGCCGGCGGCCGGCCGCTTAACCCCCTGCGTGCCGGCTGCATCCATTCATTCCTATGGGTGCGTGCTATTCGAAACGGGATCGTTGCGTGTACAATGGGACTCAACTAGAGATGAGCGAGTACTATTCGAAACTCCCGTTTCGAATAGCACACACCCATAGGAATGAATGGACGCAGCCGGCACGCAGGGGGTTAAGCGGCCGGCTGCCGGCACAGTCGGCGTGCCGGCTGCGTCCATTCATTCCTATGGGTGCGTGCTATTCGAAACGGGAGTTTCGAATAGTACTCGCTCATCTCTAGTTGAGTCCCATTGTACACGCAACGATTGTCCCAAAATTGTAGATGGAAAGAATTTGGTGAACTTGGTTGATAGGGGTAAAAGTACTTGATAAGTACATAAAATATACATTTTATAAAATAATATGACCAGATAGAGGGATACCATTCTTAGGCTCGGTTCACATCAGGACTTAAACTTCATTCAGGATTTCTGACCCCGAACCCACTTAAAAAATATTTAGAGAAAAGTGCCACAAGGAACGTTTATCTCCACATTTTTCACCCATTTTCGGGCAGAAACCTGGCGGACTCTATTATAGTTTATGGGGATCTCAGTTTTCCATGGATAAGCGCTTTTTTAAGCGGGTTAGGTATCTGTTTGGGGGGGGGGTCCCCAATCGGACTTACCAAATGGAAACCCAAATGCTGATGTGAACAGGTAATTGGTCTGTCATTAACCCCTTCCTGATATCAATACTAATATGGCGGATAACAGGTCTTTAAAGATGGCGGCTGCTTGGGAGACGAGTGACTGCCATAGCCACCGGGTGTATTCTGTTTTATACAGAAGACACCCAGGGCTATTGTCCACGATCGGTGCCCGGTACAGAGCTATGGACGAGTATTGTGAAGAGGGGTGTTCCTCACAGACAGCTAGACTGTCAGGAATGTCCTTCTGACAGTGGGCTGAGATTGTTGCCTTTATACTGGCACCGATATCTCTTGGCCCAGGGCACATAACGGGAAAGCCAAAAGTGCACTGAATTCAGCACATTATCTGCTATCTAGTGGTATATAAAACTGCATGTCCCCGTGGACATGAAAGGGCCTCTTTAAATGCTTATAACTGTACTTTAATATACCATAGACACATCGGAATAAAAGATCTTAAAACACTGAAACGGGAAAAATTCAGAAAATCAGAATTTGTGTCAATTTGAAGCAAACAACATCATAAAAGGTCAGAAAGGGACAGCTGCTGGTTATTTGTAAGAGCTTGGGAGGTCAACCTATTAGACCCTTGCGCTGCTACTAAACAGAATGACATGAACACTATTTACCTTGAGCATGTAAAGTAACGCTAGAATCAGCAACGGTCATGTGAATAATCCCCATTACCTGACTTGAATAAAGAAAGCGGACCTCATGTGGCCATTACTCACTGTGAGTGTAGCCTTACTCTGTATGTGTAGTCATTAGTGGCTGCTCCTAGACACGACAAGTTTTCAGAATTCTTTTTTTTTTTTTTATTTATTCTTTATTTATATTTATACACAAGAAAGTACAGTGACATTAGGTGTAATCAGTCAAAGATACAAACACCAATGATTTCTTTGAAAATTCAAATAAAACAAGTAAACGAAATCCAACAAATAAGTTGAATATAATAAAACACATTATGTCAAAAGAACATACAGTTGTGTAGGTCATTCTGTATAAGTATTAAGTAACTACCTGAAAAACTTCAGATGCGAGCATAAGAAGTCAAGCGCGCGGGGGGGGGGGGGGGGACAAAGAAAGGAGTGAAGAAGCAAGAAAAGAGGACCTGATTCCCAAAAGGAAGAAATCCCAGAAGGAATCACGATACCATGTTCCACCACTTCTTCCAAACCTTGACATATCGATCGTGAGATCTATCTTTCCAACTCACTAACTCCTCGAAACGAGCAATTTGGTGTGATTTCTCCAGCCATGCCTGAAAGGTTGGGGGGGAAGAACTTAACCAGTGTAAGGGAATCAGCGACTTTGCTGCGCCAATCAAGTGGAACCACAGCTCTCGTTTATGTGGGTTCAAAGAACCTGCAGGGCCCGTGCGAAAGACTTGATCCGGGAAAAGCACCTGTGATGTTTTGAAAAGTCTGTTAATAAAGTCTGATATCTCTCTCCAAAATGGTTCAATTAGATCACACGACCACCAGATGTGTAACATCGTGCCTACTTCAGAATTACAGCGCCAACACTTATTAGAATCTTTAAGACCATGTCTAAAGAGCCAATCCGGCGTGCGATACCACCTAGTTAAAACTTTATAGTGGAGTTCCTGTAAGCGCACACACCTAGATTGTCCAAAACTACGTTTCAAGATAAAATCTACATCTTCCTCAGAAAAGGTCAAGGCCAATTCTTTCTCCCAAGCAGAGACATAAGGGGGTTTGTCAATGTCAGCATAATCCGCAAGCATTCGTTTACAGCATGAGACTTTTCGTTGGGACGGTAATTTTGCAAGTAGACCCTTCTCAAAAGCTGTAAGCTTACGACATGGGTTGGCAATTGATAACAGTTTCTTAATAACACTATAAAATTGCGCGTAATGGAGGAAGTGAGGCTTGACAGAAGGGGCTAATGCATGAAGCTGTGTTTGAGAAATAGGTAAGCCATCCTCAATTAAATCCTTAAGTCTAACTTCTTTCAAAACATTCCAGATGGAACCACTGAGTAACGGCGCGTTATGGGTTAACAGCGGAAGGAACGGAATGAGGTCTGCAGGCAAAATTGGGGAGGGTGATGGAGCCAAACGGTCTTTATGTTTAAGCCAAACCTCGCACGGGCCCTTTAATAACAAATTTAGGTCTCCACGACAGTAAGAAGGTGTGGGGAACCAAAGAGGTTTGAAATAAAATTCATCAAAGAGGCTTTGTGCCAAGACCGTGACTAGAGAAATCTTATGAGGGAGAGCATAGTACATCCAGCGGGAGAGCTGAATAGCCTCATAACAGGCTTGTAGGTCTGGTAGAGCAATTCCACCGTTTTGTCTTCGTTTAACAAGAAGTCTATATGGTAACCTAGGAGGTCTGTGGTTCCAGAGAAAGGCCGAGAAAAGCCGTCGAGTTTGGTGAAAATAAGATCGAGGTACAAAAATGGGTAACATCTGCAATACATATAACATTTTTGGGACAATATAAACTTGCAAGAGATTTTTCCTGCCTAACCAGGACAAATATGGAAGATTATAATCCTTCAACAGTGACTTGAGTTCAGAGAGCAAGGGAACATAGTTTAGCGAGAAAACATCCTCAATATCAGAGGGCAAATGTACACCAAGATATTTCAAGGACTTAGTTTTCCACTGGTAGGGTGTTGAGCCTTGCAAAACTTCAATCTGGGAAGGTGGTATAGACACATTGAGAATTTCCGATTTCGTGTCATTAATTTTATAATTGGAAAGGGAGCCATAAGTAGCTATAAGGGATTGGAGTTCCGGCAGAGACGTTACGGGGTCAGACAGCAGGAACAACACGTCGTCTGCATAAGCCATCGTGTGTATTGATTTATCCGCAAATTGAAAACCTGAAATATTTGGATTTTGTCTCACTGCCTGGAGGAAAGTCTCCAGGGAGAGGACAAATAGGGTAGGGGAGAGAGGGCACCCCTGTCTGGTCCCGTTGGATATATCAAAGCAGCCTGAAAAGGAACCATTAATCTTAATCCGAGCATGAGGTTGGGCATAGAGAGAGAGAACAGCTCTAACAAAAGGAGGTGGAAGACCAAAAGCTAGTAAAGTTTCCGACATATAGTTCCAACTTACACGGTCGAATGCCTTCTCGGCGTCTACACTAAATAGAAGTAATGGGTTATTCAATTTTTTTGCCAATGCAATAACATGTAGCAATTTATGCGTGTTTTCTTTACCCTCTCTGCCTTTCACAAAACCGACCTGCTCCTCATGTACTAAAGAGGGAACTATATCTCTCAGTCTCATAGCGAGAACCTTAGCCCAGACTTTCAAATCACAATTCAGCAATGATACAGGTCTATAATTGCAGCATTGCGTCGGGTCTTTGCCCTCTTTGTGAATCAAAGTAATATGTGCCTCCTGCGACTGCCGCACCATAGATGAGCCTTTCAACAAAGAATCACAAAAAGAAGTAAGATGAGGAACTAGCTGAGACTGAAAAGTTTTGTAGTAAAGGGAGGGCAGCCCGTCAGGGCCAGGGCTCTTACCACTAGGAAAACTAGATAAAACCTCTTGTATTTCAGATTCTGTGATTGGTCGAAGCAAAGAGTCACTCATCTCTTCTGTAACAGAAGGCAGTTTAAGAGAGTGAAGGAACTCTCGAATTCGTAACGTATCCTCTGTAGTCCTAACTGTACCATGAGGGTTAGTATCCTGTTGCTTTAGGTTATAGAGAGAGGAGTAATAATCTCTAAACTCTTTTGCAATTTCAGAAGTGTCATAAGTCAGAGAGCCATCTGTTTTCTTAATTGCTGCTATATGTGCTCTTGCTCTCTCCTTTCTCAGCATTGCGGTCATAATTTTACCCCCCTTATTTCCATGAGCGTGAATACGGGCTTTAGAGTGTAAGAAAGCCTTAGCCGAGGAAGCGTTCAACAAATTTTTCAACTTTTCTCTAAGTAGCAACAGATCCGAGTGGGCAGATAAAAGGGCATTACGTTTCTGCAGTCGCTCAAGGGTGGCAATCTGAGCCATCAGGGAGTCAATCATTTTTTGTTTCTCCTTCTTCAGGGCTGAAGCTTTTGAAATAAAGAGGCCTCGTATAACAGGCTTGTGAGCCTCCCAAACTAATGCCGGAGATACATCCGGTGACACATTCAACAGGAAATAAGCAGACAATTCCTTACCTATATGCTCTCTAAACTCAAGACTATCAAGTAATTGTTCATTAAGGCGCCAGGTCCACTCTCTAGGGGTCAGGTCCGGAAGTGCAAAGGTGGTAGAGACTGGCGCATGGTCCGAAACACTAATAACGCCAATTTGGGACTTGGTAATATTATTAGCCAACGACTTGGAGCATAAAATATAATCCAAGCGTTGGTGTGAATTATGTGGCATTGAAAAGAAAGTATAATCTTTCACAGTCGGATTTACCAGTCTCCAGGAGTCTATTAGATTCAATTCCTGCAAAGCAAGGTGTAGTCTTCTAATAGCCTTCTGGGAAAGCGCAGATTTTTGTGAGGAGGAGTCTAAGAGGGGATCTAACAAGACATTAAGATCCCCGCCGATCAAAATTTCGCCCTCTGCAAACTGAGCCAGAGATTTCAGGATCCGTATTAACCAAGAGAGCTGACCATGGTTAGGGGCATAGAGTGAGGCTATAGTTAGTGGTCGGTTAGAAATGCGACCTTTAACAAAAATGGCTCTCCCTTCTACATCAGCATACTGTTGGGTGATAATAAACGGGAGCGTCCTTTTAATGGCGATGGCAACGCCTTTGGAAGAGGACGTCGGGTGAGTTGAGTAGTACCATCGATCATATATAGTTTTATAAGGCTTAGGAATCCTGTCTGTTCTAAAATGGGTTTCTTGGAGTAACAAAATATCCGCATTAAACTTTTTCGAAAGGGACATTACCCAATGGCGCTTATTTGGAGAGTTTAACCCCTTTACATTAAAGGATGAGATCGTAAGAGAGGGGGGGGGGGTTACAGAAGCCATAATGGTAAGGTAGGCTAGATGTAAGAGGATATCTATAAAGAGTATAAACAAGACACGTATCAAATAGGGTGTGGATGCCTTCTACACAAAGAACCCTAGAGGGTATCTCGTAACTATCAGGTAGTAAAAAATATAAGAGTGTGCAGTACCTACACAACTAGAACTAGTCAAGAAGTAACCAAATACTAAACCAGTAGACTGATGGAACGGGGTTTTTCCTGATCGGAATGGGACCCTAAGGGTCGTCCTATAAAGAAAAAAAATTAGCAAGAAAAATACCTGTAGGAGGAACATAGACAGTTAACAACTGAACGAAGTTCGGGAAATCTAAAGAGCACTGGCAGAGTATTGTTGTACCGGTCACACTAAACATCATGGTGCGATAAAGGATGAGTCCAAAGCCAACACGAGATAATTATGGTATAAAAGGAAATGTCCCAGCGTCCAACTAAAGAGATACACAACTAGATAAGGCTAAAAGAGAAAAAACGAAACAGGGGCCAGACTCTTGCTCAAGAGATAGGCAGTGAGCACAATGTAAAGTTACCGGTAGGTCCATGAACAGATAACAACCAGGGAAGTCCAGGGCATATTCGGGTAAATTCTTTAGTCTCTGAGAAGGCTCTTCCGAGATTTGGGTGACTTGAATTTATTAGCACCAGGCCCATGCGAGAGAGGTGGAAGTAGTGGTATCGGATCCAAATTCTGAGAGGGTAGCCAAGAGGGGATTTCCAGGGGTGATATATCCAAATATGACCATACAGCTGGTAAGTCCCGTGGAGTATGGACAACAATACGTCGTCCGCCACATAAAATAGCTAGTCCAAAAGGGTATAACCATGCATACTGTATATTCCTTGCTCTCAGTTCATCTAGTAAAGGCTTGAGCAATCTCCTCTTTGCCAATATGGAGGGGGCAATGTCTTGGTACAGAAAAATTTCAACACCCTCAAGCAAAATTTGGTCTTTAGCTTTAGCCGCAGTAAGGATGGCGTGTGTGTCTCTGAAGGAGAGGAGACCGCATATTATGTCACGGGGAGGGTCCCCTTGTCTGGGCTTAGGCCGAAGCGATCTATGTATGCGTTCTATGGTCACCTGAGCTGCACGTTCCTGGCCCAACAGATCTGTGAAAATGCTGTTCGCCATTTTGGGCAAGTCCTCTGGGGAGTAAGATTCAGGGACCCCTTTCAAACGGAGATTGCGCCTGCGGTTTCTATTCTCCTGATCTTCTATTAGTAGCAAGGAGCGATCAAGTAGCTCTTCCTGTTGTTGGAGATGGTCTGACACCGCCCCAGCATGCTCTCTAATGGACGAGTAAGACTCCTCAAGAGCCTGAACTCTATGAGAAGTAGCTTTAATCTCAGAGGTAATATCCGCCAGTTCAGCTAAAACTGGTGACATCGCATTAGTAATTGCTTTTTCCAAAGTTTTAAGAAAAAATTTCCGTGTGAGTTGCGTGGTATTTGCAACAGAAAGCTCACCTCCCGTTATGCTCCCAACTTCAGAGTCATCCTCTGAGTCCACTTCCGGCTTAGACTCCGGCGCCATCTTAGGGAGAGTGTGAGGAGAAGTCCCGGTCTTCTTTCTAATAAAACGCTGCAAGTCCACCTGATGTTTGGGCATCCTAGGGGTGCTCGGAGCTTCCCCCTGCTTATCCCTGCCAGATTTGCCCATGTTCACCTCCAGGTAAGGCAAGACGACCGCTCAAAATCCCCGGTATCACGGAGCTCTAGTGACTCGCGTCTACCATGCTGCGCGGTCAGGCCCCGCCCCCAAGTTTTCAGAATTCTATCAAATTCCTTGCAGAAATGATTTCATCATTTAGGCTGGGGCCCAACATTGCAGCAAAGCAGCTTTTATTTGTTGTTGTTGTTGCAGATTTTAGTGCGATTTTTTTTTATTTATTTTTTTTTTGAGCCAAAGTCAGGAGTGGTTACAAAAAGAATGGGAAGTATGTAGGATTATATTATACTTTTACCTTCTGCTCAATCCAATCTTGACTTCGGCACAAAAGAGCACAGAAAAATCTGCAACAAAAAAAGTTGCATTTCTGCAACTTTGAGCCGCCGCCTTAAAAAGGATTTCTCAAGAAATATTTGAATTTAAGAAACATATTTTGCACTCACTTATTTTGCAGTCGGAGACATTAGTTTATGGAAATGAAGCTCATCAAGGTCGATTTTTAAGCCATTTTTTACAGCCATGATCCATTGCAAGAAATTGTTCAATCAGACCCTGCAGAGTTTGTGCAATAAAGTGCCATCATAGTATCCACTTTTACCCACTTTTATGGTTTTCTTGATTTTCCCGTTCTGATTACTATGCCTTTGCTTCACTCACATGGATTACTGTGATTGAAATCCTATTCTTGTACACTAGGTTATTTGTGTTCATGCTTATGGTTTTGCTATAGTATATGCAAATCTGTGTACTTTTGTATGATTCGCCTGGACGACCACATAAATGAGTAACAATTAGAAACTAGCAGTATAAATTATTCATTAACGTTGCAATATTAAAATATAAACATAGTTTAAAGTATTCTTTTCCTCTTTGTCATTCATAACATGAACTTGTTCCCAGATTTTCTTCTAGTCGATGTCTTGTTAGTAATAACTCCTATCTTTTCATTTTAAAGATGCATAGACTGCTTGGTACATGGTGACTACTAGAGATGAGCGAATAGTATTCGATCGAGTAGGTATTCGATCGAATAGTCGAATATTGAGGTCTGCTCGAATTGAATTTCGAATTTTCTAATATTTCACTATTCGTTCATCTCTACTGTATATGATTTTTTTCCAATGCCTACATTGTCCTAGTTCCTGTCCCACCTCCCCTGCATAGTTATTGGTGTAAAAAAAAAGTGCAAGGGAAGGTGGGAGGGGAATCAAATTTTTACTGTGTTTACCGCGTGGTATTCGACCGAGTATAAATATTTCGAATACCGCAGTATTCGATTGAATACCTACTCGATCAAATACTACTCGCTCATCTCTAGTGACTACATGTTGACATGGTGTGGTCCTGAGACTACACAACACCTATATAAAGTTAATGTTTCCTCCATGTTGTGTGACTTTCCTCAATGTACTGATTTTTTCCAAAACATGGGGGCAGATTAATTAATCCTAGTGAGATTGTAAAACCCATTGGGCTCAAGGACTGTCATGAGTGATGACAATTAGCACTGTAGAATATATAGCAGCTACATAAATATATATGCATCTGAAATACACATGGTTTGGTGAGAGTGTCATGGACGATAAGTGCACTCACTTTACAACTAGAATTTTTCCACCATAAACTGGCCCCATCATGGGCAGGGTGCAGTAATTCCCCTTCCATTGGGGCCCCACTGTAATCTTTCTGTAGCAGCAGCAAGAGGAAGTTAAATTAAGTTAAAGGGGTTATCCAGCTTCCAAAAATTAACTGCAATTACATTCACAGCAGTGCTAAATACTCATTGTTCCTTTATGCACCCTTTGCTTGGCGTTATTTCACTTGCTGATCCTTTTATCACTGTTCTTTACATGCAATAAATCTGTGAAGAAACTACATTTCCCAGGATTCATCTGCCTGTTCTCTCTCTGTATAACCCTCTCTTCTCCATTCTCTCCTGAAATGAAATCACAGGTAATTAATAAATCACTCCAACATCTGAGGCCACGTGATGCTGTGATATACTGTGTATATAAATATATATATATATATATATATATATATATATATATATATATATATATACATTAGCATCTGCCCATGACTTTGTCTGCGGGTCGGTGTTAGTGTAGACTCGCGTATAGTTAGGCAAATTGTGTTGTGTATGGTTGGCGGTGTGTGTCCCTGCACCGCCCCCTGGGCGCCTCCGCCCCCATTTCCCTCCCACTTTCCACCAGGGGACCTCAACCTGCCGTTTGCCCCTGGCCCCTCTATTTCCCTGCGACCTTGGCCATTTCCCCCCCTCCTCCAGCCCATCCCCCCTTCACCTATTACCCCTTCCCGCTGGCATCCAAGCCCCTTCCCCCCTCAACGCGTGGCTCTGGCCCCGACCCACCCCACGTGCCACCCATCCCATGCCTCCACCCTCCACCCCCCTGTGCATCTCCTACCCACCTCCCAACTCCCCACGGGACCCCCATCTCCCCCCCCACATGCACCCCCATCCCCCCTACGTGCCCCCATGACCCCCCAAATGGCCCTCCATCCCTCCCAACCACCCCCCTTCCCCCCCACACGCCGGCAGCCCCCCGTGAGCCCCCCCTTCATGAGCAGCAAACGAAACGTCACATTAGCATGTGGCCTCAGACTTTTTTTTTTATACTTCTATACGTAGCGCTGCAGGGCTAGATGTGTTTTTTATTGATACCATTTTGGGGAACATTTGATGTTCTGATTGCTTTTTATTCAAATGTTTTGTTGCTTACTTCACTTGTATGTTGTACTCCTATCATTTTAGTAAGGGCAGAGTCGGAGAAGAATTAGATTGTAGCCCTTTACGTTTTCCCTCCTGTTAGTTGTAAAAGAACATAACCTATGATAACTTGAGAATAAAAATAATAAAATAATGTGGTTACAGCAATATTTGGCACTGTTTCAAAGAGACAGTCACAGCTGTGAGAGAGTGCGACCCCAGGAGAGTGCTCTAAATGTGGAGTGAAGTAAGGAAAAACAATTTTATGACAGCAGGTTTGTATAAGTGATGGCAGGTGAATATGCAGTCTCCTAAAATATCTAACATGGTAAACAAAATGTGAATGACTACAGCACATACATTGAGCTTCAAAATAGTATTCCATGTGAGGATCTATGAGACTTGTTAAGTTGTTATTTTTAGTAGAGGCCTGTTTGAAATGTTAAAAAAAAAAATTAAAAAAAAGAAACGGACACATTATGGCCGTTTTGAGAACACATTCAACTCAATGTGTCTATTCACGTGTCCGTTTTTTTTTTCAGCAAATTGAATGACATTTTGAGTAGTCTCATCCACACATTGGGGGGGGGGGACACAATGTTAATTTTACCTGCAGAAATGTTGTGTTTTTCCAACAAACTTATGATTGGAAGATTAAGTGGAAAACCAGCGAAGATCCTTGACAGTGACAATGACACTGTGACCTTGGCCTAAGAGCTTATTCACAAAACCGTGAAAAATGGACATGACGGCCATTTTTGCAACACTTGGTACACATCTATTTTGAGAACACATTGAATCCAGTGTGTCTATGTAAAATTCCAGCATCAAGTAAGATAAAATTTAACTTTGAATCAATAACTTTTGGATTAAAAGTTACATTTTATTTTACTTGATGCTGGAATTTTACATGGACAAGTGGATAGACACACTGGATTCAAAGTTAAATTTTATCTTACTTGATGCTGGAATTTTATTTCAAGTATTTGTTGGTGACATCGCCCTTTTAGTCCAGGGGGTTTTCCGTGCATCAGTTCCTAAGATTGGATGCTGTTCACATTATGATGATGTTTGGTGAGCGGTGAGAACAACTAATTTTCTTTGTCCATTTTAGTGACTGATGTCCATTATACATCAGCTAAAAATGTATCAGTAGGTTGGGTCAAAAAAGAAAGACAAATGAAATTCATCCATTTTTTTCTACTAACAAAACACGACACTTCTCCATCAAAAATGGAAAATGGAACAGAACAAATGGAAAATGGATACAAATCAGCCTTCTAAAAAGGATGTTAACCCTAGATTCAAATGAAAATTGGTTCACCAGATTTACCAACCTGAACAGTAAGTCAGGAGCTGGACTCCTAGCATAATAGCTATCTATGTTGCTAGTAGTCCCTGCCTCCCATTGACATACTGTCCTATACTTTAATGGGTATGGTATAGTATGTTGCTGGGAGGGAGAGACCCCTAGCAGCATAGGTAACCCTCCATAAGCACTGGTATCAGTATTGATATATCAGCTATCATCTGGCCCATAAGCCAAGGAGACCCACAGATTACCTCAACCACACTAAGGTTGATTAAACTCCATAGCTCACGTAACCATCACTATCAAGAATTTGCTGTAAGAATGAGGTAGGGGCCCTGGACAAAAGATGGCACTGGGGCCCACAAGACTTTAGTTATGCCACTGATGCTATCAGGCCGATAAATTCAGCAACTCAACCCGCAAAACTTAGTCATGTGAATCTAGTCTAATGCATAAGCTATGTGGGGCCTTAGCCAAAAGAATTGGGTAAAAATACAATAAATACTCGTCAATCATGGTCAAAATATATTTTCTTTACTATAGTTACTGTATATAGCGACTGTACATTCTACTGCAGATGTCATCCTGATATGGAGCTGATTGTTTGCTACAAGGTAAAAAAAAATACATTGCAATATTATTTTGACTTTGGCAGGTGTCAAGTTTTAACATGGCTGTTACTTCTATACACTAAGCTCACTTGTATGTTCAATAATTCAGATTTTTTGCACTTATTAAAGTACAGAGTTTCTCATGTTTGTTTGCAGATGACATTAATAATACAGAATAATAATCATTGTGACTCCTCTATTAGCACATGTCCCTGCTTCCTGTGACATGATTTCGGAAATATTTGTTCATCGGTGTTTAATTATACCCATGGGATGATATACACCTTGGGGAACAAATATGTCATTTGCATATTCATATACCGCCTTTTCATTATTATTCACGTAAGTCAATATATTTGCATTTAAGTGTGTTTAGGAGAGTTCTGCCTAAATCAACTATTAATTTATTCGGACTGAATTAAACAGGACAAATGCCATACCCTGCATCCAGGAAAGTCTGATAGTAACTCTGTGTCCCCTCTAGTACCACTGATACCTTCACTACATCTACCATTGAAGAGGCAAACTGCAGCCTATGGAGGAAAACCTGAGTATGTGAAGTAGTAATGCACTTGGGCTGAGCCTTGGTCCCTTACAACAGACATAACATACAACAAGTTTCTGCCTTTATCTTAAAAACCATGATATAATGGCATTACAGTCTCTGGCACATGCTATCATAATGATTAGAGATGAGTGAGCAGCATTCGATCGAGTACATGTTCGATCGGATATCAGGCTGTTCGAGATGTTCAATTCCAGTCGAACACCAGGTGGCAAACTCACTAAAAATTTGAGTCCACTCCCACCTTCCCTGGTGCTTTTTTTGCACCAATAACTGCGCAGGGGAGGTGGGACAGGAACTACTACAACGGAGGCATAAAAAAAAATAGGAAAAAGTAATTGGCTGGCTAAATCAGGTGACCTCCAATTTATAAGGAAAATGTTCGTTGTTGTACCGTGTTAGCCAGTGGGTTGGAAATATTAAAAAAAACAAGAAAACTTGATAATCTTCAGTAACTGATACCTTTTTAATGGCTAACTCATAATGATGACAAATGGCTGACGTTTCGGAACGCTAGGCTCCTTTATCAAAGTAAATTTAAAAACATTTCTGAAGGATGTGGTGTTAGAGTTCAGGAGGAAGGGGGGGTGTTAGTAATTGGTAGAGACAATGTAAACACTTACAGGTCCTTATCAGTTCACACGTTACTGTAAAAAGACATGAAACTCTGTGACGCATTAAGTCCACACTCGAGTGTTAGAAGCAGTGTCATGAATTTATACTCATGTATGCGTCTTTCTCTCTTTGATCTGAAATGCCTCTCAAAACCAAAATTTTCATGTGATCGGTGATGTTGTGGTCCCCACTACAAAAATGCTTTGACACTGGAAGGTCAATTCTTTGTTCTTTAATTGTATGGCGATGTGAGTTCATACGCGTTCTAAGTTGCTGTCCGATCTCTCCAACATACAGATTATCAGTGGAACATTTGGTACACATAATTAAATACACTACATTGGATGTGCTGCAGGTGAAGGTACTTGGAATTTTATATTCCTTGTTCGAGTTTGGTATCTCTATCCTGTCAGTGGTCAGTATGTGGGGGCAGGTTTTGCACCTCTTATTTCCACATGGAAATGTTCCTGTGTTAGTTGGGGGTGATAGTGAGCTACTGACCACCATATTCCTGAGGTTTGGTGGCTGTCTGTAGCATAGGAGAGGGGGGTCTGGAAATATGGATGTTAGACGGTTGTCTTTTTGTAGTAGAGGATGTAATTTGCGTGTGATACCTCTCAGCGTCTCCAGGTGGGGGTTATATGTGACAACCAGGGGCACTCGATTGTTATCCTTTTTGGTATTGTATCTTAATAACTCCGATCTTGGTATCCTGGTGGCTCTGGTGATTTGGTTATCAATTGTTCTTGGATGGTAACCCTGCCTCAAAAATGTGTCTCTGAGGCTTCCAAGGTGTTCGTCTCTATCTGCAGGGTTAGAACGTATGCGATGGTATCTGATGGCCTGGCTGTATACAATAGAGTTGTTTATGTGTTTCGGATGAAAGCTATCCCATCCTAGGTAGGTTGGTCGGTCAATCAGCTTCCGATACAGTGATGTCTCAATTTTGTTGTCTTGTATCTTGATGACTGTGTCTAGGAAGTTTATTTCCGAGAAGGAGTGATTGAGCGTCAGGTTGATGGTGGGATGGAACTGGTTGAATTGTTCATGGAAGGTTATCAGCTGTTGTTCAGACCCAGTCCAAATGATTAGGATATCGTCAATCAACCGGTAGTAGGCCAGAGGCCTGGTGGTGCAGGTGGAGAGGAAGTCACTCTCCAGCTTGGCCATGAAGAGATTGGCGTACTGTGGCACCATTTTGCTTCCCATTGCGGTGCCAGTCTGCTGTAGATAGATGCAGTCACCAAAAGAAAAGTAATTGTGGGTGAGGATGAATTTCGTGAGTTTCACCACTGATTCAGCATTCATACCTCGCTTTTCCATGAAAAACTGGCAGGCGTTTGCACCGTCCTGGTGAGGGATGTTAAAGTACAAGGATTCTACATCCATGGTGGCCAAGATGGTTCCATCTGGAAGGAGACCTATAGTGGATAGTTCACCTGCAGCACATCCAATGTAGTGTATTTAATTATGTGTACCAAATGTTCCACTGATAATCTGTATGTTGGAGAGACCGGACAGCAACTTAGAACGCGTATGAACTCACATCGCCATACAATTAAAGAACAAAGAATTGACCTTCCCGTGTCAAAACATTTTTGTAGTGGGGACCACAATATCACCGATCACATGAAAATTTTGGTTTTGAGAGGGAATTTCAGATCAAAGAGAGAAAGACGCATACATGAGTATAAATTCATGACACTGCTTCTAACACTCGAGTGTGGACTTAATGCGTCACAGAGTTTCATGTCTTTTTACAGTAACGTGTGAACTGATAAGGACCTGTAAGTGTTTACATTGTCTCTACCAATTACTAACAACCCCCCCCTTCCTTCTGAAATCTAACACCCTTTGTGCCTGCTCTGTATATATATATGCATCCTTCAGAAATGTTTTTAAATTTACTTTGATAAAGGAGCCTAGCGTTCCGAAACGTCAGCCATTTGTCATCATTATGAGTTAGCCATTAAAAAGGTATCAACTACTGAAGATTATCAAGTTTTCTTGTTTTCTCCAATTGATATGAACAGTGGATTTAATATCCGGGTCATATGAGACTGTGAACTATGTGACTGTGAGACAGAGATAGATGTACTGGCACAGTTAGCTAGGGATTACCTTTATTTAGGGGGGAATGTTACTCACCCAGCTCTTTGGGGCTCTATCTGGTCGGGATCCCTGTCAGCTTGCGATATACGTGAGCTGACTTTTTCCCATAGGAATGCATTGACCAGCGTTGATTAGCGGAATGCTACACAGTGTACAGCATTCGGCCAATCAGCGCTGGTTCTGCCGGAGGCTCGTCTCTGAGGAGGCAGAGTCTAAGATCGGACCAGAATGGAGACTGCTGTGGACCGATCTTAGACTCCACCTTCTCCGGCAGAACCAGCGTTGATTGGCCGAATGCTGTACTCTGTATGGCATTCGGCCAATCAACGTTGGTCAATGCATTCCTATGCCGAGATGTAGCAGTGCTGGCCATGCGCTCAGCACTGCTACACTGGAGATGAAGCAGAGCTGAGTGTGCGCTGAACCCTGCTGCACACTCAGCTCTGCAGCAGAGCTGAGTGTGCAGCAGGGTTCAGTGCATCTCTGATGCAGCAGAGATGTGTGTGCAGCAGGGTTCAGTGCACACTCAGCTCTGCTACATCTCTGATGCAGCAGAGCTGAGTGTGCAGCAGGGTTCAGCGCATCTCTGATGCAGCAGAGCTGAGTGTGCAGCAGGGTTCAGCGCACACTCAGCTCTGCTACATCTCTGATGCAGAAGAGCTGAGTGTGCAGCAGGGTTCAGCGCATCTCTGATGCAGCAGAGCTGAGTGTGCAGCAAGGTTCAGTGCATCTCTGATGCAGCAACGCTGAGTATGCTGCAGAGTTCACATCTTCAGTGTAGCAGTGCTGGCCGTGCACTCAGCTCGGCTGCATCTCCGGTGTAGCCGAACTGAGCGCCCGGCCTGCACTGCTACATCTTGGCATAGGAATGCATTGACCAGCGAATACAGAGTACAGCATTTGGCCAATCAATGCTGGTTTGCTGGAGGAGGCGGAGTCTAAGATTGGTCCACAGCAGTCTCCATTCTGGTTCGATCTTAGACTCCGCCTCCGGCAGAACAAGCGTTGATTGGCCGAATGCTGTACTCTGTATGTCATTCGGCCAATTGGTCAATGCATTCCTATAGGAAAAAGTCAGCTCCGGCATATCGCAAGCTGACAGGGATCCCGACGTAATACAGTGACTTGGGCATGTTAGATGCCCCCAGATATGCTTCCCCTGCTGTCCCAGTTGCATTCCAGGGTGTTGGCATCATTTCCTGGGGTATCATAGTGGACTTGATGACCCTCCTGAGTCGAATAGTGGTTCCCCCTAAACAAGTATTTATTCCCCATAGAGTATAATGGGGTTCGATATTCGATCGAACAGTCGAGTATTGAGCGGCTACTTGAATCGAACTTCGAACTATCTTAAAAACCATGACATAATGGCATTACAGTCTCTGGCACACGCTCTCATAATGATTAGAGATTAGCAAACAGCGGATATCAGGCTGTTCGAGATGTTCTATTCCAGTTGAACACCAGGTGGCAAACTCACTAAAAATTCGATTCCCCTCCCGCCTTCTCTGGCACTTTTTTTGCACCAATAACTGCGCAGGGGAGGTGGGACGGGAACTACGACAATGGAGACATAAAAAAAAATTGGATGCCAGCCTCAGACTGCATTGATGTATACAGTTTTTGTGCCACTTTTGGGTGCAGTTTTTTAACCAAAGCCAAAAGTGATTCAAAAGCAAAGACAAAGTGAAAGAAAATACTCTACATAGTTTCCATTCCTGTGTGTAGCTCTAAAAACTACATCAAACTAGATCATTTTCAATCAAGAATTCACACAAAAAAACCTCTATAAAGTAAGGACTGAGTTTCTCTTGGCACAATTCAATACAATACTTTGACATAGACGCAAACCCTTTCACAGGCTGCAGGCCACGATACAACTACTAGATGGCCACATTCAGTCTGTTCATCCAGAGTTTTTTGCAGGCAGATTTTGATGTGGAATCCGCCTGAAAAAATGCCTCCCATTCATTTCAATGGGAGTCACTAGCAGTTTTTTTCCTCTAGCATTTTTTTTTTTTCAGGTAGCAGGAAAAAAAAGCGACATGACCTATCTTCAGGCGGATTCCGCCTGGAAAAACCCATTGAAGTCAAAGGGAAGTGCAAAAAAAGTGATGCTTTTTTTGTCACAGCTTTTACAAAAACTGCTTTAAAAACCACTAGCGTTTTTTTTTTTTTAAAGAGAAGTTTCCAGTTCCATATACTGTGCTGGAGCAAAAAAAAAAAAAATGTGATTAAAAAAAACGTGTTAGACAGAGACAAAAAACACATCATGTAAAAAACCACATCAAAAAACTATTTCCTCATTCCTGAAGCAGATTTTTTTCAGCTTGCAAAAAAACCCTGTGTGAACATGCTGTGAGATGGATACCGATGCATCAATGGATCATGTTATTTTTAAAAGCTGATCATCTCGAGCCACACATCTTAGGATATGTTATATCATAGGAAAGAAAAGTAAAGAACGAGACATCCGTATGTCTGACCAGGGAAAATAAGATAAATTGACTAACACGAATGATGAATAATTGAGTAAATGAAATGGTGGTTAAAGTGAGTCTATGACTTCCCACAGCGACTTTAAACCACTCCCCTAGTGCTCTAGAAGCTGTTAGCAGAATAAAACCTATACCTTTCTTATGTTTCAGAGCCCCAGTGAGGCAGCACTTTTATTCATTATTCAAATGAGGATCTTGGAGCACAACAGGAGTTTTCTTCTATTATTGAGCATGATGCATCATCACTAAACATGCAATTTAATCTAGCTGGGGGCAGTTTAAGACTCCCTTTAAGAAGCATAAAAAAATATACAATATGTTGAATGTCAACTAGGTGGACATTTTTAATCTTTTTCTGGTGTCAGAATACTATATTCTCAATGGTATAACTGGTAGAACTCCCAACAACAGTTGTCAGCGCAGTGTTGTCCCTTCTTCAGGATTGTCATTAGTCTCTTGGTCATTTGATTTATGGATTCTAACACATTTTGCCATCTCTAGTCCTTACTGTTTACATAGCATTTGTAAAATCGGTCAAGTTGTTGGTTTATGTAAATTTCGGCTCTAATAGTAATCAGCCTCTAATTCACACTTTATAATTCCCCTCATTTATCCTGCGTTGTCACGTATCTGTAAGCACATCCTGCATTACAATCAGCTAGTCTGAGAGGTATTTCCATAAGGAGCTATGATAAATAGTCCAATTGTATCTCTACAAATAATTTATGGAAAACGATACTAACTAGCTGATTGAGACAAATATTTTTCTATTTTCTGCTAATGATAGTTTTTCATCCTGTTTGGTTTATTGTGTTTAATTCATTAAAATACAGTTTACTAGGTTTTTACTTGTGGTCGCCCTGTTTAACTTTTACAGTTCCAGTCGTCCGTGCTAAAACATAAAATAATATACATAGCAAGGAATTATCTTTAAGACAGTGAAAAAGGAGCTTACAATAAAAAAAAAACTATAAGTTGTACAACAAATGTTGCATACTTTCATCTTTCAATGACCATTTTGTACATCATTTTGACACTTGGCTCTCAGCAGGCTGATGATCACTGAATCCTTAAATGTGCTTTTAACTTGTCATTCATTTTTATTGTCGTATCCTGCAGTTAGTTCCTGTGGAGGAAATCTGAGACATTCATGTTCTTTTTAAAGTGATTTTTGTATTTCCCTTATAATCATAAATTCCATAATGTAACCCTTTGTTATGGCAAAAATAAGAATTTATATCGGCCCCCATTGCGTCAATGCTTTTACAATATTTTTTCTTTGCTATTAATATTTATTGAAAAGATGGAGCCCCATAGAAAAATTAACAGTAGTGTTCATTGTGTGTTGGCTCATATAGTCATGTACATACCCCCAGAGTTCAATGTTTGATTATATTGGCCATTCCCATCCTTTTAGGACACCGAGTTTGTTTCCCCTTTATAATCCTACCTTGCTGTGAAGAGAAACCGGTTTTCTCCTATTGTATATAATAATATATAACTATAATATATTATAGCTATATATTCACTTAGGAGTAATGTCTTGTGTAAGCCGATGGCTGGTCAGGTAATGGAGGGGGTGTACATCTCACCCAGACTACTCAGGTGGGTGAGATGAGGAAACTCCAGGAATGTTTGTTCTCAGCAGACAGCTTTTGTCTGCTGAGCAGTTTGGTAAATGCTCAGTATTGGGCTGGACTTTTAGGAATGGCAGGTAGGTTGGTACTGGGACCTGTAATTCCACCCTTCTCCAGTCCAACTGAGCAGCAGAGAGTCTCCTCGTCAAGGAGGCTTAAGAAGCCAGCTCCAGCAGCAACACTTTGGCAGAGCTTGGTTGGAGAGTGAAAGAGAGAGGTCATATTGTTGGAGCTGTGTCCTGAATGACTCAACTGACTTTTGATTTCTGGTATTCTAGGTGAGGTAACCTATTCTATGTTTATTTAGAGCCTAGCTGGGCAGGTATTTATTTTTGTATTGTTTCCTTTTGTTGCTGCACTACCTTTTTGTGTGAAAATAAAACTATATTATTGGTTTGGACTAAAAAAACTGGACTTGTGTGTCTATGCCACCCCACCTAGCAACCCCAGACCCTGACACTTGCTACTATATCTTTGTATAACAATTTTAATTGCATAACCACAATTACACCCATCACTCAAAGTTGAGGTTACCTACTCTTCCAGAATTTGCTGCCGTTTTAATTTTAACTTCATACAACCATTTCAAAGTGATTATTGGGGTACACTATGTGAGAAGGTGACAGGCAGAGTGCTGGAGTCCAGATATGTCCAGGTTTCTGACATGTGGTCCAGGACGGATCTGGAGTAGGCCTCAGACCAGGTGTAGATCCTTGGCTCATTACTGGGCCAGAAAAGGCTGCAGGTCTTGCATTGTGTGCAGTTCCATTAGGTGAAAGGAGGTGTTTGGTTATCTCCTGTAACCCTGAGTCCAGTGAGACTATATTGCACTTATCTGGCTGGAAGTAAGCCACATCTATAGTTAGGTTATCAGTTCTGTTTAGTTAGTTGCTCAGACAAGCAGGATTTTATTTTATTTTTGCCTGAAGTTAAGGCTGTATTTTGTTTTGTTATTTTGTGTCTGATATCAAGGTTTATTTATTTCCCAGTTTTTTTCTAAATAAATCAGTTTGCTGCAAATTTTGTGTTCCTGTCTTGACTGTTTGGGTCCTCACCACTGCTCCTACGGAGCTAACTTTCCCACAACTATCACATAATTTACTGCAGTAAACAAAAATTCTATAATCATGATATATTGTATAGCTATGAATATACTGATGAATAGATGTGATAGGAGAGAAATTATGTGACATTTTAAACAATTGAAGAAAGTTAATCAAAACAATTGGTTTTCTGATTTTCTTATGAGTTTAAGGGTATTATCACATGGTGTGGTCATGATATGGCAATGACTTAGCAGTGGTGCAAAGGAAGACTAGACTGTCATGCCTGCTGATACAGTATTCCATTAAGGGTATGTTCACATCTGTGCACTCAGTGAGCGCTCGGGAATTCCATTTCCCATTCTGCATTTTTTGGGTGGAAATCGGGTTGAAACCCAGTGGACCCCATTATAGTCTATTGGGTCTGCAATTTTTTTTTAAACTGGTTAGGTTTTAATTTCTTGGGTCCTCAAGTGGATCCAAGGAACAGAAAGTCGAATGTAGGTGTGAACCTAGTGTAACTCTTTACCATCCAATTGTTTATTGGATGTGTAGTAACCTTTACAACCAAGGTCCTATTAACTGGTAACACTCAAGGAACAATCCATTTGTAATAAGCCAATATAATATTATGGCAGCTGGCATGGGGGCCCAGATTGTTGCCCCTTCCTGACCATATCCTATAGTCGTACCTGAACAATGAACAGTTCTGCATGTGTTAATTGAATCGATTGTTGCCTAAGATGATTTGCCTTTGGGTCTTTATTATTTGTCTTCTGTTGAATTAGTAATATGGATGTCTTGATTTATAAAGCTTTACATGTTAGTTGTAGCCGAGAAGAAAATGCATGGCACCTATCTAATGTCTATTAACCTTCATTATCTGCTTATTTCTGTTCAGATATTTCAGTTGTCTCCATTTTACTTAGCATTTTATTAGTCAGACAATCCCAGATCAGAATACTACATCCATTGTAGTTCGCAGTCAATTGCTATAATTGATGGGTGCTTTGAAGAGAATGTACTTAATTATTACTATTTACACATTGACTGACATTGCTACAAATTGTGTTATGGTGTGCGAATAAATCAATAGCACATCTTTAAGTGACAGGAAGGAGCAGCTGGTTGCAGACAATGTAATTATCTTCATGCCGAAACATCTACAACAGGTTGAATCCTTTAGAAATCGTACAGTATTGGGGATGTTTCTAGTGACTACCAGCAGGGCCTTCACATGCATCATTGATTTCTGGCTTTAATTAATGTAAGAGATTATACAACTGCATGTAAAACTATGAAGTCATTACTGTGCAAATAAGGACATTGATTATGGAATACAATACTGATGAATTAACAAGTCACTTTCCATAGAATTGAACTGTTATCCAAAGACATACAAAGAGGTATAGAGAACTGTCCAGCAAAGGATTAAATACTGTGCTATATGGATTATTAAGGTAGGACTATGTAGAATTTACCAGTTTCAGAAGTTTGTTGTAATTGTTACATTTGTATGTTTTACAGTAGGCATACCGTTAGTTGGCTTAGACTCCATCCATTAACTAGGTCACACTTTCAGTAATGTATAGCTTTAAAATATTTAAATAAAGTAAAGTATTGTGATACATTTATCACCACATCTAGAACGTTCTGCAGCCATCACATTGACTGTTCATGGGTATCCCCAGGTTCTAAACCTGTAGCACATGGCTAAAATACAATGTACTTTTTCCATATGCTGTCCTGTAATGGGCAGCAATATATGACCAAAGACATTGGGGTACCTGACCTCCAAATGGTAAGAAACACTTTCCTATAACACTTGATTAAAGGAAGTATGCCAGAAGAGGTATTTAAGTGTAATATGGAGGGTAAATACCTGATTGGTAGGGGGTCTGACTGCCAAGACCCCCACCTGATCCTGAGTACAGAGACTGTTTTCCCCCACTGAGCATTCAACCTGACTGACCAGGCTGATTGTAGCCGTAGCAGAGGTAACCGAAGTACAACACTAGGCTATCCCTTGGCACCCCTAGTGAAGTGTATGAGAGTGCCGTCCATCACCTGACATGCCTACATTCAGCCTGGTCAGTCAGATTGAATGTGCAGAAGGAGAGATTACCATAGTTTGTATCTATGATGGAAGTTCTAACTGGAGACACCAATGTAGATTCCATCAAAAATCTCAGACAAAATGTTCATGCCCTGAGGACTTTTTTGTCTGGCATAATGATTAGAGATGAGCGAGTAGTATTGCGTACCCCTGAAACGAGCATTTCCCCCCATAGACCATAATGGGGTTCGAAACCCGTTCAAATACTCGAACAGTGTGCGGCTGTTCGAATCGGATTTCGAACCTCGAACATTTTAGTGTTCGCTCATCTCTAATAATGATGGCTACTATAAAAAATACCTAACAGACCACATAATAATTTCTAGAGATTTGATTTGTATAGAGTTACCCTTCATTAGTGTTTATTCCATCTTTCCATTCCTATGATGAAACAGAAAAATAGAACAGAATGTCATTGATGTGAATCCAGCTTAAGAATTGGCAGCGGGTCTTCATCTACAAACTGAGTTTGAGGCTCCTTTTTTGCAGATATTGCTGCATCTTTTGAGCCAAAGCCAAAAAAGTGGAGTGAAGGGAGAAATATAGGTTATCTCTCTATATTATAAAAATGAATTCTTGTCTGTCTGTCTGTCTGTTCTTTATGGACGACCAAATAACTGGACCAATCTTTACCAAATTTGGCACACAGATACTTCAGGTGTCCGGGAAGGTTTAAGATGAGACCCCCAACTCGCTCAGATGTACCATTCCAGAGATACAGTTTTCCCAAAACCTTGACCTATCCAAACTGAGAAACACGCATCAGAGGATTAGATACACAGGTCAGCACACAGTATCACACGTCAGAGGATTAGATACGTGCGTCTGCACACAGTTCCACACGTCAGAAGATTAAATATGCATTTCTGCCACACAGTTCCACACGCAGGAGGATTACATACGAGCGTCTGCAAACAGTTCAACATGCCTGAGGATTAGATACGCACATCTGCACACAGTTCCACATGCAGGAGGACTAGATACGCACATCTGCACACAGTTCCACAAGCCAAAGGATTAGATATGTGCATCTGCACACAATACCACAAGGGGAGGGTTAGATACACGCGTTTGCACACAGTAACAGTTGCCAGAGGATTAGATACACATGTCAGCACACAGTACCACACACCAGAGGATTAGATACACGCATCTGCACACTGTACCACATGCTGGAGGGTTAGATACACAAGTCAGCACACAGTACCACAGATCTGAGGATAAGATAGGCGCATCTATACACAGTTACACATGCCACAGGATTACATACGCACATCTGCGCACAGTTCCACATGCTGGAGGATTAGATACACAAGTCTTTACACAAAACCACACGATGGAGGATTAGATACATGCCACTGCACACAATACCAAACGCCGGAGGATTAGATACATGCCATTGCACACAATATCATACAGGGAGGGTTAGATACATGCATCTGCACACAGTACCACACGCTAGAGGATTAGATACACGTGTCTGCACACAGTACCACACGTTGGAGGATTAGATACGCAAGTCAGCACACAGTACCCCATGCTGGAGGATTAAATACGTATGTCTGCACACCATACCACAAGCTGAAGGATTAGATACTAGTGTTGAGCAAATAGAATTCGAATCCTAGATTCGAATACCTCCGCTTCCATAGGAATGAATGGGAGTGGCCGATTGACCTAGAGTGGTCTGGTATTTGTGTGGCTTGTTGTGGTATTTGTGTGGTGTTGTGCTTCTGGATTGGTGTATGTTATATGGTTTGTGATGTTCATATGGTGTTTGTGAAATGATAGTGTGTTGTGTGTGGTGATGCGGCCCCTTCAGCAGCGACTCTTTGGTGCTGTCGTTAGAATCCGTCCCTGTCAGTCCCAACTGTTGTTTTTCCCTCAGCACTTTCACATTTCCCCATTATATGTATAGGGACTAACTTCGGGCTCCCCAATCTCATGAAGGGGGGACGCTAGCGAGATGTAACGTGCACAGTATTCTGCTCCTGTGGGTGGAGAGGGGGCGTGCCAAATTTCACCAAAATCGGCGAGAACTGTGGATTTGTATAAAGCAGACTACTACAGGATTTGAGTTTTATATACATAGATTCTTTGTGAAGCAGCACAATCTGCAACAAAAAAATAAAGAGTTTTCCACAAAATTTGGCTTGAGTGTTGTCCCAACACTTTTTCAGTGGTAAGCCACCCTGACAATCTGATCTCTGAGGGTCGGGCTCTGGGGTTCCATCCCCAAACCTGCTTAAAAAAATGCAGAGAGAAAAGTCCTGCAAGCTTCTCAAGTATAATATTTTATACAAGCTATCAATGATAGATCTGCATTTAGTCTAATATATTAACTCAGTGTTTCTGCAATGGCATAAAACTGCACACACTTTAAAATATGAAATATTATCACATATCAGTGGTGTAACTACCGGGGTAGCACCGGTAGCCACTGGACCGGGACATTAAGGGCACCGGCGACAACTGCTCTGGGCTCTGAGCATGCTTCGGGCTTACTATTGTGATGTCCCTGATGTCACATGACTGGGACCTGCGTACATACACGTCATGACACAGGCCCGGGTCACATGACGTCCCATACGTCATTGAAGATGGCCGACATTAGCTGGGAGTGCAGCATAGCCAGGGATAGGTAAGTAACAGTGTTTTTTTATGTTTATATCCCCCCCCCCCCCAGGTCTCCGATTATTATACTCTGGGGTCTGAAAAGACCCCAGAGTATAATAATTGTTCATGGGTGTCCACAATGGGACATAATACTGTGTGTGCAGGGGCCACTATGGGTCATAATGTTGTGTGCGCAGGGGCCACTATGGGGGATAATACTGTGTGCAGGGGCCACTATGGGTCATAATACTGTGTGCAGGGTCCACTATGGGTCATAATACTGTGTGTGCAGGGGCCACTATGGGTCATAATACTGTGTACAGGGTCCACTATGGGTCATAATACTGTGTGTGCAGGGTCCACTATGGGTCATAATACTGTGTGCTCAGGGCCATTATGGGGCATAATCGTGTGTGTGTGGGGGGGGATGTCGATCAGCATGTTTGGTGTCAGTCGGGGGGACACCACATCAAAAGTTCACCAAGGGGCCCTGCCATTCCTAGTTACGCCACTGTCACATATCTATGTTTCTTTTTTTTTTCCTAAGTGTACTGTGAAATCAGAATTTCTTATTTCAAGCATTTTCTACATCCTATCTTCAAGCATGCCGCAATAGTGTGCAGGTCAAGTCTAAGGTTATTTACATTTGTGACTGAATTCGAGGTTATCTTTACATTCCATATGTCTACAAAGTATATCTAGTGAAATCTGCCTGGATTACAGCTGTAATTTACATGCCCCTTGATAATATATTAAAGTATAATCTTTCATGTTCAATTAGTAAGCATGAACGTCACTATCCCCGGGAAAAAAATACCACCCCATCTTCCTGTTTCCTTTTGATCTTTGGATGTTGTGTTTTGGTTATTCATCTTGAGAATCGCTACTGAAAGCATTGCACATTTTCAGTGTTTAGAGGGAATGGGATGGGCTGGAACAGAGAAGCAAACTGAGTAAAATTGATGTGAAATGACATCTACAAAAGAAATCGAAGTAGCCAGATGGGTGAGACAGTTCCCATTGGACTGTTCTAGATGATCATTTATGGCATGTAAACATTGCTGTTCATATTGCGACATTGCATAGTCCTTGTGGGATAGATGTATGAGGTCTTCTTCGCTAGCTTTATCCCAGTGTTTTAGAAGTCAGCTAGAACATGCCAGATGTTAGTATTGTTGTTCACCAATTTCATCAGGAAGCTTTCATCTGTGTTGACATGTTAAATGGCATTTATAAAAGCAAAACAACAACATTGCATGGCCTATCTTTTCTTTTACTACATGATAACATTTGTAATAACTTTATATTTCTTATAGACATTGCAAGAGCATTGGAAGGTTTAAATAGATTTCACGTTTTGTTCGGATTCTGCCATTTTCTAATATTTCAGTTTCCATTCTTGAGATTGAGCAATTTTGCAGATAAAAATATTTGAAATATGTTACATCATTTTTTTCCGGACCCTAAGTTATGACTGTTTTGTAGTCTATGGCTGAATTCACTATTCTGCTGGTTTTTAACATGAAATCTTCCAGCCAGGTGCATACACAGGGAGTGGTTAAAACCGCCCTTCACTGTCCTTGGCCTGGCAACGTTTTCCTGGATGATGGTCCTAGAGATGAGTGACCTGGTAACCCATGACTGCTGATGAAAGTGCTTATTGGTTGCTAGCTGATTGTGGCAATGAACAGGGAATACAATTCTCAGTATTCACTGCTTCGACGACTCTCCAACTCTTATGTGTGCTGGCATTTATGATGTAGATGTCAGGAGCCCAGGAACAGGGAAGAAAACTATTTCCTAGGAGGAGCAGTAAGTACTCAGAATTGTACTCAATCTTGCATCCCTTTATTGTGTGGGTTTAAGCACTGTAATGTGAGGGACCTGTGTGGGACATAGTAGTACTATAACATGTGGGACCTGGGGGGCATTATAGTGTGTAATCTGGGCATACTAAACTGTGAGGAACAGGGAGGCACTTAGAGCGCTGTATTGTATAGGACCTGGGGGCACTATCCTGTGTGAGAACTGTCGGCTCATTCGATGGTCACAGCAGGTGGGTTTTGACCAGAGAGAGACCCGGCTCACCGCATCTCTGTGTCAAAACCCACGCGGAACTCACAACGTGTGAACTAACCCTAAGGGAGGGTTCACACGGTGTAACATGCCGCGTGATGTGGCACGTCTACGCCGTGGGAGCCTTTGCGGGCCGTACACACTCCCATTGATTTCAATGGAGCAAAATCACGGCCGCAAACTAGTGCGGCGCATACGATCCCCGCTCCCATTGAAATAAATGGGAGCGTGTACGGCCCGCAAAGGCTCCCACGGCGTAGACGTGCCACATCACGCGGCACGTTACACCGTGTGAACCCTCCCTAAGACCTTCCAAAATTCACTTTTATGGTCCTTAACGTGAGCCCTTCCAAATTAAGTTACAGGCCCTTAAGCTGAGCTACCAGCAGAGATTGAGGCTCTTCAGGTGACTTCAGCCTTCTACCTGCAGAGTTATAGGCCCTTTGGTGAGTTGAGCCTTGCACCAGCAGAGTGTTAGCCCCTTTAAAATTGTTAGCCCCTAAAATGGTGGTTCCAGAACCATCACTCTCATTGTGTTGGATTGAAGCAGTGGATTTGAGTGAGGACATTGACTGTAATTGTGAAATTGATAACATTTTGGCATCAAGTCCTGGGTGTAACTTTTATTTAGAGGACCTCAAAGGTGGAGAATTGGCTGAAACCATTACTACTGGTAATGGTCCTCTAATATCGGACTCTACATTACCTCTACAGTGTTCTGACCAGGTGTTAATAGCCCAAACAACATGCTCCAGTACTTCAGATGTAGATCAGAAACCACTTTCCCTACCGACACCAGATTTAACCAAGGTTCATCATCATCATCCTGCTGAGATGGAGCCACTAAAGGAAAACTTGCCTTCAAAGACGTTCTGGAGCTGCGACTGAGTCAAATCTAAACACAGAGACCTTTGCAACTGAACAAAATTCACCAGCAGTGTTTTTGGCCCTTGGGCTGCGTTGAGCCTTGCAACAGCACGTGTTCCGTAACCAGTGGTGTAACTATGAATGGCGGGGCCCCGTGGCGAACTTTGAACATGGACCTCCCCCCCCGTCCGACACCGACGCCGAAGACCTCGACCGACTCCCTCCTACGCATTCCTGCGCGCTCTATTATGCCCCATAGTGGCCCCTTCACACAGTATTATGTCCCTTAGTGGCCCCTGCACACAGTATTAACCCCCATAATGGCCCCTGCACACAGTATTATCCCCAATAGTGGCCCCTGCACACAGTATTATCCCTCATAGTGGATCATGCACACAGTATTATGTCTCACTGTGGACACCCATAAACAATTATTATACTCTGGGGTCTTTTCAGACCCCAGAGTATAATAATCGGAGGCCCAGGGGGAGAAAAACATTTTAAAAACTCTGTTACTCACCTATCTCCCGTCTCCTACGCTATCGGCCTCTGAAGTAGTCGATCTTCAATGACGTCAGACGTCACATGACCCGGGACGCAGGCCAAGGTCATGAGACGTCAGATGACTAGCCTGAAGTCTGCACGGATCGTGGAGAGGTAAGTAACAGTGTTTTTTATGTTTCTTACCTCTTCCGGTCCGCCAATCATTATACTCGGCGGTCCGAAAAGAGCCCCGAGTATAATGATAGAAGCGGTAGCGGTTGTCACCGGGCCTCTAATGTGCCGAGCCCTGTGGCAGCTGCCTCTGCTGCTATGGTGGTAGTTATGCCACTGCCTGTAACATCAAGCGGGCCCTAAGTTCTGTGCTTTGCACAAAGTTCCACTTGACCACCGACGCATGGACAAGTGCATGCGGCCAGGGACGCTACATTTCAATCAGGGCACAATGGCTGAATGCAGTTGAGGCTGGGACCGGGTCACAACTGTGGCAGCCTGCCTTGTCTCCCTGCCCAATATTCCTGACAGGAGTGCTGAAACACCACCCTCCTCCTCCGCCGTTAAATCGACCCCAGCCACGAGCTTGAAACGCTGCAACACTGGCGTGGAGAGACGTCAGCAGGCCGTGCTGAAGCTCATCAGCTTGGAGGACAGACAGCACACTGCCTCCGAGGTCAGGGATGCCATCCTGGATGAAATGGCAATGTGTTTTTCCCTGCTGCAGCTGGGGCCAGGCATTTTCATCATGTGTCATAATGGACGGAACCTGGTAGCGGCTCTGGAGTTTGACAGCCTCCAACATTGTCCATGCCTGGTCCACGTTTTCAACTTATTGGTGCAACAGTTTCTAAAAATGTACATCAATTTACACGAGCTACTGGTTAAAGTGCGGCACTTGTGCTCCCACTTCGGCAAGTCTACAGTACCTGATGCTAGCCTCAATACACTCCAGCAACGCCTACATCTGCCTGAAGCACCAGCTGTTGTGTGAGGTCACCACACGCTGAAACCCCAGATACCATACAGTATGTTGAGCAGGGTGTGTGAGCAGCAGAGACCTTTGATGGAGTTCCATCTCCAAAACCCAAAGGTTCATCAAAGTCAGCTCCATCAGTTTATGCAACATGAGTTTCCATGGGTGACAGACTTATGTGAAATCCTATCCCATCCTTTCCACTGGACAAGAAACATTAGCATACGCTCATCACAATTCCTGATATGACAGCTGCGTTAAGCAGGGTGCAAGGTACAGCACAGACCAGGCCTGAGAACCAGGAACAGGCTAGCGGATAATGCTTCCAGCTGCTTTTCCACCAGCCAGTCAACCACTACCTTCAGTCATGTTCATACCCAAGAGTCTGACCCTCCTTCCTCCCAACATGCCCAATATTCCCAACAAAGTCATACCACTCTTGCTCCCTCCCAGGATCTATTTTCGGGTCCTTTTACTGTCTCTCCCTCTGTTGAACCACTTCCCGAATTGCAGGAGCTAACAGATGACTTTGCGTGTCCTGATGCCCAAATACTGGAGTATCTGCCATTTCCTTCCAATTTTGTGGTTGTGGACCCACAACCAGTGTTTCTGGGCCTCAGTGATGATGACGAGACACAGTTGCCGTCAGGTCAAGCTGTGGTTATGTGCAGTTTGCAGTAAGGGGAGAGTGAGCAATTGCAAGAGGAGTTGGTGGATAACGAGGACACCGACCCGGTATGGACAGGGGTGATGTCTAGAGGGGAAAGCAGTGTAGATGTGGAGGCAAGCTAAGCAGGAAAAAAAGGTGGCTACAGGCAGAGGCATGGACTGGGATGATGTCTAGGGGTGAAAGCAGTGTGGATGTGGATGCAATCACAGCAGCAAAAGAGGAGGATAGAGGCAGAGGCATGTCCAGAGGCAGCAAGGCCAAAGATTTTCCATGTACTAGCCACTCATGGAAAACTCGCCCATGTTGGCAGACTTATGCGAGATCTCTCCGTGTCTTTGAGGAGTCCACCAAGATGGTCAGCTGTGATGACGCATTAGTGAGTGTAACAATCCCGCTTCTGTGTGTGATGCAAGAATCCCTCATCGCCATCAGGGATAACCCATTGTACGCTGAGGAGTCGGGCATATGAGCAGAACCTACCAGCAGGATAGTCAGTGCACACTCCTATCCACTTCACAGCGTATATTGATGGGGGAAGAGGAGGATGACGAAGTGGCAGATGATCTCATTGTCACATGCCAAATTTAGAGCGTTTTGCAGACTTCGCAAGTCTAAACTGAGTAGGGGTTCTGAAAAGAGCAACCTTACCACCTTTTGCGTGTGCTGTCATTTGGAAGGCAAGCCCTGGGGTCAGTGGGAGAGAGCAAATGCAGGACAATCGTTGCCCGGCATTGCCGACACTGACTCTTCCACTTTTTCCAGTGCTGGTGCTACAGTCCAGACCACCAGCCTGGACACCTCCACATCTGCCTCTGACACTTTGGGGACTTCACTCTCATCCTCCCCTTTTCCTGCCTCTGCTCCTTTTGCCTGCACCATAATGCACCCAGCAAATGTCCATCTCCCAGGTGTTTGATTGTAGGCAGAAGTACAGCGCAACATGCCCAAGCCTTAAAACGGCCACATCTCAAAACTGCTGGCCCTGGAGATGTTGCAAGTTTAGGCTTGTAGAGGCTCAGCGCTGCTATTTGTACAAGACTTGGGTTGTAAGTTGGTTTTGCAGAGGATAAATCAATAGTCATTAAGGTCTCTGAGAAGGGTGGATATGTTGTAGTATTGGATCATGATGGATAATGGTGAGAATAAACTCATGTTCTAGGCTAATCTCTCTTGGAGAAGCAGCCGAGCTCTCAATAGCTGATCAACCTTTGAGAAAGTATCAAGTAATGAGGAAAACCTTAAAGAAAGGCCGGACAAGCTGCGAAGAAGCTAAAAGGGAGGCCTGCATGACAGGGGATGCCATGAGGCAAAGAAACAGGCACAGCAGGGGTTAATGAATGTGACAGTTGGTAGGAATGAACAAAATGGTAGGTAGGTTATTATGGTAGGTAATGGGATTAAAGGTGATGGCCCGTTTTGGCCAGAGGTTTGGAACATAGCACCAAGGCACTTTAACTTGGTGCCCCCGAGCTGGTGCAGAATGGCTGGGGGTAACTTGCCGGTGCTAATCATTGGGATTTTGGCATATATTGGGCTTTGGGGCCTCAAGGACCTCCCTCGTAGCTTAAGGGGAATGTTGGCATTTTTGTGGGGTTTTTTGTTATTTCAATTATTTGTTATCTTCAATAAACGGCTGCTGTGGCCGATTAATCCAAACACTTGTGGTCAAGTCTTTATTTCAGGTATTCAGTATGAGAAGCATGAACCGAATTGGCAATACCTTTGTCATGTTTCTGAAATCTGCTTAATGGCAGAACCAAAGTCCATAATGATTAAACTAAAATGGGGATGTGTGTACTGACATTGACTATTCTGTCCGTCTTCCTCATTTTGTTTGATCCTCTATGAATCTTCTGCAGACTGTAGATGTGCCTTTACAGCTTTAGACCTGATTTCTTGATAAAATCCTGGAGACGCTGTACTTGAGCTCTACAGAAACACAGATCCAAGCCTACAACTTAATGAAAGGAACTGCTGGTGAACAAATAAAACAGTTTTTCGAATTTGTGATTTATTTTTATTTTATTTTTTTATTCTAATTTAAACCACTAGCCCCTGGACATTGCAATGGGAAGTCCAGCAGTCCTCATATACGCCAACCTTAACTCTCTAATGTTCTCATGGCTTTGTATGTGATCCTACCTGGCCTGACTGAATGAACGGCTGTCTCCCACTTAGGTTTTGGGAGTACACACCCTGGATATCTGGATTGAGCGTACATAGCCGGACCTAATTGCTCTGTATCTCTATTTTGGGGTTACACACTGCACAAAAAGCTGCTTTGCATGTATATAGCAAGAACTAACTGTTCTGTATTCCTGCTCATTTGTGGGAGACACCCCTAATTAAAGCTGGTTGGAACGTATATAGTAGGAGGTAACTGCTCTGTATTCCGGCAAATTTGTGGTGGGGGGGACACCCCAAAGAAAAGTTGGTATGCACGTATATAGCAGGAGGTAACTGCTCTGTATTCCTGCAAATTTGTGCGGGGGGACACCCCAAAGAAAAGCTGGTTTGGAAGTATATAGCAGAAGACAACTGCTCTGTATTCCTGCAAATTTGGGGGGGGGGCACCCCAAAGAAAATCTAGTTTGAACGTATATAGCAGAAGGTAACTGCTCTGTATTCCTGCAAATTTGTGAGGGGGGGGAGCCCCAAAGAAAAGCTGGTTTGCACGTATATAGCTAGAAGTAACTGCTGTAGATTCCTGCTATTTTGTGTGGGGACACCCCTAACAAAAGCTGGTTTGCACGTATATAGCAACAAGTAACTGTTCTGTATCCCTGTTTTCCACCGTCCGTGGAAAGCTGGACTCCTCTCCCTGCAGTATATAGCTCTGAGAAGAGCTGTTGTTGTTCTTCGGTTTTTCCCTGCCTATCTGAAGCTAACGCCTATCTAGCCTTCAGCAGATATGTTTCTCTCCCTATCTCTGTCCGCAAATCTGGCGAATATGGCGGCGACCGTTCTTATAAATGGGAGGTCACATGTTTTCGGCAGCCAATGGGTTTTTTCAATTTTTTTTCACTGCCTCCATTGTTGTAGTTCCTGTCCCACCTCCCCTGCGCAGTTATTGGTGCAAAAAATACGCCAGGGAAGGTGGGAGGGGATACAAATTTTTACTGCGTATGCCGTGTGGTATTCGATTAGGAAGGAATACCTCGAATGGCCTGATATTCGATGGAATACCTATTTGATCGAACAGTGTTTGCTCCTCTCTAGAAGCTACTTTAATTTATATGTAAAAAGACATCAACAGTAAAATGTGCTTGTGTTTTTCACAAAACAACAAGGTAATCTTTCCTTGCACAATAAAGTCTCTGTAAAGAAATTCTCCTTGTGCAAATGAAAAGATGCCCAGCTGCCCAGAGGAGGTTTGGAAATTAATCCAATGATCAAGGAGTTTCTTTACAAGATTGCTTGCTTGTTCCCAGAACAGTTCAAAGGAGTCTTTTGCAGGCTTGTGAATTTTTGTTGGTTTTACAAATCAAGCTGACATCTGTCATTATGAGGCTATACCTCTTATGTCCTCTACAGTGTTATGGCAAAGGGAGCTTGGACGCTTTTATGAGTCTCCTTAGAGGGTTGTCTTGTAATGCTGCCAGTGCAATTAATGCAGTGGCAATGTATTTTCTGCCAGTAAACTTAATTCATCAGCTTTTTAAGGTTGGCAGAATTAAAAGCAAGTAAGAAGGAATATGTTGCATTTTATCTTTTGTTGAAATGTTTCTTGAAAAACCCTTAAGCATTATTCACAATTGCATGACACTCAATGTGGAGACAGTAGAAGGCCAATATGATGTATCGTATGTAATTGACTGTATGAATTGACCATATTTTACGTGAATACAATAAATTACAGGTAAATATCATTCATTTTAAATAATATATAATAATACATTTATCAGAGGTTCACAAAAAATGTGGAGCATTCCCGTGGACAATGCTAATCATGTGTTGTATGAAGTGCAATATGGAAACTCCACTTGTATATAGTTTGTATGCTTCTGTGTATGTATTCTATTTTTGTAAAGATTAGGGTTTTAAGAATACCCCTCCTTTGGGAGAGTCGTGGTCCAGTCCAGCTTAGAGTTGGCTGGGATAACTGGGACACCAGTTTTCTAACTTACAAGTAGGGTTGAGCGATCATGTTTGGAAAAGATCGGATTCCGATCGGCAATCGAGAAAATTTCACGATCGCGATCGGAATTCTGAGTAATCTGGTAAGTGGACACCAGGGGGGACTAAGTAGCAAGAGGATTAAAAAAAAATCCTCTGGCTACTTAGTGATTCACTACACAGCATGGATTCTAACAATTAAAGCGTTCAATTGTTAGATTCCATGCTGTATAGTGAATAGGATTGCTTTTAAAATCCAATCTCCGATTAATAAAAAAAATCCCATTGACTTGCATTGGGATCGGAATTGGGATCGAGATCGGGTTGGAATGAAAAATTATCAGAAATCGGATTTTAAAATCGATCCTGAAAAGTCAAGATCGGCTCAACCCTACTTACAAGACATAAAAAGTTGAATTTTTTGAGCAAAAAAATTGTCACTTTTTTTTCTGTGGCACCCTTGCCACTCTCCCAAAAAGAGGCATGGTGAGTTTGTGCACAATAGCAGATCATGCACATTCAGAATAAAACATTTTACGTTTCGAAAGGTTTCTCCGTGACCTTCAACAATGGAATCAACTTTTAATATAATATGATATTTGTGACAAAGGAACCTTAGGGGTTAAAAGGATGTAAAAGTAATTGGATGTGTCGAAGGATTTAGATTGTGCTATAATAATTTTACATTTCTTCTGTGCCGTGTTGTCTATAGAAAATCTGGCTTTTTGTGGCTTCAATTTGATTTTTCAGATAACATCCTTGTTGTAAAAACATGGCCAAGGTAAGCATATGGATAATCAGAAAGAAAAGAAAATCTCTTTCTTTGGCTGAAAAAGTAAATACTTTTTAGACAGATAAAATCGACCAAGCAGCTCAGAACTGAAGCATGTCCTTTCTTTCAGCTTAAAACCTTTTGTATGCTATAAAGGGCCATGCAGAGTTTTCAGGGCATTGTTGTAGGCAGCAATTCAAGCCTCAATAAAAATCTGATCCAGGAGAACTGTTTAAACACAATATTCACGTAAGTAAGAGTAAAAGTGATGGATTATGTGTAGAATTTTCATGGGATGTGAATCTGAGGTAGTGAAGGGAAACTAGGACAAAATCTAGTTGTTCTTTACATAAATCCAAATTACGTGTAAATACTTAAAGGGATTATATCATTAGAATTCCTTTTTCAGGTAATATCACCGTTGATATACCGATTTTTCCCAGTGTACAAATGAGTCTCCAGACAGCACTTTATCTGCTCTTAAGGCTATTCCGACGTGATATTACCTGAAAAAATGATGATAGAATCCATTTAAAACCTCAGATTATAGTATATCTTATTAGTGTAAGGGCTCGTTCACATCTGCGTCCGGTCTCCGTTCTGCAGGTTTCCGTTTCCTGCACAAAACTGAGCAGGAGACGGAAACCTGCAGGACTCTTTCATACCCATTCATTTGAATGGGTTTGAAAGATGAGCAGCGGTGAGCGTTTTATGCTCTCCGCCGTGAAACCATTTTTTTTTAAACCGGACACAGAGTCGGACATGCAGTACTCTGTGCCCGATGTAAAAAAAAATGGTTTTGCGGCGGAGAGCATAAAACGCTCACCGCCGCTCACAGCCGGACCCGATCTGACAGGTTTCCGTCTTCTGCATGCAGAAGACAGAAACCACAGAACGGACTGCCAAATGCTAGTGTGAACCTAGCGTAAGGATGTCAACGTCTTCTTGTCATAGAGATTTCCTTTGCCAACCTGCATCTCTCTGTAAATGTTAGAAAACCTTCTCTGAGTCCAAATATCCATTCATTTCTAAAATTGTATTTATTAGACCTATTGGGGGCTATGAGGTCTGACCAATAGTATAATTTACTGCAATACTAATGTATGGAAGTATATCATAAAATGTGTCCACTTCCAGGACTAGGATCTTAAGGAACGTGGCAGCAAATGGGAACTACTTGAAAACAGATTCCTTGGTCAGATTTGACTGAGGTATCTAAAGGGTTAATGTCCATGATCAGAGAGGAGGTGTTTCATTTTTTAACACTCTTATGATGATAAATTCATCAACAACATATTTAGGTTCCCATATAAAATGAATTTACATAAAAAGAAAAAAAAGTCATATTAAAGTTTGGAAGTCCAATGCATTAAAAATCTTGTACTGCCCCTGACTCACAGCCTGCATTATAGTCTAGAGCTTTATTCATAGTTAGTATTGATATAAAACATAACAAGATAAAGTGGACAAACTGTTCCCAATTTGTATCAATAAATTTGCAGACAGTCAAGGTGGAGTAGCATCTTGTCACTACTACGTCTCACATGACAAAGTCTTAAAAACAGCCAAAGAAACTAAGCCATTGGTAAGCAAAACAGTCCACGGTATGTCTATGTGCAAAAGATTGTGTCAGGATACGGAGTCGCCGCGGTCTCCTTGCTGCGCGGCGACTCCCCGGGAGACGTGTTAAGAGTTCTATTGGTTGTGCTTAGGTTATTAAGGGTTAATCTTTTCCTTTCTCTCAGTTCTCCATGCCATTAGCCATCACAGGTGTTGTGGGTGGTTTTCTCTGCTGCTATTTTAACCCCACCCAGGCAAGGATCCTTGCCAGCCATTCACTTAATGTTTCCTGGTCTCCTCCAGATATCCAGTCTGTGTGTCTTTCTGTCTGTTTATTGGTTACTGTATACCTGACTTGTATTTGACTATTTCTTGTCTTCTGATTTTGTACTTTATTCGTATCTCCTGGCTTGACCTCTTGCTCGTCCAACCTCGCCTTCTCTTCTGTCTTTTTGCTGGGACTTGTCCTCCCTTGTTCCATGCTATTTTGTCTTTGGTTTTGCATTGCATTTTACACTGTGCTTTCTGCTTAGGTGTCACCCGCGTTACTCCAGCCCCTAGCACTTTCAGGGCCTCCTCTTCCCTGACCCTAGCCGCCTGGACAGTAGCGTAGGAGTCGTGGCAGGCGCACTTCAATTAGGAAGTGCATTGGTCTGCCTCATCTCAGATACTACAGCATAGTTCTAGCTGCAGGGCCTACGACCCCTTTTGTCATTAGTTGCACAGTGTTGCTTTCCCAGTTGTGTCACTTTGCACTGCCTGACCCTGACTCCAATCCTTACAGATTGCATAACAACCACATAGAAGCAGAAAATCTGAGTGAACTTATCAGACTCTGTTGTGGATTCTCCTAGGCTGTGTTATCAGGGTTTATTTCTAGTTTGTTCCCCACAAGTGAGAAGAAATGCAGATAACACTATCTAATAGTCTCCTAAGATCAATAATTTTCTGCTTATACAGTATTTCGTTGATAAACAATTTGTTACAGGTAGATGTATCATGGACTGTTTTGCCTACTGATGATGGACCTAGTTGTGTTTAAGATTGTTATTTCAGACATCCTTGGTGGCACCGAGTGAATATCCTACTTGACTGTTTGTTTGCCTATTTGCTGAGTTTTGCACACTGCACACTTTATCTGCTCTTTTATATATATATATATATATATATATATATATATATATATATATATATATATATATATATAAATATATATATATATATATATTATGTTCATTAAAACCTATGTTTTTTTATTCGGCTGTCTGGATTATTTGATCTTTGCTTGTTATTGATATAACATTGTGTGATCCTCTGGTTTAGGATTATAATTAGGATTGACAACAATATGACAGTATATGCCAGGGCAGGAGAGTAATACCACCGGGATGGGGAGCCCTATCAGGGTGTGGCATTTTACAGGGGAGGTATCTAATTGGGAGTTCTTTCCACAAACTATAGTGTCCACCAAGGTTCTAAAATCCAAACATCACATAGTATAATGCCCTCAGGTCTCACACAATATAACATCTCCATGTCTCATTCACTATAATCCTCCTTGGCAAACAGAGTGTAGTACCCCAGATTCCACACATTAGCAATTGTACTGTATTCATGTATACTTGCCCATGATCTCCTAGAGCAGTGGTCCTCAAACTACAGCACAGGGGGCACATGCGGCCCACCAAGGACATTTTTCCAGCCTCCCGCATGTGTCTCTCTCCCGGATTGCTCACTAATGGGTAGTCCAGTACAGGATTCACTGTTAGTGAGTAATCGCTGCTTTCAGTTGTATGTGCAAATGCACATACAGCTGAAAGCAGTCAGTGTAGGCCACAGTACATGCTACAATGGCCTACACTAACTGCAGAGTGACTCCAGCCCCGACGCAGGCGCGATGATGTAAGTCATCAGCTTCTGTAGTCAGAAGGAGGAGGAGGACACCTGGAGGCTCTTCCTGGGTAAGTATAATACTATGTGTGTGTTTGAGGGGCGTACTGTGGAGCATATATTACAGTGGGGTGGGGGGATTGGGGCATACTGAGGAGCATATAATACTGTGTGTGGGGGTAGTACTGAAGAGCATATAATACTGTGTGGGGTGCATACTATGGAGCAAATAATACTGTGGGGGCTGCTGTGGAGCGTATAATACTGTGGGAGGAGCTACTGTGGAGCATATAACTTAATTTTTTTAAAAACTATATTTCAGCCCTCCAATGGTCTGAGGGACAGCGAACTGTCCCCCTGTTTAAAAAGTCTGAGGAACCCTGTCCTAGAGTATCCATCTGCTCAAACGTTCATCAAATTATGCTAAATCATTTGTTCATTCACCTCTTTAGCCTTAAAGTAAAGATATAACTTCAGTATTTTTTGCTTCTGCATCAATAAATCACCCTATTAGCAATTTCTTAATTGACTTTTACACTTGAATTATATAATTAATCAATTATGAGTGGAAAACAGTAGTAACAGGAGAAAGCAGTACATTTAATTCTATTCTGAGAACTATGAATATACAGTAGTGTAGGCACTGTTTAATATGTTTCTCTGTGTTCACCTAAAACAATACAGGCAATGTGTGCTGATCTCCAATTTAAGGGTATACCTGCTATCCCCAATAGAAACTCATCCCCAGTGAATAAAACCATAGACATGAGCTTTAGCAACATTTGTGCCCTGCTTCACCCAAGACATTGCAAGAGGATCCTGATCCCCTACTGTATGTTATGTCAATCCTTAAAACGGAGCTCGCCTGTCCTTCAACCAGACCACGTCCATCTATATATCTGTTTGCCCAGGTAGCTACAAGAACCTTCATCTGACCTTCATGGTTGCATGGACGCATCCTGGGTACATACAAGATGGCTTCTTCACTCTGATGTGTTGCTAGTATAGACATATCATGGTCCATTACTAACTCACTACCCATGTTCATCTTTCCAATATTCCCAAGGTTTACCCAGCAGTTTTGTATTTTTGTACAATCCAGAACTTATTATACTCTGGGGTCCTTGCAGACCCTGGAATAGAGAAGAGGTCCAGGAGAAGTGTGCACCTCTCCTGAGTGCTGTCATGGCATCCAGGGCATGTCCCTGACCTCTTCTGGCATCCTCAATTATGGCACCATAAAACTCTCTTAGGGAGGGTTCACACGGTGTAACGTGCCACGTGATGCGGCACGTAGACGCCACGTGAGCTTTTGCGGGCCGTTCACACTCCCATTGATCTCAATGGGAGCAGGGATCGTATGCGCTACATCACGCGGTACGTTACACCGTGTGAACCCTCCCTTACACATCGTGTTAATATAATGGACATGGACAGCCAATAGATGAAAATGAGCCATTTTTTGATGGATGTGTCCTCAGGCCCCACACTAGGCATATTACAGTAACACAGTTTTGTTCCGCATGGAATTATTTAATATGAAAATTCATTGTGTAGTTTTGATTGTTCAATTGTATACTTATAATAAATAAAGCAAAAGGGATACATTTGTATCGCAGTCTACACGGTATTCTAAAACTTTGAAGTTTTTATCTTGGCAACACACCAGCTTCATTATTTAACATCCCTTGCTTGCTCTACAAAACAGCTATACTTCTAGAGGTATTCTGAGACCATTTAATACGGCTATGACCCTTATTAGTACCTCCATCTGTCAAACACGATTTCATAAGCTCGCTCTTAACTCAACCTCTGACCTCATAAAAGAATAAACTACTTAGATATTCAGCATATAAAACAGAATCTACATATCTTTGCCCTTGGCATAAACTTCAAAGAAATTGTTGAGCTTTCATAAAGCAAAATCTCTTGCTTTAATAGTGCTTAAATTGCCATAATCTCTGCTAAATTAGGACTAATTAAGTGAACTGTTTATTTAGACGACATTATTACAAATATTTAGGAAGCTTTTATGCAGATGAGGTTCTTTGACATACTGTAACATTTTAATTTTTCACTACAGAAGTCATACACAGTCAGGTCCGGTTCACATTTGCGTTCGTTATTCCGCTTGGGGACCCCCCGAACGGAATACCGAATGCATTAAAAAGCAGTTAGTTAAGAAACCACAAGGACCCCTTAGACTATAATGGGGTCTGTATCCGCACAAATCATGCGGAGAGAAAGGTACTGCAAGTAGAAAACCCCGGTATGTCCGTAGGTATAATTGACATGCTGGTTCATTTCCGCTGTATATGGGATTAGCCAGAATTCCATCCACTTTATAAGTACTGTAAAACACAGCGGTTTTGCATCATGGGGCCCCGGCCTTAGGTTGTATACTCATGTAGCAGTAGTTGATCTAAGCAGATATAAATCAGCTAGGTATAAAATATTCATGTTAAAGTTTATAGATAGACAGATCTAATATAGAGATAGGTACAGCATAAATAGGTATGAGATAGGGGGCCACACGGTGGCTCAGTGGTTAGCACTGCAGCCTTGCAGCACTGGAGTCCTGGTGCTCAAATCCTGCCAAGGGCAGTAAACCATCTGCAAGGAGATTGTATGTTCTCCCTGTGTTTGCATGGATTTCCATCCCATATTCCAAAGACATACTGATGGGGAAAAATGTATATTGTGAGCTCTATGTGGGGCTCACAATCTACATTATAAAGAAAAAAAGGCTAATATAAAACAGGTAATGCTAGGTTCACACTAGCGTTCACCTGTCCATTCTGAGCTTTCCGTCTTCTGCATGCCAGAAGTCGGAAAGCTCAGACCGGGTCCGGCGGTGAGCGTTTTATGCTCTCCGCCGCAAAACCGGATTTTTTAATCCGGACACAGAGTACTGTATGTCCAACTCTGTGTCCGGATTATAAAACCTAAAACGCTCACCGCCGCTCACGGCCGGATAGCTTTCTCACCCATTCAAATGAATGGGTGAGAAAGACTCCTGCAGGTTTCCGTATCCTGCTCTGTTTTAGGCAGGAAACGGAAACCTGAACTACGGAGAAGAGAACGCTGATGTGAATGAGCCCTAAGATGATATACAGATAAAAGACAAAACGAAAGCTATACAACAAGTATATAAACAGATCTAATTTAGAGATAGCTATTAAATAGACTAAAATACATAGACAGAGATAGATAAATATGAAAGACATAGACACTAGAGATGAGCGAGTAGTACTCGATCGAATACTACGGTATTCGAAATACTTGTACTCAATCGAGTACCACTTGCTGTTCGAATGTAAAAGTTCGATGCAGAACCAGCATTGATTGGCCGAATGCTATACAGTCGGCCAATCAACGCTGGTTCTTCTCCTACTGTTAGAAGTCTTCTCTGTGCAGCTTCCCCGCGGTGTCCTCTGGCTCTTCGTTCACTCTGCCAGGCATCGGGCCTGGGCAGAGCCGACTGCGCATGTCCGCTTGTAGTGCGGGCATGCGCAGTCGGCCCTGCCCAGGTCCGATGCCTGGCAGAGTGAATTCAGAGCCGGAAGATGCCGCGGGGACCCTGCAAGGAGAAGACTTCTCAGAGGATCCAGCCCGTCCCTCACTCGTGGACTTGGTAAGTATAATTTGATCGAACGTTGCCTACCCCTGAAACGAGCATTTTCCCCCCATAGACTATAATAGGGTTCGATATTCGATTTGAGTAGTCGAATATTGAGGGGCTACTCGAAACGAATATCGAACCTCGGACATTTTACTGTTCGCTCATCTCTAATAGACACAGATTATTATTATTATTATTATTATTATTATTATGATGATGATGATGAGGATGATGATAGATAGATAGATAGATAGATAGATAGATAGATAGATGCAGACAGATAGACAGACAGACAGACAGACATAGATAAGCTAGATATGCATATAAATTATGTTTAAAGAAAACCAGACATTTATCTATAGGGAGTTACCTTCCAAAAGGTGACACTAGAGCAAGTTCCCCTTTCCCACCATGAAGAATTATGCATATAGCATATAGTTATTTGCATATTCCTTTTTCCTGTAGCATGGTGTTAACAGTTGAATATGCTTTTGGAGTTGGTAGACTTCCTTTAAGGTGATTCCTAAGTATTTTTTTCTATATTTTTATACATATTATAGACTTCTATATACACATTGGAGTTTTAAAGGGGTTTTCCGGGCAATTTTTTTTAAAAAATGTCTGTTAGGTCTATTAATCAGTTGAGAAATGCATCCATACGCCATGTTTTGAGTGATTTCTGGGTGTCTCTGGGAGCTCCTGGTGTCTCCTGCATTTGTTTACATGCTTCAGCTTCCTATTACGTAACTTCCTCACTAACCACTCTCACCTTCTCCCCCTCCTTCCTCACTCCCCCTTCCCTGTCTTTCTAGCTAAACCGCCTTCCCTACTACTCTGCCCCAACCCCTGACCCCATTATACAGTACACTTACTTTCTTGTGAGATGGCGCACGCTCTTTTCCATCGCTGCTCTGTTCTATGTTCTCTGAGGAGGCCGCGCAGTAGAGGTGGGTTATCGGCAGCAGTGCGCAGAGCAGCTCTGGGAGAAGCGGTGGCAGTCAGAAAAGAAGAAGAAGCTGTCCCCTCAGTAAGAAGCATGGAGGTTAAGTATAATGGACTGGATAGGAGGGAAGTAGTAGTGACGATCTGTTTCTGGAACTGGGGAAGCGGATCGTTACTGGATAATCAGAAAGTGTCCCTGGGGTGGTCATATGGGTAACTATATATTTTTCATTAATTAGGTTATTTAGAAAGTAGGAGGAGGAGGGTGTTTAGATTAGTGTAGAGATTTCCAGTTATCCTGGACAACCCCTTTAAGTCTGTTGTGTAGTAAATCAGTTTTAATTAGATGCTAAACTGTGTCTCATAGCAAACTTAGCCTATTAAATTTTTAAGAAAAAGCATCAGGGGTCCCCCTAATGTCGCCATCCCATAGCAGTCACCATGTTTGCTATGGCAGTAGTTCTGCCACTGGAGACAAATTTCAATAAATTTCCGCATGTTAGAGGTGTCCATACTCCAGTTTTCTGGCAAACTGTAAGTACTGTAATTGTAAATAAGTTGGACCATAAAACCATGTTTCATCCTCACCCAACTTCGCCCACTTTTTTATGAATTGGCGAGCATGGTAGGAAAAGGCTCCAAAAATAGCTCTTTTATGCTAGAATTCTGGTATAGACACAATAGTAAATGTGGGCCAATGTTGCTATAATCTGAAGTCTGGTTCACTCGAGTGAATTAGAATCCAAATGTAGATGCGGTATATTTAGTACTTTAGGCTGTTGCTTTTTGACATTTATTAGGTTAATGCAGAGTGGCACTCGGAGAGTCTTCCTGCATTATCTACTTTATGATTCAGATCCATTTACTATTTTTTCTATAGTGTATATGCAAGCACATTTTGCTGCTCTACTGCTTTGCTACATTACATTGTTTCCAGTATGCTGATAACAGCTGGCTATATTCAATTACCTCCATTTCCTGTGTGAATGGACTCTAATAAATGCTTGCATACTGTATCTCACACTAGTGCTCGTTCGAGAGAGAACTAAAATGTATTAAAAATTCTAAATACTCCTCTTTTCCCATTTAGAATATAAAAAAACAAAAAAATAAAGGTACTTTTATTTGTACTGAAATATTAAAATATTGCATTATTCATTCCCTTCGCTGCACAAAACACATAACAATTCTGGCATTGTGATTTTTTTTTTATGTGTTTTGTTTAGTTGATCACCTTGACACCCAAAAAAACTGCAATGAAAGAAATGGCCTAAGTGCTGTATGTAACTCAACATTATACCACTAAAAACTACAGCTTGCCCAGCAATAAATAAGGCTTCACACATCTCATATGATGGAATAATATAAACAATTAGGGCTAGTTGACACGGGCACAGAGGGGGCGGATTATGGTGCGTAATGCACGTCATAATCTGCCCCCTCACAATGATGGCAACATGCCACTCACGGAAAAATAGAAGTGGGCTGCCCTTTCTTCTCACGGCAGCAACCTCCTGAGTCTGCCCATTCATTTCAGCCTGCTCCGGAGGGGGAATCCGCGACAGTCGCGGCAGGCGGGTTTTGACCCAAGAGTGACGCGGCTCCCCGCATTACTCTCGGTGCCAAAATCCGCCCAATTGCTCCCTGTGTCAAACTATGGGGAAAGCCCGGTGGTAGTGGAGGGGTGCAATGGTCCCAAAATACTGAGTGGCCTTTTCCTCACACTGATCAGAGTGATTTGAGGAAAATTAGCCATAAATGAATTCCTGTGGCATTTTAATAGTGTAGCCTGCTGCCTGCGTTAGACTAAGGCCCCATGGGACGACACGCAGCAGAAAAGCACTGCAGGAAGAAACGCAACAGCAACACATCATCATTCTTCCTGCTGTGCTTTATACAGAAAGTTCGCAGAGGTTTCCTTCGTACCTATAATTATACCTATGGGAAACCACTGGCATTTGGGTATGTATAATTGACATGCTACGATTTCCAAAACAGCAGAGATTGCAGCATGTCCGCTGCACGTATTTTACTGCAAAGTGGGGATGAGATTCGTTAGAATCCAATCCACTTTGCCCTGACTGTAAAATACTGCATTTAGTTCTGCAGTGTCTCTGCTGCAGGCAAACTGCGACATTTATGCCACATGGGGCCCTGGCCTCAAAAAGGGTTGTTTGGTTTCAGCAAGTATATGTCATAGCACAAGATGGATTTATGCTAAGACTAAGGGATTATTCATCCTGAAACGCGTTGGTTGCGTATTTTTACAGCTTTCTATTATTTTCACTCAGTATGTTTTTTCTTACTTTCTTCACTTTGTATTTTTAAAAAGAACTATGAATTAAAAGTTAAATTTTAGAAGCCGGGTTGTGGATACGTACTTCTTTTTCCACTATATATTACCCAGCTCCGTTGAGTCCCGAAGCACAAATCGCACACCCCGAAGTCTTCCCAGGCGCATATGGTGAGTGGCAACTGATTTTTTCTAACTTTTTGCAAAGTATATGTCATTGTTTGTATAATGACAATTTATACATCTTTCTAATACACCTTTTGTATCAGTTCCTGCCAGTTTTCTAGACCACTGCTTGCTGTCATTCATTCTGTTTACAATCAGTGAATAAAAGCAGTCCATGTTAATGTGATATACAGTCCATGGTCATGAGATGAGCACACAAGTGCACAGCTCATTACCAGGCAGAGGTTTGATTACTGTGCTGTGACTGTAACGAGCTGTGCACCTGTGTGTTAATTACATGACCATGGACTGTATATTACATGACCATGGACTGTATATTTCATGACCATGGACTGTATATTGCATGACCATGGAATGGTTTTTATACACTAGAAGTAAGCAGAATGAATCGCAGGAAAGAGAGATTTAAAAAAAAATGAGAAATTGATAAAGCATATTGGAAAATTGTATATCTTTTTATTATACAAGCAATAACATTTGTCTCTCAATACTGGTCTGATAGTGGACAATCCCTTTAAGTTATGAAATAAACATCCAATCATACAACAAGGAGGGACAGTTACTTAGTATTGCAGCACCAACTTATAAGGCTATCTACAAAATAGACAGGAGTGTCATTTGCTTCTCACTCCTTCCTCTTGTCCTTTGTAGCTTTCCTCTGTGGCAAGTATGGGGCAACTCTATCTCCAAGTCAGATGTAATTTTGTCCTTCCTAGATATTTCACAATCAAATGAAAAGTGAAAGCTTTAAAGAACCGCAGCAACCCTTGGATGAGGTGGCAAGTCATGTAAAGTTACAGAATGGGATAACTGAGTGCACATTGTGCATAAAAGTGGGCAACGCTCTGTTAACACAATAACTGTGAGTTGTAAATGTCCTGGCATTAACATCAGCACAAATACTGTGCACTGGGAGCTTCATGGTATGGCAGAGTAGTTGCAGGTGAGCCTTGTATCACCCATAATGTCAAGTTTTGGATAAAATCATGTAAGTGTAAATAGTTACAAGGAACAAATGAAAAAGTAATTGTAAATCGATATAAGGCTAAATTCACATTGCTGTTATTTAAGTCTGTTGCTCTCATCCATCATAGGATCCGTCACAGCCCAGACATTGTTTGGCCAAGTAAAGCATCACATTATGTTGTTATAAAATGCCATTCCACCAAATGTAAGATGATTGCCATGCCAGAACAATGTGTTATTTCACCCAACTGCAATAATATTTGTATTGTAGTTGTTGTATTGTTGTATGCTGCCTATTTGACATGGGGTCATCCAGCGGAATATTTTTTTGTTTGATGCAGAAAAGCGATTCCTTCTCTGTTTGGCATTTTCTCATCCAGACTTATCTTTTGTATGATAGCATGGTAGCACTTCATCTTACACATACTATGTGGAAGGAGGTATGTGGAGTGGAAGGAACACTCTTCCGTGTTGTTGTTTGGTACATGAATATGTTTATTAAGCTGGATAAAGACTACCTGGTGTTGGAAGATCAGCACTGCCCAAAAGTGGAGGTGTCACCACTAACATTTGGCTTTGCTATAGAAGCGTTCTGTCGCTGCTACTCAAAACATTTACCAATGGGCCATGAAAGATATAAATTGTCCATGCCCATAAGTATTAAGGCGTGGCCCACATGCTTACCAAATGAGAGCATATGGAGAGAAGTCATGGGGGCCAAGTATCCTCCATTGAGGCTGAGTGTACCCCATTAGTTGCCTAACTGCAACAGTAAACAGAACACTGCCAGCAACTTGACTAGATTAAAATGAAACTCAGATGAACAACTGCATGCATGTCATTGTCTACTGGCCATTTCCTATATGAGTCTGTGATGCCACAACGTGTCAACAGAGCTGTGGTTCCTATATTTGTGTCTAAATGGCAATAGCTTATTTTCTGTTTGATTTTTTTTATGTGACAGTGTAAAGAAAAATTCCCATGAGAGATGCCTGTCCAGAGCCTCTACCTGAAACAGCAAAATGAAAGAAGGGCCCACTCCCATGATGTTTTGTTACTCAGGTGCTTTATTCTGGCATATCGGAAGCATAATGTCTGATCAGAATAGGAACAAAACACCGACAACAAATAACACTTTAAGATGGAAGAGAAATACAATAGACAATTAGGTGTAATCCAAGAGATTGTGGCCAATCCAATCAACCAAAAATGCAGTAGTAATGTAGAGATGCAGAAACATATCTAAGTGTACAATGTTCCAAGGAAGCCTTCCCTAGGCCTCTTAAAGAGAGAGTTCCCCCACTTTCTAATGATCATCAGATGATATTCTATCCCAGTCTATACAACAAAGCTTACAAGTAAGCTGCAGAGAACTAAATTATTAGCCTATTTTGAGTCTTCTAGTGTTTGGACCAGTGTGAAAAATTGAATAGTTAAATATTTTTTATATTGCTAGTCACAAAAATTATAAAATGAAAACAATAAAAAATATTTTATGACAAGAATTGTATTAATATTCAAGGCCACACGGTGGCTCAGTGGTTAACACTGCAGTGCTGGAGTCCTGGTGCTCAAATCCCGCTAAGGGCAAAAAACCATCTGCAAGGAGTTTGTATGTTCTGCCCGTGTTTGCATGGATTTCCATCCCATATTCCAAAGACCTACTGATTAGAGATGAGCGAACAGTAAAAGGTTCGATATTCGTTTCGAGTAGCCCCTCAATATTCGACTACTCGAATCGAATATGGAACCCTATTATAGTCTATGGGGGGGAAATGCTCGTTTCAGGGGTAGACAACATTCGATCAAATTATACTTACCAAGTCCACGAGTGAGGGTCGGGCTGGATCCTCCAAGAAGTCTTCTCCGTGCAGCATCTCGGCGGCGTCTTCCGGCTCTGAATTCACTCTGCCAGGCATCGGGCCTGGGCAGAGCCAACTGCGCATGCCCGCACTACAAGCGGACATGCGCAGTCGGCTCTGCCCAGGCCCGATGCCTGGCAGAGTGAATTCAGAGCCGGAAGACGCCGCGGGGAAGCTGCACGGAGAAGACTTCTAAAGGTAGGAGAAGAACCAGCGTTGATTGGTCGACTGTATAGCATTCTGCCAATCAATGCTGGTTCTGCATCGAACTTTTCCATTCGAATAGCGAGTGGTACTCGATCGAGTACGAGTATTTCAATACCGTAGTATTCGATCGAATACCTACTTGATCTAGTACTACTCGCTCATCTCTAATACTGATAGGGAAAATGTACATTGTGAGCTCTATGTGGGGCTCACAATCTACAAAAAAAAAAAAAAAGAATTGTATTAATATTTTCAGATGATATATTCACTGTCCAGCGATCATCAAATGTTCTACCAGCGCATCACACAAATAATATAATTATATAATAAACTAAGTAATAATTTTTTCACAAAAAAGGATTTTTTCAGAGATTCAAATATACCTCCTTTTATGGCTAGAAGATGCCATTTTTTTCCCCCTTAAACATGTGTTGGATTCACCTCCATCCAAAGGATGTGATCTTACTTGACCTGACAATCAGCTGGATGATTTCGTTAGTGGAAGCCATGCTGCTGCAGCTGATTTTTCTCAGTGGAAGCTGTGCCGTATAAATCTGTAATAGATACATTCAAGTGGTAAATGCTGGCAGACAGAATTTGAACATTTAACTTTATGGCTGAGTGAAGGAAAACAAGGAATTCTGAGCTCTTTTATACAGTATATACTTCACCATACATACCATACAGTATCATTGTACATAAATCCCTGCTAGTGTTTGTCTTCATTACTAACATAGAATGTTTGAATTTTTTTTTAAATGACTCGAATCAAACAAAAAAATGGGTTTTAGAGGTGAAAATTCTCTGCAAGCTTTCATTCTCAACACTTAAATGGGCCATCCAAGAGCTCATATTGATGTCTCTTGTGTCACCCCCTCTACCTCATAAATTGTAAGCTCTTGCGAGCAGGGTCCTCAGTCCCATTGTGTGAAATTACGTTCTTTGTTATGTATCTGTCTGTATTTGAACCCTACAAATTGTACAGTGCTGCGGAATATGTTGGCGCTATATAAATAAAATGTATTATTATTATTATTATTATTATTATTATTATTATTATTATTATGACCTATCCTTAGGATCGGTCACTAATATGACATTGGTTGAAATTGATGGATCCAGCGATTGAGTACCACCAATTAACTGGAATTTGCAGTGTACAGAGCCAGAAGTAGCCCACTTTGTATTGGCGCCAGCCATACTACCTGGAGCTTCTCACACTGCTTTTCTTGTGAAAAGATTCTCCATCATTTCCTTTAGAAAATCAAGGACATCTATGAGAATCTATCTTGGCAGTGCTCTTCAGGTGGACAGAATTCCTGCATATAAAAACCTGGAGGCTAAAGCACTGCAATACAGATCCATAGTATGAAGCCATGACTAAGAGGACACATCCTCGAAACGCGTAGCTTTATGCCGTACCCATACCTGCACTTTGGAAGTTTACTTCTGTATACGAATTTTTAATAGCAGAGAATGACTTTGAATAAAGCATAAGGTTTTAATTTTTAACCAAGTGGACTCTGTGCTGGATTCCTGCTTTCCTTCCTATCTCAACACTTAGTCTGTACCGGACAAGACTATCTGAGCATGCTATTTATCCACTGGTATTTCAACATCTACACCGGTTTTCCAGTGACACATTGAGTTAACACATATTTTGCAATATGGTAATATGAGGCTGGGACTGTTTTTCTTTTTGCAGATCCATAGTATGTTTACCCTTTTGCAGAACAAGGTAAGGCACATTTTCACTCTTTTGCTCATCTTGAAATATATTTATTATTTGAACACACATTTTTTCTTGTGTTGTTGTGTAATTTCATGCACTCCACATTTCCTCTAGACCTCTGACCAGAAGGTGCTTGCTGTACTGTTCATCCTGAGATCACCGCTTTATGAATATACTTCCAGGCTTACAGACTTCTCAGAACTATAGGTACAGAACAGTATAAAAAGAAAAAAGTAAAGAGAGAGAGTATAACACTGTATACTATTCTGGGTCATGTTATCAGGAAAGAAGACAATATTTTAAGGGGACATGTGGGGAAGTTAGCTGGGTAGAAGCAGTGATGTGGATTCAAACAGTCAAGACAGGGACACAAAATATGCAGCAAACTGGTTTATTTAAAAAAAAAACAAACAGGAAAATAAATAAACCTTGACTTCAGGAACAAAATGAGCAAAACAAAATACAGCGCCTTAACTTCAGGAAAAAAAAAAATAAAATAAAAACCTGCTCATCTGAGCAACTAACTAAACAGAACTGATAACCTAACTATACGTGTGGCTTACTTCCAGCCACACAAACAAAATAAGCACAATATTGTCTCACCGGACCCCTCCTTTCACCTCATGGAACTGCATTGTAGTGCAAGAGCTGCAGCCTTTTCTGACCCAGTAATGAGCCAAGGATCTACATCTGGGTGGAGGCCTACTCAAGACCCACCCTGGACCACACATATGTCAGAAACCTGCGGCTGAAATATCTGGACTCCAACAATCTGCCAGTCACCTTCTTACAGGAGGACAACTCTTAACATTAAATAATTTATTGAAGTTTTGTATAAGAACAAAAATAAAACAATGCAAACAGTTTCAACTAAGGTGGTAGGAAAAGAGTAGGAAAAACAAGGAGCACAAGGGGAGACAATAGGGAACGGCTTGGAGTAGGGGGAGTAATAATGGCATTATTGTAGCAGAGTCAAACAATAAAAACAGTAACAAGAACAAAGTCAAATGTAAATTGTGCTAGTAGAACAGAAAATGAGAGAAGAATGGGGGGAAGATTAAGGAGACACAGAGGGAAGGCAGACTGGAACTCAGCAGAGTAATAAAAGTGATTTCATAGGAGCCACATTTGTTGGTGAGCTCTGTCATCTTGTTTCAGGTCTGCAAGCAAGTTTTCCATGCTGTGGATACAGAAAACCTCCTGTAGCCCAGATAACAGAGAAGGGGGCATCTGGGATTTCCACTATCTAGGCATAATGGACCTTGCTGCCACTAATGGGAAGCTTAGTAGCTTACGCTAGGTTCACACCTGCGTTCTTCTTTCCGTTCTGTGCTTTCCGTCTTCTGCATGCCAGAAGACGGAAAGCACAGACCGGGTCCGGCCGTGAGCGGCGGTGAGCGTTTTATGCTCTCCGCCGCGAAACCGGATTTTTTTATCCGGACACAGAGTACTGCATGTCCGACTCTGTGTCCGGATTAAAAAACCCGGTTTCACGGCGGAGAGCGCAAAACGCTCACCGCCGCTCATGGCCGGACATCTCTCTCACCCATTCAAATGAATGGGTGAGAGAGACTCCTGCAGGTTTCCGTATCCTGCTCTGTTTTATGCAGGAAACGGAAACCTGCACAACGGAGAGGGCGACGCAGATGTGAACGAGCCCTTACTGGTATGCATCCTAAATTTGCACGGAAAGGTGGAGAGGGGGAGAGGAGTAGGGTCATCATCTAAAAGCGATGCCAGTGACTGTCCGAATAATACAATGGTCCTCTGACCAAAAGAGGCTTAGAAGTGTACATCCCCACCAGATGTACGTCATCGTGAAGGGGAGGACAATCCTTAACATATAATAACTAACGTTATATCGGCAGCTGGAACTTAAGATTTCTATAGCCATATTTTTCCGTGATAATTGGCTACAAAGATGAAACCTTTTAGTCATATTGAGTCGACACAATTAATCATTTTTATGACTATGCAAATTAGCTAACAAGAGCACTGGGGGTGTGGCCTGATTAACTAGATTGACAACTGACTCTCCTCTGGAACCTCATCCCTTTATGACCATCTGTTATTAAATCTGTCAATTTGAACCTATCCCTTAAGCACTTGCAAGCTGATTTGCATATTCATAAATAGATGACTTTTTCTGCATTACTTCATCAGTTTCTGGCCATGATTCTGCTCTATTACTAGAGATGAGCGAACACTAAAATGTTCGAGGTTCGAAATTCGATTCGAACAGCCGCTCACTGTTCGAGTGTTCGAATGGGTTTCGAACCCCATTATAGTCTATGGGGAACATAAACTCGTTAAGGGGGAAACCCAAATTCGTGTCTGGAGGGTCACCAAGTCCACTATGACACCCCAGGAAATGATACCAACACCCTGGAATGACACTGGGACAGCAGGGGAAGCATGTCTGGGGGCATAAAAGTCACTTTATTTCATGGAAATCCCTGTCAGTTTGCGATTTTCGCAAGCTAACTTTTCCCCATAGAAATGCATTGGCCAGTGCTGATTGGCCAGAGTACGGAATTCGGCCAATCAGCGCTGGTTCTGCTGGAGGAGGCGGAGTCTAAGATCGCTCCACACCAGTCTCCATTCAGGTCCGACCTTAGACTCCGCCTCCTCCGGCAGAGCCAGCGCTGATTGGCCGAAGGCTGGCCAATGCATTCCTATGCGAATGCAGACTTAGCAGTGCTGAGTCAGTTTTGCTCAACTACACATCTGATGCACACTCGGCACTGCTACATCAGATGTAGCAATCTGATGTAGCAGAGCCGAGGGTGCACTAGAACCCCTGTGCAAACTCAGTTCACGCTAATAGAATGCATTGGCCAGCGCTGATTGGCCAATGCATTCTATTAGCCCGATGAAGTAGAGCTGAATGTGTGTGCTAAGCACACACATTCAGCACTGCTTCATCACGCCAATACAATGCATTAGCCAGTGCTGATTGGCCAGAGTACGGAATTCGGCCAATCAGCGCTGGCTCTGCTGGAGGAGGCGGAGTCTAAGATCGCTCCACACCAGTCTCCATTCAGGTCCGACCTTAGACTCCGCCTCCTCCGGCAGAGCCAGCGCTGATTGGCCGAAGGCTGGCCAATGCATTCCTATGCGAATGCAGACTTAGCAGTGCTGAGTCAGTTTTGCTCAACTACACATCTGATGCACACTCGGCACTGCTACATCAGATGTAGCAATCTGATGTAGCAGAGCCGAGGGTGCACTAGAACCCCTGTGCAAACTCAGTTCACGCTAATAGAATGCATTGGCCAGCGCTGATTGGCCAATGCATTCTATTAGCCCGATGAAGTAGAGCTGAATGTGTGTGCTAAGCACACACATTCAGCACTGCTTCATCACGCCAATACAATGCATTAGCCAGTGCTGATTGGCCAGAGTACGGAATTCGGCCAATCAGCGCTGGCTCTGCTGGAGGAGGCGGAGTCTAAGGTCGGACCTGAATGGAGACTGGTGTGGAGCGATCTTAGACTCCGCCTCCTCCAGCAGAGCCAGCGCTGATTGGCCGAATTCCGTACTCTGGCCAATCAGCGCTGGCCAATGCATTCTATTAGCTTGATGAAGCAGAGTGTGCACAAGGGTTCAAGCGCACCCTCGGCTCTGATGTAGCAGAGCTGAGGCTGCACAAGGGTTCAAGCGCACCCTCGGCTCTGATGTAGGAGAGCCGAGGGTGCACTTGAACCCTTGTGCACCCTCAGCTCTGCTACATCAGAGCCGAGGGTGCGCTTGAACCCTTGTGCACACTCTGCTTCATCAAGCTAATAGAATGCATTGGCCAGCGCTGATTGGCCAATGTATTCTATTAGCCTGATGAAGTAGAGCTGAATGTGTGTGCTAAGCACACACATTCAGCTCTACTTCATCGGGCTAATAGAATGCATTGGCCAGCGCTGATTGGCCAGAGTACGGAACTCGACCAATCAGCGCTGGCTCTGCTGGAGGAGGCGGAGTCTAAGATCGCTCCACACCAGTCTCCATTCAGGTCCGACCTTAGACTCCGCCTCCTCCAGCAGAGCCAGCGCTGATTGGCCGAATTCCGTACTCTGGCCAATCAGCACTGGCTAATGCATTGTATTGGCGTGATGAAGCAGTGCTGAATGTGTGTGCTTAGCACACACATTCAGCTCTACTTCATCGGGCTAATAGAATGCATTGGCCAATCAGCGCTGGCCAATGCATTCTATTAGCGTGAACTGAGTTTGCACAGGGGTTCTAGTGCACCCTCGGCTCTGCTACATCAGATTGCTACATCTGATGTAGCAGTGCCGAGTGTGCATCAGATGTGCAGTTGAGCAAAACTGACTCAGCACTGCTAAGTCTGCATTCGCATAGGAATGCATTGGCCAGCCTTCGGCCAATCAGCGCTGGCTCTGCCGGAGGAGGCGGAGTCTAAGGTCGGACCTGAATGGAGACTGGTGTGGAGCGATCTTAGACTCCGCCTCCTCCAGCAGAGCCAGCGCTGATTGGTCGAGTTCCGTACTCTGACCAATCAGCGCTGGCCAATGCATTCTATTAGCCCGATGAAGTAGAGCTGAATGTGTGTGCTTAGCACACACATTCAGCTCTACTTCATCAGGCTAATAGAATACATTGGCCAATCAGCGCTGGCCAATGCATTCTATTAGCTTGATGAAGCAGAGTGTGCACAAGGGTTCAAGCGCACCCTCGGCTCTGATGTAGCAGAGCTGAGGGTGCACAAGGGTTCAAGTGCACCCTCGGCTCTCCTACATCAGAGCCGAGGGTGCGCTTGAACCCTTGTGCAGCCTCGGCTCTGCTACATCAGAGCCGAGGGTGCGCTTGAACCCTTGTGCACACTCTGCTTCATCAAGCTAATAGAATGCATTGGCCAGCACTGATTGGCCAGAGTACGGAATTCGGCCAATCAGCGCTGGCCAATGCATCCCTATGGGAAAAAGTTTATCTCACAAAAATCACAATTACACACCCGATAGAGCCCCAAAAAGTTATTTTTAATAACATTCCCCCCTAAATAAAGGTTATCCCTAGCTATCCCTGCCTGTACAGCTATCCCTGTCTCATAGTCACAAAGTTCACATTCTCATATGACCCGGATTTGAAATCCACTATTCGTCTAAAAAGGAGGTCACCTGATTTCGGCAGCCAATGACTTTTTCCAATTTTTTTCAATGCCCCCGGTGTCGTAGTTCCTGTCCCACCTCCCCTGCGCTGTTATTGGTGCAAAAAAGGCGCCAGGGAAGGTGGGAGGGGAATCGAATTTTGGCGCACTTTACCACGTGGTGTTCGATTCGATTCGAACATGGCGAACACCCTGATATCCGATCGAACATGTGTTCGATAGAACACTGTTCGCTCATCTCTATCTATTACTAGAGATGAGCGAACACTAAAATGTTCGAGGTTCGAAATTCGATTCGAACAGCCGCTCAATGTTCGTGTGTTCGAATGGGTTTCGAACCCCATTATAGTCTATGGGGAACAGATACTCGTTAAGGGGGAAACCCAAATCCGTGTCTGGAGGGTCACCAAGTCCACTATGACACCCCAGGAAATGATGCCAACACCTCTGGAATGACACTGGGACAGCAGGGGAAGCATGTCTGGGGGCATCTAACACACCAAAGACCCTCTATTACCCCAACATCACAGCCTAACAACTACACACTTTACACACTCAATACCACCTCTCTGACAGTAGGAAAACACCTTGAAACATGTGTATTTGGCACTTGCAGTGAGGAGAGCTTGTCACCAGCAGTGAATTTGGCCCTTGTAGTAAGTTGAGGTTGGCACCAACATTTGTTTTGAAAATCAGGGTGGATTGAGCCTCTAACCAGCAGAGTTTGGGCAAATTCATGGTGGAGGGAGCCTCTAAACACCCCAGTTTGGGCAAATTCATGGTGGAGGGAGCCTCTAAAAACCCCAGTTTGGACCAATTCATGGTGGAGGGAGCCTCTAACCAGCCCAGTGTGGGCAAATTCATGGTGGAGGGAGCCTCTAAAAAACCCAGTTTGGACCAATTCATGGTGAAGGGAGCCTCTAACCAGCCCAGTTTGGGCAAATTCATGGTGGAGGGAGCCTCTAAAAACCCCAGTTTGGACCAATTCATGGTGGAAGGAGCCTCTAACCAGCCCAGTGTGGGCAAATTCATGGTGGAGGGAGCCTCTAAAAAACCCAGTTTGGACCAATTCATGGTGGAGGGAGCCTCTAACCAGCCCAGTTTGGGCAAATTCATGGTGGAGGGAGCCTCTAACCAGCCCAGTTTGGGCAAATTCATGGTGAAGGGAGCCTCTAAAAAACCCAGTTTGGACCAATTCATGGTGGAGGGAGCCTCTAACCAGCCCAGTTTGGGCAAATTCATGGTGGAGGGAGCCTCTAACCAGCCCAGTTTGGACCAATTAATGGTGGAGGGAGCCTCTAACCAGCCCAGTTTGGACCAATTAATGGTGGAGGGAGCCTCTAACCAGCCCAGTTTGGACCAATTAATGGTGGAGGGAGCCTCTAACCAGCCCAGTTTGGACCAATTAATGGTGGAGGGAGCCTCTAACCACCCCAGTTTGGACCAATTCATGGTGGAGGGAGCCTCTAAACAGCCAAGTTTGGACCAATTCATGGTGGAGGGAGCCTCTAAAAACCCCAGTTTGGACCAATTCATGGTGGAGGGAGCCTCTAACCAGCCCAGTTTGGGCAAATTCATGGTGGAGGGAGCCTCTAAACAGCCCAGTTTGGGCAAATTCATGGTGGAGGGAGCCTCTAACCAGCCCAGTTTGGACCAATTAATGGTGGAGGGAGCCGCTAAACAGCCCAGTTTGGGCAAATTCATGGTGGAGGGAGCCTCTAAACAGCCCAGTTTGGACCAATTCATGGTGGAGGGAGCCTCTAAAAAACCCAGTTTGGACCAATTCATGGTGGAGGGAGCCTCTAAACAGCCCAGTTTGGGCAAATTCATGGTGGAGGGAGCCTCTAACCAGCCCAGTTTGGACCAATTAATGGTGGAGGGAGCCTCTAACCAGCCCAGTTTGGACCAATTAATGGTGGAGGGAGCCTCTAACCAGCCCAGTTTGGACCAATTAATGGTGGAGGGAGCCTCTAACCACCCCAGTTTGGACCAATTCATGGTGGAGGGAGCCTCTAAACAGCCAAGTTTGGACCAATTCATGGTGGAGGGAGCCTCTAAAAACCCCAGTTTGGACCAATTCATGGTGGAGGGAGCCTCTAACCAGCCCAGTTTGGGCAAATTCATGGTGGAGGGAGCCTCTAAACAGCCCAGTTTGGGCAAATTCATGGTGGAGGGAGCCTCTAACCAGCCCAGTTTGGACCAATTAATGGTGGAGGGAGCCGCTAAACAGCCCAGTTTGGGCAAATTCATGGTGGAGGGAGCCTCTAAACAGCCCAGTTTGGACCAATTCATGGTGGAGGGAGCCTCTAAAAAACCCAGTTTGGACCAATTCATGGTGGAGGGAGCCTCTAAACAGCCCAGTTTGGGCAAATTCATGGTGGAGGGAGCCTCTAACCAGCCCAGTTTGGACCAATTAATGGTGGAGGGAGCCTCTAACCAGCCCAGTTTGGACCAATTAATGGTGGAGGGAGCCTCTAACCAGCCCAGTTTGGACCAATTAATGGTGGAGGGAGCCTCTAACCACCCCAGTTTGGACCAATTCATGGTGGAGGGAGCCTCTAAACAGCCAAGTTTGGACCAATTCATGGTGGAGGGAGCCTCTAAAAACCCCAGTTTGGACCAATTCATGGTGGAGGGAGCCTCTAACCAGCCCAGTTTGGGCAAATTCATGGTGGAGGGAGCCTCTAAACAGCCCAGTTTGGGCAAATTAATGGTGGAGGGAGCCTCTAACCACCCCAGTTTGGACCAATTCATGGTGGAGGGAGCCTCTAAAAACCCCAGTTTGGACCAATTCATGGTGGAGGGAGCCTCTAACCAGCCCAGTTTGGGCAAATTCATGGTGGAGGGAGCCTCTAAACAGCCCAGTTTGGGCAAATTCATGGTGGAGGGAGCCTCTAAAAAATCCAGTTTGGACCAATTCATGGTGGAGGGAGCCTCTAACCAGCCCAGTTTGGGCAAATTCATGGTGGAGGGAGCCTCTAAACAGCCCAGTTGGGGCAAATTCATGGTGGAGGGAGCCTGTAACCAGCCCAGTTTGGACCAATTAATGGTGGAGGGAGCCGCTAAACAGCCCAGTTTGGGCAAATTCATGGTGGAGGGAGCCTCTAAACAGCCCAGTTTGGACCAATTCATGGTGGAGGGAGCCTCTAAAAAACCCAGTTTGGACCAATTCATGGTGGAGGGAGCCTCTAACTAGCCCAGTGTGGGCAAATTCATGGTGGAGGGAGCCTCTAAAAAACCCAGTTTGGACCAATTCATGGTGGAGGGAGCCTCTAACCAGCCCAGTTTGGGCAAATTCATGGTGGAGGGAGCCTCTAACCAGTCCAGTTTGGGCAAATTCATGGTGAAGGGAGCCTCTAAAAAACCCAGTTTGGACCAATTCATGGTGGAGGGAGCCTCTAACCAGCCCAGTTTGGGCAAATTCATGGTGGAGGGAGCCTCTAACCAGCCCAGTTTGGACCAATTAATGGTGGAGGGAGCCTCTAACCAGCCCAGTTTGGACCAATTAATGGTGGAGGGAGCCTCTAACCAGCCCAGTTTGGACCAATTAATGGTGGAGGGAGCCTCTAACCAGCCCAGTTTGGACCAATTAATGGTGGAGGGAGCCTCTAACCACCCCAGTTTGGACCAATTCATGGTGGAGGGAGCCTCTAAACAGCCAAGTTTGGACCAATTCATGGTGGAGGGAGCCTCTAAAAACCCCAGTTTGGACCAATTCATGGTGGAGGGAGCCTCTAACCAGCCCAGTTTGGGCAAATTCATGGTGGAGGGAGCCTCTAAACAGCCCAGTTTGGGCAAATTCATGGTGGAGGGAGCCTCTAACCAGCCCAGTTTGGACCAATTAATGGTGGAGGGAGCCGCTAAACAGCCCAGTTTGGGCAAATTCATGGTGGAGGGAGCCTCTAAACAGCCCAGTTTGGACCAATTCATGGTGGAGGGAGCCACTAAAAAACCCAGTTTGGACCAATTCATGGTGGAGGGAGCCTCTAAACAGCCCAGTTTGGGCAAATTCATGGTGGAGGGAGCCTCTAACCAGCCCAGTTTGGACCAATTAATGGTGGAGGGAGCATCTAACCAGCCCAGTTTGGACCAATTAATGGTGGAGGGAGCCTCTAACCAGCCCAGTTTGGACCAATTAATGGTGGAGGGAGCCTCTAACCACCCCAGTTTGGACCAATTCATGGTGGAGGGAGCCTCTAAACAGCCAAGTTTGGACCAATTCATGGTGGAGGGAGCCTCTAAAAACCCCAGTTTGGACCAATTCATGGTGGAGGGAGCCTCTAACCAGCCCAGTTTGGGCAAATTCATGGTGGAGGGAGCCTCTAAACAGCCCAGTTTGGGCAAATTCATGGTGGAGGGAGCCTCTAACCAGCCCAGTTTGGACCAATTAATGGTGGAGGGAGCCGCTAAACAGCCCAGTTTGGGCAAATTCATGGTGGAGGGAGCCTCTAAACAGCCCAGTTTGGACCAATTCATGGTGGAGGGAGCCTCTAAAAAACCCAGTTTGGACCAATTCATGGTGGAGGGAGCCTCTAAACAGCCCAGTTTGGGCAAATTCATGGTGGAGGGAGCCTCTAACCAGCCCAGTTTGGACCAATTAATGGTGGAGGGAGCCTCTAACCAGCCCAGTTTGGACCAATTAATGGTGGAGGGAGCCTCTAACCAGCCCAGTTTGGACCAATTAATGGTGGAGGGAGCCTCTAACCACCCCAGTTTGGACCAATTCATGGTGGAGGGAGCCTCTAAACAGCCAAGTTTGGACCAATTCATGGTGGAGGGAGCCTCTAAAAACCCCAGTTTGGACCAATTCATGGTGGAGGGAGCCTCTAACCAGCCCAGTTTGGGCAAATTCATGGTGGAGGGAGCCTCTAAACAGCCCAGTTTGGGCAAATTAATGGTGGAGGGAGCCTCTAACCACCCCAGTTTGGACCAATTCATGGTGGAGGGAGCCTCTAAACAGCCAAGTTTGGACCAATTCATGGTGGAGGGAGCCTCTAAAAACCCCAGTTTGGACCAATTCATGGTGGAGGGAGCCTCTAACCAGCCCAGTTTGGGCAAATTCATGGTGGAGGGAGCCTCTAAACAGCCCAGTTTGGGCAAATTCATGGTGGAGGGAGCCTCTAAAAAATCCAGTTTGGACCAATTCATGGTGGAGGGAGCCTCTAACCAGCCCAGTTTGGGCAAATTCATGGTGGAGGGAGCCTCTAAACAGCCCAGTTTGGGCAAATTCATGGTGGAGGGAGCCTGTAACCAGCCCAGTTTGGACCAATTAATGGTGGAGGGAGCCGCTAAACAGCCCAGTTTGGGCAAATTCATGGTGGAGGGAGCCTCTAAACAGCCCAGTTTGGACCAATTCATGGTGGAGGGAGCCTCTAAAAACCCCAGTTTGGACCAATTCATGGTGGAGGGAGCCTCTAAACAGCCCAGTTTGGGCAAATTCATGGTGGAGGGAGCCTCTAACCAGCCCAGTTTGGACCAATTAATGGTGGAGGGAGCCTCTAAACAGCCAAGTTTTGGGAAATTCATGGTGGAGGGAGCCTCTAACCAGCCCAGTTTGGACCAATTAATGGTGGAGGGAGCCTCTAAACAGCCCAGTTTGGACCAATTCATGGTGGAGGGAGCCTCTAACCAGCCCAGTTTGGGCAAATTCATGGTGGAGGGAGCCTCTAAACAGCCCAGTTTGGACCAATTCATGGTGGAGGGAGCCTCTAAAAACCCCAGTTTGGACCAATTCATGGTGGAGGGAGCCTCTAACCAGCCCAGTTTGGGCAAATTCATGGTGGAGGGAGCCTCTAAGCAGCCCAGTTTGGGCAAATTCATGGTGGAGGGAGCCTCTAACCAGCCCAGTTTGGACCAATTAATGGTGGAGGGAGCCGCTAAACAGCCCAGTTTGGGCAAATTCATGGTGGAGGGAGCCTCTAAACAGCCCAGTTTGGACCAATTCATGGTGGAGGGAGCCTCTAAAAAACCCAGTTTGGACCAATTCATGGTGGAGGGAGCCTCTAAACAGCCCAGTTTGGGCAAATTCATGGTGGAGGGAGCCTCTAACCAGCCCAGTTTGGACCAATTAATGGTGGAGGGAGCCTCTAACCAGCCCAGTTTGGACCAATTAATGGTGGAGGGAGCCTCTAACCAGCCCAGTTTGGACCAATTAATGGTGGAGGGAGCCTCTAACCACCCCAGTTTGGACCAATTCATGGTGGAGGGAGCCTCTAAACAGCCAAGTTTGGACCAATTCATGGTGGAGGGAGCCTCTAAAAACCCCAGTTTGGACCAATTCATGGTGGAGGGAGCCTCTAACCAGCCCAGTTTGGGCAAATTCATGGTGGAGGGAGCCTCTAACCAGCCCAGTTTGGACCAATTAATGGTGGAGGGAGCCTCTAACCAGCCCAGTTTGGACCAATTAATGGTGGAGGGAGCCTCTAACCAGCCCAGTTTGGACCAATTAATGGTGGAGGGAGCCTCTAACCACCCCAGTTTGGACCAATTCATGGTGGAGGGAGCCTCTAAACAGCCAAGTTTGGACCAATTCATGGTGGAGGGAGCCTCTAAAAACCCCAGTTTGGACCAATTCATGGTGGAGGGAGCCTCTAACCAGCCCAGTTTGGGCAAATTCATGGTGGAGGGAGCCTCTAAACAGCCCAGTTTGGGCAAATTCATGGTGGAGGGAGCCTCTAACCAGCCCAGTTTGGACCAATTAATGGTGGAGGGAGCCGCTAAACAGCCCAGTTTGGGCAAATTCATGGTGGAGGGAGCCTCTAAACAGCCCAGTTTGGACCAATTCATGGTGGAGGGAGCCACTAAAAAACCCAGTTTGGACCAATTCATGGTGGAGGGAGCCTCTAAACAGCCCAGTTTGGGCAAATTCATGGTGGAGGGAGCCTCTAACCAGCCCAGTTTGGACCAATTAATGGTGGAGGGAGCCTCTAACCAGCCCAGTTTGGACCAATTAATGGTGGAGGGAGCCTCTAACCAGCCCAGTTTGGACCAATTAATGGTGGAGGGAGCCTCTAACCACCCCAGTTTGGACCAATTCATGGTGGAGGGAGCCTCTAAACAGCCAAGTTTGGACCAATTCATGGTGGAGGGAGCCTCTAAAAACCCCAGTTTGGACCAATTCATGGTGGAGGGAGCCTCTAACCAGCCCAGTTTGGGCAAATTCATGGTGGAGGGAGCCTCTAAACAGCCCAGTTTGGGCAAATTCATGGTGGAGGGAGCCTCTAACCAGCCCAGTTTGGACCAATTAATGGTGGAGGGAGCCGCTAAACAGCCCAGTTTGGGCAAATTCATGGTGGAGGGAGCCTCTAAACAGCCCAGTTTGGACCAATTCATGGTGGAGGGAGCCTCTAAAAAACCCAGTTTGGACCAATTCATGGTGGAGGGAGCCTCTAAACAGCCCAGTTTGGGCAAATTCATGGTGGAGGGAGCCTCTAACCAGCCCAGTTTGGACCAATTAATGGTGGAGGGAGCCTCTAACCAGCCCAGTTTGGACCAATTAATGGTGGAGGGAGCCTCTAACCAGCCCAGTTTGGACCAATTAATGGTGGAGGGAGCCTCTAACCACCCCAGTTTGGACCAATTCATGGTGGAGGGAGCCTCTAAACAGCCAAGTTTGGACCAATTCATGGTGGAGGGAGCCTCTAAAAACCCCAGTTTGGACCAATTCATGGTGGAGGGAGCCTCTAACCAGCCCAGTTTGGGCAAATTCATGGTGGAGGGAGCCTCTAAACAGCCCAGTTTGGGCAAATTAATGGTGGAGGGAGCCTCTAACCACCCCAGTTTGGACCAATTCATGGTGGAGGGAGCCTCTAAACAGCCAAGTTTGGACCAATTCATGGTGGAGGGAGCCTCTAAAAACCCCAGTTTGGACCAATTCATGGTGGAGGGAGCCTCTAACCAGCCCAGTTTGGGCAAATTCATGGTGGAGGGAGCCTCTAAACAGCCCAGTTTGGGCAAATTCATGGTGGAGGGAGCCTCTAAAAAATCCAGTTTGGACCAATTCATGGTGGAGGGAGCCTCTAACCAGCCCAGTTTGGGCAAATTCATGGTGGAGGGAGCCTCTAAACAGCCCAGTTTGGGCAAATTCATGGTGGAGGGAGCCTGTAACCAGCCCAGTTTGGACCAATTAATGGTGGAGGGAGCCGCTAAACAGCCCAGTTTGGGCAAATTCATGGTGGAGGGAGCCTCTAAAAAACCCAGTTTGGACCAATTCATGGTGGAGGGAGCCTCTAAAAAACCCAGTTTGGACCAATTCATGGTGGAGGGAGCCTCTAAACAGCCCAGTTTGGGCAAATTCATGGTGGAGGGAGCCTCTAACCAGCCCAGTTTGGACCAATTAATGGTGGAGGGAGCCTCTAAACAGCCAAGTTTTGGGAAATTCATGGTGGAGGGAGCCTCTAACCAGCCCAGTTTGGACCAATTAATGGTGGAGGGAGCCTCTAAACAGCCCAGTTTGGACCAATTCATGGTGGAGGGAGCCTCTAACCAGCCCAGTTTGGGCAAATTCATGGTGGAGGGAGCCTCTAAACAGCCCAGTTTGGACCAATTCATGGTGGAGGGAGCCTCTAAAAACCCCAGTTTGGACCAATTCATGGTGGAGGGAGCCTCTAACCAGCCCAGTTTGGGCAAATTCATGGTGGAGGGAGCCTCTAAGCAGCCCAGTTTGGGCAAATTAATGGTGGAGGGAGCCTCTAACCAGCCCAGTTTGGACCAATTAATGGTGGAGGGAGCCGCTAAACAGCCCAGTTTGGGCAAATTCATGGTGGAGGGAGCCTCTAAACAGCCCAGTTTGGACCAATTCATGGTGGAGGGAGCCTCTAAAAAACCCAGTTTGGACCAATTCATGGTGGAGGGAGCCTCTAAACAGCCCAGTTTGGGCAAATTCATGGTGGAGGGAGCCTCTAACCAGCCCAGTTTGGACCAATTAATGGTGGAGGGAGCCTCTAACCAGCCCAGTTTGGACCAATTAATGGTGGAGGGAGCCTCTAACCAGCCCAGTTTGGACCAATTAATGGTGGAGGGAGCCTCTAACCACCCCAGTTTGGACCAATTCATGGTGGAGGGAGCCTCTAAACAGCCAAGTTTGGACCAATTCATGGTGGAGGGAGCCTCTAAAAACCCCAGTTTGGACCAATTAATGGTGGAGGGAGCCGCTAAACAGCCCAGTTTGGGCAAATTCATGGTGGAGGGAGCCTCTAAACAGCCCAGTTTGGACCAATTCATGGTGGAGGGAGCCTCTAAAAAACCCAGTTTGGACCAATTCATGGTGGAGGGAGCCTCTAAACAGCCCAGTTTGGGCAAATTCATGGTGGAGGGAGCCTCTAACCAGCCCAGTTTGGACCAATTAATGGTGGAGGGAGCCTCTAACCAGCCCAGTTTGGACCAATTAATGGTGGAGGGAGCCTCTAACCAGCCCAGTTTGGACCAATTAATGGTGGAGGGAGCCTCTAACCACCCCAGTTTGGACCAATTCATGGTGGAGGGAGCCTCTAAACAGCCAAGTTTGGACCAATTCATGGTGGAGGGAGCCTCTAAAAACCCCAGTTTGGACCAATTCATGGTGGAGGGAGCCTCTAACCAGCCCAGTTTGGGCAAATTCATGGTGGAGGGAGCCTCTAACCAGCCCAGTTTGGACCAATTAATGGTGGAGGGAGCCTCTAACCAGCCCAGTTTGGACCAATTAATGGTGGAGGGAGCCTCTAACCAGCCCAGTTTGGGCAAATTCATGGTGGAGGGAGCCTCTAAACAGCCCAGTTTGGGCAAATTCATGGTGGAGGGAGCCTCTAAAAAATCCAGTTTGGACCAATTCATGGTGGAGGGAGCCTCTAACCAGCCCAGTTTGGGCAAATTCATGGTGGAGGGAGCCTCTAAACAGCCCAGTTTGGGCAAATTCATGGTGGAGGGAGCCTGTAACCAGCCCAGTTTGGACCAATTAATGGTGGAGGGAGCCGCTAAACAGCCCAGTTTGGGCAAATTCATGGTGGAGGGAGCCTCTAAACAGCCCAGTTTGGACCAATTCATGGTGGAGGGAGCCTCTAAAAAACCCAGTTTGGACCAATTCATGGTGGAGGGAGCCTCTAAACAGCCCAGTTTGGGCAAATTCATGGTGGAGGGAGCCTCTAACCAGCCCAGTTTGGACCAATTAATGGTGGAGGGAGCCTCTAAACAGCCAAGTTTTGGGAAATTCCGCCTCCTCCATCAGAGCCAGCGCTGATTGGCCGAATTCCGTACTCTGGCCAATCAGCGCTGGCCAATGCATTCTATTAGCTTGATGAAGCAGAGTGTGCACAAGGGTTCAAGCGCACCCTCGGCTCTGATGTAGCAGAGCTGAGGCTGCACAAGGGTTCAAGCGCACCCTCGGCTCTGATGTAGGAGAGCCGAGGGTGCACTTGAACCCTTGTGCACCCTCAGCTCTGCTACATCAGAGCCGAGGGTGCGCTTGAACCCTTGTGCACACTCTGCTTCATCAAGCTAATAGAATGCATTGGCCAGCGCTGATTGGCCAATGTATTCTATTAGCCTGATGAAGTAGAGCTGAATGTGTGTGCTAAGCACACACATTCAGCTCTACTTCATCGGGCTAATAGAATGCATTGGCCAGCGCTGATTGGCCAGAGTACGGAACTCGACCAATCAGCGCTGGCTCTGCTGGAGGAGGCGGAGTCTAAGATCGCTCCACACCAGTCTCCATTCAGGTCCGACCTTAGACTCCGCCTCCTCCAGCAGAGCCAGCGCTGATTGGCCGAATTCCGTACTCTGGCCAATCAGCACTGGCTAATGCATTGTATTGGCGTGATGAAGCAGTGCTGAATGTGTGTGCTTAGCACACACATTCAGCTCTACTTCATCGGGCTAATAGAATGCATTGGCCAATCAGCGCTGGCCAATGCATTCTATTAGCGTGAACTGAGTTTGCACAGGGGTTCTAGTGCACCCTCGGCTCTGCTACATCAGATTGCTACATCTGATGTAGCAGTGCCGAGTGTGCATCAGATGTGTAGTTGAGCAAAACTGACTCAGCACTGCTAAGTCTGCATTCGCATAGGAATGCATTGGCCAGCCTTCGGCCAATCAGCGCTGGCTCTGCCGGAGGAGGCGGAGTCTAAGGTCGGACCTGAATGGAGACTGGTGTGGAGCGATCTTAGACTCCGCCTCCTCCAGCAGAGCCAGCGCTGATTGGTCGAGTTCCGTACTCTGACCAATCAGCGCTGGCCAATGCATTCTATTAGCCCGATGAAGTAGAGCTGAATGTGTGTGCTTAGCACACACATTCAGCTCTACTTCATCAGGCTAATAGAATACATTGGCCAATCAGCGCTGGCCAATGCATTCTATTAGCTTGATGAAGCAGAGTGTGCACAAGGGTTCAAGCGCACCCTCGGCTCTGATGTAGCAGAGCTGAGGGTGCACAAGGGTTCAAGTGCACCCTCGGCTCTCCTACATCAGAGCCGAGGGTGCGCTTGAACCCTTGTGCAGCCTCGGCTCTGCTACATCAGAGCCGAGGGTGCGCTTGAACCCTTGTGCACACTCTGCTTCATCAAGCTAATAGAATGCATTGGCCAGCACTGATTGGCCAGAGTACGGAATTCGGCCAATCAGCGCTGGCCAATGCATCCCTATGGGAAAAAGTTTATCTCACAAAAATCACAATTACACACCCGATAGAGCCCCAAAAAGTTATTTTTAATAACATTCCCCCCTAAATAAAGGTTATCCCTAGCTATCCCTGCCTGTACAGCTATCCCTGTCTCATAGTCACAAAGTTCACATTCTCATATGACCCGGATTTGAAATCCACTATTCGTCTAAAAAGGAGGTCACCTGATTTCGGCAGCCAATGACTTTTTCCAATTTTTTTCAATGCCCCCGGTGTCGTAGTTCCTGTCCCACCTCCCCTGCGCTGTTATTGGTGCAAAAAAGGCGCCAGGGAAGGTGGGAGGGGAATCGAATTTTGGCGCACTTTACCACGTGGTGTTCGATTCGATTCGAACATGGTGAACACCCTGATATCCGATCGAACATGTGTTCGATAGAACACTGTTCGCTCATCTCTATCTATTACTAGAGATGAGCGAACACTAAAATGTTCGAGGTTCGAAATTCGATTCGAACAGCCGCTCAATGTTCGTGTGTTCGAATGGGTTTCGAACCCCATTATAGTCTATGGGGAACAGATACTCGTTAAGGGGGAAACCCAAATCCGTGTCTGGAGGGTCACCAAGTCCACTATGACACCCCAGGAAATGATGCCAACACCTCTGGAATGACACTGGGACAGCAGGGGAAGCATGTCTGGGGGCATCTAACACACCAAAGACCCTCTATTACCCCAACATCACAGCCTAACAACTACACACTTTACACACTCAATACCACCTCTCTGACAGTAGGAAAACACCTTGAAACATGTGTATTTGGCACTTGCAGTGAGGAGAGCTTGTCACCAGCAGTGAATTTGGCCCTTGTAGTAAGTTGAGGTTGGCACCAACATTTGTTTTGAAAATCAGGGTGGATTGAGCCTCTAACCAGCAGAGTTTGGGCAAATTCATGGTGGAGGGAGCCTCTAAACACCCCAGTTTGGGCAAATTCATGGTGGAGGGAGCCTCTAAAAACCCCAGTTTGGACCAATTCATGGTGGAGGGAGCCTCTAACCAGCCCAGTGTGGGCAAATTCATGGTGGAGGGAGCCTCTAAAAAACCCAGTTTGGACCAATTCATGGTGGAGGGAGCCTCTAACCAGCCCAGTTTGGGCAAATTCATGGTGGAGGGAGCCTCTAAAAACCCCAGTTTGGACCAATTCATGGTGGAGGGAGCCTCTAACCAGCCCAGTGTGGGCAAATTCATGGTGGAGGGAGCCTCTAAAAAACCCAGTTTGGACCAATTCATGGTGGAGGGAGCCTCTAACCAGCCCAGTTTGGGCAAATTCATGGTGGAGGGAGCCTCTAACCAGCCCAGTTTGGGCAAATTCATGGTGAAGGGAGCCTCTAAAAAACCCAGTTTGGACCAATTCATGGTGGAGGGAGCCTCTAACCAGCCCAGTTTGGGCAAATTCATGGTGGAGGGAGCCTCTAACCAGCCCAGTTTGGACCAATTAATGGTGGAGGGAGCCTCTAACCAGCCCAGTTTGGACCAATTAATGGTGGAGGGAGCCTCTAACCAGCCCAGTTTGGACCAATTAATGGTGGAGGGAGCCTCTAACCAGCCCAGTTTGGACCAATTAATGGTGGAGGGAGCCTCTAACCACCCCAGTTTGGACCAATTCATGGTGGAGGGAGCCTCTAAACAGCCAAGTTTGGACCAATTCATGGTGGAGGGAGCCTCTAAAAACCCCAGTTTGGACCAATTCATGGTGGAGGGAGCCTCTAACCAGCCCAGTTTGGGCAAATTCATGGTGGAGGGAGCCTCTAAACAGCCCAGTTTGGGCAAATTCATGGTGGAGGGAGCCTCTAACCAGCCCAGTTTGGACCAATTAATGGTGGAGGGAGCCTCTAAACAGCCCAGTTTGGACCAATTCATGGTGGAGGGAGCCTCTAAAAAACCCAGTTTGGACCAATTCATGGTGGAGGGAGCCTCTAAACAGCCCAGTTTGGGCAAATTCATGGTGGAGGGAGCCTCTAACCAGCCCAGTTTGGACCAATTAATGGTGGAGGGAGCCTCTAACCAGCCCAGTTTGGACCAATTAATGGTGGAGGGAGCCTCTAACCAGCCCAGTTTGGACCAATTAATGGTGGAGGGAGCCTCTAACCAACCCAGTTTGGACCAATTCATGGTGGAGGGAGCCTCTAAACAGCCAAGTTTGGACCAATTCATGGTGGAGGGAGCCTCTAAAAACCCCAGTTTGGACCAATTCATGGTGGAGGGAGCCTCTAACCAGCCCAGTTTGGGCAAATTCATGGTGGAGGGAGCCTCTAAACAGCCCAGTTTGGGCAAATTCATGGTGGAGGGAGCCTCTAACCAGCCCAGTTTGGACCAATTAATGGTGGAGGGAGCCGCTAAACAGCCCAGTTTGGGCAAATTCATGGTGGAGGGAGCCTCTAAACAGCCCAGTTTGGACCAATTCATGGTGGAGGGAGCCTCTAAAAAACCCAGTTTGGACCAATTCATGGTGGAGGGAGCCTCTAAACAGCCCAGTTTGGGCAAATTCATGGTGGAGGGAGCCTCTAACCAGCCCAGTTTGGACCAATTAATGGTGGAGGGAGCCTCTAACCAGCCCAGTTTGGACCAATTAATGGTGGAGGGAGCCTCTAACCAGCCCAGTTTGGACCAATTAATGGTGGAGGGAGCCTCTAACCACCCCAGTTAGGACCACTTCATGGTGGAGGGAGCCTCTAAACAGCCAAGTTTGGACCAATTCATGGTGGAGGGAGCCTCTAAAAACCCCAGTTTGGACCAATTCATGGTGGAGGGAGCCTCTAACCAGCCCAGTTTGGGCAAATTCATGGTGGAGGGAGCCTCTAAACAGCCCAGTTTGGGCAAATTAATGGTGGAGGGAGCCTCTAACCACCCCAGTTTGGACCAATTCATGGTGGAGGGAGCCTCTAAACAGCCAAGTTTGGACCAATTCATGGTGGAGGGAGCCTCTAAAAACCCCAGTTTGGACCAATTCATGGTGGAGGGAGCCTCTAACCAGCCCAGTTTGGGCAAATTCATGGTGGAGGGAGCCTCTAAACAGCCCAGTTTGGGCAAATTCATGGTGGAGGGAGCCTCTAAAAAATCCAGTTTGGACCAATTCATGGTGGAGGGAGCCTCTAACCAGCCCAGTTTGGGCAAATTCATGGTGGAGGGAGCCTCTAAACAGCCCAGTTTGGGCAAATTCATGGTGGAGGGAGCCTGTAACCAGCCCAGTTTGGACCAATTAATGGTGGAGGGAGCCGCTAAACAGCCCAGTTTGGGCAAATTCATGGTGGAGGGAGCCTCTAAACAGCCCAGTTTGGACCAATTCATGGTGGAGGGAGCCTCTAAAAAACCCAGTTTGGACCAATTCATGGTGGAGGGAGCCTCTAAACAGCCCAGTTTGGGCAAATTCATGGTGGAGGGAGCCTCTAACCAGCCCAGTTTGGACCAATTAATGGTGGAGGGAGCCTCTAACCAGCCCAGTTTGGACCAATTAATGGTGGAGGGAGCCTCTAACCAGCCCAGTTTGGACCAATTAATGGTGGAGGGAGCCTCTAACCACCCCAGTTTGGACCAATTCATGGTGGAGGGAGCCTCTAAACAGCCAAGTTTGGACCAATTCATGGTGGAGGGAGCCTCTAAAAACCCCAGTTTGGACCAATTCATGGTGGAGGGAGCCTCTAACCAGCCCAGTTTGGGCAAATTCATGGTGGAGGGAGCCTCTAAACAGCCCAGTTTGGGCAAATTAATGGTGGAGGGAGCCTCTAACCACCCCAGTTTGGACCAATTCATGGTGGAGGGAGCCTCTAAACAGCCAAGTTTGGACCAATTCATGGTGGAGGGAGCCTCTAAAAACCCCAGTTTGGACCAATTCATGGTGGAGGGAGCCTCTAACCAGCCCAGTTTGGGCAAATTCATGGTGGAGGGAGCCTCTAAACAGCCCAGTTTGGGCAAATTCATGGTGGAGGGAGCCTCTAAAAAATCCAGTTTGGACCAATTCATGGTGGAGGGAGCCTCTAACCAGCCCAGTTTGGGCAAATTCATGGTGGAGGGAGCCTCTAAACAGCCCAGTTTGGGCAAATTCATGGTGGAGGGAGCCTGTAACCAGCCCAGTTTGGACCAATTAATGGTGGAGGGAGCCGCTAAACAGCCCAGTTTGGGCAAATTCATGGTGGAGGGAGCCTCTAAACAGCCCAGTTTGGACCAATTCATGGTGGAGGGAGCCTCTAAAAAACCCAGTTTGGACCAATTCATGGTGGAGGGAGCCTCTAAACAGCCCAGTTTGGGCAAATTCATGGTGGAGGGAGCCTCTAACCAGCCCAGTTTGGACCAATTAATGGTGGAGGGAGCCTCTAAACAGCCAAGTTTTGGGAAATTCATGGTGGAGGGAGCCTCTAACCAGCCCAGTTTGGACCAATTAATGGTGGAGGGAGCCTCTAAACAGCCCAGTTTGGACCAATTCATGGTGGAGGGAGCCTCTAACCAGCCCAGTTTGGGCAAATTCATGGTGGAGGGAGCCTCTAAACAGCCCAGTTTGGACCAATTCATGGTGGAGGGAGCCTCTAAAAACCCCAGTTTGGACCAATTCATGGTGGAGGGAGCCTCTAACCAGCCCAGTTTGGGCAAATTCATGGTGGAGGGAGCCTCTAAGCAGCCCAGTTTGGGCAAATTCATGGTGGAGGGAGCCTCTAACCAGCCCAGTTTGGACCAATTAATGGTGGAGGGAGCCGCTAAACAGCCCAGTTTGGGCAAATTCATGGTGGAGGGAGCCTCTAAACAGCCCAGTTTGGACCAATTCATGGTGGAGGGAGCCTCTAAAAAACCCAGTTTGGACCAATTCATGGTGGAGGGAGCCTCTAAACAGCCCAGTTTGGGCAAATTCATGGTGGAGGGAGCCTCTAACCAGCCCAGTTTGGACCAATTAATGGTGGAGGGAGCCTCTAACCAGCCCAGTTTGGACCAATTAATGGTGGAGGGAGCCTCTAACCAGCCCAGTTTGGACCAATTAATGGTGGAGGGAGCCTCTAACCACCCCAGTTTGGACCAATTCATGGTGGAGGGAGCCTCTAAACAGCCAAGTTTGGACCAATTCATGGTGGAGGGAGCCTCTAAAAACCCCAGTTTGGACCAATTCATGGTGGAGGGAGCCTCTAACCAGCCCAGTTTGGGCAAATTCATGGTGGAGGGAGCCTCTAAACAGCCCAGTTTGGGCAAATTCATGGTGGAGGGAGCCTCTAACCAGCCCAGTTTGGACCAATTAATGGTGGAGGGAGCCTCTAACCAGCCCAGTTTGGACCAATTAATGGTGGAGGGAGCCTCTAACCAGCCCAGTTTGGACCAATTAATGGTGGAGGGAGACTCTAACCACCCCAGTTTGGACCAATTCATGGTGGAGGGAGCCTCTAAACAGCCAAGTTTGGACCAATTCATGGTGGAGGGAGCCTCTAAAAACCCCAGTTTGGACCAATTCATGGTGGAGGGAGCCTCTAACCAGCCCAGTTTGGGCAAATTCATGGTGGAGGGAGCCTCTAAACAGCCCAGTTTGGGCAAATTAATGGTGGAGGGAGCCTCTAACCACCCCAGTTTGGACCAATTCATGGTGGAGGGAGCCTCTAAACAGCCAAGTTTGGACCAATTCATGGTGGAGGGAGCCTCTAAAAACCCCAGTTTGGACCAATTCATGGTGGAGGGAGCCTCTAACCAGCCCAGTTTGGGCAAATTCATGGTGGAGGGAGCCTCTAAACAGCCCAGTTTGGGCAAATTCATGGTGGAGGGAGCCTCTAAAAAATCCAGTTTGGACCAATTCATGGTGGAGGGAGCCTCTAACCAGCCCAGTTTGGGCAAATTCATGGTGGAGGGAGCCTCTAAACAGCCCAGTTTGGGCAAATTCATGGTGGAGGGAGCCTGTAACCAGCCCAGTTTGGACCAATTAATGGTGGAGGGAGCCGCTAAACAGCCCAGTTTGGGCAAATTCATGGTGGAGGGAGCCTCTAAACAGCCCAGTTTGGACCAATTCATGGTGGAGGGAGCCTCTAAAAAACCCAGTTTGGACCAATTCATGGTGGAGGGAGCCTCTAAACAGCCCAGTTTGGGCAAATTCATGGTGGAGGGAGCCTCTAACCAGCCCAGTTTGGACCAATTAATGGTGGAGGGAGCCTCTAAACAGCCAAGTTTTGGGAAATTCCGCCTCCTCCATCAGAGCCAGCGCTGATTGGCCGAATTCCGTACTCTGGCCAATCAGCGCTGGCCAATGCATTCTATTAGCTTGATGAAGCAGAGTGTGCACAAGGGTTCAAGCGCACCCTCGGCTCTGATGTAGCAGAGCTGAGGCTGCACAAGGGTTCAAGCGCACCCTCGGCTCTGATGTAGGAGAGCCGAGGGTGCACTTGAACCCTTGTGCACCCTCAGCTCTGCTACATCAGAGCCGAGGGTGCGCTTGAACCCTTGTGCACACTCTGCTTCATCAAGCTAATAGAATGCATTGGCCAGCGCTGATTGGCCAATGTATTCTATTAGCCTGATGAAGTAGAGCTGAATGTGTGTGCTAAGCACACACATTCAGCTCTACTTCATCGGGCTAATAGAATGCATTGGCCAGCGCTGATTGGCCAGAGTACGGAACTCGACCAATCAGCGCTGGCTCTGCTGGAGGAGGCGGAGTCTAAGATCGCTCCACACCAGTCTCCATTCAGGTCCGACCTTAGACTCCGCCTCCTCCAGCAGAGCCAGCGCTGATTGGCCGAATTCCGTACTCTGGCCAATCAGCACTGGCTAATGCATTGTATTGGCGTGATGAAGCAGTGCTGAATGTGTGTGCTTAGCACACACATTCAGCTCTACTTCATCGGGCTAATAGAATGCATTGGCCAATCAGCGCTGGCCAATGCATTCTATTAGCGTGAACTGAGTTTGCACAGGGGTTCTAGTGCACCCTCGGCTCTGCTACATCAGATTGCTACATCTGATGTAGCAGTGCCGAGTGTGCATCAGATGTGTAGTTGAGCAAAACTGACTCAGCACTGCTAAGTCTGCATTCGCATAGGAATGCATTGGCCAGCCTTCGGCCAATCAGCGCTGGCTCTGCCGGAGGAGGCGGAGTCTAAGGTCGGACCTGAATGGAGACTGGTGTGGAGCGATCTTAGACTCCGCCTCCTCCAGCAGAGCCAGCGCTGATTGGTCGAGTTCCGTACTCTGACCAATCAGCGCTGGCCAATGCATTCTATTAGCCCGATGAAGTAGAGCTGAATGTGTGTGCTTAGCACACACATTCAGCTCTACTTCATCAGGCTAATAGAATACATTGGCCAATCAGCGCTGGCCAATGCATTCTATTAGCTTGATGAAGCAGAGTGTGCACAAGGGTTCAAGCGCACCCTCGGCTCTGATGTAGCAGAGCTGAGGGTGCACAAGGGTTCAAGTGCACCCTCGGCTCTCCTACATCAGAGCCGAGGGTGCGCTTGAACCCTTGTGCAGCCTCGGCTCTGCTACATCAGAGCCGAGGGTGCGCTTGAACCCTTGTGCACACTCTGCTTCATCAAGCTAATAGAATGCATTGGCCAGCACTGATTGGCCAGAGTACGGAATTCGGCCAATCAGCGCTGGCCAATGCATCCCTATGGGAAAAAGTTTATCTCACAAAAATCACAATTACACACCCGATAGAGCCCCAAAAAGTTATTTTTAATAACATTCCCCCCTAAATAAAGGTTATCCCTAGCTATCCCTGCCTGTACAGCTATCCCTGTCTCATAGTCACAAAGTTCACATTCTCATATGACCCGGATTTGAAATCCACTATTCGTCTAAAAAGGAGGTCACCTGATTTCGGCAGCCAATGACTTTTTCCAATTTTTTTCAATGCCCCCGGTGTCGTAGTTCCTGTCCCACCTCCCCTGCGCTGTTATTGGTGCAAAAAAGGCGCCAGGGAAGGTGGGAGGGGAATCGAATTTTGGCGCACTTTACCACGTGGTGTTCGATTCGATTCGAACATGGCGAACACCCTGATATCCGATCGAACATGTGTTCGATAGAACACTGTTCGCTCATCTCTATCTATTACTAGAGATGAGCGAACACTAAAATGTTCGAGGTTCGAAATTCGATTCGAACAGCCGCTCAATGTTCGTGTGTTCGAATGGGTTTCGAACCCCATTATAGTCTATGGGGAACAGATACTCGTTAAGGGGGAAACCCAAATCCGTGTCTGGAGGGTCACCAAGTCCACTATGACACCCCAGGAAATGATGCCAACACCTCTGGAATGACACTGGGACAGCAGGGGAAGCATGTCTGGGGGCATCTAACACACCAAAGACCCTCTATTACCCCAACATCACAGCCTAACAACTACACACTTTACACACTCAATACCACCTCTCTGACAGTAGGAAAACACCTTGAAACATGTGTATTTGGCACTTGCAGTGAGGAGAGCTTGTCACCAGCAGTGAATTTGGCCCTTGTAGTAAGTTGAGGTTGGCACCAACATTTGTTTTGAAAATCAGGGTGGATTGAGCCTCTAACCAGCAGAGTTTGGGCAAATTCATGGTGGAGGGAGCCTCTAAACACCCCAGTTTGGGCAAATTCATGGTGGAGGGAGCCTCTAAAAACCCCAGTTTGGACCAATTCATGGTGGAGGGAGCCTCTAACCAGCCCAGTGTGGGCAAATTCATGGTGGAGGGAGCCTCTAAAAAACCCAGTTTGGACCAATTCATGGTGGAGGGAGCCTCTAACCAGCCCAGTTTGGGCAAATTCATGGTGGAGGGAGCCTCTAAAAACCCCAGTTTGGACCAATTCATGGTGGAGGGAGCCTCTAACCAGCCCAGTGTGGGCAAATTCATGGTGGAGGGAGCCTCTAAAAAACCCAGTTTGGACCAATTCATGGTGGAGGGAGCCTCTAACCAGCCCAGTTTGGGCAAATTCATGGTGGAGGGAGCCTCTAACCAGCCCAGTTTGGGCAAATTCATGGTGAAGGGAGCCTCTAAAAAACCCAGTTTGGACCAATTCATGGTGGAGGGAGCCTCTAACCAGCCCAGTTTGGGCAAATTCATGGTGGAGGGAGCCTCTAACCAGCCCAGTTTGGACCAATTAATGGTGGAGGGAGCCTCTAACCAGCCCAGTTTGGACCAATTAATGGTGGAGGGAGCCTCTAACCAGCCCAGTTTGGACCAATTAATGGTGGAGGGAGCCTCTAACCAGCCCAGTTTGGACCAATTAATGGTGGAGGGAGCCTCTAACCACCCCAGTTTGGACCAATTCATGGTGGAGGGAGCCTCTAAACAGCCAAGTTTGGACCAATTCATGGTGGAGGGAGCCTCTAAAAACCCCAGTTTGGACCAATTCATGGTGGAGGGAGCCTCTAACCAGCCCAGTTTGGGCAAATTCATGGTGGAGGGAGCCTCTAAACAGCCCAGTTTGGGCAAATTCATGGTGGAGGGAGCCTCTAACCAGCCCAGTTTGGACCAATTAATGGTGGAGGGAGCCGCTAAACAGCCCAGTTTGGGCAAATTCATGGTGGAGGGAGCCTCTAAACAGCCCAGTTTGGACCAATTCATGGTGGAGGGAGCCTCTAAAAAACCCAGTTTGGACCAATTCATGGTGGAGGGAGCCTCTAAACAGCCCAGTTTGGGCAAATTCATGGTGGAGGGAGCCTCTAACCAGCCCAGTTTGGACCAATTAATGGTGGAGGGAGCCTCTAACCAGCCCAGTTTGGACCAATTAATGGTGGAGGGAGCCTCTAACCAGCCCAGTTTGGACCAATTAATGGTGGAGGGAGCCTCTAACCAACCCAGTTTGGACCAATTCATGGTGGAGGGAGCCTCTAAACAGCCAAGTTTGGACCAATTCATGGTGGAGGGAGCCTCTAAAAACCCCAGTTTGGACCAATTCATGGTGGAGGGAGCCTCTAACCAGCCCAGTTTGGGCAAATTCATGGTGGAGGGAGCCTCTAAACAGCCCAGTTTGGGCAAATTCATGGTGGAGGGAGCCTCTAACCAGCCCAGTTTGGACCAATTAATGGTGGAGGGAGCCGCTAAACAGCCCAGTTTGGGCAAATTCATGGTGGAGGGAGCCTCTAAACAGCCCAGTTTGGACCAATTCATGGTGGAGGGAGCCTCTAAAAAACCCAGTTTGGACCAATTCATGGTGGAGGGAGCCTCTAAACAGCCCAGTTTGGGCAAATTCATGGTGGAGGGAGCCTCTAACCAGCCCAGTTTGGACCAATTAATGGTGGAGGGAGCCTCTAACCAGCCCAGTTTGGACCAATTAATGGTGGAGGGAGCCTCTAACCAGCCCAGTTTGGACCAATTAATGGTGGAGGGAGCCTCTAACCACCCCAGTTAGGACCACTTCATGGTGGAGGGAGCCTCTAAACAGCCAAGTTTGGACCAATTCATGGTGGAGGGAGCCTCTAAAAACCCCAGTTTGGACCAATTCATGGTGGAGGGAGCCTCTAACCAGCCCAGTTTGGGCAAATTCATGGTGGAGGGAGCCTCTAAACAGCCCAGTTTGGGCAAATTAATGGTGGAGGGAGCCTCTAACCACCCCAGTTTGGACCAATTCATGGTGGAGGGAGCCTCTAAACAGCCAAGTTTGGACCAATTCATGGTGGAGGGAGCCTCTAAAAACCCCAGTTTGGACCAATTCATGGTGGAGGGAGCCTCTAACCAGCCCAGTTTGGGCAAATTCATGGTGGAGGGAGCCTCTAAACAGCCCAGTTTGGGCAAATTCATGGTGGAGGGAGCCTCTAAAAAATCCAGTTTGGACCAATTCATGGTGGAGGGAGCCTCTAACCAGCCCAGTTTGGGCAAATTCATGGTGGAGGGAGCCTCTAAACAGCCCAGTTTGGGCAAATTCATGGTGGAGGGAGCCTGTAACCAGCCCAGTTTGGACCAATTAATGGTGGAGGGAGCCGCTAAACAGCCCAGTTTGGGCAAATTCATGGTGGAGGGAGCCTCTAAACAGCCCAGTTTGGACCAATTCATGGTGGAGGGAGCCTCTAAAAAACCCAGTTTGGACCAATTCATGGTGGAGGGAGCCTCTAAACAGCCCAGTTTGGGCAAATTCATGGTGGAGGGAGCCTCTAACCAGCCCAGTTTGGACCAATTAATGGTGGAGGGAGCCTCTAAACAGCCAAGTTTTGGGAAATTCATGGTGGAGGGAGCCTCTAACCAGCCCAGTTTGGACCAATTAATGGTGGAGGGAGCCTCTAAACAGCCCAGTTTGGACCAATTCATGGTGGAGGGAGCCTCTAACCAGCCCAGTTTGGGCAAATTCATGGTGGAGGGAGCCTCTAAACAGCCCAGTTTGGACCAATTCATGGTGGAGGGAGCCTCTAAAAACCCCAGTTTGGACCAATTCATGGTGGAGGGAGCCTCTAACCAGCCCAGTTTGGGCAAATTCATGGTGGAGGGAGCCTCTAAACAGCCCAGTTTGGGCAAATTCATGGTGGAGGGAGCCTCTAACCAGCCCAGTTTGGACCAATTAATGGTGGAGGGAGCCGCTAAACAGCCCAGTTTGGGCAAATTCATGGTGGAGGGAGCCTCTAAACAGCCCAGTTTGGACCAATTCATGGTGGAGGGAGCCTCTAAAAAACCCAGTTTGGACCAATTCATGGTGGAGGGAGCCTCTAAACAGCCCAGTTTGGGCAAATTCATGGTGGAGGGAACCTCTAACCAGCCCAGTTTGGACCAATTAATGGTGGAGGGAGCCTCTAACCAGCCCAGTTTGGACCAATTAATGGTGGAGGGAGCCTCTAACCAGCCCAGTTTGAACCAATTAATGGTGGAGGGAGCCTCTAACCACCCCAGTTTGGACCAATTCATGGTGGAGGGAGCCTCTAAACAGCCAAGTTTGGACCAATTCATGGTGGAGGGAGCCTCTAAAAACCCCAGTTTGGACCAATTCATGGTGGAGGGAGCCTCTAACCAGCCCAGTTTGGGCAAATTCATGGTGGAGGGAGCCTCTAAACAGCCCAGTTTGGGCAAATTCATGGTGGAGGGAGCCTCTAACCAGCCCAGTTTGGACCAATTAATGGTGGAGGGAGCCGCTAAACAGCCCAGTTTGGGCAAATTCATGGTGGAGGGAGCCTCTAAACAGCCCAGTTTGGACCAATTCATGGTGGAGGGAGCCTCTAAAAAACCCAGTTTGGACCAATTCATGGTGGAGGGAGCCTCTAAACAGCCCAGTTTGGGCAAATTCATGGTGGAGGGAGCCTCTAACCAGCCCAGTTTGGACCAATTAATGGTGGAGGGAGCCTCTAACCAGCCCAGTTTGGACCAATTAATGGTGGAGGGAGCCTCTAACCAGCCCAGTTTGGACCAATTAATGGTGGAGGGAGCCTCTAACCACCCCAGTTTGGACCAATTCATGGTGGAGGGAGCCTCTAAACAGCCAAGTTTGGACCAATTCATGGTGGAGGGAGACTCTAAAAACCCCAGTTTGGACCAATTCATGGTGGAGGGAGCCTCTAACCAGCCCAGTTTGGGCAAATTCATGGTGGAGGGAGCCTCTAAACAGCCCAGTTTGGGCAAATTAATGGTGGAGGGAGCCTCTAACCACCCCAGTTTGGACCAATTCATGGTGGAGGGAGCCTCTAAACAGCCAAGTTTGGACCAATTCATGGTGGAGGGAGCCTCTAAAAACCCCAGTTTGGACCAATTCATGGTGGAGGGAGCCTCTAACCAGCCCAGTTTGGGCAAATTCATGGTGGAGGGAGCCTTTAAACAGCCCAGTTTGGGCAAATTCATGGTGGAGGGAGCCTCTAAAAAACCCAGTTTGGACCAATTCATGGTGGAGGGAGCCTCTAACCAGCCCAGTTTGGGCAAATTCATGGTGGAGGGAGCCTCTAAACAGCCCAGTTTGGGCAAATTCATGGTGGAGGGAGCCTCTAACCAGCCCAGTTTGGACCAATTAATGGTGGAGGGAGCCGCTAAACAGCCCAGTTTGGGCAAATTCATGGTGGAGGGAGCCTCTAAACAGCCCAGTTTGGACCAATTCATGGTGGAGGGAGCCTCTAAAAAACCCAGTTTGGACCAATTCATGGTGGAGGGAGCCTCTAAACAGCCCAGTTTGGGCAAATTCATGGTGGAGGGAGCCTCTAACCAGCCCAGTTTGGACCAATTAATGGTGGAGGGAGCCTCTAAACAGCCAAGTTTTGGGAAATTCATGGTGGAGGGAGCCTCTAACCAGCCCAGTTTGGACCAATTAATGGTGGAGGGAGCCTCTAAACAGCCCAGTTTGGACCAATTCATGGTGGAGGGAGCCTCTAACCAGCCCAGTTTGGGCAAATTCATGGTGGAGGGAGCCTCTAAACAGCCCAGTTTGGGCAAATTCATGGTGGAGGGAGCCTCTAACCAGCCCAGTTTGGACCAATTAATGGTGGAGGGAGCCGCTAAACAGCCCAGTTTGGACCAATTCATGGTGGAGGGAGCCTCTAAAAACCCCAGTTTGGACCAATTCATGGTGGAGGGAGCCTCTAAAAAACCCAGTTTGGACCAATTCATGGTGGAGGGAGCCTCTAACCAGCCCAGTTTGGGCAAATTCATGGTGGAGGGAGCCTCTAACCAGCAGAGTTGTGGGAAAGCAGGGTGGAGGGAGCCTCTAACCAGCAGAGTTGGTGGAAATCAGGGTGGAGGGAGCCTCTAACCAGCAAAGTTGGGGGAAATCATGTTGGAGGGAGCCTAGTATTAGCAGAATTGTGCAACGCTTATGGTGGATGAGTATGAGGATGCGGAGGAATTGGAGAGGTTGAGTACAGACATGGAGTTTCATGTTGGGGTGCTTTACACAGGTGGGCACAAAAATGAAGGCTCTATCCAGTGGTGGTTCATTTTTATCAAAGTGAGCCGGTCGGCACTCTCAGCTGACAGACGGGTGCGCTTGTCAGTGATGATGCCACCGGCTGCACTGAACACCCTCTCAGATAGGACGCTGGCGGCAGGACAGGACAGCACCTCCAAGGCATATAGGGCAAGTTCAAGCCACAGGTCCAACTTCGACACCCAATACGTGTAGGGCGCAGAGGGGTCGGAGAGGACAGGGCTGTGGTCGGAAAGGTATTCCCGCAACATGCGCCTATACTTCTCACGCCTGGTGACACTAGGACCCTCCGTGGCGGCACTTTGGCGAGGGGGTGCCATCAAGGTGTCCCAGACCTTAGACAGTGTGCCCCTCGTTTGTGTGGACCGGTGAGAACTTGGTTGCCTACTGGAGGAACTGCCCTCCCTGCCGCCAACGTCACATGCTGGAAACATCTCCATCATATTCTGCACCAATTGCCTGTGGCAAGCATTGATGCGATTGGCCCTCCCCTCTACCGGAATAAAAGACGAGATGTTGTTTTTATACCGGGGGTCAAGGATAGCAAAGATCCAGTACTGGTTGTCCTCCATGATTTTGACAATACGCTTGTCGGTTGTAAAGCACCCCAACATGAACTCAGCCATGTCTGCCACAGTGTTAGTTGGCATGACTCCTCTGGCCCCACCGGAAAGTTCAATCTCCATTTCCTCCTCATCCTCCATGTCTACCCATCCGCGCTGCAACAATGGGACGATTCGAAGTTGCCCGGAAGCCTCCTGTATCACCATCACATCATCGGACAACTCTTCTTCCTCCTCCTCCTCCTCCTCCTCCTCCTCCTCCATTAAACGCAGTGAAGCGGACAGATGTGTGGACCTACTCTCCAGCTGTGACGGATCGGATGCTATCCCTAACTCCTCTGTGTGATCTGAGTTATCCCTGATGTCAATCAGGGATTCTCTCAGAACACACAAGAGCGGGATTGTAAGGCTCACCATCGCATCCTCAGAGCTCACCCTCCTTGTGGACTCCTCAAAGACCCGTAGGATGTCACAAAGGTCTCTCATCCATGGCCACTCATGGATGTGAAACTGAGGCAGCTGACTTTGTGGCACCCTAGGGTTTTGTAGCTGGTATTCCATCAAAGGTCTCTGCTGCTCAACCACTCTATTCAACATCTGAAACGTTGAGTTCCAGCGTGTGGGGACGTCGCACAAAAGCCGGTGTTGTGGCACATGCAGGCGTTGCTGGAGAGATTTTAAGCTAGCAGCGGCTACTGTCGACTTGCGAAAGTGGGCGCACATGCGCCGCACTTTCACAAGTAGCTCTGGAACATTGGGGTAGCTCTTTAGGAAACGTTGCACCACTAGGTTGAAGACGTGGGCCAGGCATGGAACATGTTGGAGTCCGGCAAGCTCCAGAGCTGCTACCAGGTTCCGGCCGTTATCACAAACGACCATGCCTGGGCCCAGGTGCAGCGGCTCAAACCATATTGCCGTCTCATCGAGGAGGGCATCCCTCACCTCGGAGGCAGTGTGCTGTCTGTCCCCCAAGCTGATCAGCTTCAGCACAGCCTGCTGACGTCTACCAACGCCAGTGCTGCAACGTTTCCAACTCGTAGCTGGGGTCAATCTAACAGCGGAGGAGGAGGCGGTGGCAGAGGAGGAGGCGGTGGCGGAGGAGGAGGCGGTAGAGGAGGAGGAGGAGGGGGGTGTTCTTCTCGTGTCCCTGCCAGGAATGTTAGGCGGGGAGACGAGGTACACCGGGCCAGTTTGGGAAGCAGTCCCAGCCTCAACTACATTCACCCAGTGTGCCGTCAGTGAAATGTAGCGTCCCTGTCCGCATGCACTTGTCCACGCGTCGGTGGTCAAGTGGACCTTTGTGCAAAGCGCGGAACTAAGGGCCCGCCTGATGTTGAGTGACACGTGCTGGTGCAAGGCGGGGACGGCACACCGGGAGAAGTAGTGACGGCTAGGGACGGCATAGCGAGGTGCCGCAGTTGCCATCAGGTCCAGGAAGGCGGGAGTTTCAACAAGCCGGAACGCCAACATCTCCTGGGCCAGCAGTTTAGCGATGTTGGCGTTCAAGGCTTGCGCGTGTGGGTGGTTAGCAGTGTATTTCTGCCGCCGCTCCAATGTCTGAGAGATGGTGGGTTGTTGTAAAGAAACGCCTGATGGTGCCTTTGATGGTGCAGGAGAAGGAGATAAGACAGGACCAGGGGAGGATGAGGTAGAAGTCAACAAAGTGGCGGAGGCAGATGAAGTGGTGTCCTGGCTCGTCCTCTGGAGTGCATCGCCAGCACAGTCAGCAGTGGCAGTGGCAGAGGCAGAGGCAGTGGCAGAGGCAGTGGCAGTGGCGTGAACGGCAGGCGGCCTTTGTCCTGCCGTTGCTGCCTGCCACTGATTCCAGTGCTTGGATTCCAAATGACGGCGCATTGAAGTGGTGGACAGGTTGCTCTTCTCAGAGCCCCTAATCAATTTCGAGAGGCAAATTGTGCAGACAACACTATATCTGTCCTCGGCGCATTCCTTGAAAAAACTCCACACCTTCGAGAAACGTGCCCTCGAGGTGGGAGTTTTTCGGGGCTGGGTACGAACTGGAACATCTTGGGAGATTCCGGGTGTGGCCTGGCTTCGCCTAAGCTGCTGACCTCTGCCTCTGCCTCTAGCTACCCTTTTTGGTGCTGCACCTGCCTCAACATCCACACTACTTTCCCCGCTTGACATCCCCCCTGTCCAGGTCGGGTCAGTGTCCTCATCATCCACCACTTCCTCTTCCAACTCCTGTCTCATCTCCTCCTCCCGCACAATGCGCCGGTCAACTGGATGCCCTGACGGCAACTGCGTCACATCATCGTCGATGAGGGTGGGTTGCTGGTCATCCACCACCAAATCGAACGGAGATGGAGGAGACTCTAGTGTTTGAGCATCTGGACACAGATGCTCCTCTGTTAGGTTCGTGGAATCGTGACGTGGAGAGGCAGGTTGAGGGACAATGAAAGGAGCGGAGAACAGCTCTGGGGAGCAGGGACAGTTTGGGTTATTGTTCTGTAAAGCTTCGGAATTTTGGGAGGAAGGAAGACAAGACTGTTGGGTAATAGGAGGAGAGGAGGCAGAGTCTGACTGGCTGCTGGACAATGTGCTGTAAGCGTTCTCTGACAGCCATTGCAAGACCTGTTCCTGGTTCTCGGGCCTACTAAGGTTTGTACCCTGCAGTTTAGTTAATGTGGCAAGCAACCCTGGCACTGTGGAGTGGCGCAATGCTTGCTGCCCCACAGGAGTAGGCACGGGACGCCCTGTGGCTTCACTGCTACCTTGCTCCCCAGAACCATTCCCCCGACCTCGCCCACGGCCTCGTCCACGTCCCTTTCCGGGAGCCTTGCGCATTTTGAATTCCTAGTTAGAAATTGGCACTGTATACCAGTAGTAAAAATTGTGGGTGCACGTAACCCCAATATATTCTTTGAATTACCAGTCAGAAACTGGCACTATATGGCAGTAGCAAGAAATGAGGGTATTTATAACCCCAATATATTCTTTGAATTCCCAGTCAGACAATGGCACTGTATACCAGTAGTAAAAATTGTGGGTGCACGTAACCCCAATATATTCTTTGAATTCCCAGTCAGACAATGGCACTGTATACCAGTAGTAAAAATTGTGGGTGCACGTAACCCCAATATATTCTTTGAATTCCCAGTCAGACACTGGCACTATATGGCAGTAGCAAGAAATGAGGGTATTTGTATTCCCAATATATTCTTTGAATTCCCAGTCAGACAATGGCACTGTATACCAGTAGTAAAAATTGTGGGTGCACGTAACCCCAATATATTCTTTGAATTACCAGTCAGAAACTGGCACTATATGGCAGTAGCAAGAAATGAGGGTATTTATAACCCCAATATATTCTTTGAATTCCCAGTCAGACAATGGCACTGTATACCAGTAGTAAAAATTGTGGGTGCACGTAACCCCAATATATTCTTTGAATTCCCAGTCAGACACTGGCACTATATGGCAGTAGCAAGAAATGAGGGTATTTGTATTCCCAATATATTCTTTGAATTCCCAGTCAGACAATGGCACTGTATACCAGTAGTAAAAATTGTGGGTGCACGTAACCCCAATATATTCTTTGAATTACCAGTCAGAAACTGGCACTATATGGCAGTAGCAAGAAATGAGGGTATTTATAACCCCAATATATTCTTTGAATTCCCAGTCAGACAATGGCACTGTATACCAGTAGTAAAAATTGTGGGTGCACGTAACCCCAATATATTCTTTGAATTCCCAGTCAGACACTGGCACTATATGGCAGTAGCAAGAAATGAGGGTATTTGTATTCCCAATATACTCTTTGAATTCCCAGTCAGACAATGGCACTGTATACCAGTAGTAAAAATTGTGGGTGCACGTAACCCCAATATATTCTTTGAATTACCAGTCAGAAACTGGCACTATATGGCAGTAGCAAGAAATGAGGGTATTTATAACCCCAATATATTCTTTGAATTCCCAGTCAGACAATGGCACTGTATACCAGTAGTAAAAATTGTGGGTGCACGTAACCCCAATATATTCTTTGAATTCCCAGTCAGACACTGGCACTATATGGCAGTAGCAAGAAATGAGGGTATTTGTATTCCCAATATATTCTTTGAATTCCCAGTCAGACAATGGCACTGTATACCAGTAGTAAAAATTGTGGGTGCACGTAACCCCAATATATTCTTTGAATTACCAGTCAGAAACTGGCACTATATGGCAGTAGCAAGAAATGAGGGTATTTATAACCCCAATATATTCTTTGAATTCCCAGTCAGACAATGGCACTGTATACCAGTAGTAAAAATTGTGGGTGCACGTAACCCCAATATATTCTTTGAATTCCCAGTCAGACACTGGCACTATATGGCAGTAGCAAGAAATGAGGGTATTTGTATTCCCAATATATTCTTTGAATTCCCAGTCAGACAATGGCACTGTATACCAGTAGTAAAAATTGTGGGTGCACGTAACCCCAATATATTCTTTGAATTCCCAGTCAGACAATGGCACTGTATACCAGTAGTAAAAATTGTGGGTGCACGTAACCCCAATACATTCTTTGAATTCCCAGTCAGACACTGGCACTATATGGCAGTAGCAAGAAATGAGGGTATTTGTATTCCCAATATATTCTTTGAATTCCCAGTCAGACAATGGCACTGTATACCAGTAGTAAAAATTGTGGGTGCACGTAACCCCAATATATTCTTTGAATTCCCAGTCAGACAATGGCACTGTATACCAGTAGTAAAAATTGTGGGTGCACGTAACCCCAATACATTCTTTGAATTCCCAGTCAGACACTGGCACTATATGGCAGTAGCAAGAAATGAGGGTATTTGTATTCCCAATATATTCTTTGAATTCCCAGTCAGACAATGGCACTGTATACCAGTAGTAAAAATTGTGGGTGCACGTAACCCCAATATATTGTTTGAATTCCCAGTCAGACACTGGCACTATATGGCAGTAGCAAGAAATGAGGGTATTTGTATTCCCAATATATTCTTTGAATTCCCAGTCAGACAATGGCACTGTATACCAGTAGTAAAAATTGTGGGTGCACGTAACCCCAATATATTCTTTGAATTCCCAGTCAGAAACTGGCACTATATGGCAGTAGCAAGAAATGAGGGTATTTGTATTCCCAATATATTCTTTGAATTCCCAGTCAGACAATGGCACTGTATACCAGTAGTAAAAATTGTGGGTGCACGTAACCCCAATATATTCTTTGAATTCCCAGTCAGACACTGGCACTATATGGCAGTAGCAAGAAATGAGGGTATTTGTATTCCCAATATACTCTTTGAATTCCCAGTCAGACAATGGCACTGTATACCAGTAGTAAAAATTGTGGGTGCACGTAACCCCAATATATTCTTTGAATTACCAGTCAGAAACTGGCACTATATGGCAGTAGCAAGAAATGAGGGTATTTATAACCCCAATATATTCTTTGAATTCCCAGTCAGACAATGGCACTGTATACCAGTAGTAAAAATTGTGGGTGCACGTAACCCCAATATATTCTTTGAATTCCCAGTCAGACACTGGCACTATATGGCAGTAGCAAGAAATGAGGGTATTTGTATTCCCAATATATTCTTTGAATTCCCAGTCAGACAATGGCACTGTATACCAGTAGTAAAAATTGTGGGTGCACGTAACCCCAATATATTCTTTGAATTACCAGTCAGAAACTGGCACTATATGGCAGTAGCAAGAAATGAGGGTATTTATAACCCCAATATATTCTTTGAATTCCCAGTCAGACAATGGCACTGTATACCAGTAGTAAAAATTGTGGGTGCACGTAACCCCAATATATTCTTTGAATTCCCAGTCAGACACTGGCACTATATGGCAGTAGCAAGAAATGAGGGTATTTGTATTCCCAATATATTCTTTGAATTCCCAGTCAGACAATGGCACTGTATACCAGTAGTAAAAATTGTGGGTGCACGTAACCCCAATATATTCTTTGAATTACCAGTCAGAAACTGGCACTATATGGCAGTAGCAAGAAATGAGGGTATTTATAACCCCAATATATTCTTTGAATTCCCAGTCAGACAATGGCACTGTATACCAGTAGTAAAAATTGTGGGTGCACGTAACCCCAATATATTCTTTGAATTCCCAGTCAGACAATGGCACTGTATACCAGTAGTAAAAATTGTGGGTGCACGTAACCCCAATATATTCTTTGAATTCCCAGTCAGACACTGGCACTATATGGCAGTAGCAAGAAATGAGGGTATTTGTATTCCCAATATATTCTTTGAATTCCCAGTCAGACAATGGCACTGTATACCAGTAGTAAAAATTGTGGGTGCACGTAACCCCAATATATTCTTTGAATTACCAGTCAGAAACTGGCACTATATGGCAGTAGCAAGAAATGAGGGTATTTATAACCCCAATATATTCTTTGAATTCCCAGTCAGACAATGGCACTGTATACCAGTAGTAAAAATTGTGGGTGCACGTAACCCCAATATATTCTTTGAATTCCCAGTCAGACACTGGCACTATATGGCAGTAGCAAGAAATGAGGGTATTTGTATTCCCAATATATTCTTTGAATTCCCAGTCAGACAATGGCACTGTATACCAGTAGTAAAAATTGTGGGTGCACGTAACCCCAATATATTCTTTGAATTACCAGTCAGAAACTGGCACTATATGGCAGTAGCAAGAAATGAGGGTATTTATAACCCCAATATATTCTTTGAATTCCCAGTCAGACAATGGCACTGTATACCAGTAGTAAAAATTGTGGGTGCACGTAACCCCAATATATTCTTTGAATTCCCAGTCAGACACTGGCACTATATGGCAGTAGCAAGAAATGAGGGTATTTGTATTCCCAATATACTCTTTGAATTCCCAGTCAGACAATGGCACTGTATACCAGTAGTAAAAATTGTGGGTGCACGTAACCCCAATATATTCTTTGAATTACCAGTCAGAAACTGGCACTATATGGCAGTAGCAAGAAATGAGGGTATTTATAACCCCAATATATTCTTTGAATTCCCAGTCAGACAATGGCACTGTATACCAGTAGTAAAAATTGTGGGTGCACGTAACCCCAATATATTCTTTGAATTCCCAGTCAGACACTGGCACTATATGGCAGTAGCAAGAAATGAGGGTATTTGTATTCCCAATATATTCTTTGAATTCCCAGTCAGACAATGGCACTGTATACCAGTAGTAAAAATTGTGGGTGCACGTAACCCCAATATATTCTTTGAATTACCAGTCAGAAACTGGCACTATATGGCAGTAGCAAGAAATGAGGGTATTTATAACCCCAATATATTCTTTGAATTCCCAGTCAGACAATGGCACTGTATACCAGTAGTAAAAATTGTGGGTGCACGTAACCCCAATATATTCTTTGAATTCCCAGTCAGACACTGGCACTATATGGCAGTAGCAAGAAATGAGGGTATTTATAACCCCAATATATTCTTTGAATTCCCAGTCAGACAATGGCACTGTATACCAGTAGTAAAAATTGTGGGTGCACGTAACCCCAATATATTCTTTGAATTCCCAGTCAGACAATGGCACTGTATACCAGTAGTAAAAATTGTGGGTGCACGTAACCCCAATACATTCTTTGAATTCCCAGTCAGACACTGGCACTATATGGCAGTAGCAAGAAATGAGGGTATTTGTATTCCCAATATATTCTTTGAATTCCCAGTCAGACAATGGCACTGTATACCAGTAGAAAAAATTGTGGGTGCACGTAACCCCAATATATTGTTTGAATTCCCAGTCAGACACTGGCACTATATGGCAGTAGCAAGAAATGAGGGTATTTGTATTCCCAATATATTCTTTGAATTCCCAGTCAGACAATGGCACTGTATACCAGTAGTAAAAATTGTGGGTGCACGTAACCCCAATATATTCTTTGAATTCCCAGTCAGAAACTGGCACTATATGGCAGTAGCAAGAAATGAGGGTATTTGTATTCCCAATATATTCTTTGAATTCCCAGTCAGACAATGGCACTGTATACCAGTAGTAAAAATTGTGGGTGCACGTAACCCCAATATATTCTTTGAATTCCCAGTCAGACACTGGCACTATATGGCAGTAGCAAGAAATGAGGGTATTTGTATTCCCAATATACTCTTTGAATTCCCAGTCAGACAATGGCACTGTATACCAGTAGTTAAAATTGTGGGTGCACGTAACCCCAATATATTCTTTGAATTACCAGTCAGAAACTGGCACTATATGGCAGTAGCAAGAAATGAGGGTATTTATAACCCCAATATATTCTTTGAATTCCCAGTCAGACAATGGCACTGTATACCAGTAGTAAAAATTGTGGGTGCACGTAACCCCAATATATTCTTTGAATTCCCAGTCAGACACTGGCACTATATGGCAGTAGCAAGAAATGAGGGTATTTGTATTCCCAATATATTCTTTGAATTCCCAGTCAGACAATGGCACTGTATACCAGTAGTAAAAATTGTGGGTGCACGTAACCCCAATATATTCTTTGAATTCCCAGTCAGACACTGGCACTATATGGCAGTAGCAAGAAATGAGGGTATTTGTATTCCCAATATACTCTTTGAATTCCCAGTCAGACAATGGCACTGTATACCAGTAGTAAAAATTGTGGGTGCACGTAACCCCAATATATTCTTTGAATTCCCAGTCAGACACTGGCACTATATGGCAGTAGCAAGAAATGAGGGTATTTGTATTCCCAATATACTCTTTGAATTCCCAGTCAGACAATGGCACTGTATACCAGTAGTAAAAATTGTGGGTGTATATAGCCCCAATTCTATTGCTAGGGGACTTGCAGGGTATTTCTGGGGTGAAGGTGGGGGGGCACACCGTTGGAACGGGTATCGGGGTATATATCGGGTATACGGGAATACACTGACAGTGTATTCCATTCAGGATCCTGGGAAAGCTGGGTTGCGGCGATTGAGCCCGTCAGTGCCACGTTACACTGACAAGCTTCTCCCTGGAATTTAGCTCTTACAAGAGCTGTTGTGGTTGTCTTCTCCTTCCTATCCTAGCCTGTCCCTGCCTACCCAGAATCTAAGCCCTAGCTAGCTGGACGGAAACCTCCGTCCTCGGTGAATTGCAAGCTCAGAATGACGCGAACCTGGGCGGCGCTGTTCTTTTAAATTAGAGGTCACATGTTTTCGGCAGCCAATGGGTTTTGCCTACTTTTCTCAACGTCACCGGTGTCGTAGTTCCTGTCCCACCTACCCTGCGCTGTTATTGGAGCAAAAAAGGCGCCAGGGAAGGTGGGAGGGGAATCGAGTAATGGCGCACTTTACCACGCGGTGTTCGATTCGATTCGAACATGCCGAACAGCCTAATATCCGATCGAACATGAGTTCGATAGAACACTGTTCGCTCATCTCTATCTATTACTAGTTTAGGAGGCTTTTTCGATATAACCGACTTCCTTTATCTCTAATATTCCCAATAAGCACAGCTGATAGTCTTACAACCCTGTTTGTCCATCCTCGCCATTATTTAGCTAAATGTTGCTGCCTCTTTCCATACAAGACAAACTTCTCCAAGCAAAACAAGACGGACGTCACGTACGTTGATATTTATTCTCTTATGTAAAGAGCTGACTTTGGTACTTGCTCAGGAAATATATTACACTTTCTAGTTTGGTTTTATTAGCTTTGTGATGTTTCAGGTAATACAACTGACAAAGGCAAAAGTAGAATTCGGAGGAGAAAGATCCTTTTATTGGCGAAATGTTCCTCTTTTATATACTTCATGAGATGAATGTAAAGAATCGTCTTTTCACAAACAAGTTTATGTTCAGATAATAACTTATAAAATGATTTCACTCCTGTCTACAGAAAGTCCTATGAAGCCCCTTGTGTTGTGAATCCTTGTATGAATAATTACAGATTATGCGGAGACATCTGCCCTTTTTATTTCACTTATCAATCCGAGAGCTTAGACGTATGTTTGTGACACTTGAAAGTGAACCTTGCATGAAATGTTAAGGGTTTCGCAGTTCATTTTAATGGTCTGATGATTTCAGTTTAACAAATCCAATATGGGGAATTGTGGGCTAAGCACATTCTAAATGGACTCTTAGCAGCTCAGATGTTTTATAAGCCTGTCATATCATTTCGTTTAGACAGACTGAGAATGTGGTCCAGAAGTCATTCATTGTAACTGAACATTTTCCATGTCGAGATATTTTCGAAATATATTTAAGCAGAATTTTAAAAGCACCAGATGTTAATGCTCTTTTTTTAGGAAATTATTTCTCCGGGGTGAAATAGAAGGAACCATCTGTAAATTTATTCTAGAAAATTGGTGCAGTAAATCTGTAAAGAATCTAAAGCAAATAAGCAACGAAAGAAAGTTATTTCATGGAAATGGGCCTATATGGACACGTGCTAAAATATATACGACTGCAATATGTAAAATGACAAATGTACTTGAAATGGTGCATAACCCCTGGCGAACCGGCTACTATTCCAATTGCAATATTTACCTGATAATTGGTAGACATATAATAAAATTTATGTATAATATGTTGAAATACATTTGAAATAACTACAATTCAACAGTGTTTACTCTACTCAGATTTAAGATGGTCATACCTATCATGTGTCCCAATTTCCCCCAATAGTAGAAGTAGGGAAAACAGCAATCAGTTTCCCACTTTCCCTTTAGATAACATGCAAGCTCAACCACGTGAAGTCAGGAGGAATAGTTTTTGGCTTCTAAATGACCAACTATTGTCCTGCCTAGGTTTGTGAAATATATAACACAATAGCAAAGTGGGGCTAAACTGTTTTCTGGCCCCTCTCACTTCACCTTCCTGACCCACAAACCCAAATAAAGTATAAATTATGTCCAGAAAATTATCACTTGTTAGCACAAGGGCAGAGGTATAAGCTCCTGGGCCCCAATGTAAAATTTGTAACAAGTCTCTCCCTCATCATGTGCTTTTATATCACCAGTGCTCGATAGAGTTCTAGTTGCCAGTTACTTATGCACCCTAACAACGCCAGATTATTAGTATCTCCAGAGTAGGTCAAAATCAGAGACTGGCGACCCTTCCCTCTGCTGCTTTCAGTTTTGAAATGGTAAATGTCAGCGAACCCATTATAGCCAATGGTGTCCATGTTAAACCACTGCTTTAGTGATCCATTGTTCAGTCCACCAGTGGATACAAACAACAGAAACTGCAGCGCTAGTGTGAACCTAACGCTATGCTTGAGATTTATTCAGCCAAAAGAAATGGACAGATCTGTAATTTGTGTGTTGCTACATGTAAAGATATTTGTCCTTCGAAATGTGCCATACAGTGTTGTTTTGGTTTTACAATCAATTATGAGTATGAAATTGTTTCAAAAGTTGTAAAAGTTTAAACGTGTTCACAATGATTTCAGGGAATTGGTGACCAATAACTGCTGTGGAGAAGGTAGCTTGGTAGAAGCAATGGTGCGGTCCCAAACAGTCAAAGACAGGGACACAAAATATACAGCAAACAATTTTATTTAGAAAAACAGGCAAACAGGCACAAAATGAGCAAAACAAAATGCAGCCTTAACGTCAGGCAAGAAGAAAACAGAATCCTGCTCGTCTGAGCAACTAACTTAACAGAAATGATAACATAACTATATGTGTGGCTTACTACCAGCCACATGAACAAAACAAGTGCAATATAGTCTCACCGGACTCAGGGTTGCAGGACAGACCCAAATGCCTCCTCTCACTCCCAGGATTTGTACTGGAATGCAGGATCTGCAGCCTTTTCTGGCCCAGTAATGAGCCAAGGACTCACACCTAGAGCGGAGGCCTACTCAAGATCCCTACTGGACCACACATAAGTTAAAAACCTGGGGGAGATATAGTGTGATTCCAGCACTCTACCTGTAACCTTCTCACATTGCTTAAGATTTTGTTATATGTAAATTGAGGCCCGAGCCCACCAGAGGTCACAGTTCTAACACATAGACTGAAGGGGAGCTACCAAGTTTTGTACTAAGAAACTCTCTTAGCGCTACCTGGTAGAAAAATAATAATGTACAAGAGTATAATCCAATGAGTAGAAATAGTAAATGGAAATGGAATTTCTACTAATCAAAATCTTCTCTTACCTTTTCCTCTCCCGGAGAAACAATTAATAATACGGTTCCATTTTCCTTTGTTCTTTCTCACTTTTTCTAACTCTTCCATTCTCTCCCATTTAATTACCTGTCTTCACAAAGACACAGAATCAGATTGTCTTCTTGCACTCGACTGTAGCATTTTCAACATTCGTTGCAATCATTATGCAAATGAGAGAAGTTAGCTAATAATATTGTACCTTTCTCATTATGTTTTTGCTTTCAGCTAAATTCAGATTGGGTGCTTCCTCACACCTCCGATACGCGCACAAACAATTTACAATTTTCTACATTTTCCATCATTTTTTTTGCCCTAGCTTCAAGTGACATATAAAAATAATCCACAATCGTGTTACAACTGAAAAATGTAATGAAGGTATTGTAATTGTTATTACCATTTCCCCATTGTGCATCACTATGCGGTTATGTCCGGAAGGCACTTTATAATATTATAATGTTTACTATGACAGCAACCAAAATGCAGGTCTGGGTGACAAGCTGCTTTCAGCTAGCATGCAAATGTGTAGCACACAAGGGTTTAACAAAACCGTCTGCCACAATCACAAGCTATTGCTCTATAAAGTTTAATCAGTTCTGAAGGAGGAAACATATTAATCTGTCCAAAGTCATGAACATTTCCAAACATTTAGTCAAAGTCAATTTATAGAGAATTTCCACCTAAATCTCAACTGTAAAGACATGTCCTTCAGGTCTCCTCTCCTGTCAGTACGTTAAGGTTTCTTTATTTAACCATTTCTTTATTATCGGTTTGTTGTGTAGGATAGCTGACAAAAAAATATAGCTTTACTAGAATACTGAATGACACCCCTTTTAATTTAAAGGGGTGTTCCATTTTTTTTTTAAACTCTCCTCCCCCTTTGGCCGGGGACCGAGCAAGGAAACTCCTTTAGGTTCCTGATCTTCCTGCCCTTTGGTCAGCATGAGAGCGTGTCAGCAATTCTGTGCCTGAGTAGAGATGTTTTGTACAAACCGAGGATCAATGTTTCACCACTAATTGGCTGACAGACTAACGTGCAAGCAGAAGGTAAACAAAGACTTGGGACATGCTCTTTCCATATGCTATGTTAGGATATCTGAACATCAAATAGGGTAGGGGTAGGATTGATCATTTGGGGCCCTTCTTTAAGGAGCTAGAACAGAGAGAACCAAAAAGCAATGTATTAGGTGTGTCCATGTAGTGGAAAATGTATAGCTGTTTTAATCTTCTGGAAAAGTTAGCCATAAGCTCTTCATTTTAAAATTGGTCATCCCATAAGTAATGCTCTAGTGTCCTCCTTCACATTCTGGTTCTTCTGCTCCAGCAGATTCTCCCAGGTCTCTACCTGAGTTCTGCTGAAGCCACTGATTGGCCTCAGCGGTCACATGACCCCTGAGGCCAATCAGTGGCCTCAGCAAGCCTCAGGAAGAGACCTGTGATGTCACAGGTAGTGACATCAATTGCCCTTTGCTGAATGGCCTCAACGGGACTCCAGAAGAGACCCATCGAGCAGAAGGACTAGAATGTGTCGGAGGACACCAGAGCATCGTAAACAGGTGAGTATGCATTTATTTAAATGTTTTTCACTGCCCCCGAATGATTTAAATATTAAAAGGGTTTTTCCAATTTTGCCTGAACTACCCCTTTAAGTCTAAGGCCTCACATAGTGTGCCACAGGAAAAAGGGCTGCATGAAAAAACAAGGTAGTTTTTCTGCAGTGCTTTTCACAGAAAGTTTGGAGAGGTTTCCTCTATGGACTTTCGGCCAAGCTTTAGGCAACTTTCAGACATCATTATTCTGTTTGGTATTTTGTATTATTATTTTTAATCCACAAACAAGAATGAATCCGAAGCATCAAAGACATGTAAATCTTTTCATTATACTTTTTTCTTTGTATGAACCATGGCAGATTTTTGGCATATGACTACTAATGCAGCCAAGAAAAATTGAAGGGATTTATTTAGACTTATACGGTCACTGTGTTCTGAAGATAGAAACTAAAGAAAGTAAGAGAAATGGAGAAACAAGTAACAATATTTCAGTTCTAGAGCAATAAGGGCTGGTTCACACATGCTGATGTGTTCCGTCTGGAAGGAGTCCGCATGAGGACCCTCCCGGACGGAACACAAGCGCAACTTCAAGCTCTGTGCAGTTCAAGCGCACGGGCCCCATAGACTATAATGGGGTCCGTGTGCTTGCGGCGCACTGCCCGCACAAACGATTTGTGCGGGCAGTGCGTGGCAAGCACACGGACCCAATTATAGTCTATGGAACCCATGCGCCTGAACTGCACAGCGCTTGCAGTTGCGCTTCTGTTCCGTCCGTAGGGGTCCTCATGCGGACCCTTACGGACGGAACACATCAGCATGTGTGAACCGGGCATAAGATGAGTGAAACATCCTGAGCAAAAGCCTAAAATTCATACATATTTTACATTTGTTGCTCATAAGAGGAACGATTGGGTATAGCAGTTAATGTACGCAGCTTTGTCACAAGACCAACTAACTAGAGCACTGCTGTATACTTGATATACAGTATAACTTACTAACTTCATTATATGTGTATATTATACACATGCTTGTTGGCGGATCAAGCAACTTCTCTACTGGTGGTCTGTCTGGGCTGGCCCGAGCCTGTTGGCCATGTGTTCATGCCCTCACCTAACCAAGAAATAACACGAAGCTTGTGATAGGGAATGACATGGTTAAATAGGTTCTCCAGGAATTAAAGATTTGGACCAGAAGGCCAGGAAAGATGAAAAAGAACATACTCTCCTGTACCTGGTGTACCAGTGTCACCAGCCACTGTCCATGCAGCGTCACCCTGGGGCTTGTTCTGGTGGAAGTCCTCACCATGATCTCTGAGGCTAATTAGTGGCCTCAAAGGACGCGGTTCCTTGCCCCACATCCTAACATGTGCAGCAGCCATTTTAGGAAAAAATGCAATTCGATACCACAAAGCATGAGGAAATCTGGATTTGATCCAAATCGAATATGTCCTAAAATTCAGAACAAATTCCAATTTGCAACTTTGATTCACTCATCTCTAGAAACCATGTCAGAAAATGTGAGTTAGATCAGAAATTTACACTAGTTTTTTCTGGCATCTCACACCACCGTAGATACTCCCATCAGTGCATAAGTCATTTGGATACTCTGTATTGCCTGAACAGTCCACTGAAAAAAAAATGTGGAAAACCTAATAAAACTTAACTTTTATTATACAGATAAAATGTGGTCATGTAATAAAATGAAACATATACCTGGTGTGAATTTCCCACTCCCAGGAGCGGTAGCAGTAATTGTTTTTATGGGGGTAACAAGAACCAGTGCCCACCACCAGGGCTCAGGTTAAATATTGAAACTGTGGTTTTAACTGTGTGAATATCTGCTCACCAGTCTCCTTATGTGTTCGGATATTATATTAGGTCAGGTGAAAGGTGTATATTGCTAGGTAGCATTCATTTCATTTACCACACTGTTTGGAAGCATTAAAATGTCTTCTGCTTATCATTTATTTATTCACTTTCCTGACTGTTTTCAACTAGTGATATCTCAGATTCTGTTATATATAGTACCTGAATCTTTGTAGAATCTCAGCCTTCTTGTAATACCAGAACCATTTTTAGGTGATATAAAACCGGAGATACAGCCATTTGATGTGACCGCCCCCCTTTAGTAAATTATTCAGTTCTGCATATTCACAATACACTGTCTACCAATAAGTATTTGGACACCCATGCAAATGAAGATATCTATGGTCATGATGTACAGCACACCTTCCTTAAATAGGAAACAGCATTGGCATTAGTGCATTGGCATTAGTCGCATGCAAGATGCCACGAAGTGCAGAGTTGTCCGATTTCGAGAAAGGGATACCACAGAAATGGTTGAGCCTTAAGGGAGATAGCAAACGAACTGAATTACCCAAAATTGACAGTGGACTATGTGATTACGAAGTGGAAGGTGAATGGTGATTGTTGGAATGTGCCCCGAGTCAGCAGACCCCCGAAACTGAGAGATAGAGACCAATGAGTGCTGGCCAAAGAAACCACACCCAACCGATGTCTCACATACACCAGGAGTTTCAACAGTCATCCAGGAGTATTGCGTCGATCAATACCATGCGTAAGGAAGCATCTGCTGGTTCTACCAACTATTGGATAGGAATAAATGTTGTTTTTCTATTCTACCACAGGTGTCCAAATACTTATTTGTAGACAGGGTATAAATTTGTACAGACATTCCCTAGAAATAGCTCAGTTAGAGAGTTGTTAGGGAAAATGTTAGAGCCTATTTTATAGTAAAAAGTAAGTTAGATAGGATAATAAAGTATATTACCAAAATGGTCACCAAACATCCCCCTACACAATAGTGAGAAAAAAATGGGAGTTATACTTTAATCTAAAATAATATTTAATGTTTCTGTATGTTTACTTTACCTTTCTAAGTGTCAGGAGGGCTGTCACCATTTGCTTCAAAATGCTACATAAGTGAACAAGATAAAGAATGGAACTGAATCTTTACCATCATACAGGAAAGCATAGCCATAACGCTGATAGACCATACACATTTGGTCTGTCCATGCACGCTGGATAGAGAGAATTTGTGGATTACAGGTAATGGGACGTATAGGACCAGTAAGACATATGGAGCATATATAGGGACTAGAGATGAGCGAACACTAAAATGTTCGAGGTTCGAAATTCGATTCGAACAGCCGCTCACTGTTCGAGTGTTCGAATGGGTTTCGAACCCCATTATAGTCTATGGGGAACATAAACTCGTTAAGGGGGAAACCCAAATTCGTGTCTGGAGGGTCACCAAGTCCACTATGACACCCCAGGAAATGATACCAACACCCTGGAATGACACTGGGACAGCAGGGGAAGCATGTCTGGGGGCATAAAAGTCACTTTATTTCATGGAAATCCCTGTCAGTTTGCGATTTTCGCAAGCTAACTTTTCCCCATAGAAATGCATTGGCCAGTGCTGATTGGCCAGAGTACGGAACTCGACCAATCAGCGCTGGCTCTGCTGGAGGAGGCGGAGTCTAAGATAGCTCCACACCAGTCTCCATTCAGGTCCGACCTTAGACTCCGCCTCCTCCGGCAGAGCCAGCGCTGATTGGCCGAAGGCTGGCCAATGCATTCCTATGCGAATGCAGACTTAGCAGTGCTGAGTCAGTTTTGCTCAACTACACATCTGATGCACACTCGGCACTGCTACATCAGATGTAGCAATCTGATGTAGCAGAGCCGAGGGTGCACTAGAACCCCTGTGCAAACTCAGTTCACGCTAATAGAATGCATTGGCCAGCGCTGATTGGCCAATGCATTCTATTAGCCCGATGAAGTAGAGCTGAATGTGTGTGCTAAGCACACACATTCAGCACTGCTTCATCAAGCCAATACAATGCATTAGCCAGTGCTGATTGGCCAGAGTACGGAATTCGGCCAATCAGCGCTGGCTCTGCTGGAGGAGGCGGAGTCTAAGGTCGCTCCACACCAGTCTCCATTCAGGTCCGACCTTAGACTCCGCCTCCTCCGGCAGAGCCAGCGCTGATTGGCCGAAGGCTGGCCAATGCATTCCTATGCGAATGCAGACTTAGCAGTGCTGAGTCAGCTTTGCTCAACTACACATCTGATGCACACTCGGCACTGCTACATCAGATGTAGCAATCTGATGTAGCAGAGCCGAGGGTGCACTAGAACCCCTGTGCAAACTCAGTTCACGCTAATAGAATGCATTGGCCAGCGCTGATTGGCCAATGCATTCTATTAGCCCGATGAAGTAGAGCTGAATGTGTGTGCTAAGCACACACATTCAGCACTGCTTCATCAAGCCAATACAATGCATTAGCCAGTGCTGATTGGCCAGAGTACGGAATTCGGCCAATCAGCGCTGGCCAATGCATTCTATTAGCCCGATGAAGTAGAGCTGAATGTGTGTGCTAAGCACACACATTCAGCACTGCTTCATCAAGCCAATACAATGCATTAGCCAGTGCTGATTGGCCAGAGTACGGAATTCGGCCAATCAGCGCTGGCTCTGCTGGAGGAGGCGGAGTCTAAGGTCGCTCCACACCAGTCTCCATTCAGGTCCGACCTTAGACTCCGCCTCCTCCGGCAGAGCCAGCGCTGATTGGCCGAAGGCTGGCCAATGCATTCCTATGCGAATGCAGACTTAGCAGTGCTGAGTCAGTTTTGCTCAACTACACATCTGATGCACACTCGGCACTGCTACATCAGATGTAGCAATCTGATGTAGCAGAGCCGAGGGTGCACTAGAACCCCTGTGCAAACTCAGTTCACGCTAATAGAATGCATTGGCCAGCGCTGATTGGCCAATGCATTCTATTAGCCCGATGAAGTAGAGCTGAATGTGTGTGCTAAGCACACACATTCAGCACTGCTTCATCAAGCCAATACAATGCATTAGCCAGTGCTGATTGGCCAGAGTACGGAATTCGGCCAATCAGCGCTGGCCAATGCATTCTATTAGCCCGATGAAGTAGAGCTGAATGTGTGTGCTAAGCACACACATTCAGCACTGCTTCATCAAGCCAATACAATGCATTAGCCAGTGCTGATTGGCCAGAGTACGGAATTCGGCCAATCAGCGCTGGCTCTGCTGGAGGAGGCGGAGTCTAAGGTCGCTCCACACCAGTCTCCATTCAGGTCCGACCTTAGACTCCGCCTCCTCCGGCAGAGCCAGCGCTGATTGGCCGAAGGCTGGCCAATGCATTCCTATGCGAATGCAGACTTAGCAGTGCTGAGTCAGTTTTGCTCAACTACACATCTGATGCACACTCGGCACTGCTACATCAGATGTAGCAATCTGATGTAGCAGAGCCGAGGGTGCACTAGAACCCCTGTGCAAACTCAGTTCACGCTAATAGAATGCATTGGCCAGCGCTGATTGGCCAATGCATTCTATTAGCCCGATGAAGTAGAGCTGAATGTGTGTGCTAAGCACACACATTCAGCACTGCTTCATCAAGCCAATACAATGCATTAGCCAGTGCTGATTGGCCAGAGTACGGAATTCGGCCAATCAGCGCTGGCCAATGCATTCTATTAGCCCGATGAAGTAGAGCTGAATGTGTGTGCTAAGCACACACATTCAGCTCTACTTCATCGGGCTAATAGAATGCATTGGCCAGCGCTGATTGGCCAGAGTACGGAACTCGACCAATCAGCGCTGGCTCTGCTGGAGGAGGCGGAGTCTAAGGTCGGACCTGAATGGAGACTGGTGTGGAGCGATCTTAGACTCCGCCTCCTCCAGCAGAGCCAGCGCTGATTGGTCGAGTTCCGTACTCTGGCCAATCAGCGCTGGCCAATGCATTCTATTAGCCCGATGAAGTAGAGCTGAATGTGTGTGCTTAGCACACACATTCAGCTCTACTTCATCAGGCTAATAGAATACATTGGCCAATCAGCGCTGGCCAATGCATTCTATTAGCTTGATGAAGCAGAGTGTGCACAAGGGTTCAAGCGCACCCTCGGCTCTGATGTAGCAGAGCTGAGGGTGCACAAGGGTTCAAGTGCACCCTCGGCTCTCCTACATCAGAGCTGAGGGTGCGCTTGAACCCTTGTGCAGCCTCGGCTCTGCTACATCAGAGCCGAGGGTGCGCTTGAACCCTTGTGCACACTCTGCTTCATCAAGCTAATAGAATGCATTGGCCAGCACTGATTGGCCAGAGTACGGAATTCGGCCAATCAGCGCTGGCCAATGCATCCCTATGGGAAAAAGTTTATCTCACAAAAATCACAATTACACACCCGATAGAGCCCCAAAAAGTTATTTTTAATAACATTCCCCCCTAAATAAAGGTTATCCCTAGCTATCCCTGCCTGTACAGCTATCCCTGTCTCATAGTCACAAAGTTCACATTCTCATATGACCCGGATTTGAAATCCACTATTCGTCTAAAATGGAGGTCACCTGATTTCGGCAGCCAATGACTTTTTCCAATTTTTTTCAATGCCCCCAGTGTCGTAGTTCCTGTCCCACCTCCCCTGCGCTGTTATTGGTGCAAAAAAGGCGCCAGGGAAGGTGGGAGGGGAATCGAATTTTGGCGCACTTTACCACGTGGTGTTCGATTCGATTCGAACATGGCGAACACCCTGATATCCGATCGAACATGTGTTCGATAGAACACTGTTCGCTCATCTCTAATAGGGACTCAATTCTAGAGTATCTTGCCAAACGGTAAATGAAGCCAGCTACATCCAGAGTGTATATAGAAGATTCCGCGGCAAACGTAGATAAAATATAACTTTTATTCCATATTTCCAATAAAAAGGTTACAGAGCAACCATGGTGTCAAGTCTATGAATAGACTTGACACCATGGTTGCTCTGTAACCTTTTTATTGGAAATATGGAATAAAAGTTATATTTTATCTATGTTTGCCGCGGAATCTTCTATATACACTCTGGATGTAGCTGGCTTCATTTACCGTTTGGCAAGATATTCTAGTACGACGGGTAGAGTCCACCTGCTTGCCGTTGCTCTCCAGGACTGCATTAGACTTCATATGGTGAGCTGAATATTGACGTTTTGCATTTCTACTCAATTCTAGAGCTTTGCATTCAATAACCCTTTGAGGTACTTTCAATGAAGAACCACACTGTAATTCTTAATATCCTTTCATATACTGGACACAAATGAAATTTTTATAATATGAAATCTAAAGAATTCTTAACCCCTTAAGGACCAGGCCATTTTTTGGTTTCGTATTTTCGTTTTTCCCTCCTCACATTTCAAGAGCCATAACTTTTTAATTTTTCAGTTCACAGAGTCACATGATAGCTTATTGTTTGCGGGACAAATTGTACTTTGTAATGGCACCATTCAATATGCTGTGCAATGTACTGGGAAGCTGGAAAAAAATTCAGAATGAGGCGCAATTGGAGAAAAAATGCATTTGCGCCATTTTCTTATGGGTTTAATTTTTACAGCATTCACTGTTTGGTACAAATGACATGTTACCTGTGTTCTACGTGTCAGTACAAATGCGGTGATACCAAATTTATATAGTATTTGAAATTTTTTGATACTTTTAAAAAAATGATAAACTTTGCAAAATAGAAAAAAAAATTTGTGTCATCATGTTCTAACACCTGTAACTTTTTCATATTTCCATGTATGGAGCTGGTTGTGGTGTCTTTTTATGCAGGACAAGATGACGTTTCTATTGATACCATTTGGGGAAAGATCCGATGGTTTGATCACTTTTTATTCAATTTTTTATAGGAGGCAAAGTGTTGAAAAAAACGCTTTTTGGCTGTTTTTATTTTTTTTGCCGCTACGCCGTTCGCAGTACGGGATAAATGTTTTAATATTCTAATAGTTCAGGCATTTTGGAGCGCAGGGATACCTAATATGTTTATGTTTAATGTTCTTTAATTACTTTTATAGCTGATCTAGGGAAAGGGGGGTGATTTGAACTTTTATATTTTTTTATTTTTTTAATACTTTTAAAAACTTTTTTTTTTCTTCTGTTACATTTATGATCAGACCCCTTAGGTACCTTGAAACCTAGGGAGTCTGATCGCTCATACTATTCACTGCAATACTACAGTATTGCAGTGAATAGGAAAATCGCAGCACTTCTATTAGACGATGCCTCTGGCATCGTCTAATAGATCTTGTGCAGAGACAAGCCTGGAAGCCTTCAATAGGCTTCCGGCTGTCATAGCAACCGATCACCGCCCTCTTGTGACGTTTAGGAGGGCGGCGATCGGCGAAACATGGCGGCGCCCATGCCGCCGGCGCCGTTTACACACTGCGGTCACGTTTGACCGCAGTGTGTAAAGGGTTAACAGCAGCGATCGGCTCGGGCACCGACCGCTGCTGTTATTGGCAGGTCCTGGCTGTATTATACAGCCGGCATCTGCCGTGTATGGAGCGAGCTCAGCGTGTGAGCTCGCTCCATACATCCCCATGCGACCCATGACGTACAGTTACGTCAAGGGTCGCTAAGGGGTTAAAAGTGACAAAAATCCTTCTAGTCAGTACCTGTAAAGCGCCATAAAAATCTAAAATAAGAAATGAACAAAACCACTGCAGATGTCAAGGTCCAATACATATACTTCAGTAAATTACCATTATTACTGTTGTGAGGCTTTGTGAGCTTAGCTCTAATAACAATTCATCCAGCAAAAAAAAAAAAAAAAAATCCTTTTTTGCTGTGGTAACACTCCGAACAAAGAAATTCACTTTTTATTATCCTTCATGTTCAATACTAGATGAATGTCTAGGCACAATTTTCTGGCATTGACAAGTCCTAGATTTAACATAGATGTCTTCTATACAAGTTTTAAAATCTTGTTTCATGAAGATAGATGTTTTAGACTAGATGCATATTGGCACCCTAATAGCATGAGCGCTAGGCTTTATTCCTTTTAAAACCTGACGGAAAACAAAACATCTATATTTTAAAGTGAAGTTTTATCCATTTTTTTTAACTTTAAATAGGTTCATAATTCTGTGCTATTTTCTTAATCTATCTTTATATCAGATGGTGCTCCATTTTCATTATACTGAGCTTGTAAGCCCCTACCTTAGATTTTAAAGAAATTCAAATAAGCTATGTCCACTAGGGTGAGCTGGTGAGCTAACAGCATACTGTTATACAGTACTATACATTTAAGACAGTGTCTATTAAGCTAAATAAATCTAGAATTCTGGCTGAAAGAGGTTGTGCTGACAAATGTTTTATATTTTATACAGAATGGGGGAGGTGAAAAATATTTTTAAAAAAATACTCACCTGTCCTATCTGATCCGCTGTTCTTCTAGTACAAACCAGTCCTGCTGCTTCCGCGTCTTCTCAAAGGGAAACTGCTCGCCATCTGTGACATCCCAGGTCCCTGCTTCTGATTGGCCTCAGTTGTCTCGTGATCATGGAGGCCAATCTGCCACTCAAATGGAGACCCATGGGTTTCACAGGTAGTGAGATCACATACCCTTCACAGAGGTCGCTGACTGTTCTCACCGGTCATGTGTGGATGGGACTACCGCCAAAAGTCCTGGACACTGGACCAAGGGAACTGGACTGTGCTGGCAGGCTTCTTGAGCACCTGGTAAAGGTGAGTATGATTTATTTAATTTTTTTTTCACCTCCCCTATTTAAAAATAAATGTATTGTCCATTTTTGCCTGGACTACCCCTTTTAATTAGCCTATACTTTTTTTTATTATTATTATTTTAGCTAGAAAGAGGTCTGTTAGATTTTGCTAACTATAAATACTGTATATATATATATATATATATATATATATATATATATATATACACACACATATATATATATACATATATATATACATATATATGTATATAGATAGAGATAGATAGATAGATAGATAGATAGATAGATAGATAGATAGATAGATACCGTATATACTCGAGTATAAGCCGCCCTTAATATAAGCCAAAGCCCCTAATTTACCACAAAAAACTGGGAAAACTTATTGATTCAAGTATAAGCCGAGGGGGGGGGGGGATGCAGCAGCTACTAGAAAATTTCAAAAATTAAAATGGTCGGAGTTTTTGGGTGCAGTAGATGCTGGGTGCTGGGAAAGGGGAGGGGGTGTTCTGGTTGTCTGTCTGCCCCTTCCCTGAGCTTGAGGATTGTTTTTTCTTCCACCACTTGGAATTCAGCCTGGCTGACTATAGGGTATCTGCAGTGCTCCTATTAACCCCTTCCCGACAGAACAGGAGCACTGCAGATACCCTATATTCAGTAGACCGGGCACTTTCAGACACATGGCTACCTAATGTCTATGTGTTTCGCAGTAATTTTCTACTTTTGTATGTATTCTAGGGAAAGGAGGGATTGAGAACTCTTATTTTTTTAATCTTTTTTTTTTTTTTTGCACTATTTTATGGGAGATTCTATACATTGATATTGTGGCTGGTCATAAATTTTTTTTTTTTTTCTGACTCGAGTATGAGTCGAGGGGGGCTTTTTCAGCACAAAAAGTGTGCTGAAAAATTCGGCTTATACTCGAGTATATATATGATATTTATATGTCAAATAGGTGAAGGTGCTAATCTTTGTAATAGACTTAATACAGAGCTTGATGATAATTCAGTTGATAATCCAGGTCTGTGGTGTGGGAAAACTGCAGAGTGCAGAGGGGTCTATTATGTCTCCGTCTCCATGTGCTATCTTCCTCCTCCCCTCTTCATAAACTTCTGTTGCCAGCAGTTTACAGCTAAACAGACTTTTGTGTATGGATTTGATCTGGGACAGAAAGGGGAAAATAAGCAAAGAAATAGACTTTTTTCAAAAATATATTTCCTGCTATCACCTAGACTAGTGATTTATAAAGTTAAAAAAAAGTTTTAAAAGTTTAAGTATACTTTGAAATGGTGGCTATTTTGCACAAATAAAAACTGTTCAATAAAAAAACCTGAGAAAATAATAGTAATCATGTGTAATCTGTGGGGGATCCTGACAGCAAGCGTTCAATTCCTGCTGCTTAATGGAATCAATTGGTTGTCCATGTAGCGCACTGAGTCACTATATCTAATTTAGTTGTTATAATCAGCTATAGAAGATATCTTAGAGGATTCCCCAGTGGTATTAACCATTACAGCAGAATTGGCATAGTTCTAGGTTTGAAAGCTGTAATTTCCTTGGTAAAGGGCCAGGAATCATTGTCTCTAATTGACATTCCACTTTGGTATTTCCCAGTGGGTTACTACGCATGTCTATTTTCAAGCAATCCTCTACGTGAGTGACTAATAAAAGACAATGAAGTCTAGTTTCTAGCCAAGGTGTAGAACCTCTTGTTCATGAAATCAACTGGATTACAGCACTGAGACCCCTGCCAACATGATCTTCTGTCACGAATAATAGTGAGAATAGCAACCTTTCAAAGACCACATTATTAAAATGAAACTAGAAAAGCGGCAGAACACACGGAACAGACCTGCTGTGGATGTCTATAGCAGTGTCTATAGCAGACATCCCAAAGTGGACTCGACCACATTTGCAGTGGACTCGACCACATTTGCAGTGGACTCGGCCACTTTTGCAATCATAATCAACTGGTTTTCACTGCAGCTTTCAGCCTCAATGCCCAGGAAGCTCACCTTTGCTTTCAATGGGTTATAGGTTCTAGATTTTAAGGGCATGATGATCCAGGGTTTTATACTGACTGCCAGATTGTAGTCGCAATGGAATTTTTTTCCCTTGAAATGGGGCAATTGGCACAAGCCTCATGTTTTGTTTTGTTTTTTACTTGATGAACACTGTAGGGGACTGTAGTGTTATAGGTTGGACTTGATGGACTCTTGTCTTCATCCAACCTCCTAGCCTTTGAAAGCTACAGCCAAACATGCAGCAAACATAACTGACATAGGCAGGTTCAAAACCAGCAACACAAGACACTTTGTACTGTGGGTTTTTTCCTACAGTGTATACAAGTGTGGGTTCACATCTGCGCCCCGGCCTCCGTTATGCAGGTTTCCGTTTCCTGCCTGAAATTGGGAAGGAGTCGGAAACCTGCAGGCATTTTTCAAACCCATTCAAGTGAATGGGTTTGGAAAGTGTCTGACCGTGAGTGCCTGTGAGTGTTTTTTGCTCTCCGCCGAGAAACCATTTTTTTTTTTAACCGGACACAAAATCGTACATGCAGGACTTTGTGTCCGGTTAAAAAAAACCGTTTCACCACGGAGAGCACAAAACGCTCACAGGCGCTCACGGCCGGACACTGTATGCCAGGTTTCCGTCTTCTGTTGGCAGAAAACGGAAACCTGAAAACGGAGCACTGGTGTGAACCCGCCCTAAGGGATTTGCTAATCACCGACAAACTTGCTTTATTAGTCCCTGCCTTTTATAACTCACTCCTACAAAAAGCATAAAAAAGACCCAGGTTTTAGGCCATGTTCATACTGCAGATCTTCGCCAAAACCATTATTGTTCCTAAAGTCAGAAGTAAACATAATCTAGTAAGATTTTATAACATGAATGTTGGGAAACAACAGTCCAAAATGTGGGTAAATGAAGAAAATACAATATAATATATCTGTTGTGGTCTATCCCTAAGAGGTGTGAATTTTGGGGATTCCTACTTTTATAAATGGTTCAATCACTTTCATCAATTGTTCAACCGTGGTCAGGCTGTATCATCAATATCAGACTAAGAACTAAATGATCCTGAAGTCTTCTTTTCTTCTTAGTTGCTATGACTCCTAGTATCTTTTCTATCAGCTATGAGCTTGTATGTGTTCTTTCTTGTAATATATTACTGTATTATCCATGCTTTTGTAACACACTGAATTTCCCCATGGTGGGACTATTAAAGGATTATCTTATCTTATATCTTATCTTGTTGATAGTTGTGTGAGGAAGGTTCTTTACATGGCCAGGAAACCAGTAGCATAGAGTTTGTGCTCCTTCCAAAAATAATGGAAATCTTCCAAGCAAATAATTTTATTTTAAAACCTTTGATATAATAAAAAGCAAATAAAGAAAATCTATTCTTTACATTTTAAAATATTATTTTATATTCAATATTTTTTACACTTATTTTTTTCTCTATTCCCCCAGCTCTGGATCAGTAGAATGAATGCTAAGAGATTCAGATTATAAGTTAATATATAGATACATATCGTATCTATATATTATGTTTTTCCTTTTACAGTTGTGTGATATTTGACAAAAAAAAAAAACTAATGGAGAAAAAATCTTTTCATCAGACTTTTTCTCTATTTTAGAAAAAAAAAAGCACTTCACAAAAATTGCACCCTGTGAACAAAGCCTTAAGTCAAGACACTATCAAGAAATGTAATAGAACAAGCTTGTAAAAGTATACAGAAAGGAAACTGAACTAAAGTTGTCCAGCAGGAATAATATATAACCCAAGCGAGTGCATGAAGCTGTTGGTGTTTTATGGCATGTATAGAATAATGGATTGCTCACAGCAGAGGGTAGATATGTGTTCACATCAACGGTTTAATCAAAGGCTTTAATAGGCAGTATATATTCTCTCTTACCGAATAATCATTGAGATATAGAACTGTGCTTATAGCAAACTACAGGGTATAAAATTATCCATTGAATTTATAATCAAGGCAAAATTTTCAAAAAAATAAAATAAGGAAAAATCAATTTGATAAAATGTATTGGTTAAATATAAAATATCATCTAATATTTATATTTTATTATGTATCAATTGTTTGTTTTTCTGTTATTACTAGGGTTGAGCCGATCTTGAGATTTCAAGATTGATTTTAAAATCCGATTTCCAATCATTTTCCAACTGATCTCAATCGTCAAATTTGCATGATCGCCGATCGGAATCCGATCTTTTCTGATCCCGATCGTCAACCCTAGTCAATGCTTCTCTATGGGAAAAGTCACTTTTAGGGTTAAGCCGATCTTGAGATAACCTCCAATCTTGATCCCGCTGGAAAAGATCGGGTCGGAATTCCGATCGCGATTGTGATATTTACTCGATTGCCGATCGGAATCCGTTTTTTTTCCGATCCCGATCGCTCAACCCTAGTTATTACCTATGGATTTGTTTTATTATTGTGATTCAATTTGTGATATGTTCTTATACTAAAACTGAAAATTTTTGTAAATTTCTTTTTATCTATATTTTATCTTTAGTAGGCGCACAATACCAAAAAATGTGACAATTATGTTTGTTTTATAGATAGTTGGCAATTTTCTGTTTTTGTTATGGTGCTTCTCAGCAACTGATGGATAAATGACATTTTCTTAATTATAGCAAAAGTTAATCAAAGCAAAATTCCTTAATTGGCAGTTGAAACTAATATGGGTGCACTTCAGAAAATAGTAAGATCTCTGTAATTAAGACTAAGTGCTAACTGCTTATTTACTTGTATATGGATGCTTTTCGCATTTAGGATGGGAATCTTCAAATCTTGTGTCAACGCCAGATATTTGTCTATGATAACTACCATTGAACACATCACGTTTATATTAGCAAGTGCTATAGGTTGCTTATCTAGAATGGGAAATGTGACATCACAATACGCTTGTAGTGATATCACTTAGTCTTAATTGATCAGCCAGGGAACAGCGATTTCTGGGTTTTTGTAGCACTTTTCATTCAGTTAATTTTGAACCAAAGTCAGAATTGAATTTAAAAGAATTGGACATATAAAAAATAGACTTAGACTATGCCAACATGGGATGAAAACACTGTAGAATGTGCAATGAATGTAGAAAGTAGAATGCTACTGTAGCTGGTTAGTTTATGGTGATTTTGCTACATGATCATAGCATGTATCGTCCTGCCCTACTATATCACTTCTCCCTTCTGCTGGATCTATTTTTGGATTAGGTTAAAAAAAATGCACCAAAAACTTAAGGAAACACTGCAGAAAACAATACAGCGTTTTACAGCTATAGCAAGGTGAATGGGATTCTAGCAAATCCCATCCACACCTTGAGAAAAAAATATGCACAGCGGACATGCTGCAATTTCCAAAGCTGATGCCGTTTTGGAAATCGCAGCATGTCAATTATATCTAGAGAAATGTTGGCGGTTTCCCTATAGATATAATGGAAGTGGAAGAGGAAATCTCTGCAAACTTTCTGTAAAAAGCGCTACAGGAAAAACTGCAATACGTTGCTGCGGCTTGCTATCCATAGATTTGTGCAAAAGCTGCTTTTTTGTTACAGATTTTGCTGCAATCTCTTGAGCCAAAGCCAGAAAAGGCTTAAGAAGTATAACAGCTTCTATATTTCCCATTCCTTTTGTAGCCAGTCTTGACTTTGGCTCAAAAAACTGCAGCAAATTCTGCAACAAAAAAAAAGCTGCTTTTCCGCAATGTAGGGCCTTTTTCACACTTTTTTGGTGCTGATTTTGATGCAGAATCTGCATCAGAATCCACGTGGAAAAGAAGCTTCCCATTTATTCAATGGGTTCCTTTTTCCACTAGCGTCAATGGGAGACTTTTTTTTCCACGTGGATTCTGACGCAGATTCAGCATCAAAATCAGCACCGAAAAACTCCATGTGAATGTACTCTAAGGGTCCATGCACACAAAGGAAAATGGTGAGTAATTTGTTGTGGAACTTCAGCGCTGAAAAAAGGCTTCCCATTTACTTCAATGGGTTCCTTTTTCTGCCAGCAAAAAATCCCCATATGTACTACATGTAAATGGTCAGTTTAAAATTTTCAATACTTATGACCAAATATAATTAAATTATATATAGTAATAATATAAATGTAACTATCTGCACAATGGTTAATGAGTTTTTGGTTTTTTTTACCTTTCCAAACCTCCACCCTTAGGGAGCATTCACGTGCATTTATTCACGGCCGCAAACTAGCGCGGCGCATACGCTCCCCGCTCCCATTGAAATGAATGGGAGCGTGTATGGCACGCAAAGGGTCACGCGGCGTACACGTGCCAAATCTCGCGGGACGTTACGCCGTGTGAATGCTCCCTTAGGGTAAATTTCATGTAATTTCCAGTATAGATAGGATCCTTGAGATGAGACAACCCCTTTAATTTCCAGCAATATTAATAATACATTAAATACTTTAAATAAAAGTGAGTTAAGGATTTCAATTTCCAATGAGAACATTACAATACATATGGAAACATGCAATATTGCAACTAAAAAAACACATAATTTCTCTTTTTAAAGTAAATCAGTTTGAAGTGACAACGTAAGATGTTTTTCCCTATGTGTTCCAGGTGTTGTTGTAGTTTGATTTTTTTTTTTTATTTTCTCCATTTACATGAAAGAACTAACAATGCTTGATTTAAAAAATAAAAGGCAGTAAAGCCTCATGGTCCATCCATTAATGTGTTAGGAGAGATTTGATGTGCGGCTCAGAAAGCAATGGGATTTCAAACTGCTGATGCATCCTTTATCACAGCAATTTCCAAAAGGTTATAAAAGCCACACTCAGATAAAATCTGCAAAGTGCTAGAGCAATGATGTAAGAAATGAATGCAGATAAGGGTTCTCTATTTTAAATTACAAGTGGAGAATAAATGCAAGTGTCTAGAGATTGAAAAATCAGCAGTGTGAGTTTCTTTGATTTGTATACCACAGGCTAGCAAACAACTTAATGAATACCGCAAAACACCTTAAGAAAAAATGTCTGACATTTGATACGTCAAACACTTTGAGACACTTATGTATCATCCTTATGAAGGTCTATTCTTCTCACAATCAATAGCAACCATTTGTGGTCTAATGAATCTGGCAGTGACCCCCTGACGCAATAAACACTATAACTAGAGATGAGCGAACACTAAAATGTTCGAGGTTCGAAATTCGATTCGAACAGCCGCTCACTGTTCGAGTGTTCGAATGGGTTTCGAACCCCATTATAGTCTATGGGGAACATAAACTCGTTAAGGGGGAAACCCAAATTCGTGTCTGGAGGGTCACCAAGTCCACTATGACACCCCAGGAAATGATACCAACACCCTGGAATGACACTGGGACAGCAGGGGAAGCATGTCTGGGGGCATAAAAGTCACTTTATTTCATGGAAATCCCTGTCAGTTTGCGATTTTCGCAAGCTAACTTTTCCCCATAGAAATGCATTGGCCAGTGCTGATTGGCCAGAGTACGGAACTCGACCAATCAGCGCTGGCTCTGCTGGAGGAGGCGGAGTCTAAGATAGCTCCACACCAGTCTCCATTCAGGTCCGACCTTAGACTCCGCCTCCTCCGGCAGAGCCAGCGCTGATTGGCCGAAGGCTGGCCAATGCATTCCTATGCGAATGCAGACTTAGCAGTGCTGAGTCAGTTTTGCTCAACTACACATCTGATGCACACTCGGCACTGCTACATCAGATGTAGCAATCTGATGTAGCAGAGCCGAGGGTGCACTAGAACCCCTGTGCAAACTCAGTTCACGCTAATAGAATGCATTGGCCAGCGCTGATTGGCCAATGCATTCTATTAGCCCGATGAAGTAGAGCTGAATGTGTGTGCTAAGCACACACATTCAGCACTGCTTCATCAAGCCAATACAATGCATTAGCCAGTGCTGATTGGCCAGAGTACGGAATTCGGCCAATCAGCGCTGGCCAATGCATTCTATTAGCCCGATGAAGTAGAGCTGAATGTGTGTGCTAAGCACACACATTCAGCACTGCTTCATCAAGCCAATACAATGCATTAGCCAGTGCTGATTGGCCAGAGTACGGAATTCGGCCAATCAGCGCTGGCTCTGCTGGAGGAGGCGGAGTCTAAGGTCGCTCCACACCAGTCTCCATTCAGGTCCGACCTTAGACTCCGCCTCCTCCGGCAGAGCCAGCGCTGATTGGCCGAAGGCTGGCCAATGCATTCCTATGCGAATGCAGACTTAGCAGTGCTGAGTCAGTTTTGCTCAACTACACATCTGATGCACACTCGGCACTGCTACATCAGATGTAGCAATCTGATGTAGCAGAGCCGAGGGTGCACTAGAACCCCTGTGCAAACTCAGTTCACGCTAATAGAATGCATTGGCCAGCGCTGATTGGCCAATGCATTCTATTAGCCCGATGAAGTAGAGCTGAATGTGTGTGCTAAGCACACACATTCAGCACTGCTTCATCAAGCCAATACAATGCATTAGCCAGTGCTGATTGGCCAGAGTACGGAATTCGGCCAATCAGCGCTGGCCAATGCATTCTATTAGCCCGATGAAGTAGAGCTGAATGTGTGTGCTAAGCACACACATTCAGCACTGCTTCATCAAGCCAATACAATGCATTAGCCAGTGCTGATTGGCCAGAGTACGGAATTCGGCCAATCAGCGCTGGCTCTGCTGGAGGAGGCGGAGTCTAAGGTCGCTCCACACCAGTCTCCATTCAGGTCCGACCTTAGACTCCGCCTCCTCCGGCAGAGCCAGCGCTGATTGGCCGAAGGCTGGCCAATGCATTCCTATGCGAATGCAGACTTAGCAGTGCTGAGTCAGTTTTGCTCAACTACACATCTGATGCACACTCGGCACTGCTACATCAGATGTAGCAATCTGATGTAGCAGAGCCGAGGGTGCACTAGAACCCCTGTGCAAACTCAGTTCACGCTAATAGAATGCATTGGCCAGCGCTGATTGGCCAATGCATTCTATTAGCCCGATGAAGTAGAGCTGAATGTGTGTGCTAAGCACACACATTCAGCACTGCTTCATCAAGCCAATACAATGCATTAGCCAGTGCTGATTGGCCAGAGTACGGAATTCGGCCAATCAGCGCTGGCCAATGCATTCTATTAGCCCGATGAAGTAGAGCTGAATGTGTGTGCTAAGCACACACATTCAGCACTGCTTCATCAAGCCAATACAATGCATTAGCCAGTGCTGATTGGCCAGAGTACGGAATTCGGCCAATCAGCGCTGGCTCTGCTGGAGGAGGCGGAGTCTAAGGTCGCTCCACACCAGTCTCCATTCAGGTCCGACCTTAGACTCCGCCTCCTCCGGCAGAGCCAGCGCTGATTGGCCGAAGGCTGGCCAATGCATTCCTATGCGAATGCAGACTTAGCAGTGCTGAGTCAGTTTTGCTCAACTACACATCTGATGCACACTCGGCACTGCTACATCAGATGTAGCAATCTGATGTAGCAGAGCCGAGGGTGCACTAGAACCCCTGTGCAAACTCAGTTCACGCTAATAGAATGCATTGGCCAGCGCTGATTGGCCAATGCATTCTATTAGCCCGATGAAGTAGAGCTGAATGTGTGTGCTAAGCACACACATTCAGCACTGCTTCATCAAGCCAATACAATGCATTAGCCAGTGCTGATTGGCCAGAGTACGGAATTCGGCCAATCAGCGCTGGCCAATGCATTCTATTAGCCCGATGAAGTAGAGCTGAATGTGTGTGCTAAGCACACACATTCAGCTCTACTTCATCGGGCTAATAGAATGCATTGGCCAGCGCTGATTGGCCAGAGTACGGAACTCGACCAATCAGCGCTGGCTCTGCTGGAGGAGGCGGAGTCTAAGGTCGGACCTGAATGGAGACTGGTGTGGAGCGATCTTAGACTCCGCCTCCTCCAGCAGAGCCAGCGCTGATTGGCCGAATTCCGTACTCTGGCCAATCAGCACTGGCTAATGCATTGTATTGGCGTGATGAAGCAGTGCTGAATGTGTGTGCTTAGCACACACATTCAGCTCTACTTCATCGGGCTAATAGAATGCATTGGCCAGCGCTGATTGGCCGAATTCCGTACTCTGGCCAATCAGTGCTGGCCAATGCATTCTATTAGCTTGATGAAGCAGAGTGTGCACAAGGGTTCAAGCGCACCCTCGGCTCTGATGTAGGAGAGCCGAGGGTGCACTTGAACCCTTGTGCACCCTCAGCTCTGCTACATCAGAGCCGAGGGTGCGCTTGAACCCTTGTGCACACTCTGCTTCATCAAGCTAATAGAATGCATTGGCCAGCGCTGATTGGCCAATGTATTCTATTAGCCTGATGAAGTAGAGCTGAATGTGTGTGCTAAGCACACACATTCAGCTCTACTTCATCGGGCTAATAGAATGCATTGGCCAGCGCTGATTGGCCAGAGTACGGAACTCGACCAATCAGCGCTGGCTCTGCTGGAGGAGGCGGAGTCTAAGATCGCTCCACACCAGTCTCCATTCAGGTCCGACCTTAGACTCCGCCTCCTCCAGCAGAGCCAGCGCTGATTGGCCGAATTCCGTACTCTGGCCAATCAGCACTGGCTAATGCATTGTATTGGCTTGATGAAGCAGTGCTGAATGTGTGTGCTTAGCACACACATTCAGCTCTACTTCATCGGGCTAATAGAATGCATTGGCCAATCAGCGCTGGCCAATGCATTCTATTAGCGTGAACTGAGTTTGCACAGGGGTTCTAGTGCACCCTCGGCTCTGCTACATCAGATTGCTACATCTGATGTAGCAGTGCCGAGTGTGCATCAGATGTGTAGTTGAGCAAAACTGACTCAGCACTGCTAAGTATGCATTCGCATAGGAATGCATTGGCCAGCCTTCGGCCAATCAGCGCTGGCTCTGCCGGAGGAGGCGGAGTCTAAGGTCGGACCTGAATGGAGACTGGTGTGGAGCGACCTTAGACTCCGCCTCCTCCAGCAGAGCCAGCGCTGATTGGCCGAATTCCGTACTCTGGCCAATCAGCACTGGCTAATGCATTGTATTGGCTTGATGAAGCAGTGCTGAATGTGTGTGCTTAGCACACACATTCAGCTCTACTTCATCGGGCTAATAGAATGCATTGGCCAATCAGCGCTGGCCAATGCATTCTATTAGCGTGAACTGAGTTTGCACAGGGGTTCTAGTGCACCCTCGGCTCTGCTACATCAGATTGCTACATCTGATGTAGCAGTGCCGAGTGTGCATCAGATGTGTAGTTGAGCAAAACTGACTCAGCACTGCTAAGTCTCTGCATTCGCATAGGAATGCATTGGCCAGCCTTCGGCCAATCAGCGCTGGCTCTGCCGGAGGAGGCGGAGTCTAAGGTCGGACCTGAATGGAGACTGGTGTGGAGCGATCTTAGACTCCGCCTCCTCCAGCAGAGCCAGCGCTGATTGGTCGAGTTCCGTACTCTGGCCAATCAGCGCTGGCCAATGCATTCTATTAGCCCGATGAAGTAGAGCTGAATGTGTGTGCTTAGCACACACATTCAGCTCTACTTCATCAGGCTAATAGAATACATTGGCCAATCAGCGCTGGCCAATGCATTCTATTAGCTTGATGAAGCAGAGTGTGCACAAGGGTTCAAGCGCACCCTCGGCTCTGATGTAGCAGAGCTGAGGGTGCACAAGGGTTCAAGTGCACCCTCGGCTCTCCTACATCAGAGCCGAGGGTGCGCTTGAACCCTTGTGCAGCCTCGGCTCTGCTACATCAGAGCCGAGGGTGCGCTTGAACCCTTGTGCACACTCTGCTTCATCAAGCTAATAGAATGCATTGGCCAGCACTGATTGGCCAGAGTACGGAATTCAGCCAATCAGCGCTGGCCAATGCATCCCTATGGGAAAAAGTTTATCTCACAAAAATCACAATTACACACCCGATAGAGCCCCAAAAAGTTATTTTTAATAACATTCCCCCCTAAATAAAGGTTATCCCTAGCTATCCCTGCCTGTACAGCTATCCCTGTCTCATAGTCACAAAGTTCACATTCTCATATGACCCGGATTTGAAATCCACTATTCGTCTAAAATGGAGGTCACCTGATTTCGGCAGCCAATGACTTTTTCCAATTTTTTTCAATGCCCCCAGTGTCGTAGTTCCTGTCCCACCTCCCCTGCGCTGTTATTGGTGCAAAAAAGGCGCCAGGGAAGGTGGGAGGGGAATCGAATTTTGGCGCACTTTACCACGTGGTGTTCGATTCGATTCGAACATGGCGAACACCCTGATATCCGATCGAACATGTGTTCGATAGAACACTGTTCGCTCATCTCTAACTATAACCAATAGAGATGAGCGAACACTAAAATGTTCGAGGTTCGAAATCCGATTCGAACAGCCGCACACTGTTCAAACGGGTTTCGAACTCCATTATAGTCTATGGGGGGAAATGCTCGTTTCAGGGGTACGCAACATTCGATCAAGTTCTACTTACCAAGTCCATGAGTGAGAGTCGGGCTGTATTCTTCTCCCTGCGCAGCGTCCCAGCGTCCTCTTCCGGCCTTGAATTCAGTCTGCTAGGCATCGGGCCTAGGCAGAGCTGACTGCGCATGCCCGCGCCCGCGCGGACATGCACAGTCGGCTCTGCCCAGTTCCGATGCCTAAGCAGAGTGAATGCAGAGCCAGAAGAGGACGTGGGGACGCTGCGCAGGGAGAAGACTTCTAAAGGTAAGAAAAGAACCAGCATTGATTGGCAATGTATAGCATTCTGCCAATCAACGCTGGTTCTGCATCGAATCTTAACTTCGAACAGCTAGTAGCATTCGATCGAGTACGAGTATTTCGAATACCGTAGTATTCGATCGAACACCTACTGGATCGAGTACTACTCGCTCATCTCTAATAACCAATAGTCCTACACTACATAAGATATTAAATAATGTCTTGTAAGTTATTTTTCAATAGAAGTGATATCTCGCTTAAATACTTCATTAGCGTAATTCACTGGAACTTCAAAGAATTAATTTGTATTAATTAACAGAAATGGTAATTTAAGAATAATGAGCAATGTAACATCTTTCATGAAATTTACTGAGGTTGGCATTTGTTGGCTATGGCTCATTATCTTAAAGGGGTTATCTCAGGACAAATATTGAAGGCATATCACTATAATGTGACTTTAATGTCCCACGGGCGGGGATCAACATCTATGACCCCTGATGAGTACTGGAGTGAAGTGGCAACATTGCTAAGAAAGCCTATTGTCTGATTTACTTGCTCTTAAGCAGTGCTCCCAAAGCGTTGAATTATCAGTTACTAGAGAGGGGTGAAGGACCTGTAATGACCTTAAGGGCCCGTGCCCACGGAGTTAACGCGAGCGCATTTTAGCATAATACACGTGTATAGAATACACATGTAAAAATAACACTCCCATTGACTTCAATGAAATTTTTTACACATGTAAAAAACGCGTCAAAATACGCGCCAAAAAACAAAAATTTTGACGCGTTTTTACACGTGTAAAAAATGTCATTGAAGTCAATGGGAGTGCTATTTTTACACGTGTATTATGCTAAAATGCACTCGTGTTAACTCCTTGTGCACGGGCCCTAAGAATCCACATGTCCTTCACCCAGAGTTTACAGGTTAAATACTCTAATCTGGAAAGAAAGGCTTCATAGACTAGTACTGAAGAATGGAGACTCTTTTCTTATCTTCTCTCTATGTTCTGGGGTTCACCTAGAATACAAGGGGCACCCCCACAACAAATACACTCACTGCAACTGGAAGTCAGATTCTCCGACCTTTCCCATTCTGACTTCCAACATCTTGTACATTCATAACCGGACATCAGTGTCTTAACCTACATCTCTCTTACCATATTGACATCTGGTGAATTCTGAGACTGGAAGTCAAATGCAATTTATATCTCTAGACCTAGGTGGCTTCCAAAATGGCATCCCACCATCTCCTAGGGACTCTCTTTTGCCTTTTGGATCCATTTAATATTGGTTTGATACCATTTCCACAATTATTCCACAATTCCTCACTTGTGGCACAACATAGTGACAACCAAAAAAGACTTACCATCCTGACACTCTGACGTCCAGTGGCGTGATGCAACACACAGGAAGTAATTTTATGCCGGGGCCACACGGTGGCTCATTGGTTAGCACTGCAGCCTTGCAGCGCTGGGGCCTGGTGTTCAAATTCCACCAAGGACAAAAAATCATCTGCAAGGAGTTTGTATGTCCTCCCCGTGTTTGCATGGATTTCCATCCCATATTCCAAAAAAGACATACTGATAGGGAAAAATGTACATTGTGAGCCCTATGTGGGGCTCACAATTTATATTTAAAAAAAAAAAAAAAAAAAAAGGAAGTAATTTTATGGTGTCCTCCACACATGTATTTCAATTTTCATGATAGCCTATTCCAATACCACCAGTACCCAACAGAGGATCCAGAGGTCTAAAATGCCAGATATGAAATCTATGCCAGTTTGGAAGTAGCGTAGATTTGGGGTGTAAATCATAGTAATCGTAATAATTGACATTCTGCATGTTCAAAATCTGGAGCCAAGACAAGGTGCAATGTCTTTCAGCAGTGTATTGATGGAACTAGTTGAAGTCCCATCCCCTAAACTGCTAATGTACATTACAGTGTGTTATCTATCAGTTTTTTTTTTGTTTTATGTTCCCTAACCCCCAGTTGACTCCAATTATTGCAATTAGTTACATATATGCAGTCTCGAGTCCTTTAATCACATATTGCTATTACATTTTTGTGTGTTTTCTTGTTATTGTTTACATTATATCTCTGTGACTGATTATATTCAAGTATCCTACTAATATTATAAATGTGAAAGCTTGAGTGTTTGTGAGTTTGTGGGTTTGGATGTTTGTTCCTCAATCACACTGAAACGGCTCCAGGAATTCGGCTCAAATTTGGCACATACATACCTTGGAACCTGGAATTCCAGATAGGCTACGTAGTCTGGCGGTACATGCCCACCACACGCAACCACTAGCCCCAAAATTGTCATCTGGCAAGGCCACCGAAGCCGAGAAGACGTCATCCGCTGTACTTAAGCTGCTTTCTGATATGGCCGTGGGATTGCATGGGCAGCGCTACAAACGGAGTGCACGCTGAAAAGCAGGGCTACTACTCAAAGCTCCGGAGCGTCCACACCACACGTCCATGCCAGCGCTTGCCAGACACAGTCTCCACCGGCTGCAACATCCTGCTCTCATCCCCGATGGCCGAATTGCCTGTGCAATCAAGCTACGTGCGCAACGGTTCCTGCATTGATGCTCACACAGCTATGCCCAGCAGCCCTTACACCTCACACGGCCAGAGTGAGAGGAGGGGGGGGTTAAGGTCCTGGGTAGTGGGAGAAAAAGGGGTCCCGGGGTCACGGGTACGAGAGGGCACGGATTGGGGGGAAGAAGAAGGGTGCCCGTCATCCCGCAGTGGGGGGAAGGCAGAATCAGGGGTCATGGGTAGGGAGAAAACGGAGGGCATGGGGGGAGTGGCGGTAAAGGGAGGCAGTGGGATGCAATGGTGATGGAGAGGCCCACTGCGCCCGCAAGGCAAGGAGAGGAGTCGTGCTGCAGGGGGGTCACACTGCAGGTGGGTCGCACAGAGGGTGAGGGGGCCGTGAACGAAGCTGCGGGTAATGCTAGTGTATAGATAGATAGATAGATAGATAGATAGATAGATAGATAGATAGATATATTATGCCTATATTGAAAATTGTTGGTACCCCTTGTTTAATGAAAGAAAAACCCACAATGGTCACAGAAATAACTTGAATCTGACAAAGTAATAATAAGTATAAATTGTTGACAAGCTACAAAGCTTCAGGAAGAATGTCCTATGAAGAGATGAGACAAAAATTTTACTTTTTGGCAATGCACATCAGCTTTATGTTCATAGACTGAAAAATGAAGCCTATCTTGAAAAGAACACCATCCCTACTGTGAGACATAGAGGAAGCTCTGTTATGTTCTGTTATGTTATGTTCTGGGGCTGCTTTGCTGCATCTGGCACAGGGTGTCTTGAATCTCTGCAGGGTACAATGAAATCTCAAGACTATCAAGGAATTCTAGAGAGAAATGTGCTGCCCAGTGTCAGAAAGCTTGGTCTCAGTCACAGGTCATGGGCCTTACAACAGGACAATGACCCAAAACAGCTAAAAACAGCCAAGAATGGCTAAGAGGAAAACATTGGACTATTCTGAAATGGCCTTCTGTGAGTCCTGACCTAAATCCTATTGAGGATCTTTGAAAGGAGCTGATACATGCCGTTGGGAAAAGACCCCCTTCAAACCCGAGACAACTGGAGCAGTTTGTTCATGAGGAGTGGACCAAAATACCTGTTGAGAGGTGAAGAAATCTCATTGACGGTTACAGGAATCGTTTGATGGCAGTGAAGTGTTTCATGAGTTTTCTTTTTAAAAAATTCTGTTGAAGCGAAAAGCAATGTCTGACTTTCATTTGTACATTTTCATAGAATTTTTATTTATTATTACTTTTCTCAGATTCACGTTATTTCTGTGACCATTGTGTGACCATTTTCTTTCATTAAACGGGAACAACAATTTTGTCCACTTGTGTATGTATTGTATGGTAAATATTAATTGTATCATATAGAGTCTAAGAAAGGCCGGACAGGACGAAATGTTACTATTTCCTCTGTAATGTATCAATTTATTTATGATATGGATCACTTGGATTTAGATTAAATGATCCCTCAAATATCTAATGCAGTAAGCTGAAGTTTGTTCTTTGATGTTGCCGAGTGATGATGCAGAGTGGCAGATCCCACTGAATCTTATATTGGTGGTCTACACTAAGGATATATCATCAGTATCCCAGTCCTGGAACATTACATACAAATAATCATTTATATATAACAGTTTTGACTCATTTTTTTGTAATTAGCAGCATATCTGGAACTGTATATACTTTATAGAATGCAACAATTTTGTGTGATGTCACTTACCTGATCATAGTCTACCATGAACTTACGTGATGTCAAAATAAATATATTAAAATACTGGTTTATTTCCCAGGCAGCTGCAAATATTTTGCTCAACAATACATGTAATATAATAAAAGGTTTAATGTACAAATTCTACATGAAATTCCATAATTATTATGAATCATAGTGGAATCATATCTGCCGTATTTTGTAAACTGACAAAGCTTTTGATTTCAACACAAGAAAATGTACTTTGGCAAAAGCTGCTTCCCAACCTTGAGCCAAGTGAGACAATAACAGAGAATAATAATTACTGATTGAGTCAGAGAAATAATACCAGGATGATAAAATGAGCCCACACTCCAGCATAGCAAGCGGTTGGATTCAGCATTTTAACCATTTGTGGCTTTTGGGTCATAGGGACAAGAATGAAATTTCCCTTTTATGAATTCTGCTTTTGAAAAGTATTATTTTTCTAAATTCCTTTCTGAGATCAAATTTGTTTTCCTATTCCAGCAGACAGGATTTTCTTACTGCATTTATTAAGCACCATCATGATCAGCAGAAATTACAGATATTGTCAACACTGTTCCATATAGGGCTCACAATCTAAATGACCTATTAGTATGTCTTTGGAGTGTGGGAGGAAACCAACACAAAAATGGGGGGGCATACAGACTATATGCTGACCTGGTATTTGCTTTCTATGTTATACTATAGATGGAGTGAATAGAGAGAAATGGTTCATATACGTAAACTATGCCAATTTCTTCACTGTACTACTGTTGAGTAGAGTATAGGACAATAAAGGATTTAATTTTGGGCTGTTTATCACCCATCTGAAGCAATTTTTTTTATCATAAATTTTTATTTCATTTCCATTCTTCATTTTAATTTCCTACTATATAGCCCTTAAATCTACCATTTACAAAACACAAGAGGACTCAGTCCATTTTCAATTGTCAATTAAAGAAATGGATGAACTTCTTTGGTCTTTTTTTGACCCGTCCCACTAATCCATTCTTATCGCAGTAACTCAGATGCCTATCCATTTAAGCTCGGGGCCTCTTTCTTTACGGCCCATGAGGCCTTAGCCTAAAAATGGACCCATTAAACTTGTGCTAAGTCCATTCAGCCATGAAAACATGTCCTATATTTCATGGACATTATTCACAGTCCTTTAAAATAAATGTGTGAACACAGCCACAGACTTTCATTGTACTAAAAATATAGTCATCACACAGCCACTTTCCACAGATCTGTGCATGAGACCTTACTTATGATAGCCTGAAAGGTAGTTCAGGCCTCAAAGAAAATGCAGGCTCCAAACCTCATTGAATTAATAATGATTAGGGCAGGTTCACACCTCCGCTCCGTTATGCAGGTTTCTGTTTCCTGCCCAAAACTGGACAGGAGATGGAAACCTGCACTCATTTTTCAAACCCATTCAAATGAATGAGTTTGCAAAGTGTCCGGCCGTGAGCGCCTGTGAGCGTATTGTGCTCTCCGCGGTGAAACCGTTTATTTTTTACCAGACACAAAGTTGGACATGCAGGACTTTGTGTCCGGTTAAAAAAAAATGGTTTAAACGCGGAGAGCACAAAACGCTCACAGCCAGACACGGTCTGCCAGGTTTCAGTCTTCTACCGGCAGAAGACGGAAACCTGAAATCGGAGATCAGGCGCTGGTGTGAACCCGCCTTAACAGACTTCAAACTGCATTATTGAACACCTTAGACACCTCACCTCAAATTTCAAGAACTCTTAATTTTAGCAAAAAAAAAAAAAAATAGTCGAAGCATTATTCCAATTATAAAACATTTCATACATGAATAGTAAATGTGACTATATCAAACTTTGTAATATATCTTATTAGGGCTAGTTCACACAGAGTGTTTTGCAGGCAGAATTTGACATGGAATCCGCCTCAAAATCAGACTGCAAAAAAAGGTCACTCACTTTTTTTCCCCCCGCTGGCATTTTTTTTTCAAAAAAGAAGCACCATGCCCTCTCTTCCCGCGGATTCTGCGACTGAGACAGCCACGCATCTGTGGCGTGAGACTCACTCCTGATTAAGCCCATTCATTTGGACCTAATCAGGAGTGGGATGCCGTGACAGGATGCCGATGAACAGCATCGGCATCCGGCTGCGGCTAGCCACGTGGAAAATTCCCACATAGGAAAAGATTTCCGCCATGTGAACATACTCTAAAGGTGTTCTCCTCCTTCACTCAGGATGTGGATCTACATAAAATTCCCATCTCCATATGCATCTCATACACAGAACTCTATGCAGACGGGAGGGGAGGAAGAGGAGGCTGCTGTTTGATTTCTAGCCTTATTTTGTGCAGTGGTAAGCAGTATGTAGCAGCTGCAATTGTTTGTATGTCTTTTCCAGCAGCCTCTTCCTCCCTCTCCCCTCTCCATAGATTAAAACATAAAAAGTATCTTATCTTAACATCTTGATAAATTGGGAGAGTGCATAGAGAGACTCTAAAAGTGACCTCACACTATAAATGGCTGTCGGCCAAACTACTGACAGAGAGAACAAAGGTTTGGGCATGTTACGTTTTTCAGTTCCCCAGTGGGGCTAAAGGACAGTATAATAGTAGTGTGGCTTTCTTTTTTTAATTAAATTACTAATTGTCTAGGTAACTTGTGGTCCCCAGCTTTAATATCTACACAATAAGAAACATTTGATAGTTAAGATTACAATTTCCATTGAAACAGAAAGGTGATTTTATGTAACAATAATTTTTTTTGTGCTGAAATAGCCATGCTGTGTATCATGACATGTAATAGGGAGCTGTCTTGGTTGCCAGTATATCTTTATTCTCATTATATTACATATTTCTTTACAGTACAGTCTTATAAAGGATTCATAGTATTGACTTTCTGTCAAGAGAGGAACAACAACTACATTCAGGGAAATAAGCTAAAATTAATCACCTTGGGAAAGTATGGTTTTCTTTGCAATATATTTTCCTATAGTAATAGTGTCTCCTACTGTTAGGCACCCTAGTTGTTGGTGAGTCTTGACTATAAGGCTGTTCAGACTGAAGTTATCACACTCTGGTCTATTCTGCTGTACCAGCTTATTCATTTCAGCAATTCCTGACAATTGACTGCATTGAGTCCTATGTTAATGTTAGAGGTATATACAGAAATAGATGAGTAGTCTATTAATTGGACATATAATAGGCTACTCATCTATTTCTCTAATTACTGTATTAGTGGCACATATACATTTATTATCTATCGTTAGTACTATATTAGAGGTATATACACCCTTATCATTAAATATGGTTAGGGGCTCCAATATCTCATGAAAGCAGTTCAAACAAGATTACAAAACTCTTGACAGGCTGCAGTTCCCAACTCAACCATGGGATGGCCACACTTGGACATATGCAGTGTCACAATATTCATCACAATCTCACATGAATCATTTAAAAATACAAAATCTAGAAATCTCGTGCAACATATTTTGGAATCTGATGAGTCGAGAGAAAAGATATTAAGGGACAAATATTTGTGTCAAATGTGTATGTGTATTAAGCCAATAGTGGCCCCTCAAGTTACTGTAAACACATTTTAAGGCATTATCCAATGAATATTGTAAGTTGAAAACATTAAGACTTGAGATCATTATTATATAGAAAACTAGAGAAGAATTCCAAACCCCAAATGGTATCCAATATAAGCAATAAAGATTAAGGAAAAGTAAGCACAACACTAATAATAGAGATAATGCAAATCATAGCAAACTGGCAGCAACTGGAAGCTTTCTTTGTTGAGACCAGGATACATCATGAACCTATACAGTATACATAGTGCACCCAAATATTAAAATGGAATTGCCTTCACCTGGTATCCAGGGGAGCAGCCCACCCTTTCACAGGTAGTTCTGTATTTTACTCTATTTTGTATATTACTATTAGACAGCTGAAAAGCCTCGCCACTTAGAGGGGAATTCCATCATGGTATTTAAGGCTATATCCATGGGATATGCAATAGATTCCTAATAGATATGTGTCCCACCTGGTATGTGCAAGTCTCTCCATTTAGTTATATGGGACTTTCAAATATAGCCAATATAACTTATTATACAATATAATTTATTTTGTCATTAGCTTTGACCACTTGCAGAGTGATGAAAGCCACACGTATTTTTTTATGGAAAAAAAAAAAATATATATATATATATATATATATATATATATATATATATATTTGGGGAGGAAATTTATTATCCCATCTACCTTTTCTGGTTTCGATGGGCGTAAATGTGGTGAATCTTTGGTGCAATCCTCTTTTTCAAAAGTGGGTGGAGTCCAAGGATTGTCATGGTAGGGACGGCACAGCTCATTAAATTTTACTATAAATCACAACATAAAATTAGCATGACTGACTGACAAAGATGTTAAGTCTGGCACATAGGAGTGATCCAGAATTATTGAGATGTTTTAGTTTTAAAACAAGTGAAAATGAGATTGTAAGATAAAAAAAAATTGGTACAGTTTAGTGTGTAGTCAGTGTTCTACTATTTTTCAGAACTGAATTGTACGGTGATTCCTTATAGGTGGAACAAGTTACAACCAGGTGTTACTCCCGGGAGAAGTTTTGTGTTTTTGCTTAAGTGGACACGACAATGGCTTCATATTAAAGGGCCATTTGTGCTCTCTGTAGGAGTAGGAGACAGCTGGAGGTGAGACAGAAGGGTGGCTTGTGGTAGCAAGAGGTAGAGAGCCACTTGGAGGAGAGAACAAATAGTGAGTCCAGGCCAGTTGATAGAGCTGTTCAACTTAATATTAGGAGAGGGACACTGGCTCCTAGGATTTCAGTTAATTCTCTGCACAAGTTACACTTTAACACCCCACTGTAACAGTTTTTCCTGTAAAGACCTGCTATACCATAACATGTCTAGTAAACAGGAATCTATGGAGAGAAGCGAGGTGTGTCTGTGTCCTTTCTCTTCTAGTGGAGCTCCAGATGACTTACAGGGAGTGGAGTGTCTGGGCAGTGGCTGTGTAAGGGCCAGAAGGAAAAGAGGTGCAAGCCAAGCCGCATGAGTGCCATATTGCCCTGGCTTTGATGACTTGCACGCCAGCACCCTGTTTAGAGTAATATACAACTGGGTGATATTTTACAAATCTTATTCACATCCCTCGAAGATTTTCAGAAAGAAAGGGGTCAAGCTCTTTAGTTTGTGCAGTCACTACTTACCGCCAGATCTAAGATGGCTAAATGGTTTATTTGATGTAAGTTGCTGCAGGAAGCCAAGCCACTACTATGATCACAGGACACAGCTACAATGTTTGTGCGAATGTTTTTGCCGTAAATGTATGTCACAGAGCATCTAAGTACAAAAATCCATGGTGTTTGCTTATATGAATAAGTAAGAGGTTTTGTTTCTTGTAGCTAAACATTATGCAATATAATATAATAAATATAATATTTATTTATTATATAATATAATATAATTATAATTATATAATAAATAACTTAGCTGTGATAAGTCAGGTCATGTCCTTCATGCTTTGATATTTTAACCTTGAAAAAAAAAATGATATACATCATAATTTGGTGATTTTTTTTTTTTTTTAAATTGTGTGATTTTATTGAATCCAAGAACATTTTGGATGACAAATACCCGAGCCCTTAAGCAGTAGGTATTGTATTTCATTGTGGTGCGTTTTGACACTTTTAAACTCAAAAAGTATTAAAGGTCATATTGTGTTTTAAAACAAAACTGACATCTTGAAAATGGCCCCTAAGCGTTATAATATACGTGAAATATGCAATGAGGAATAAAACAGTTTGCTTCCTGGACACCACAGTGAGGGATTTTGCACTATAGACATTGCATGATTGAAAACAACAGGCTTTCTCCTGTGAAATTGTTTCACCGGCAGAAAATGATTTTGTAATCTGAGCTGTTATTAAAAAGCTTCATACCTGGCTGGATGGGTTGATATGAACAGCCAAAATAGCCAACATATTTACAGTCACAGGCCTTCGCACAATGCATACTCAATGTAGGATGATGGAGTCCCTAAGGTTCATTATTAAGGATCAAGTCCTGCTCTTTTCTTAATTTTTTTTTTTTAAACTACACCGTATAAACAACCAAGTCTTCTATTTGTTGTGATGACCCACTGAACATTTAGGCCTTGTTCAGATTGTGCAGTAATAACTAGAGATGAGTGAACAGTAAAATGTTCGAGGTTCGATATTTGTTTCGTGTAACTCCTCAATATTCGACTACTCGAATCGAAAATCAAATTCTATGGGGGGAAAATGCTCGTTTCAGGGGTAGGCAACGTTTGATCAAATTACACTTACCAAGTCCACGAGTGAGGGTCGGGCTGGATCCTCCGAGAAGTCTTCTCCGTGCACCGTCCCCGCGGTGTCTTCCAGCTCTGAATTCACTCTGCCAGGCATCGGGCCTGGGCAGAGCCGACTACAAGCGGGCATGCGCAGTCGGCTCTGCCCAGGCTCGAAGCCTGGCAGAGTGAATTCAGAGCTGGAAGACGCCGTGGGGAAGCTGCACGGAGAGGACTTCTAAAGGTAGGAGAAGAACCAGCGTTGATTGGCCGACTGTACAGCATTCGGCCAATCAATGCTGGTTCTGCATCGAACTTTTCCATTCGAATAGCGAGTGGTACTCGATCGAGTACGAGTATTTCGAATACCGTAGTATTCAATCGAATACCTACTCGATCGAATACTAATCGCTCATCTCTAGTAATAACTAAATAATTGCTAACCTCTTCCCACCAGAGGTATTTTTGATTTTCGTTTTTGACTCTCCGCCTTCCATATCCCACAACTTTTTTTTTCTATCTACAGAACCATATGAGGAAAATTTCAGGAATTGGGTGAAATTGGAGAAAAAGTGTGATGTGCGACTTTCTTACAGGCTTTATTTTTATGATGTTCACTCTGCTGCCAAAATGATATGTGACCTGTATTCTATGTTTCAATACAATTTTGGGGATGCCAAATTTACATAGTGTTATTTACATTTTAAATCCTTAACAAAAATATAAAACTTTGCGAACACAATTTTTATCTTAAAATAGTCCTAACTTTTTTTTACTATTTCCATACATGGGGATGCATGTGGTGTCGTTTTTGGAGGGCCAGGTGTACTTTTAGCTTATATAATTTTGAGAATTTTTTTTCAAATTTTTATCAAAGGGCAAATAGCAAAAAAACTGCAGTTTGGCACTTTCTCACTACAGCGACCACTGTATGGGCAAAATTTAGTTTGTAGACCGGACATTTTTGGACACAAGTATACCTAAAGTGTATCTGTTTCACAGTCATTTTATATGTATTCTAATGAAAAAATTAGAATTTTTAATCCTTTTAATGTTTTTTGTGTCTTTAGTGTCTTAAACCCCAGGGAGTCTGACCACTAATGCAATGCATTACAATGCTAATTAATTGAAAAATACCGGCATTTGTATGACAAGCTGCATAAAGCAACCTGTCATACAAATGAATGCCAGACAAGCCTAGGAGACTTCAATAGGCTCCAGACTGTCATGGTAATGCATTGCTAGCCCGGATCTTTCTCCTGGTGCCAGCGATTCTTGTCAAATGGTGGCAAAATGGCACCTCGGTCATTATCGCGGACACTAAAGCCAGGTCTCTGATGTAATATATAGCAGAGACCCAGGACGATGTCTGTTGCTCAACTCCTGAGAAGGTACCATATTTAAATACCCGACATCCACCGTACTATTATGGCGTATTTCTTGAAGGAGTTGGAGAGAATTTGTCATGTCCAAAGTGCCTTTCAAACAATTAATAGTAAGCTGGTCAAGGCACAAGGAATGAGTACTTGAGAATATTCTGGGAGGCCGGACACATAGAACAGTGCTAGGCAAAGACAAAGCATCAGAGATATCAGAGATATGTTTAAATACCCCAGCTTAGCCTTGGATTGGATGCTGACAAAAGCAAACTGCACCAAGCAATGGCTGTATGTTGGAAAAGAAAGCATGTCTAGAGTGCAGACAACGAGATTCTTAACAATTTCTTAGCCCACACTGTGGTTACCACCGATCATGGTGTTTCAAGAATTAAATAACCAAGATCATAGTTTTCTTTCATCCTGACCAGTGCAGGTAGGTGACTGTCAATTACACAGTAATGGTCCTAATTAAGGATGGGTGAACCTCTGAAGATTTGTTTTGTCTGGTGTTTGGGCAAATAAATCCTCTTTGTTCGATTCGACCTGAACTTGTTGAAATTATTGTACACAAGGATCCCTTCAGACCCCAGAGTAGGAGTAGGCCCAAGAGAGGTGTAAAAAAAAACAAAAAAAACATTAATACTTACCTTCCCTCACCTCTTTTGGGCCTCCTTGTGGTGTCTGGCAGCCTGTTTCTTCCTCCTCCTGACATGTGAGATCTCAGAAATGCGTCAGAGTCTGTTTGGCGATCTTCTATGACATCATGTGCCTGAGGTCAACTCTGAGGCCTGTGACATTTACAGTACAGCATCACAGAGGACACCGCTTATATTTTTTTTGTTGTATTATTTGCCACTGTGTCTATATATTGTATATATGTGTGTTTTGCAGTTTTCTGTTTTCTCCTGGCTTCTAGGAGGATTCCAGTGTAGCAAAGTTATATCCATCATATGCAGGGGAGATTGGTTGGCAGGGTTAAGGGGCAGAGACTTAGAGTCTTCTGTGCAGTTTAGCTGAGTTCAGTCTCCGATTGGCAGCAGGATATACATCTGACAGAGCCCATTGCAGTTGATGTAAGTTTGGTAGGGTTCTTTTCAGAGCCTTAGACCAGCATCGCCTTGTTGAAGGAGAAGTTGAGGCTTAACAGGGCCTCAAAATATGGACCTTCCAAACCCCTTAGGTAGACCAGGATCCCTGTGACTTACTCATTCACAGCCCCCATACATAGTGGGAAAGGAACAGGAGCATGCCTTTGTTGGAATGCCTATATCCATTTCTGGGCACCCCCTTGCTCTGAAAAACCATTACCAGGCTCAGTACTATCTACTACAGTAGATCTCCCGTTGTACTACTACGGGATGCTGCATTGGTTGCCATTATCTCAGTAAAGTTCCAACATTTTGTATAACTGCAAATGCTGATTCCTGAGTCATTCCTGTGTTCACTATCAAGGACCCTTCTGACCACCATCATCTGACCCAGTTAGAGAAAAGGTCCCCTCAGAGCTGGAAGCACCATCGGTACTATCAGGTACATTGCAGGCACCCTCAACACTGCTCCAATTGAGGAGGTGGGCTGGAGGAGTCAGTTCGGTGCTCTTGGCAACTGTTGAATAATGACAACTAGTACTCCATTTCTTCAGTTCACTTTAGTGAGTTGTGGCAACCGTACTATTACAGGATGTTGGGATAGGGCTAGGACAGGGACTGCTCTGCTGAATACAGGATAGTTGGGAGGTATGGAATATAGCATGGAAACTGGGCTGTACAAAATCCCTTTTGCATGATGTGAAAGATAAATTCTTGAATTTTTATAATGTTTTTTACATACAATACTGCAAAGTGGTCCTACACAGAAATGTTTCTAGAAAAGTTTTTTTTTTAAGTGATCCTTAGTACAGTAAAACCACAGCAGAATGACTTATTTGGTGCTGTAACAATGCAGTTTCCCCATATGGAAGTAGCAGATTTGAAGAAATTACTAAAACCGTCCTAAAAGGAAAATGTTTGTTTTGGTACCGTGTTAGCCAGTGGTTATAAAATATAAAAAACAAAAAAACTTTGCAAGTCTTCAGTAGGTGATACCTTTTTTAATGGCTAACTCATAATGATGACAGAATATGACGTTTCGAAGCTTCCTCTGAGCTTCTTCTTCAGATTTTCATGTCATTGATGATGTTGTGATCACAACATCATCAATGAGATGAAAATCTTGATCTTAAAAGGGAACTTTAAATCAAGGAAACAGCGACTGATTTATGAGTACAAGGCCATGACCCTATTCCAGACATTGGACAATGGGATGAACATCTCACTTGGGTTTATGTCTTTTTATACAAATCATTAAGACAGCCATTAAGATAAGAACCAGGGATCTGGCAATTGATTGTTTGTTGTTATAAGTATATAGTAATAAGCCTCTTCCCCCCTCCCTCCTGTAATTCTAGCCCTGTGTCCAGTCATAAATATGCAGCCTCTAGAAGGTGTTTTTAGTTATATCTGAAGAAGAAGCTCAGAGGAAGCTTCGAAACGTCATATTCTGTCATCATTATGAGTTAGCCATTAAAAAAGGTATCACCTACTGAAGACTTGCAAAGTTTTTTTGTTTTTTATATTTTAAAACCGTCCTATACTTCTAAACAGGGTTTGTAAAAACACTTGCTCATGCTTTTGATACAACCCCATTGCTTACATTTCTGCAAGAATTCTTATAAACATATATACCTTTAGGCCGTAATTGGCTGCATAGTTATGGGGCTAAATACATATATTCAAAAAAGACGTGCCATGCTCATACATATGGTTTTTAATAGTTTACACATTGCTATCTAAAAAGCGAATAATAAAATAATTGAATAAATCTAATAATCGGCAGTGGTTATCTCTTCTTTAAGCAAGTTATGATAAAGCCTCATCTGTGGGTAATTGCGATTTCAGGTTTCTAGTGTTGTTATTTTTTCCCTTGGGCTGTCATTTTGTTATTCCGTTTACACATTGATGAATAAAACATCATTTTTTATTTCAACGACTTGAATTTTGTATGATACCAACAGCGATCTTAAATGTGGAGTAGCACACATCTCACGCTGAGAACCGTGCTCCAGTCACCCTGAGTAATAAAGTGAGCTCTTGCTTGGCCTTGGTGCAGATATTGAATTTAAAATGTCTTAAATTTGAGTGTTCATATAAAAAATGTATAAAATCATCTCTGCTATCTGCTGCTTGCTTTATTACCAATGTACGCTTTACTTTGGGGCCCTGGATTTTAAATGTTCGCTTGATCAGCTTTCAATAAACATTAAAAGCACTGGCACCTATGTTTAAAAGGAACTCCGGCAGAAAAAAAAGAATGCTGAGAATTGTATTCTTTTATTAAAATTTTTTTTTATATATATTATTTTTATTACATGCAGCATTACAAGTTATAAAGCTTTAAACAGTAAAACATAGATCATGTCAGCCAAGTAGTAGAAGTAGAAAATCCAGCTCTGTAGCAGATGCCTGAGAAAATACTAAATGAAATAAAAATTCTAGAAAAGTACAGAAAAGAAAAGTTTAGGTTCTAGTTTGGTGCCTCACTTATATTTTGTGTAATGTGAATATCTGATGTGCCCAACCTGATGGCCGTAAGTGTTGGCACCCCTTAATTTTTTCTAGAAAATGAAATATTTCTCCCAGAAAGTTATTGCAATTACATATGTTTTGTTATACACGTGTTTATTTCCTTTGTAGGTGTTGGAACAACACAAAAAAACTGAGAAAAAATTATATAATTTTACCCAAGACTGTAAAAATGGGCCATACAAAATTGTTGTCACCCTCAACTTAATATTTGGTAGCACACCCTTTGTAAAAAAATAACTGAAATTAATTGCTTCCTATAACCATCAACAAGCTTCTTACACCTCTCAGCTGGAATTTTGGACCACGCTTCTTTTTCATACTGTTCTAGGTCTCTCATATTTGAAGGGTGCCTTCTCTACTCCCAACAGCTCTCCACAGCTTTTTAATGGGATCCAGACTCATTGCCGGCCACTTAAGACCTCTCCAGCGCTTTGCTTACATCCATTTCTGGGTGCTTTTTGAAGTATGTTTGGGGTAATTGTCCTGTTGGAATACCCATGACCTAAGACCCAAACCCAATTTTCTGGCACTGGGCCTTACATTCAGGCCCAAAATCCTTTGGTTATCTTCAGATTTCATGAAGACTTTGCACATAGTCAAGGCAAAACAACCCCAAAACATCCTTGAGCCTCCACCATATTTGACTGGTGGTACTCTGTTCCTTTCTTTGTAGGCCTCATTCCATTTTCGGTAAACAGTAGAATGATGTGCTTTACCAAAAAGTTCTGTCTTGGTCTCATCTGTCCATAAGACATTTTCCCAGAAGGATATTGGCTTACTCACGTACATTGTGCAAACTGCAGTTTAACTTTTTATGAGGTCCTCCTAGGTCTCTTGCCATAGTGTTTCATTTCATTCAAATGTCGCCAGATAGTTTGCATAGACACTGATTCCCCCTGAATTTCTTTGGAACTTGATTGGGGCTTCATATCCAAAATCCAGTCTATCCTGCATGTCCAGGGAGATTAGATACAGTGTAATGGGTTATAAATTCCTTGATTATGTTGTGCACCGTAGATAAAGGAACATCAAGATCTCTGGAGATGGACTTGTAACCTTGAAATTGTTGATATTTTTTCCACAATTTTGGTTCTCGAGTCCTCAGACAGTTCTCTTCACCTCTTTCTATTCTCCATGCTTAGTGTGACACACACAGACACACAATGCATAGAATGAGTCAACTTCTCTTCTTTTTATCTGGTTTCAGGTGCGATTTTTAAATTGCCCACACTTTTATTTCCACAGGTGAGTCTGAATGAGCATTACATGCTTGAAACAAATTTATTGAGCCACAATTTTGATAAGGTGACAACAATTTTGTCTGGTCCAAATGATGGTGAAATTATGTCCAATCACACATTTTTCTTTGTTGTTTGTTCTATACGCACAAAGGAAATAAACATGAACATAACAAAACATGTGTAATTGTAATAATTTTCTGGGACAAATACTTCATTTGCCGGCAAAATTACAGGGATGTCAACACTTATGATGAGGATTGTATGTAGTACTGTGTAATACTGTTGCACTGATTTCTATTGTTGGGTTTGAATAAAAATTGACAAATTACATATCTATAAGAACTTATGGTGGGATAACATTAGCATCAGCTCTCCATTGTTCCGATCCATTGGAGGACCAGAACAATGAAGAGGCGAACCTTTAAAATAGCGGTAACACACAGAGTGCAACAGACCTCATTGACTATAATATAGTCCGTTAGCTGTCCTCCATTTTAAAACTGAAGGCAGGGGAGGAAAAAGTCTTCCAAGCAGAACGTAATTTTAGGTGGACACCAGTCTCCAATGTAGTCACAATGTAAAACACATCTAAACCACTTGAGGAGGATTAGAGTGGTATGTAGGGGTAAGAAGAGAAAAGGTATTATGAAAAAGAAAACAGGTCAATTGTGTAAAGTTTTCATTAACTCCTTCTCATAGAAGCCCTTTTCTGTTTTTGTGCTCTCATATTTTAATTTATTTTTTCTGTTCCTAAAGTCATTGGGACTTACTTTTTATGTATATGTGGCTGTTTATGTGAAAAGGGCCCACACTGTCGATATGGAGTTCTTGGTATCATTGTAACGGTTATGGTGTAACATTGTCCGAAACATTTATACAATACAAAATTTGTAAACTTGACATATTTTTAAATAAAATTTTTGCATAAAACAAAATTGTGATTTTTTTACCCAAATATGTTTTGGACTATTTTCTCTATAATTAGTATCGACGATCTGGGCCCTTTTCACGTAAACAGCCACATATTGTGAGCCTCATATAGGAATCACAATGTACTTTTTTTTTCTATCAGTATGTCTTTATCTAATGGGAGGAAATCCACGCAAACATGGGGAGAACATACAAACTCCTTGCAGATGTTGTTCCTGGCAGGATTCAAACCTAGAACTCCAGTGCTGCAATGCTAACCACTGAGCCAACGTGTTGCCACTGGGATGTGTACCTGGATGGAAATCTAGATTTCCATTGCAGGCATCATTTACACCCTGCCCCTTGGTCCCACCTCCAAGAGGTCATTTAGAGGTGGGTAGCTACCTTTAACAAGTGATTGTTGCTGTTTGTATTGTAAAAAGTTACAGTTCTTGTTGTTGTTGCATAGTGAGGGCTTCCAATTGAGACTCAAGGAACCCCAGAATTCCCAAGAAATCCTGTTTGGAAACAATAAGAATGAGTATGAGCAGCCTCATCCAGTGATGAGATGGGGAAGTGTTTCACACCTTTAGAGATCAGAGAGTAGTATTCGATTGAGTAGGTATTCGATCAAATACTACTAGCTATTCGCAGTAAATATTCAATTCAGAACAGTTGATTGGCATGTATAGCATTTGGCAAATCATGCTGGTTCTGCAGCAGGCTCGTCCTTGCTTGTCGGGAGAGCTGGCAGCTTGCTGTTACGAGGGAGCTGACTTTTTCCTCATAGGAATGCATTGACCAGCGTTGATTGGCCAGTGTACAGCATTCAGCCAATCAACGCTGGTTCTGCCGGAGGCTCATCTGTGAGGAGGCGGAGTCTAAGATCGGACCACAATTGAGACTGCTGTGGTCCGATCTTAGACTCCGCCTCCTCACAGACGAGCCTCCGGCAGAACCAGCGTTGATTAGCCGAATGCTGTACACTGGCCAATCAATGCTGGTCAATGCATTTCTATGAGAAAAAGTAAGCTCCCTCGTAACCGCAAGCTGCCAGCTCTCCCGATTAGCAAAGATGAGCCTGCGGCAAATCAATGCGGGTTCTGCAGCAGGCTCATCCTTGCTAGTCGGGAGAGCTGGCAGCTTGCTGTTATGAAGGAGCTGACTTTTTCCTCATTTGAATGCATTGACCAGCATTGATTGGCCAGTGTACTGTTCTATACGTTCAACCCAGCTTTGCAGGCGGTGTCCCCCCAAACACCTAACAGGGATACAGAGCAATTCAGTCCAGTTCTATATGCTCAACCCAGCTTTCCATGGGGTGTCCCCCCAAAACCCTAACAGGGATACAGAGCAATTCAGTCTAGTTCTATATGCTCAACCCAGCTTTACACGGGTTGTCCCCCCAGACACCTAACAGGGATACAGAGCAATTCATTCCAGCTCTATACGCTCAACCCAGCTTTCCTATTAAACTGCGTTAGGCTAACGCAAAGGGACGGGGACGAGGACGGGGGCGTAGAAATGCAGATTGGGAGCAAGGTTGCGGTCAACCAACAGCGTCTACCTACCTACTGCTCTGCGGCAGCAAGCATTGCGCTTCCCCACAGTTCCCGGCTTGATGGCCACATTAAGTAGGGTGCAGGGTACAAGACTAACTAGGCCCGAGCACCAGGAACAGGTGTTACAATGGCTGGAGGATAATGCTTCCAGCACCTTCTCCACCAGCCAGTCAGCTCCTCCTCCTACCTAACAGTCTGGTCCTCCTTCCTCACAACATGCCCAATCTTCCCACCTTTCCCACCTCCCAGGAGCTGTTTTTGGGTCCATTCACTGTCCCTCTCTCTGTCCCACCACGTCCCGAATCACCGGAGGTACCAGATGAGTTTCTGTTTCCTGATGCCCAAACACTGGAGCATCCGCCATCTCCTGTTGTTGTTGACTAGCAATCGGACCTCAGTGAGGATGATGACGAGACCCAGTTACCATCAGGGCAGCCTGTTGCCATGGTCAGTGTGCAGGAGGAGGAGAAGCAGAGAGAGGAATTGGAAGAGGAGGTGGTGGACGACGAGGACAATGACCCGACCTAGACAGGGGGGATGTCAAGCAGGGAAAGGAGTGTAGATGTGGAGAGAAGTGCAGCACCAAAGAGGGTGGCTAGAGGCAGAGGCATGTCCAGAGGCAGAGGACAGCTGCTTCACCAAAACCAGGCCACAGCCAGCAGGGCCCAAAATGTTCCCTATTCTAGCCAGCCTAGAAAAATTCCCACATCAAGGCCACAGTCTTCAGTGATGTGGAAATTTTTTAATGTATGTGCGGAGGACAAATATAGTGCGGTTTGCACACTTTGAAACTCGAAACAGAGTAGGGGCTCTGAAAAGAGCAACCTTACAAACACTGCCGTTCACCGTCATTTGGAAGGCAAGCACTGGGCTCAGTGTCAGAGAGCAAACACAGGACAATCGTCATCCGGCGTTGCCACCACTTCCTCTCCCGCTGTTGCCAGTGCTGGTGCTGCAGTCCAGACCAGCAGCCAGGACACCTCCACATCTGCCTCCGCCACTTTGGAGACTTCTCCTTCATCTTCCCCTTTTCCTGCCTCAGCTCCTTCTGCTGCCTCAGCTCCTTCTCCTGCACCATCATGTGCCTCTTCCCACCAACCCACCATCTCCCAGACGTTTGAGTACAGGCAAAAATACAGCGCTACCCACCCACATGCACAAGCCTTAAACGTGCACATCTCTAAACTCCTGGCCCAGGAGATGTTTCCGTTTCCGGGTTGTGGAAACACAGGCCTTCCGTGAGCTGGTGGTAAGTGCAACACCTCACTATGCCATCCCTAGCCGTCACTACTTCTCCCGCTGTGCCATCCCCACCTTGCACCAGCATGTGTCACACAACATCAGGTGGGCCCTTAGTTCCGCACTTTGCACAAAGGTCCACTTGACCACCGACGCGTGGACAAGTGCATGAGGAAAGGGACATTCCATTTCCCTGATGGCACACTGGGTGAATGTAGTTGAAGCTGGGATCGGGTCACAAACTGGGGCAGTGTACCTTATTTCCCCACCCAACATTCCTGGAAGGGGCTCTGCTCTGAACCACCACCTTACTCCTCCTCCGCCGCCTCCGCCATCACATTGACCCCAGCTACCTGCTGGAAACGCTGCAGCACTGGCGTGGGGAGAAGTCAGCAGGCCGTGCTTAAGCTCATAAACTTTGGGGACAGACAGCACACTGCCTCCGAGGTGAGGGATGCCATCCTTGATGAGACGTCAACACGGTTTTCGCCGCTGCACCTGGGCCCAGGCATGTTCATGTTTGATAACAGCTGGAACTTGGTAGCGGCTCTGGAGCTTGCCAACCTCCAACACGTTCCATGCCTGGCCCACATTTTCATTTTAGTGATGCACTTGTGCGCCCACTTTCGCAAGTCTGCAGTAGCCGCTGCTAGCCTCCGAAGCCTCCAGCAACGCCTCCATCTGCCATAACACCAGCTGTTGTGCGATGTCCCCACGTGCTAGAACTCGACATACCACATATTGAGCAGAGTGTGTAGGCAGCAGAGACCCTTGATGGAGTGCAACATAGTACATAGGAGCAGAACCATCCCAGCAGGATAGTCAGGGCACACTCCTGTCCGCTTCACAGCGTATATGTAAGGATTGGAGTCAGGGTCAGGCAGTGCAAAGTGACACAGCTGGGAAAGCAACACTGTGCAACTAATGACAAAAGGGGTCATAGGCCCTGCGGCTATGACTATGCTGTAGTATCTGAGATGAGGCAGACCAATGCACTTCCTAATTGAAGTGCGCCTACCACGACTTCTTACGCATCTATCCCGGCGGCTAGGATAAGGGAAGAGGAGGCCCTGAAAGTCCTAGGGACTGGAGTCACGGGGTCACACCTAAACAGAAAGCACAGTGTAACTGCAATGCAAAACAAAAGACTAAACAGCATGGAACCAGGGAAGACCACAAGTCCCAGCAAGACACAGAAGAGAAGGCGAGGTCAGACGAGCAAGAGGTCGAGCCAGGAGATATAATAAAGGTACCGAATCAAAAGACAAGGGATAGTCAAAAATACACGCCGGGTATACAAACCAAGGAACAGACAGAATACAAACAGACAGGGAATCAGACTGAGCAGGGGAACCAGGAAACCCAAAGTGAATGGCTGGCAAGGATCCATGCCTGGGTGGGGTTTAAATAGCAGCAGAGAACACACCTGATGTCTAATGGCATGGAGACTGAGAGCAAGGAAAAGATTAACCCTTAATGACCTAAGCACACCCAATAGAACTCCTAACACGTCTCCCAGGGAGACGCCGCGCAGCAAGGAGACCGCGGCGACTCCGTATCCTGACAGTATATTGAGGGAGGAAGAGGAGGAGGAGGATGATGAAGTGGCAGATCTCATTGCCACACAGGGGGCTAGTGGGGAAGTTCAGTGCATCCCATAGCTGCAACGCGATTGGGGCAAAATGGAGAAGGAGGAGGAGGAAGAGGAAGAAATGGGGAGTGACCATTCCGGTGGGGGCAGCCAAGTTATGCCAAGTAACACTTTGGCACACATGGCTGAATACATGTGCTTTTCAACTGACAAACGCATTGTCAAAATCCTGGAGAGCAACGACTACTAGATTTTTGCGATCCTCGACCCCCGGTATAAAAATAATATTTCTAATTTTATTCCAGTAGAGGAGAGGGCCAATCGCATCAGTGATTGCCACAAGCAACTGGAGCAGAATACGATGGAGATGTTTCTATCAACTCTCGTTGGCAGCACACAGGAGAGTTCCTCCAACAGTCTAACAACTGCCATCCGGTCCACACCCAGCAGGAGCACACTCTCCAAGGTCTGGGACACGTTAATGGCACCCCCTCGCCGAACAACCACCACTGAGGGGCCTATTGTCACCAGGAGGGACAAGTATAGGCGCATGTTGTGGGAGTACCTGGCCGACCCCAGCCCTGTTCTCTCCGATCCCTCTGCACCCTATACTTATTGGGTCTCCAAGTTGGATTTGTGGCTGGAACTTGTGCTGTACGCATTGAAGGTCCTTTCCTGCCCTGCCGCCAGCGTGCTTTCAGAAAGGGTCTTCAGCGCAGCCGGTGGCATAATTACGGATAAGCGCAGCCAGCTGTCAGCTGACAGTGCTCACTGGCTGACACTGATCAAAATGAACAGCCACTGGATAGACCCATCATTTTCATGTCCACCAGTGTCAAGCACCCCGATATGAAGTTTCATGTGTGTGCTCACTCTACAATTCCTCCTCCGCCTCATACTCCTCCACCATCAGCGTTGCACAATTCTGCTCCTACTAGGCTCAATTCACCCTGATTCCCCCAAACTCTGCTGGTTAGTCTCAATCCACCATAATTCCCCCAAACTCTGCTGGTTACAGTCTCAATCCACCCTGATTCCCCAAACTTTGCTGGTTAGAGTCTCAATCCACCCTGATTCTCCCCAAACTCTGCTGGTTAGAGTCTCAATCCACTCTGATTCCCCCAAACTCTGCTGGTTAGAGTCTCAATCCACCCTGATTCCCCAAAAACTCTGCTGGTTAAAGTCTCAATCCCCCTGGATTCCCCCAAACTTTGCTGGTTAGAGGCTCAACTCACTCCAAGGGCCAAAAACACTGCTGGTGCAAGGATCAACTAACCTCAAGGGCCAAAAACACTGTTGGTGCAAGGCTCAACTAACCCCAAGGGCCAAAAACACTGCTGGTACAAGACTCAACTAAGTTAAAGGGCCAAAACTCTGCTGGTAAGAGGCTGAAGTCACCTAAAGGGCTTCAATCTCTGCTGGTAGCTCAGCTTAAGGGCCTCTAACTTAATTTGGAAGGGCTCATGTTAAGGGCTAGAAAAGTGAATTTTGGAAGGTCTTCCAACATCACACACACGCACACACATCCACAATGACAGTTCAGGGTGGGTACTGTTTGATTTCCCATTGCCTATTCCATCTATGGTTGTCATGGGCAATGTGATTTAAAGGGGTGCTTGGTAATGTTTCTTTAGTTTAAAATTTGGGTTTCTGTCCATCCAATTGGGGAGGAAAGAAGGTTTCCAGGTATTTTACCACTTTCATTGTGTTTTTTTTTTTTTTTTAGTGTGGAAAGTGTGTAGTTGATAGGCTGTGATGGTTGGGTAAAACTGTGACTTGGGCTTGTTAGATGCCCCCAGGCATGATTCCCCTGCTATCCCAGTTGCATTGCAGAGGTGTTGTCATCATTTCCTGAGGTGTCAGAGTGGACTTGGTGACCCTCCTGAGTCGAATTATGGGTTCCCCTGAAATGAAGCATTTTCCCCCATAGACTATAATGGGGTTCGATATTCATTCGAATAGTCGAATATTGAGCGGCTATTCGAAACGAATAACAAATATCAAATATTTTACTGTTCGCTCATCTCTATACTTTTTATCAGCGCAATTGCAAGCCCTGTGCAGTTAAAGCGCACAGACCCCATAGACTATAATGGGGTCCGTACACTTTAACTGCACAGTGCTCCTCCTCCAACACTCTCCTCCTGCTACTCATGGACTTGGTGACTCTCCTTTAGTCGAATAGTGGTTTCCCCTGAAATGAGCATTTTTTCACATAGACGATCGAGTAGTCGAATATTGAGGCTCTACTCGAAACGAATATCGAATCTCGAATATTTCACTATTCACTCATCTCTACACACCTTCTCTGTAGTCAACTATCATAGCTTTACCCCAATAGGGCAGAACTTCATAGAAGCTTACAATTTATAAAAAAAAAATGGTAGCACATACAGCAACATCTATTTTTGGACCTCAACTGGAGTTCCATTTTAAGTGGTCTATTCCTTTATGAAATCTATATTTTGTTCATGAAGAAGGGTATTTTTATATTTTTCAACTCAAAATACTCTACAAACATACAGAGCCAAGGACACGTGAACAAGGACAAAAAAAAGATACACTCAAAGACTGAAAATGAAACTCTTAATTGAATTCAATCAATGCTCCGAGGAAATTAAAACACAGAAATCTAAGATCTGTTTTCGGAAGGAGAGATAAAGAACAAACTCTGAAGTCAATGACAGAAACTTTCCTTCAGGAAATGCAGTTCTTAAGTTTGTACTTGTGTCTTAATACAAATACAAACTGCAGTTGCAGACACAAAATTGCCCACAGATTATAACTTTGTCCTTTAACAAAAAAAAAAAACGAAAAAAAAAAACAATTACTGATTTCAATTGAGGATGTAGCAGTCGATTCACTTCAGCAGAATTGAGTCATTAACTAGGCTTCCAACCTTTTAAAAATTGTGTGCAAATCCTTTAATAAGTACTTACGTACCTTACTGTTACTTAGGAATCTTTACTAAGGGTCTATTCACATGGAGGAAAATGGTGAGGAATTTGGTGTGGAATTTCTGCGCTGAAAAAAAAAGCCTCTCATTGACTTCAATGGGTTCCTTTTTAGGAACCCATTGAAGTCAATGGGAAGGCTTTTTTTCAGCGCTGAAATTCCACACCAAATTCCTCACATTTTCCTCCATGTGAATGGACCCTAAGCCAGTCTCACATGCAAGAACTTGGCCATGCGCGTGCTGTCTATCATGGTAGAGCTCGTATCAGTCAATCAGTAGTACAACAGTGCATCAATAGTCTTTCACATCTTGTAATAAAGTGTTATGTAGACAATAGAGGCAATATCTGTGACAGGATATAAGAATGATGGAATTTGTAACCCTTTTAAATTTATGAATTTATCCATAGCAAGCCTTGGTAGCATGATAACAACTGAACTGCACTGAGATAGTGTAACATCTCTTCCTGTTTGGGTCACTGCACCACCCTCTGCTCACATGCTGCGGCGCAGGAAGCGGGTGCAGTTTGGTTCTTGGCTTAAAGTTTTTGGTGGCACTGTGTGAACTCGGCTCTAGTTCTGTGATTGTATTTGCACCACACCTGTCTTCTGCCCTTGTTTGCCTCTGTTCACTGCATCGCTTGACTGTTACTGACCCTTGGCTAGCTGACCTCTCTTTGTTGTTATCCGTCTTGTCTCCGTTTTGTGTTTCACATATCCAGGAAGGGACTGTCTATGTGGTTGCCACCTATTACGTAGGATAGGGCCTGGCAATAGGAAGGGTCAGTTGGGGGCTTCAGCTTAGGGCTCACTGTCTCTTGTGTCCCGTCCCAGGGTTCAACAGCTACCGGGGAATTGCTGTCCTAACTACCTAAAAGCTATAGTGACATCATCTTATGAACATTTCGAGAACAAAGGAGTTACCATTGCTCTGAGGAGGTCAGCGACAACACCCTTATTGCTCCAAAGATCATATTTGTATATCGACAACATAGGTTGGAATCACCTGAACCAATGCCTATCTAACTACAAGGCTGAGTTGGTATGTTGGGTTCTGGTGACAGACACTACTTAATATAGTGCATTATGTTGTAAAAATACATGTTAAGAAAAAGACCAGTTCAGATGCAGAAAATTTTTTTTGCCATTTGATGAAATTTATTGTGATATGAAGGTGTGTCATATGTGGTCAGGAAGCACGTTATGTTAGATATGTCCATGCCAAATGCCATAAAAATATGCTGTAAAAGACAGAGTGTAATGATACTCCTTAATCTAGGGATACCTTGAGCCACCGGCCCGCAAGCAGACTTGCACAACAATATACAGTCAATAATGTTCTTTATCTTGTGCAGGTACAGAGTTTTAGACACAGGTTCACACGATATGCAAGAACAGAGTTCAGACAATGCTCAAATAGTATGTAGGAACAGAGTGCAGACAACTTATCCAAGTCCATGCAGGTGTTGTAGCGATGTCATGGATTCCAGGAGCCAGGAGAGGGAGAGTTCAACTGCCAGAGTCCAAAAGCCAGGAGAGAGAGTTCCACTGCCAGAGTCCAGGAGCCAGGAGGGAGAGGGGTTCTGCAGTCAAGGTCCCAAAGCCAGAAGAGGGCGGTTCAGCAGCCAAAGTCCAGAAACCAGTGCTGATACTGAGGCACTAAGCAGCAGCAGGTGAGGCCTTTTAAGCAAAGTCCAAGCAGGAACTGGGTGTGCCGAAAGAAGCAGTCTTCTCCATCTTGGAACAGGGCAGATAAAAACAAAATGGGCAAAGCAATACACCTGGATCCTGACACTACTCCCTCCCTAGGAGTGGCCTCTGGACGATCCCTGGAGCCGGTTTGCTGGGGTGCCTTAGGTGGAAACGTTGGACCAGCTGTGGAGCGCAAAGGTTACTCACCGGCTCCCAAGAGTTGTCTTCAGCAGGGTACCCCTTCCACTTGACCAGGTACTGTAGGTGCTTTCGATAGAATCGGGAATCCAAGATGTCCTCCACCTCATAATGTTCCTGGCCATCAACCATGATGGGATCGGGGGGTGGGGAAGACCGACCTAAAAAGGAATTAGGAACAGTGGGTTTCAGCAAAGAGACATGGAATACCGGGTGTATCCTAAGGGTCTTGGGTAGTTGAAGTTTGCAGGCCACGGAGCTTACAATACCGCAAACCTTGAAAGGACCGATGTATTTCTGGCCCAACTTGGGCGAAGGCAGCTTCAATCTTAAGTTCTTAGTAGAGAGCCATACCGAATCTCCGAGCTTGTAAATGGGAGCCGGCTTCCGGAACCGATCAGCCGCCTTCTTATAGCGGGTCTGGGCCGTGGCCAGGGTCTCCTTTAAAGTTACCAGGATACCTTGCAAGGCTGTTATTCTCTCTGCAACGGCAGGAACCGAAGTGTCCACAGGGAGCTGCGGTTGGATCTGCGGATGGTAGCCTAGGTTGGCATAAAATGGAGAAAGTTTAGTGGTCGCGCTCTGAGAGTTGTTAAAGCAGAACTCAGCCAGGGGAAGCAGCTCAACCCAATCGTCCTGCTGATGACTGATGTAGCACCGTAAATATTGTTCCAAGGTCTGATTTGTCCGTTCCGTCTGGCCATTTGTCTGGGGATGATAAGCGGAGGACAACCGAACTGAGATGCCTACTGCAGCACAGAACGCTCTCCAGAATCGGGAGGTAAACTGCACTCCTCGATCTGAGATGATCTCGTCAGGAACACCGTGTAGCCGGAAGACTTCCCGTATGATCAAAGTGGCGGTGGTGGTAGCCGATGGGAGACCTGCGCACGGGATGAAATGGGCTGCTTTAGTTAAACGGTCTACCACAACCAGAACTGTGGTTTGCCCCTGCGAGGGCGGCAAGTCTACAATAAAGTCCATGGAGATCGAGCCCCAAGGCCGAGATGGAACAGGCAGGGGCTGCAGGAGACCGGTGGGCAAGGCCCTAGGTACCTTACACCTGGCACAGACTTCACAGGAGCGAACATAGTTCTTGACGTCCTTTTGAAAACCGGGCCACCAGTAGAAACGAGACAGGAACTCTTGAGACTTCTGGATCCCCCTGTGACCTGCGAGTTTAGAATCATGGATTAGCTTGAGTACCTTAAGCCTTGCGGCTTCCGGGACATAGAGGCGACCGTCGCGAACCCACACACCATGGAAAGTCAAGGAGACGTCTTCCGGGGGTGAAGACAGAAAGGCATCCGATTCATACGCATCCTTAATATCGGCAATCAGGTCCTTGTTGTGTATGACACCTAAAAAACAAGAATTAGGAAGAATAGGCTCTGGCAAAGGGGCAGAACTTGGTTTGGAGGAATACATTCGGGAAAGAGCATCTGCCTTGCCATTGCGGGAACCTGGTCGGTAAGAAATGATGAAATTGAATTGATTGAGAAATAAAGTCCATCGGGTTTGTCGGGTAGTCATATTTTTCGCGGACCGGAAGAATTCCAGGTTCCGATGATCTGTAAGAACAACAATTTGCTGCACTGCCCCCTGAAGATGATGTCTCCATTCCTTAAAAGCAGAAACAATAGCTAATAACTCCTTATTGCCTATATCATAGTTCCTCTCTGCGGTAGACATCTTTCGGGAGAAGAAGGCACAGGGGTGGAGCAACCCCCTTATCCCGCTTCGCTGCGAAAGAACAGCCCCTATAGCACAGTCTGAGGCATCTGCTTCCACAATAAAAGCAGATTCGGGGTCAGGGTGTATCAGGAGTGGAGCGGTAGTAAATTCCTGCTTCAGTTGATCGAATGCGCTCTGGGCTTGTGGGGACCAGTGAAAAACTGCAGTCTTTTTTGTCAGTGAGGTAATAGGCGACACAATTGCAGAAAAATTCTTTATGAAGCGCCGGTAGAAGTTTGCAAAACCTATGAATCGTTGTACCTCCTTGCTGTTTTTTGGGGTCGGCCATTCCTGGACAGCTTTCACCTTGCTGGTGTCCATGCTCAGTCCCTGTGGAGAAATGACATATCCCAAGAATTGTATTTTGGATTTATGGAACTCACACTTCTCCAGTTTGATGTATAGGTGATTTTCTCTTAGACGCTGTAATACTGCTTTCACCTGATCCTGGTGTTCCTGCATATTGTTCGAGTAGATCAGGATGTCGTCCAAGTAGATTACCACAAACCTGTCCAGGTAGTCTCGAAATATATCATTGATTAGATGCTGGAAAGTGGCAGGGGCATTAGTGAGTCCGAAAGGCATGACAAGGTATTCAAAATGACCGTACCTGGAGCGAAAAGCCGTCTTCCACTCATCCCCTCGCCGTATCCGAACCAGGTTGTAAGCCCCTCGTAGATCCAGCTTAGTAAAAATGGACGCCTGTCGAACTCTTTCCAATAGCTCGGGGATCAACGGTAATGGGTAACGATTTCTCACCGTCACTTTGTTGAGCTCTCGATAGTCAATGCAGGGCCTCCGAGAACCGTCCTTCTTCTTTACAAAAAATATCGGGGCTCCGGCTGGGGAGGAAGAGGGACGAATGAATCCTTTGGCTCGGTTTTCGTCTATGTATTCTTTTAGTGCTTTGAGTTCCGGACCGGCCAGGGGGTAAATATGTCCGAATGGTATCGGGGCCCCAGATAATAATTCTATCGGACAATCATATGGACGATGAGGGGGAAGTACATCCGCATTCTTCTTGTCGCACACATCTGCAAATTCTTTATATACCGCAGGAAGCCCAGTTTCCGACAACCCGACACCCGAAGCAGAGGAGGGTCCAGGCTCCTGCTTATGTGCAGGAGGGAAATCTTTCAGGGAATGGCAAGAAGCAGCGGCCCTTTTTGGGAAAACAATGTCTTTAGTCTCCCAATTGATGGTTGGGTTCTGTGCTTGAAGCCAAGGTAGGCCAAGGATGAGTGGGAAGTGCGGGGATGAAATGATCATGAATGTGATGACTTCTTCATGCTGAGGTTCGATGCGGATTTTCAGGGTCTCAGTTTCGTGATCCACGGGACCCGATGTCAACGGAGAGCCATCAACGGTTTCCATAATTATGGGGGAATCTTTCTTCCTGACAGTGATGTCGTGACGCTCTGCAAACGCACCGTCCATGAAGTTACCCCCCGCTCCCGAATCCACCATGGCCAGACACTGGAGCCACTGAGTCCCCTTCCAGATCTTAATGGGCAGGAAGAAGTGTGAATTCTTATCCTTGAGTTCTATGTGTGGAGCGACTGATGTTAGGGATTGGACAACCATATTCAGCGAAGGAGCAAGTTCTGATGTATAAGACTCCATGTCTGAACTGGGCTCCTCATCCTCATTCTCAGCTAATGCTGCGATAGTCCTGGGGGGTCTCCTGGGGCAATTCATCAAAAAATGGTTTTTAGCTCCACAGTACAGGCAAGTTCCTTCCCGAAGTCTCTGCTCGCTCTTGCGGAGCGAATCCACTTGCATGGGTTCTGCTATCGGTTCCTGCATCGCCTGATTTTGGGACCCCCGGCTGGAAGAAAAAGGTAAGGGGGTATTACCTCGGTTTAATGAAGTCCATCTCTCTAGCTTGCGTTCCGAGAGACGGACATCCATACGAATGCAGAGGTTAATGAAATCGGAGAGATCCGTAGGAGGTTCAATTCGGGCCAGTTCATCTTTAATAGGGCTGGACAAACCTCGGCGAAACAAGGGGAGCAGACCCTCTTCAGACCAGGCAGTATCAACCGCCCATCGCCGGAACTCCGTAACATACTCTGCGACTGAGCGTTTACCCTGTCGTAGTGCCAACAGGGCGTTTTCTGCGGTAAATGACCGGTTTGGGTCATCGAACAGTTGGGCCATAGCTGCGATGAACTTGTCAAAGTTATGTAAGCAGGGATCATCAGTCTCTATTAAAGGATTTGCCCAGGCCAGTGCCTTATGGGTAAGGAGCATAAGCACACAATTTATTTTAGTTGTATCCGTGCAGTAATGGGCGGCGTGGGCCCGAAAAAACAGACGACACTGATTGACGAATCCCCGGAACTTATCCCGTTCACCTCCAAAACGAAAAGGCGGCAGCCTTGGTGTACTCTGGGAGAGCGGAGTCGATCCTGCAGTCTCGAGTTGGGTGCAGCGTTCTGCCAAAGCAAGCACAGCCTCATTTATCTCAAGCCGAAAGGTGTGCAATTCCTGCTGGGAGATTTGCAGAGCTGCTTGTAGTCCTTGCTGGGATGTGCTCACCTCCTGCAGCATCTGACTGACTGCTTGCAGATCACTAGTGGACCGATTATCCACTGATTCAATCTTTAATCCCAGTGCGTGCACATTATCGCTGGTTGTCTGCACCTGTCCATTGAGCTTTTTAATGCGGATGTCAAACGCCTGCACGGCAGCGGTATCCATAATGGCCTCAGTATCTTGTAATGATACTCCTTAATCTAGGGATACCTTGAGCCACCGGCCCGCAAGCAGACTTGCACAACAATATACAGTCAATAATGTTCTTTATCTTGTGCAGGTACAGAGTTTTAGACACAGGTTCACACGATATGCAAGAACAGAGTTCAGACAATGCTCAAATAGTATGTAGGAACAGAGTGCAGACAACTTATCCAAGTCCATGCAGGTGTTGTAGCGATGTCATGGATTCCAGGAGCCAGGAGAGGGAGAGTTCAACTGCCAGAGTCCAAAAGCCAGGAGAGAGAGTTCCACTGCCAGAGTCCAGGAGCCAGGAGGGAGAGGGGTTCTGCAGTCAAGGTCCCAAAGCCAGAAGAGGGCGGTTCAGCAGCCAAAGTCCAGAAACCAGTGCTGATACTGAGGCACTAAGCAGCAGCAGGTGAGGCCTTTTAAGCAAAGTCCAAGCAGGAACTGGGTGTGCCGAAAGAAGCAGTCTTCTCCATCTTGGAACAGGGCAGATAAAAACAAAATGGGCAAAGCAATACACCTGGATCCTGACACAGAGGCTCCCTTTTCTTCCCCTGCCTTTCCTATCACTGTATGATTGTTGTCACCCAATATTTAGGAGGCAGAAATAAGGCTGTTCAATACAGAGAAGTTATAGGCATAGACATTCTGTATTCCTCCAAAACTGCTGCTATCCTTTGTGCTATTTGTGATAGATAACATGGCAGCATGTTATAAGCAGTAGATCAGCTTTAAATTAGAATTGGACATACAATATAAAAGATTTGTTGCCTCCATCTGTTTTCGTGCTGGTTTCTATGGATATCTATGGATGGTATTACTGTCTGGCTCTTGGGTATGGTAAAAATGACTCTTAAAATCGACTGCATAGATATGGTAACAAAAACAATCTTAGTCTATAGGCACATTAACAGTGCCAGACTCTGTGCACACAGTGGCACAAATACATGCATCTGTACTTTATTTTATCAGCAAAATCCCAAAATTCATAGCAAAAATCATAGCCATTTTCTGAGACTTATAGTTTAATACAATATTTCAATCTTTTATGGGTAAAGTTTACTCTATGCATAGTAAGAAGTTCTGCAACTTATTTTTGTTTAATTTTCTCACTTTTTTAATATATCTTTCTTTTTCAGCTAATAAAACCATTCTGTCTTTATATACTCAGAGGCTTATAGCTTAAACCTTGACTACGGATTAACAGGGAGCCCTAGCAGACACGGTCTTTGCCAGTGGCGTAACTAGGAATGGCGGGGCCCCGTGGCGAACTTTTGACATGGCCCCCCCTCCCCCCCGACCGACGCTGAAGACCTCGACCAACTGACCCCTACCACCGCCGCCACCCCTCCCCCCCCGCGCATTTCTTCACACACTATATTGGCCCCCATATTGGCCCCTGCACACAGTATTGTCTCCCCATAGTGGCCCCTGCATACAGTATTATGTCCCCATAGTGGCCCCTGCACACAGTATTATGTCCCATAGTGGCCCCTGCACACAGTATTATGTCCCCATAGTGGCCCCTGCACACAGTATTATGTCCCCATAGTGGCCCCTGCACACAGTATTATGTCCCATAGTGGCCCCTGCACACAGTATTATGCCCCATAGTGGCCTCAGTACACAGCATTATGTCCCTATAGTGGCCCCTGCACACAGTATTATGTCCCTATAGTGGACACCCATGAACAATTATTATACTTTGGCATCTTTTCAGACCCCAGAGTATAATAATCGGAGACCCAAGGGGGGGATACAAACATAAAAAACTCTCTTACTTACCTTTCTCCCGACTCCCTTCCTCTCCGTCGGCCATTTTCCGGGACGTCATGTGACAGGGCCCTGCGTTGCGGGTCATATGACGTCACGCAAGTAGGCCGAAGCCTGCGCGGAGCCTGGAGAGGTAAGTAACAGTGTTTTTTATGTTTCTTACCTCTCCGGGCCTCTGATCGTTATAATCGGGGGTCCGAAAAGACCCCCGAGTATAACAGTGCTTGTGGGGCCCGCGGTGTCACTTACCGATCCCGGCCCCTGCCAGGATCGGTAAGTATATGGGGCCCGTTACCGGCTGGAGTAATTCCACTTCCAATACGGCCTATTAAAAAAAAACAAAAAACACAGCGGTAGCAGCTGTCACCGGGCCCCCTAATGTCCCGGGCCCTGTGGCAGCTGCTACTGCTGCTACCACGGTAGTTACGCCACTGGTCTTTGCCCTATATGGGAGTAAGAGCCAAGCTGCCTTCTATTTATGGATGAGGTCCAAGACTCAAGTGCTCTTTTCATCTCAGGCACCTTGAAGACTATTACATTGGATGTTATTGTGCCGAGGTGGTTGCGATCTGCCCTTACCCCCACATTAGTAGACACCAAATTCAATTTCTCAGTCTGTGAAACTGCTTTTTTCTGAGTTCCCTACAATATGAACTTGCAGTGGCTTCAAGAGCATACCCTGGATTTTCCAGGAGGGAAGTCCACATATACACCTAGAGGCGTAACTTGAAGCACCTGGGTCACAGCTCTTAATCTGTCATGGGGACTCTACCTACCTTGTGCAATTAAGACTAGTGGTATAATTTATGGGGCAGAGGGGCATTTGGGACGCCACAGGGTCTGGTCATGACTGCTGCTGTCCCTATACCTATACCCCTGTGTGATCATTCCCTGCCCTATCCATACTCGGCTGAATATCCTCTCTCTTTTGGGACCTCTGCTATAGCTGAAGTACCACTGCAGGATGTTTGTAAGTGTAGATGCAAGGTCACAGTAACAGCAATAGCAGGCTATTGGCTGATAACTGTGAGAAATAGAGACATCTGTTTTAAAGTAGGACATTCCTGCAAGCCAAGACAGATCCCCAGATATCTTCACTGGAGCTCACCGCAAGAAGAGTTGGACTTGCACTGAATCTGGGAATCTGCATTGTCACCAGATAGATGTACCAATAATAAATGCTGCACTGCAGGAATCAAAACAAAATCCACTAAAACTTACATTGGCGGAAACAAGAGAATTTGTACAGGCATGGGTTGGTATCAGAGGACGTAAAAGACCATATCAGAAGACAACACAATATCCGCGAAATAAGCCAACGGTCACAAATCCAAATGAGCAGAATCAGGAGGCAAATAGAGTATTCAGAGAGCAAGCCAAAGGTCACTAAGCAAAGAGAACCTGTTTGTCAGAAGGGGGGATCTTATATAGGCCCCTCAGCTGCTAACGGGACCAAGCCAAAAAGCCTCTGAAACTGCAAAAGCTTCCCAGGTTAGTATGGTAAGGTTAACGTGCAGCAGCCGGATATAGCATCCTGACACAGAAGAGTAGTCATGCTTGTTAGGCTGAGTTCACAAAGAGTTTTTGGACTGGATTTTGATGTGGAATCCGCCTCAGAATCTGGCTCAAAAAAACACCTCCCATTGACTTCAATGGGAGCTGTTCACTTCTTATTTCCACTAAAGGTTTTTTCCTGCTCACGGAAAAAAGAAGTGAGCTGCCCTATCTTGACACGGATTCTGTGGCTGAATCCGCCACGGCGTCCGCAGCACGAGACTCCCTCCCAACTAGGCACATTCATTCTTGAGTGGAATGCAGCGACAGGATGCCGGTGTACTGTAGCAGCATCCGTCACAGCTAGCTGCTGGAGGTGTTTTTTGGAGCCGGATTCTGAGACAGCCTCCACGTCAAAATTCGGTCCAAAAACTCTGTGTGAACTCAGCCTAAAAAATCACTTCCACTGGTCTCCCACAACAGCAGTTCAGTGGCTGTGGAGATCCGAAAGGGCAGGAGTATAGGAGAGGGAATTTAGAAGTGGGTCAGAAGGATGCTCTACTGATGATCATAATCATCTTCAATAAGAAGAGCATTGACTGGCCAGGTTCAGCAAGGGGGAAGTTTAGCCATGAAACCGCTGCCCTTGTGTACTTCCCTCCTCTAGTTATATCACATGTAGATATAGACAACTTTATAATAACAGAATGAGATAGTAAACCATCTAATTTGTCTATTCCACTAGATTGCTTAGTATTCCCCAGAAATGGTGCAAAAGTTCCAGATTCTTTGCATAGCAGACCAATCAACAGCATACACTTCTGGCCGCCACCACCTGGGAAACTTGAGTCATTCATATTCAATACTGCTTATTAGAGATGAACGAGTAGTGTTCGATTGAGTAGGTGTTCGATCGAATAGTACGGTATTCGAAATACTCGTACTCGATCGAACACTACTAGCTGTTCGAAGTTTAAAGGGGCTCTATCAGCAAAATCATGCTGATAGAGCCCCACATATGCGTGAATAGCCTTTAAAAAGGCTATTCAGGCACCGTAAAAGTTATATTAAACTACCACCCCGTTTTAAAATAATAACCTAAAAAAGAATGTGCTCTACTTACCGAACGTGCACCCTGGGCGGGCATTCTGGGTGTGTCTTCATCTTCTTCCCCGCCTCTTCTTCCTCCGATGTCCTCCGGTCCCGTCTTCTTCCAGCGCTCGCTCACGGACACTGATATGAAAAAACGGCCTGGGCGCATGCGCAGTAGCATGCGGCTTCTACTACGGCTACTGCGCATGCGCCTTGGCTATCACTGGCCGTTCGCGAGCGCTGGAGGAAGACGGGACTGGAGGACATCGGAGGAAGAAGAGGTGGGGAAGAAGATGAAGACACACCCTGAATGCCCGCCCAGGGTGCACGTTCGGTAAGTAGAGCACATTCTTTTTTAGGTTATTATTTTTAAACGGGTGGTAGTTTAATATAACTTTTACGGTGCCTGAATAGCCTTTTTAAAGGCTATTCACGCATATGTGGGGCTCTATCAGCATGATTTTGCTGATAGAGCCCCTTTAAGGTTCGATGCAGAACCAACGTTGATTGGCAGAATGCTATACATTCTGCCAATCAACGCTGGTTCTTCTCTTACCTTTAGAAGTCTTCTCCGTGCAGTGTCCCCGCAGCGTCTTCCGGCTGGAATTAACTCTGCCTAGGCATCCGGCAGAGCCGACTGCGCATGCGCGGGCATTCCTTCGCATGCGCAGTCGGCTCTGCTCAGGCGTTGGGCCGGGCAGAGTCGACCACGAATGCGCAGTCGGCTCTGCCTAGGCCCCGATGCCTAGGCAGAGTGAATTCCAGCCGGGAGACGCCGCGGGGGCACTGCTCCGGGAGAAGACTTCAAGGAGAATCCAGCCCGACCGTCACTCGTGGACTCGGTAAGTATAATTTTATCGAATTTTGCGTACCCCTGAAACGAGCATTTCCCCCCATAGACTATAATGGGGTTCAAAATCCGTTCGAACACTCGAACAGTGTGCGGCTGTTCGAATCAGATTTCGAACCTCGGACATTTTAGTGTTCGCACATCTCTACTGCTTAGAATTTAATATGAGATGTATTAATATATGCACAGTGAACGACTTACTAATGTCAGACACTCAGTAATCTATAATGTAACTGTATGGCTATGTGAAGTGAAACTCTACTGCCTGGCACCATTGTTTCTTAGGGGCATTGTTTATTGGGATCACTTTGCTGGACCTGTATATACAATAGTTGATGGCTGTACTATTACTTTATACACCCAATGTAATACTGTATATACAATAGTTGATGACTATAGTGTTACTTTATACACCCTATCTAACACTGTATATGCAATAGGACAAGTACTAGAGCTGTATATATAATACTCCAAAATGGTGTTAATCCATGCTTAGAAACTTGCTACTTGTGTATATTGCTTTGGATTTAGCCATTTCTTTATCAAGTGTGCAATGCTGGAAACAAAAACAAGTCATATGAAATTATTGCTCATTTATGCCCAGTGAAAAAAAAAATCTTATGTTTTCTCAGATACGGCAATAAATTTTACACAGGCTACTGAAATTTCTTTTTCCTCAGTGATCTCCAGGAATAAATTCACAGTAACAGAAAAAATATTGGAGCACATATAACCAAACACATCAAACACTCCATGGACTGTGAGGAACAGACAATAGTTTTTACAGCTTCCTCATAACGGAAAGAAAAATGGCAGAAAAAGTAAAACAAAACAGAAAAAAAAAAGCCGCTCTGCCGTCGCCAGGCGTGAAATAATAAAAAGCTGCTGTTGATGGGTGTTCAGCGCATCCGAAATCCAATGCCTGGAAAGGTTAGCGAAGCTGTTTATAAGCTATCTTTTTATATAATGGCAGCCGTCTCTTTATAATTTTATTTAGCACACACGATCCCAGTGGCATTGTTTCTTATAGATTCTTTCTTTTCAGTGCAAATTGTGTTTGTGGAAAAAAAAGAACATCAAAAGACTTTTAACAAGTTTTCTTTTTAGAAAGAACGACATAAGAAATAAAGTACAGATGAGTAACTTTGTCAGATTCATCTTTCCAATGGAGGAAAAGGTCAAGCCGCACAACTTTTTATTTCCTATAATGAAACTTTTCATTTAAAGGGCTATTCCCATCATTGAATGTTATTCCATATATTCCAAGATATACCATTACATTCTGACCAATGCGAGTCTGGTCTCTGGATCACAGATCCCTTTCTGTTTCTTCTTGCCAGATGTGCTCTTGGCCCCTTAACCCCTTGATCCAACAATGACCAAGAAATCCTCCACAGCAGAACACTTGCTCTCCTCAAGCAACAGAGATGCCTGCATTTGTTCACTCTCATTCATATACGTTTGTGCCACAAAAAGGTGGCAATAAAATGGTCCTTCTATTGCCTTGAGTATTCTCCTAGTGCCTTGTAGGCTACAGGCCTAAAAAAAAAAACCTGTGGCTTACAAAAATACTGCCAATGGAGGGGGGTGGGATGGAGAAACAGAACAAGATGGATGATTGTTGTTTCACTGTGACCAATAAGTACCACCATCACTGGAACCACCAATGATCTTCCATCTGTGGGGTCACTCCTTGGTTAATATCCTCCTGCGTATCTACCTGACATAGAGCTGGGATAGAACAAGGGAACAGGATAGTAAGAGTTATTGTCACGAGACAGCTCAGAGTATCCCCATGAATCAGTAGGTTGCAGAACCAACTTTAGCAGCAATAACTTGAAGTAATTGTTTTCTGTATGCCTTTATCAATCTCTCACATCATTCTTGTAAGATTATGGCCCCCTTTGCTTTACAATGTTGGTTCAGTTAATTTAGGTTTGTAGACATTCATTTCTGCTCAGCTCTCTTAAGGTCCCACCACAGAATGCTAATTAGGTTGAGGTCTTCATATTGGTCTTGATATCATTACAATATCTTTATTCTTTCTTTCTGCCATTGTGCTGTAGATTTCTGGTGTGTTTGGAACCACTGTCCTGTTTCAGGACACATTTTCAGTCAAGCTTTAACCTCTTGATGTTCTGCACCAGGGGTGAACTCACCGCTTACGCCGCCCGAGGCGAACTACAGAAAGCTGCCCCCCCCACCCGGAGGAGGGGGCGGGGCGAAGGGGGCGTGGTCGCGTGAAGGGGCGTGGCGGAGCGAAGGGGGTGGGGCTTAGCGCTGTTCGCAGGCAGAGAGCAGGCACGGAGGGGACCTGCTCTCTGCCTGAGCGTAAGGGGAGGCTGCTGGAGCAGCGCTGCTCCAGTGGCCTCCCCAAACCACTGCTCGGTGCTAAGCCAGTCCAGGACAGCTTGTCCTGGACTGGCTTAGGTAATCAAAAATGCCGCCCTCCCTGGGGTCCTGGGGTCCTACCATACTATTATGTTGCACTGAGTATATAGCTAAAGCTCACCAACCTAATAGTACCACATTGTAATGTCTTGGACACAGAAGCTGTACACCTGGGCACTTCTTCGGGTGGAATCTGCAACGAGATCGAGCACAACACTTATTTTTCCACTTCCTAAAAACAATGGGAGGCAAATTCGGAAGGAGGTGGAATCAGCCCCCAGAGCCGTGGCAAATTCCTAAGACTTCCTTGCTCAGATTATAGACTCTTAGAAGCTTAGATATGCTCATTGCATGGCTAGATGAAGATTCTCCCTGCCCCCAGTTAGGTAGGGCATCAGGATGATACCAGACAGCGAGGCACATGCCAACCACGCCTCACAGGGTGTGATTTACTATGACAAGATTAAGCTGTTCCCTCTTCTGACAGACTGATCCCCATGTCTCACCCCATTGTTATACATTGCTATCCTTGACCCCCCTCACACACTGCTTTCCATGATTCACTTGTCACTCAAAGACTGCTCTCCATGGTCCTCTATCACAGTGTTCTCCCCATGATACCCCCATTTTATAGACTGTTGTCCCCACCACCTTTCTCTCACACACACTGTTCCCCATGGCACCAGCTGCCTCATACATTGCTTACACCTTGTTCTTTGTTGACTTATTACACAATAGTGAGATATTGTGGGATAACAACTGTAACTGGGTTAACAACTTGGTCACAGATAAAAATCAGGTGTTTGTTAGTGGCATGTACTCAAATTGGGTCACCTACCATCACCAATGGGGAGCCGCTGAGGCCAATAGTGGGTCCTCATTTTAATATTTTTATTAATATCCTGGTAGAGGCAGAGTAGATTTTAATATTTGTAGATGACACTAGACTCAGTCAACACAAAGAAGGATAGAATATTGCAGAGGGATTTGGAGAAGCTGTAAGCAAATGAATTTTAATATAGATGCATGTAAGGTGATACATCTGGGCCATGGAAACAATTATGTAAAACTGCCAATGAAAAAGATTTAGGGATATTGGTGGATAGTGTAACTCAGCGGGTGTGGATTCACTGTGCCGCTAAACTGATTTGGCTTGAGCATATTCATGAGGGTGCTATCTTTGTGGTCCCCTATTTTTCACCCTTTAACCTGTGGTACATGGATCTGGTCTTTGCTGTAGGTAACCACCTATAGGAAAAACCACATGTTAGTATCAACTGATCAAGGTGGGTTGAGAGATACATGTACTTAGCACCAAAGAGAACAGGCAGACAGTCAGTTGTTAGAAAACCTGGGGTTAGGGGAGGCAACGTTTGCTCAACATGGTAAATGGCCCAAAGGTCAATACAGGTGGTTCACAGTCAATATGGCTGAGGTTTGGATAGGTAAAAGTGATTCTGAGTGCACAGTATCTGGGAAAGGAGTGGGGTTAGCAAAGAAAGTAATCCTTTGGCCAAGTATATTTTAGAAACATACATATGACAACACAACCACAGGGTGGCACACATAGACATAGGATTTCTTTTATAAAGCTAGTCATCTCCCGCAGCACATCTCTAGATATATCAAGGTAAGAAGAAGGGCAATGAGGAACGCTTTTGTACCTTCAAAATTTCAGCAAAAGCAGTTATAGTTTTGGACGAAAGTATAACATGGAGAGTGGAGAATTTATAAGATAAATGTTCCAAATTCTGGTTTTTAATGTGCATCAAAAATTCCCAATACATGCTGTGCCCCACATTTGTTATCTGTCCTTCAAACACTGTGCACCTTGTAAAAAAGGGGTAGTGACTTAGTGGGCGTTCACACTTGCGCCCCAGTGCGTCCTAGTCATTCTGCCGGGTTTCCGTCCTCAGACCCAGAGAAACTGGACAGGGGACGGCTTGCATGTAGGACTTTGTGTCCAGCCCCCCCAAAAAATGATTTCCCCGTGGACAGGCTGCAGACGGACACCGGTGGTTTGCTTTTAAAATCTATTCAAATGAATGGGTTTCAAAACTGCTACAAAGCCATGAAAATATGTGCCACAATTGTGATGCAAAGTAAGCCACGTGATAGGTGACATAAACTGAGACCAGACATTTGACGCTGGGTTCACACCAGCATCCGGTATCCATTCTCAGGTTTCCGTCTTCTGCCGGCAAAAGACGGAAACCTGTCAGACCGTGAGTGACGGTGAGCGTTTTATGCTCTCCGCAGCGAAACCTGTTTTTTTTAAACCCGGACCCAAAGTTCTTCAGGTTTCCGTCTCCTGTCCAGTTTCGAGCAGGAAAAGGAAACCTGCATAACGGAGACCCCAGGCGCAGATGTGACCGAGCCCTTACACACCTAATTTATCATCCAGTATCTGGTGCACAGCCGAAATCGTAAACAGGATTAATAATAATTTCCAAACTATAAACTTTCTAAACACATACTTAAAAATTGTACACAATGAGGAATATTATGCAAAGCTAAAATAATCCAGTATGGTCAGAAAATCCTTGCATGGCTGGCAGAGTAATATTCTGAATATCCTTCTCACATTCTACTAGATTTGCATTAGTAATAATTCAGAATTTAAGTGGCCACGGCAATGGCAGATCTGTATTATCCTTTCCACTCGGGTAAGGTGAAACATGTCATTTAGCTATCCTATTAATTGATGTGTTTTGCATCTCTATTCATTGTTTTTATAGCTCCCTCTTTGTGGGAATGAAGAGGTGAGACATTACATAATGCATTATAAAGGTAATATACGTGACCTTGGATACACCGAGGACATTGCATCTCATGCAGATGCTTTATGCTTTTTGTAACCTAATTTCCATGACATTGTACTGCTCATTTGGGAAACATGAAAAATATATTTTTTTTTATTTTGTTCCTCCAAGTCATTTTGTAGACTTAGGACTCGTGGTGACAGAACAGATGATTGAAATTCTGTGGCAGCTGCTGTATATGTTATTGAAAGTAGAAATCTGTCAAGCACAGAGTTATGGGTAAAATACAGTGTATAGGCATTGCTTATAACAGCACTGCCTCCCTCACCTATTATTTTCTGCATGATTTCTTGACCTGCAGTTTCCATGAATAAAATATAAAATGAGGTAAAAACTATATTAAAATAGCAGTATCTCTGACAGTGCCGAGGTTTGGGAGCCGTTAGGAAGTAGTCACGATTATATTCCGTATCTACCCAAACTATAGAATAATAAATGGATTGTAAGTGATGTGTTTGTCACTTAATTGAGTTGTTTTTGGCTTGTGCAGGTTCTATTGAGAAGGAGGAATGTTTGGGGGAGATAACTATTAACTATTTTGCTGCATAAACTGAAGAAAAGGATTAAAAGTATCTGTCTGAACAACATTGAATTCCAGGAAGGAAGAGGACATTTACAGTGTCAGATACTTCTTCGCCCCTACAAGTCCACAGGGGAGGATACAAGATACTGCAAGGATTTGGGCACTTAATTATCCAGGTACTTGCTTAGGCATTAAAAAAATCTGATTTATGGCACATATAGAGTCACTCTATACATACAAAATGATGAAACTTAATCTTAAACTGACGTCTATGATACTTATAGGTTTTCAAAATCATTTCAAATAGTAGCAGAATTAATGTTTTACCTATTTTATAGCTTTTTTTTTTACACAACTTGCAGAAAACACATACCAGACCCATACTGTCAGAGCTCTCTTGCTCCGACGCTCCCAGGTCCCTCACTTCCAGATCTTGGGAGGCAGGCCAGAACCTCCTCAACGTTGGTGGGATTTTCCCAGGGTCCTTCTAAGCCAGACAGGGGACTTCCAGTTTGCTGCCTAGCGGCAGGCCAGAGCCTATTTAGGATGGGCTCTGGCTCCAGTCCATTGCTGACTATTCAGCTGATCTAGTGTCCTGATAGTAAGTGTTCTCCTGTGTTTTGATTAGCTGTGTTTCTGACCCCTTGTTTTGATCTCTGACCTAGCCTTTGCCTCCTGATTTTGTACTGTGCCTGCTCCTGTTTATGACCCTGGCTTGCCTCTAGACCTTTGCTTTCTGAACACTGTTTTGTACCATTCCTGTTACCAACCTGGCCTGCCAAATGTTCCCATTGGAATACCCACTGTAATGCGTTTCCTCTTGGTGACAACCCTGGACCGTAGGACTACATTTTTCTCTCTGCTGCCATCTTCTGATCACCCGCACAAACTTCTGGATCCTAGACCTACACTGCTACCTTGAAAACGTCTGCTGGTAAGAGATCTCAGTGTCTGGTTTACTGTGATTTGTGGAGTGGTGTTTGTTTGGTGTTTCCCGACCCATAACGCTCCGCCAAGCAGTGCATCCAAGTCCATCCAAGTCCAATGCTGCGAGAGAAATTTCTAGTGACGCCTCTATCTTCTTCTGGAATGCCCCCTCCCTGTGTCTCCTTCCATCCTGGGTTTCAATCTTCTAGACTTCTTCTAGAGGCGTTGCTGGAGATTTCTCTCGTAGCTTGGGGATGCCCCCAGTGCTGTTTGAGCATTGGAGCCCTCCCCCAGTGCTACGAGAGAACTCATTTGCATACTGAAGAAAACCAGGATTTCTACCAAACAGCGGCACGGAGAAAATATCTAAAGGTAGGAGAACAATAGCCTTTATTAAGGCAATTCCTACGTGTTAGGGACAAAAAAGGTCATTTTAATGATAGAATCCCTTTAAACTGTGCAAGATTTATCATAGTGTTGGATGCAAAATATCTCACATAAAAGACAGTTTAGTCTAACTTGACACCTCCTATTAGTTTTAACTCATTTTGCGATAAAAATGCACCAAAATTTTGGCGCATATTTAGTACACGTTGTCACTAGAGATGAGCGAACAGTAAAATGTTCGAGGTTCGATATTCGTTTCGAGTAGCCCCTCAATACCCTCGAACCCTATTATAGTCTATGGGGGGAAAATGCTCGTTTCAGGAGTAGGCAACATTTGATCAAATTATACTTACCAAGTCCACAAGTGAGGGTCGGGCTGGATCCTCCGAGAAGTCTTCTCCTTGCAGCGTCCCCGCGGCGTCTTCCAGCTATGAATTCACTCTGCCAGGCATCGGGCCTGGGAAGAGCCGACTGCGCATGTCCGCGCCACAAACTGTATAGCATTCGGCCAATCAATACTGGTTCTGCATCGAACTTTTCCATTCGAATAGCGAGTGGTACTCAATCGAGTACGAGTATTTTGAATACCGTAGTATAATACCGTAGAATACCTACTCGATTGAGTACTACTCGCTCATCTCTAGTTGTCACAACTTGGGTCATTCCACTTTACACAAATTGTAATATAATCTTCTTAATAAATCCAACCCATTAAGCACTCCTGGATGGTGTCAGGGCCCAGTTCAGCAAGTCTTGAAGCAGAAGATGACCAGGGGGTGAGGAGCAGGGAGTTAAATGGGCAGCCGTTCTCAACACTTCTTGAGCATCCTGTACCAAAGAAGAGTGATCTTACCTGTATGGTATATCTTTCCCCTTGTGTACTCCCTTGTCTACATACCCTCACCACACACCATCATTATCATCATCATCACCTCTTCCTCTTTCTACAATATTTGTCTACAATCTTAGATATTAAAGCAACCATAATAATTAGATTATTTTCATGTGATAATCCTACTAATATTCTAAATGTGAAAGTTTGTGCGTTTGGATGTTTGTTCCTCAATCACGCAAAAACGGCTAAAAAGTTTTGGATGAAATTTGGCACATAGATAGATTATAACCTCAATTAAAATATATGCTACTTTTTATCCCAGTAAATGACATGGCTTCATGACTGTTATGACTTTTTGCTCATATACTGTATTACACTGCTCTGATCTCTCTGTGTAAACACACACTAACCCTCAGTGTGCTTGTATTTGCATATTATCTGATCTGCTCCAGGCACTGCTGAAAAACTGACATGGGCAAACACCTTCAATCCAAATTAGCATTTTGCCAATTTTCAACATGCCTGGACAAAGAAAATTTAATTTGTCGCAAACGACAGCTATGAAGGAAGCCAGAAGTCACAGACGTCTCCTCAATTGGAGCTGACGGGGATCATTGGCACCAACAAAACGCTCATTATATAGTGTCCCAGCAAGCTGCTGAGATACCAGAACAATCACGGGCACAGCTCGAAGAATGAGTTCAGCGGCAGGCCAGCTTGACAGCTGCTGGAGCAGGCGGATCATCAACGCCAACAACACGCTCATTATATGACGTTCCAGCGAGTTGCTGAGATTCCGGAACAATCACAGGCACAGTGCAAGAAACAAATTCAGCGGCAGGCCAGCTTGAGAGCTGCCAAAACGCCAGAGCATGCAGATCATCAATGCCAACATCACACTCATTATATGGTGTCCCAGCCAGCTGCTGAGATACATCAACAATACATCATACATCAACAATCATGGGCGCAGCATGAGGAATGAGTTCAGCAGCAGGCCAGCTTGACAGCTGTTGAAACGCTGGAGCAGGCGGATCATCAACACCAACAGCATGCTCATTATGTGGCATCCCAACGAGTTACTGGGATGCTGGAACAATCACAGGCACGATGTGAGGAACAAGGTCAGCAGCAGGACAGCTTGAGAGCTGCCGAAATGCCAGAGCAGGCAAACCATCGATCATCAATAGCAGCAATTTGCTGAATATAGGTGGATCATCGACGCCAACAACCCGCAGACGAAGTCACGGGCAGAAGCTAGCATAGAATACATTCACACTTGTGCCTGTGCATTTGGCACAGAATCCGTCTAAAACTGTGGATGAAAAAGTCCCGCAAGCCTGGGGAAAACACGGCTACCCTACAGATCCCATTATAGTCAAAGGGGGGTTCCTCGAGATCCGTTGTCATCCGGAATAGAACGGATCCATCATTAGTGTTTCATACATTCCCATGATGGATCAGAAGAACAGATTTTAAAATGCAGATATGAATGTGCTCTGAGATTTAGTCAAAAATTCACCCAGACCTAAAGTCTTACATGTTATTTAAAACTTTCTCTTATTAGTATTCAGCAGAAATGTCAGTTTCTTACATATTGACTTACAGTTTGTTGACCTTGATGGATTTGATCCTTACCTTTCATGTAACTGCTATAGAAAACATTCCCCGGGATTAGTTATATTGAACATCTGACATTGTAATGAATGGAAAGCTCAGAGTATGGGTTGTATTGTATCAAATAATTGCTCACAAATGATGCCAAGTGCAAGTGATAATATTGATGTGTAGCAAAAAAAAGTGATTATTTACTGTAAGTGCGTTATCAATATCCTTAGGCATTAAAGTATGAGATTTAGAGATACTTGTACAGTATATATGGAACAGTGGGTGTTAACTAGAATGACGCAAAAACCTGCAGTATCACAGAACAGATCAATGTTTGCTGTGGAATAAATGCTGACTATACCTTGTGGTAAGGGGACAATACCTGAGCTTTTACATGGGAGAAATTCTTACATTCTGTCCATGCAACAATACCATGGTTTTCATTAAATTACATATTATGGAGAATTTAGCAAAAAAAAAAAAAAAAAATTCTATAATAGTAGAATTATATTTTGTCTAGTGTTGAGCCGATCTTGAAATTTCAGGATCGGTTTTAAAAAAATATTTCTGACCATTTATCAGCCGATCTCGATCCCAATTCTGATCCTAATGTAAGTCAATGGGTTTTTTTTCTAAGATCGTTTTCAGAAGCTATGAAAAGTTACCAAAAGATACATGCAAGTTCTTAGAATGCATAGATAGAGCAAGGGAACACCTAAGTGGCCATAAAACATTGTTTTTTACAGAGATGTTGTGCTTGGCTACTCTTCGCTTTACCGTATTCTCAGCTCTGCTACATCTCCATTACTGTACATTGACTTGTCTATCTACTCTTCTGCTTCGTCCCTGCTTTACCGTATACTCAGCTCTGCTACATCTCCATTAGTAATTATGTCTGTTGTGTTGTAGGTGCTTCTCCATAAATGTCACACAATATCTGAGGAAGCTTCATGCCGCACTTCTAATCATTATATGTCACATGACATTACAGTATATAGCACAGGATATATCCTTATGTTTGTATATTCCTTACAAAGTAAATTATATGTCATGGTACGTGAACTTTTTGCAGATAAACACATGTTCACACTGGCTTCTTTTCTCTCTGCATTCATCATCATTCTAATGTAAAAACGTTTTCATCCATCTTGTTCACGTAGATTTCAAGTCCTGCGTTCTTCCATCTAAAAAAATAAACAAGATGGAAGGAAGTTTCAGTCTTGTTTCTTACATTACAGTAAATGATGATGGATGTAAATAGAATGTGTTCCATCTGCAGATCAGAATATTGGAATAAAAAGAAGTCAGTGTGAAATTAGCCTTCCCTGCAGACTTTTACAAAACTTTAGGTATCCCCATATCACAAACTGACCAGACTATAAAAATGTGAAATCTATTCATCCCATATGGTGAACAACGTAGTCAAAAAAATAACATTTCCAAATTAATGTTTTTTTTTTTTGCCATCTCACCTCCCCAAAAAAGTGATCAAAACACCACATGTTCCAAAAAATGATACCATTTGAAAAAGACACCTTACACAGCTCCATAAATAGAAATATTAAAAAGAAAATATGGCTTTCACAGAATAGTGATGAAAACAAAAAGTGTTCCTTTCAAAGTTTTTACATGTATTAGAACTAGAGATGAGCGAACATTGTTTGATCGAATAGCTATTCGATCGAATATCAGGACGTTAGAGGTATTCAATTCCAATTGAATACCACGAGGCAAACGCACTAAAACTTTGTATCCCCTCCCACCTTCCCTGATGCGTTTTAATAACTGTGCAGGGGAGGTGGGACGGGAACTACGACAACAGAGGCATCGAAAAAAATCGGAAAAAGTAATTGGTTGACTAAATCAGGTGACCTCCAATTTATACGAATAGTGGATTTAAGATCCGGGTCATATGAGACTGTGAACTATGTGACTGTGAGACAGGGATAGATGTACAGGCAGGGTTAGCTAGGGATTACCTTTATTTAGGTGGGAATGTCACTCACCCAGCTCTTTGGGGCTCTATCTGGTCGGGCTCCCTGTCAGCTTGTGATATGTGCGAGGTGACTTTTTCTTATAGGAATGCATTGACCAGGATTGATTGGCTGAATGCCAAATCTACAAAATCTACAAAATAGAACAGGAATAGGACCTGTTCTATATTTTGCTGCCCGGACTGTTGGCCCACACATGGGACCATATAATGCACGGTCATGTGTACAGGCGCATCGAAAAGAATCGGTCAGTGTGCTATGCGGGAAAAACACACATAGCATACTAATCTCACCCACATTCATCTGCAAGAGGCCTTAAGTTGAGGCCACACACAGGGGAAAAGCTGTGTTGTTTGTTGTCGACTTTCCTGCTTTTAATTTTTTGCCAAATCCATAAGTGGATTTAGCAGAAGGGAAAGATATAAGGGATTCTTTTATTATTTTGTCCACTCTTTGCTTTGGCTTAAATAACTGCAGCAAAATCCGTAACATGTAGCCCAATCCTAAGGCTACAGCCCCACGTAGCAGGCCACAGTACTTTTCACATAATGTCTGAGAGTTTTCCTCTGCGGACTTTGTTTCAAATGTACCTATAGGGAACCACTGGCGTTTCCATAAGTATAATTGAGATGCTGCGATTTCCAAAATCACAATGGTTTTGGAAATTGCAGCGTGTCCATTGTGCAGATTTTTCCACGGTGCATTCCAACCTTTCCGAACCTTTGTAGTTTCACACCTCTGATTTGAATGAATTGAATGAAATAGTATGGTTTAGGAATTTACTATGGCAGGAGGAAGGACATATTATAAGATTCTAGTGCGGTTACAGACCATGTACATTACGTTAACAAATGTGCACATTTTATTATATGATATGCTAAGCAATGCTAATAAGTAATGCTAACATTAGCCTACTACATTAGTGTAAATTGAGTATGAATCCCTGGCGTAGACATCCGGAGCTGGGTTAATAAACAGTGCTCATGACATTTCATTTTGTCACACATCATAAACTCCATTCCTTGGAATACCTCTAGAGGATAACTTCAAGTCACACTTACTGTAAGCTTGACTGGCTACAGTATAACATTTTATAAATAATGTAGTGTTACTATAACACAATATTACATTCCTATACATAGAGTTTCCCCCTGCTGGTAATATATTTTCAATGAATGCAGACTACTATAATATTAAACACCAGATGAGTTAACAATCTTTATAGTAGGGAGAATTAAACATTAATAAAGTTATCCAATGTTATATAACTAAAGTCAGGAGCGTGGCTGGGGGGCAACCATAGCATATGATGTTTATCAGGGGTTGCCAACAAGCCACTTTTATGTATTTAGACACAGAGTAATGTCCTGGATAAAGCAGGGAAAGAGGGACATAAATATGTTAAAAATTAGAGATGAGCGGCGGGGGCGTGGCCTATACGCTGAAGCTGGCAGACGTGTTTTCTGTGAGCTCCCGGCATAACCCGAATCCATCTCCTCTCATCGGCTTTCCATTTGGCCACAACGCTAAAGACCTTCCTCCAAGGGATAACCCCCCACATTACAGACCCCCTTAACACAATTTGGTGTGCAATAGAGACCTTTCCTGCCCGCAAAGAGTTGCGGCCTGTTTCTCCAGACATCCGCCCGCCATCTTGACCGGGCTTATTCCTCTCCCCTCTCCACACTACGGCAAGCAGGCTCTGCTACCCCCGGAGGACGGTACCCCAGCACACAAGTTTATCGACCGGAGCCTAGATCTCGGACGGCCCGGCTCTAAGAGGACACTTGCGGACTATCGGGCAACTGATTCCCATACCGGACTCTCCACAACCCTATCTGAGGTATTCTAGGAGACTGACCTGCGCATCCGGAGTCCTCGGCGCCTCCCTGGGATATCTATCGGCTGCTCTGCTGCCTGAGGTGCTCCTCGGCTTGTTCCGACTCAGGACTTCCAGGTGAGGCCTACTTCCAGCCCAAGCCCCGGACTAAATTTACAGACTCCGGCCCGGAAGCATAGATGTCTGAAACCCCGCCCTCTGACTCTTCAGCCCCGCCCAGCCTTCCCTCCTGCTGTCTCCTTAGTAACCTGAACACGCAGGGCATAGAGAAATCCTTACTTTCTATGTGACGTAACTGCCTGCAGCACGTGGACAAGAACTTTCTCTCTCTTATATCTCATACAACAGGTGAACAACCATATTTTTCTTGTTGTTTGTCTGCGCTTATTTCTCATTGACAACATTAGCTCAGTTGGTGTGCAAGACAATCACCTGCCTCTAGTACGCGTCCACGGCAATCATACCATAATCTTATTCCGGAACGTTGCCCTCCGGGCCCATGACCCGCACGTGATATAAGCGAACGTGGAGCGTGCTGTCGCACTATCATAGGCTGATTCAAGCGTTTAAGCATTAGTATGGTCAAAATTGGCAAAGACTCTGCGTCGGCTCACTCGCAACAGACGAAACCGACGAAATCCCCCCCAGATATGCAGAAGTTTTTGGCGAAACGCCCGCCACAAACCTCAACTTCAACTTCACATTCTAATACATCTCCTCAAGAGCAAGCTACCACTTCTAAAGCGGCGATGGCTGATCCTCTCAGGGACGCCTCCCAGTTTGATGTCCATCCAGCACTAATCACCAAAGATTTTCTTATGGACGCTTTATCTCAAGCGATCACCCCTGTACTCAATGAAATTGCAGTCCTAAGAGAGGAGGTCAAGGCGATGGGCCCTAGAGTTGACGCGCTGGAGAGGGATCAAATAGTGTCAGCAAATGAAACCAAGCTTATTTCCCGTAGAGTGGATACACATGCTGAACACTTGAATAAAACTTATCTACTCCTTGAGGATCTGGAGAATCGCAACAGAAGAAGGAATGTTCGAATCAGGGGTCTTCCTGAGAATATACCTCCAGAGTCTCTATCTGATACCTCCATCTCCATTTTTACATCACTCTTGGGAGTGGATAGAGCTAAGGAAATTACCATTGAGAGAATACACAGAGTGATTCGCCCCAAACCGGGCCCTGAGGGCCCGCCAAGAGATGTAATTTACGCTCTCCTCTCGTCTGCACACACGATGGATATTCTGAGAGCAGCCAGGGACATTTCTGATTTAACCTTCGCTGACGCTCATATTCAGATCTTTCAAGACCTTGCTCCAGCGACATTGCAAAAGAGGTGACTTTTCAGACCACTTTTAGAAGTCCTGAGACGTCAGAAGCTTCAATACTCATGGCTCTTCCCATTTGGTCTGTCAATCACCAAAAACAACAGGAGGATCAATATTTTCTCTCCAAGGGATCTGGACTCTGCCTGGGAGTTATTAGGTATTGACCCGATTGACATTCCTTCATGGCTACCGGTACCAACTGAGCACGATCCCTCAACAGACTCATTGACTCAACAAGGTGCTGGGAGAAGTGCTCTGCCGTAGGGTGAATTCACACTGAGTAAACGCTAGCTTATTCTGAACGTAAAACACGTTCAGAATAAGCGGCGTCTAAAGCAGCTCCATTCATTTCTATGGGAGCGGGGATACGAGCGCTCCCCATAGAAATGAATGGGCTGCTTCTTTCACTCCGTGCAGTCCCATTGAAGTGAATGGGGAGTGCCGGCGTATACGGCAAGCTCTGCTCATGCCGGAGCGTACACGCCGGCACTCCCCATTCACTTCAATGGGACTGCACGGAGTGAAAGAAGCAGCCCATTCATTTCTATGGGGAGCGCTCGTATCCCCGCTCCCATAGAAATGAATGGAGCTGCTTTAGACGCCGCTTATTCTGAACGTGTTTTACGTTCAGAATAAGCTAGCGTTTACTCAGTGTGAATGCACCCTTACACCCCGAGCCATTTCCGCTCTCCTAGAATTAGGAGACGTCTTCAGCGTACCCCTGATATGAGAAGAGATGGTCGCTAACTCTGATTCTGGCTGATTTTTCCGCATACGCAAGTATATCGCTTCTTGACAGTTTATTATTGTTAACACATGACTTGTTTTTTATTCTTACAATTTGCAATTTTCACTCAAAATGAGAATTTCTTTGTGGTTGATGTGTTATGTAGCTCTGTTTATCTCAAATGTGCATTCGCAAGTTGTAACTGTTCATACTTATCAACAGTGTTTCTATATTTGAAAGTGACCTTAGTCTTGACCATTCTATACCTTGCACTAGTGCGACTAGCGTACTCTTGCGTTTCGTGTTTAGTTAACTAACTACTCTGAAATTGATTGTTATTTACTTAACCTCTGATATCTGCTTTCTTGTATTGTGTTTAGTACTTAACTTTAGATTGGGGACAACCCTACATCCCCCATAACCTAAATATTGCTTCTTTTGGAGAGTGTCTTTAGCCCTCTCCTCCTTTATCACACTAGTTCCGTTATAGTTGTTTACCTTTCTTTCTACCTATCTTTCTTCCTACTTCTCATCTGTCATCCTTTCCTATCCCTCCCCTTACACCCGAGACTTGACATCTATAAGTGTGTCACCGGTAATGTCTACGGTGCCCTCAAATCAGCCAGCGTCTCTCCGATGCATGACTTTTAATGTCAAAGGTTTGAATTCCCCCAATAAGAGGCGCCATATCTTACTATTACTTCAGAAGTGGAAAGTGGGAATAGCATTTCTTCAGGAAACACATTTTAAGGGTATTAAAGTGCCAAAATTACACAGCAAAGATTATACCCAATGCTTTCACTCCACATACCCTCATTCTGCCTCCAAAGGAGTCTCGATTTTGATCCACTCAAAGATCCCTTTTCTGTGCACGGGGACATACTTCGACCCGGAAGGCCGGGCGCTCTTCCTTAAGGGCACCATTGCATCAATCCCCTATACTTTCGCATCCATGTACGCGCCCAACAAAAACCAAACCTTGTGGATAATACAGACCTTGACAACCCTGAACCTGTTCAGAGAAGGTCAACTGATTGTAGACGGGGACTTCAATATAGCTCTGAACCACGCATTAGACTCTTCATCACCTGCAGCCTCACTGTCACAAAGAGCCATTGGAGCACTCCATAAAACGCTACAAGAACCGGACCTTATAGACATATGGAGAACATTCCACCCTTCTGTTCGTGACTACACGTTTTATTCCCCCCCGGCCCATTCTTACCACCGTATTGATTATATTTTCATCTCCAAAAATTCTCTCCAGCTCGTCTCTGATGCAAAGATTTGGCCAATAACCGTCTCCGATCATGCCCCAGTGTCGTGTGATCTATTACTTTGCAAAGTCCCGAAGGGCCAGTGGACATGGAGGCTGAATGAGGCGCTATTGGACTCCGAGCAACATGTCGATTTCCTGTCCAAGCACTTAACCGAGTACTTCGAGAAAAATACGACAGATGATGTCGATCCTCAAATTGTCTGGGAAGCTCATAAAGCTTACATAAGAGGTGTTTTAATTGCCCTGGCATCCAGAGAAAAGAAGGCGGCAAAGAAGAATATGGATGACATCCTTCGGAATATAGCGCAATTAGAAAGAATTCATAAGCTGACCAAAGCAGAAAACATTCAGAAAGAATTGACCTCTCTAAGGGAATCACTACTGAACCTCCTTAATGCCAGAGCGGCTAAGCAACAATTGAACTTTCGGAAAATGATATATGCCCACGGAGACAAGGGTAGCCGCTTGATGTCTTCATTGATTCGTAAAGCGAAGACCCGTTCCTATATTTCTGCTATTAAACGAGAGGATGGGATGCTGACGAATGACACGGGCGAAATAGCAAAAGAATTTATTAATTACTTTTCGAACTTATATAACCTCCGTGAAAAAGATCCACAATCCTACTCAAAGGCACACCTCACCAAGCAGTTCTTGGATACCTTGAACTTACCCAAGATATCTACGGATGATGCTGCTGCTTTACTCGACCCAATATCCACCAAAGAATTATTGATGGTAATCTCTAGCTTTCCCCCTGGTAAGAGTCCAGGCCCAGATGGACTTCCGCTGTTATACTATAAAAAGTTCCAGAAACCTCTCATTCCCCCACTACTCAAATTGTGCAAAATTATGTGCACAAAATTACGTGCGTTATACACCCGTCACGACCCATTGAAATGAATGGGATCTGTTTTGAGCACTCACATTCTGACACGTGTATACGTGCCGGAATGCAAGCGCGTTAACTGGCCCTTAGCCAGATTTATCAGCTTGAACATCATGCTGGGATCAGGACTCTTGACAGGATAGTTATCTATGATGCTAGGAGTCCCTGCCTCCCAGTGACATACTGGCCTGCACTGTAATTGATACAGACAGTATGTTATTTATCATAAATAACTATACTTCTAAGAGTCCCACTCCCAGCATGAAGTTAAACCTGGTAAATCGGGTTAACACATTTTTAGAAGCTGTGTTTTATCTTTAGTAAATATGCTGTTTCAAGACTCTCCACTAGTGGCCGTTGTTCTCAAGTGTTTTTTACTTCCACCACTAGAGGCCACTGTTCCCTGGCTCTTGCCCACAATCAAGATGGCTAGTATTGTTTCATGTCCGTGGCCATCTTGCTTCCTGTTTTAGGCCTATATAAACTCAGAGCACATTCAGACCCACGCTTGAGTATTGTGTTTATTCCCAGTCTCTAGCTCTGAGGTATATTTTGCTCAAATTACCTTGGCTCATTCTGCTTACCCACTTGTGTACTGACCTTGGCTCCGTCTTCTTACCTGCTTTTGTTCTGACCTTGGCTTTGTCGACTGCTCACTTGTATACTCACCCCTGGCTATCCACCGACCAAGTCTTCTACTCCGCAGCATCTATCGTCCTTCCTGGCTACCAGATTCTATCTGTATCTCACCAGTATCGTAACACACATGGACTGAGTTTCACAGGTGAAACTTGGTCGTGTGCAGCTAGCCTTAGCCCAGGCCCCATGGGGCAGAGACTCAACGATTTGCCCGCGGCGGAAACGCTTCGGGAAAAATCGCAGCCACTTAAAGTAACGGCAAAGTGGATCGGATTCTAATAAATCCCATGCCCACTTTATAGTAAAACCACAGTGCGGACATGCCGTGATCTCCAAACCGGCGCAGTTTTGTAAATTGCAGCATGTCAATTAACCTACGGAAACACTGTTGGTTTCTCTACAGGTATGATTGTAACAGAAAGTCCACAGAGGAAAACTCCACAAACTTTTTGTTAAAAGCGCTGTGGGAAGAACCGCGATGCGTTGCTGCCGTGGTTTTTCCCGCAGAGTTTTTTCCTGCAGTACTTTATTGCTGTGGGACTTCCTGTGGGGCCTTAGGTTGAAAAAAAAAAATGAATGGTTGTGTGTATAAGGCCTAAGTGGTTTGGGGTCATGGTCCAAGGCAACAATAAAGGGTAGATGACGCCAGCAGATTTTTTTAAAAAATTTATCTTGCCATCATGAAAGATCTCAAGTGGAATTCTAATGTAGGGTCATCTAAGGGACCCAGATTTTCTACAAAACGCTATATTACCTGTCTATTCAGGTAATTATATATGTTATAACAAGTAGATGCCAATTATATAAGCCAAAATTTTATTTTAGCCTTTTCTTCTAAACTGAGCTCCTTTTTAGACGCCAGCGTTTCCCCTCAGAGTTAAATAGATATGAGCCAGTTGCTCGACTTTGATTTGGTTTTTCAGTAATATTTCTCAGCTTTCTCTGCTTCCTGTATTTCCCATTTGGTTCAAAATCTATTATAGTATAAATGAAGGGCAGGCAAGTGAAGAAACAATACAAATGTCACCTAGGAGCCTTTCTGATCCCGACAGGAAAGGTACACAAGGTCGACTTGCACTGGTCTTTACATCTCTGTTGGAGCTGGAGCTGCTCATTAGTTCTCCACTTCCTCTCAGGTAACAAGAGCTTCTTTTAATAGCCATCCCTCATTTAACATTGACAGTTCAGAAAAGACTACAAAAAAAATCTGGGAAGTGACACCTCACAAGATCCTGCTGGCATACAACATTTCATGTCATGGCTGGCAGGGGTTCTGGTGACTCTGTACTGGAGTTTTTGCGCTTTCTTAATTCATCTTCAATGAATTATATTTTCAAGATCATCTTGCGCTGTAACTTCTACTAAAGAGACCTCATGCAATGAAATTACATCCACAGGAATCATGACACTCTGCAACTTTCTTATATGCAAGTAACAGAAATACATATGAGCTATATGAGCTCTCTTACATTACACTCCAGAAGTGGAGTGTTCTCCTGTGGGCATCCATTATATAATGTAACCACTTACACATAAGTACTATAACGTACACATTACATGTCCATACACATTAGAGAGCTGGTAGTTGACTGTACCATACACATGTATATTTGGTATAGGTCAAGCATGCATGTGTTATCAGTGGGGATAGCCACTGAAATCTAATTGCTATCCTTATGTCCAGTAATTTTCTGCTCCCCTATATATATATCTGAATCCCCCTCCCATGTAATTATACCAGACAGCGCTCGGTGACATACTGTCATTGTCATACCATCCTTGACCATACGGACTAGGTTATTATTACCTAGATATTACTATCAGATTCCAACATCCTCTTCCATTACCACACCCTCCCTCTTTTTTTTTCTTTTTCTCCCCCTCTCTTTTTTCTCTTCCTTCTTTTTCTTCCTTTCCTCTCTGTTCTGTTCTCCTTGACATCCTCCTCCTTCTCCTTTTTCTCCCTATTCTATCTCTTTACACCTCCTCCACCTTCTATACTCCCCCCCCCCTTCTTGGAACCCCATTCTAGGTTTTAGACCCTGAAATTCCAGGATACAATGCTGTACTTGTTTTCTGTCTCTATAAACCTCTGTACTTGTTCTTCATGTTCTGAAAATCAATAAACTTTGAATTGGAAAAAAAAGGTTGTCCAGTCCCACAAAAATGGGCACAGCAGATGTTTATCTAACGTGTATGGCAATCTTTATTCTTCTGCATTTATTATTGGGCTTGCCTCCTTTTCTGTACAATCTGTTTCATCTCTGTGTATGTAGATTATAGGTTTACCTTATGCTGTGCCTCAAACTTGCAAGGATGTTTATGTATATTTTGTCTTGTTGGAGGAAGTGATAATATCATATCATTTATGATTTTTTTTTTTCTGTCAAACATGTACAACAGAGCACATTACATGTTTATTATCTACCTATCTACAGAAAAAGACAATATTTGTACTCCATATAGGTACATAAATCAGACATAGCGGTATAAATTACTAGCAGCACTTATAGTGACAGCATGAAGGCCTCTACTGATACATCTGCCCTGTTGTTACACTGATGTTGACTGACTGATAATACTTCAGGAAGAATGAGAATATACCATAATAGTTTGCCATTCAATGGAACAGACAGGTTGAATGAACCGCAGTGACACATTCATGTCAATAGGGACATGTAGCGTTAAAAAGCATCATTACAGGCTGGTGATGGGCCCTGTGCTGCCTGTGCTCACCATCTGTTACTTTACATAAAACCCATTACAAGTAATAGTTCTGTCACATTTTAGTATTTTACCAATGCACATATAGCACTGATGTACAGATCTCTCATTATTCCACCCAATATAAAGTCTCCCAATGTGGCCAGCGGAGGAAAAAAGTACGGTATGCTAATAAGCTCAGTGGCAAGAAACCATAAGTGAACTTTTTGGAACCATCGGGTTTTTTTTGCAAAGATTACTAATAAAATATGATTGGATTCCTATATAAATTAAAATTAGAGACAAATAGAATCTAATAACAATAATAACACATAAGCAGCTATTCTGTTTATGTCTTTTATGGCACACAGATTTTTTATTGTGGCAATGGCTAGACATTGGCGCAAACTTGCACAGTGTGATACATCTTTGGGCTACAAAATGTGTTTCTTGTATGTCTACTCCTAGATAAAGTAGCAACAGCTCAGAATTTTCTCTATTTGTAGATAAATTATCCAACCATTGTGGGGAAGTTAGCTCGATAGAAGCAGTGGTGTGGACCCAAACACAGGGACACAAAACATGCAGCAAACTGATTTATTTAGAAAAAAAAGGAAAACAAATAAACCTCGATTTCAGACACAAAATAAACAAAACAAAATACAGCCTTAACTTCAGATAAAAACAAAATAAAATCCTGCTCGCTTGAGCAACTAACTAAACAGAACTGATACTAACTATAAATGTGGCTTACTTCCAGCTACATCAACAAACAGGAGCAATTTTGTCTCATCGGACTCAGGGTTTCAGGACAGAACCATACACCTCCTTTCACCTCATGGATCTGCACATAGTGCAGGAGCTTCAGCCTTTTCTGGCCCAGTAATGAGCCAAGGATCTACACTTGGGCTGAGGCCTACTCCAGATCTGCCCTGGACCACACATATGTCAGAAATCTGGGGATGATACATCTGGACTCCAGCACTCTGCCTGTCACCTTCTCACACCATGAATAACTATACATTCAGGTTGTAGTCTTTTTTAACTATATGTGTCACTTACCTTAAGTTTATAAGTTGGCATCAACTGCATTTTTATCCTTTGCTCTGATCCATCATAGGATCACAACAGCAGGTTGAAAAACTAATATAATGATGGAGGTAGATGAGGCCCATTCCATCTACAGTCCTATGAAAAAGTTTGGGCACCCCTATTAATCTTAATCATTTTTAGTTCTAAATATTTTGGTGTTTATAACAGCCATTTCAGTTTGATATATCTAATAACTGATGGACACAGTAATATTTCAGGATTGAAATGAGGTTTATTGTACTAACAGAAAATGTGCAATATGCATTAAACCAAAATTTGACCGGTGCAAAAGTATGGGCACCTCAACAGAAAAGTGACATTAATATTTAGTAGATCCTCCTTTTGCAAAGATAACAGCCTCTAGTCGCTTCCTGTAGCTTTTAATCAGTTCCTGGATCCTGGATAAAGGTATTTTGGACAAACAATTCAAGTTCAGTTAAGTTAGATGGTCGCCGAGCATGGACAGCCCGCTTCAAATCATCCCACAGATGTTCAATGATATTCAGGTCTGGGGACTGGGATGGCCATTCCAGAACATTGTAATTGTTCCTCTGCATGAATGCCTGAGGATTTGGAGCGGTGTTTTGGATCATTGTCTTGCTGAAATATCCATCCCCGGCGTAACTTCAACTTTGTCACTGATTCTTGAACATTATTCTCAAGAATCTGCTGATACTGAGTGGAATCCATGCGACTCTCAACTTTAACAAGATTCCCGATGCCGGCATTGGCCACACAGCCCCAAAGCATGATGGAACCTCCACCAAATTTTACAGTGGGTAGCATGTGTTTTTCTTGGAATGCTGTTTCTTTTTGGACGCCATGCATAACGCCTTTTTTTATAACCAAACAACTCAATTTTTGTTTCCAAAATGAAGCTGCCTTGTCCAAATGTGCTTTTTCATACCTCAGGCAACTCTATTTGTGGCGTACGTGCAGAAACGGCTTCTTTCTCATCACTCTCCCATACAGCTTCTATTTGTGCAAAGTGCGCTGTATAGTTGACCGATGCACAGTGACACCATCTGCAGCAAGATGATGCTGCAGCTCTTTGGAGGTGGTCTGTGGATTGTCCTTGACTATTCTCACCATTCTTCTTCTCTGCCTTTCTGATATTTTTCTTGGCCTGCCACTTCTGGGCTTAACAAGAACTGTCCCTGTGCTCTTCCATTTCCTTACTATGTTCCTCACAGTGGAAACTGACAGGTTAAATCTCTGAGACAACTTTTTGTATCCTTCCCCTGAACAACTATGTTGAACAATCTTTGTTTTCAGATCATTTGAGAGTTGTTTTGAGTAGCCCATGATGCCACTCTTCAGAGGAGATTCAAATAGGAGATCAACTTGCAATTGGCCACCTTAAATACCTTTTCTTATGATTGGATACATCTGGCTATGAAGTTCAAAGCTCACTGAGGTTACAAAACCAATTTTGTGCTTCAGTAAGTCAGTAAAAAGTAGTTAGGGGAATTCAAATCAATAAAATGATAAGGGTGCCCATACTTTTGCACCGGTCAAATTTTGGTTTAATGCATATTGCACATTTTCTGTTAGTACAATAAACCTCATTTCAATCCTGAAATATTACTGTGTCCATCAGTTATTAGATATATCAAACTGAAATGGCTGTTGCAAACACCAAAATATTTAGAACAAAAAATGATTAAGATTAATAGGGGTGCCCAAACTTTTTCATAGGACTGTATGTCTGATATTATTCACTGTAATGTTCACTTTTCTGACAGATGATAAAGTTCTGCAAACACAATAACAAACAAGATGAAAGAAAACTTCCATCCTGTTTTTTACTTTACACCCAATGATATATGATGATTTCTGATTACAAAAAAGTTATATCCCAAAATATGACCGGGTTGGTATAGAGAAATTTTAGTTTTTCATCTTCATCTTCCAAAGCCATAACTGCTTTATTTTAAAATCGACATGGCTGTATAAGGGCTTGTTTTTAGCAGGACAAGCTAATGTTCTATATAATGTAATGATGAACATTAAAAAATATATTTGTGTGTTGAAATGGAACAAACTCAATTCTGCCACTATTTTTTGGGATTCATTTTTACAGCATCCATTGTGTCTTGTGTGCATCTTCCAAATCATGTGAGGACTTATTTTTTGCAAGCAGACTTTTTATTGGTAACAGTATGGGGTAATATGACTATTAAATTATATTTGGTAAATTTTTTGGGGAAGAAATATGGTGACAACATGGCAAAGATTTTTTTTTTTTTTTTTTTTTACTGCTGCTTCAGTATTTACCATGTGAGATCATTAATTTTATATTAGAAATTTCTTAATAGTTTAAACATTTTTGCATTTGGCAATACCTATTTTTTTTTACTGCTTAGCTTTTTTTAAATAGTTAATTGAAAAAAGGGGGATTTAAACTGTTTATATTTCTGAGATTTCTAACTTTTGTTAGACTTTTGTTTTAGTCTCCCTGGGGGACTCTAATAAGCTTAAATACACTTAAATACGTTAGCACTGCAGTGCATTGTCCATTAATTGGCATTCTATTACACAGTACCTGAGGCAGAATATAATAGCTGCACCAATATAGCCGGCCTAGGGACTTTAATTGTCATTACAAGCCCACTATTGCATCTTATGAAGACTGATCCATGGACGAAGGAGCCCCCTCCCTTTATATAACTGCTCAGATACTGACTCGCTATTTACCATGATATCTGAAGATTTATACTTCTGGGATTTGAACCAGTTGATGAAAACTACACTGCATGAGCAGGTTCGGATGAAAAATGCTGAAAAGTAGGAAAACTTTAAAAAATAAAAGCGTTAATAGTTTATTCTTGTCAATAAACAAAATGTAAAGTGGATGAAAAAAAGAGAAATCTTACTAAATCAATAGGAAGAACATTTTCAGGCCCTCGCAGAATACCACAAATGGAAGACAATGCTCTTTTTTCGGATGATGCAGAGATTAGAAAATCAAGTATTGGAGAATTTGCTACTTCTCTCCTCAACAAAGGATAATTCCTACTGAAGAAATGGGTTTATCGTAAATAATAATAAAAAAAAAAATGACATGTAGAAATTTCTAATGGTAAAAAATATAAGATATTGCCAAGTATGGAAAATCATTTTAGATTTTTCTTTTTTTATTTTATCCTAATAAAGGTAAAGTTTTAAACAAATTGATTGTCTTCTGAGAGCTTTATGAGGCTGACTAACTGTTAGAATTTGTATTTAATCCTCAGTGAAGATGCTGTTTCAAGAATCTCCACTAGTGGCCGCTGTTCTCAAGTGTTTTTTACTCTCACCACTAGAGGCCACTGTTTCCTGGCTCTTGCCCACAATCAAGATGACTAGTATTGTTTCATGCCCGCGGCCATCTTGCTTCCTGTTTTAGGCCCATATAAACTCAAAGCACATCCAGACCCACACTTGAGTATTGTGTTTATTCCCAGTCTCAGGTATATCCTGCTCAGATTGCATTGGCTCCGTCTGCTTACCCGTGTGTGTACCGATCTTGCCTCAATCTGCTTACCCACTTGTGTACCGACCTTGGCTCTGGCTGACTACCCGCTTGTGTACCGACCCCTGGCTATCCATCGACCAAATCTTCCATTCCGCAGAATCTTCTGTCCTTCCTGGCTACCGGATTCCAGCTGTATGTCATCAGTATCGTAACACTAACTGTTGCATGGTGATAATCAGTTGTGATATTTCCTAAATTATAGAAGCACTAAGATGCCATGCTACAAAAAGTATTTTATTACAGATTCTGAAGTTGAAAAAATAGATTTCTGCTTTGTTTGCCTGCAATGTGACCTTATTCTTCCCATTGTTTACACAGCATTGCTATAACCACGGACCTGAGAGATAGGACAAGTGGCGTCACTTACTCAGTGCCAGCCCGGGAAACATTCAGCTAATTGCAGTTGCTGATAAAGCCTAGTCTTTTATCTCTCTATGTAATACACAGATAATACTGAGTCCATTCTCTACAAGCATCTGCATCAGGATTGTGTGTCCTGTGCACTGGGGAAGGGGGAGGAGAAATACAGGAAGTGAGAAGCAGAGACCGCTGGCAAATCTGAAATAAGGAGATGGGAAAACTCCTTTAAACAATGTTCTGGTAATCAAACTCTGCGCCTTTCTCTCTCCCAATCTTTAAGTTACCCCTCTAAGGGTTTTCAACCTTACACTGTCCCCACACAATGGTTTCTATTGCCCAGACACCATAAAGAAAACCAATGCCGCTGTTGTCACTCATGTAACAGATCCTGCGTTACCATCAATTTTGCTGTTCTGCTTCTATGATGGAGCGGAGCTCCAGAATTGACAAATGCAGATGTGAACAGAGCCTATGATTTGTATCCTCGGTGCTTTCAGACACATTTCATAAAGAATATGTATGCATCTTCCCTAAGAAGATGTATTCAGCTGTAACTAACAATTTCTTCTCTACATTGCCTTTGTGATGGGGACTGTAATCTCAGTGAGAAATTTTAACACATTGGAACCAGAGAGCTAAACGAAGCAGAAGGAAAATATATGGCTGCATAAAGAAAAGCTGTAGAGAAAGATGTAAAGAGACTGGAAGAGTGGGCTGTGTGATCATGCAAGGAAAGCAGATGGTAATGCTTACAGGCCTAAGCAAAATTAGATAAAGAAAGTATTTGATGTAACTTTCCACATATTTCAGAACGTCTTTCAACATGTATCTATTTATAATGATTTGCTTCATTGGTTGGGAAATGTGAAAATAAGTTCTAGTGTCCAAGTCTGAAATAATAAATATCTACACCACAAATAGTAGTCAGAGAACTACAATGTAGGCAAATACAAAAATATAATATGTTATTAGTGCCAAAAATTTATAAATACAAAATCGTGATATAAACTGATTTAAATAAGCAACGGGCCATATGCCATACCCATAATAGAGATTATACCACAGGATTCTCATTCAGAGTACAATTCATATATAAAATAGATGAGAAATATTAGCACAAATGGCACTACTTGTTGTGGTGTTGGGGTATGTGGTCATTAGTAGAGATGAGCGAACAGTGAAATGTTCGAAGTTCGAAGTTCGATTCGAATAGCCACTCAATACTCAACTGTTCGATCGAACATCGAACCCCATTATAGTCTATGGGGAATAAATACTCGTTTAGGGGGAAACCACTATTCGACTCAGGAGTGTCACCAAGTCCACTATGACACCCCAGGAAATGATGCCAACACTCTGGAATGCAACTGGAACAGCAGGGGAAACATGTCTGGGGGCATCTAACATGCCCAAGTCACTGTATTACGTCAGGATCCCTGTCAGCTTGCGATATGCGGGAGCTGATTTTTTCCCATAGGAATGCATTGACCAGCGTTGATTGGCCAAATGCCATACAGAGTACAGCATTCGGCCAATCAACGCTGGACCTGAGACTCGTCTGTGAGAAGGCGGAGTCTAAGATCGGACCAGAATGGAGACTGCTGTGGACCGATCTTAGACTCAGCCTCCTCCAGCAGAACCAGCGTTGATGTTATGGTCTGGGGATCTCTGACCACGGACTGGCCCCGGACTGATAACTTCTCAGTACAGTACAGGAAAAACATATATAAAAATAAACAATAATAAGTATGAGCAGTTTGGACTTCTAGTGTGGATACTCCTACACCCTGCCTCGCACAACTAGAAGTAGCCGTGGGCCCGACTAACTTGCCTGAAGGGGCACGAGCACAGCCGGAGAAGTAGCTAACCTGCAAAGGGAAATAGAGCCCCTGTCTAGCTTCACGTTTACGAAGGAGAGGCAGATACAGAACAAGCCCCCCACGGATGTCCAGATGCGGACTAACGGTGAACGTGAGTAACGCAAAAGCATAGGGAGAAAATAAATGTGAAACACAGAATAACTGAACTAAGCAAGGGATAGGAAAAAACAGAACTGAGTATCACACACTATAAAAACCCCTACCAAAAAAATTCCAAACCTCCAAACAGAAAAAATACCTAGGGCTCGCTGCGCCCGGAACACTATGTCTGGATAGGAGCTCAATACTTAGCTAACAGTCTTGTGTGAACAGGAGCAAGAAACTGGATGGGCCGGGATGCAGATGTTAACAGCTTCAGACACAGACCATACTAGATCACAGGTACAGACGTTTAAGACCGGCATCAGAGAGCAAGTGCAACAGCCTTATATAGTAAGAGAAGGCCTCGCCCATGGCCTGTCAAGTATTCAGCACTGCAGAGAACTTAACCCCTTCAGAGGCCAAGACACACCAGGCACTGATCCACCAGGCAACTCACCACGTGATCCACGCCCGAGTGCCAGAGCAGAAACAGCATGTCTGGTGTGAATATTCCCCTGCCGTGCATCAGGTGATTCACGCGCTGAATGCCGTCCGGACACTCTGCGCCCGAACCGAACAGGCCGAGACTGCGTCATAACATGACGCCCCCCTTGATGAGGGGTCACCGAACCCTCAAAGGCCGCACCTGGTTTCTCTGGGAATCTCTGGAAAAATTCCTGCACTAGTCTAGCCGCATGCACCTCAGACGCCGAAATCCAAGAATTATCTTCTGGTCCATAGCCTTTCCATTTAACCAGAAACTGTAACCTGCGTCTACGCCATCTAGAGTCCAAGATATTCTCCACTTCATATTCCAGATTACCATCCACCAGAACTGGCTCCGGCGGAGAAACAGAAGGAATCAGAGGTGGAAGAAACCTCTTCAACAAGGACTTGTGGAAGACATCATGAATCTTAAATGAATCTGGAAGTTTCAAACGGAAAGAGACTGGATTGATCACTTGTGAAATGACATAAGGCCCAATAAATCTAGGTTTAAATTTAGGTGAGGGTACTCTCATCTGAATGTTTTTTGACGAGAGCCAAACCTTATCACCAACCTTAAAGTCATCCCCTACAATTCTTTTGATCCAATTCCTGAGATTTCTCTAGATTTTTCAAAGACATGTCCCAAACAGAATTCATTCTATCAGTCAGGGCATCAACTTCAGGACAATCCGAAGACAATGACTGACCAGAGGAAAACCTTGGATGATAGCCCTGATTACAGAAAAATGGAGACACTAATGTAGCGGAGCTAGCCTGTTATTAATGGCAAATTCGGCCAACGGTAAGTATGAAGCCCAGTCACTCTGATCAGCAGAAACAAAACAACGAAGATAAGTTTCTAATGTCTAATGATTAGACCTTTCTGTCTGCCCGTTTGTCTCTGGGTGAAAGGCTGAGGAGAAGGAAAGGGACATTCCCATCTTTTTACAAAAGGCCCTCCAGAAGGTCGAGACAAATTGGGACCCCCGATCAGACACAATGTTTTCTGGGACTCCGTGCAAACGAATGATGTTTTGCACGAAGAGTGGTACAAGATCCTTGGCTGCAGGGATTTTAGGCAAGGGAATGAAATGCACCATCTTAGAAAACCTGTCAACGATCACCCAGATAGCCGTCATGCCCTGGGACCTGGGTAAGTCAGAAACGAAATCCATGGATATATGTGTCCATGGTCTCTTGGGTAAGGGCAATGGAGTCAACAGCCCTGCAGGTCTGGTACAAGGTACCTTAGACCTGGCACAGGTGTCACATGAAGTGACAAACTTTCTGACATCAGCCGACAAGGATGGCCACCAAAAGTGTCTATCAACCAAGCCCCTGGTAGCCAAAACTCCTGGATGACCTGACAGGACCGATGAATGAACCTCTTTAATGACCTGATTGACCAGATGAGAGGGGACAAATAATCTATCCACTGGACAAGCATCAGGGCGACCCTCCTGTTCAGTCTGAAGGAGCTCCTGGAGATTCAGAGAAACCGCAGACACAATAACACTCTTAGGGAGGATAGGGGTAGAATCTGAAGAAGGCTGAGATGCCGAAAAATTCCTAGACAAAGCATCAGGTTTCACATTCTTGGAACCAGGTACAAAAGAAACCACGAAATTAAATCTTGTAAAAAACAAAGCCCACCTGGCTTGCCTAGGATTAAGTCTTTTAGCAGACTCCAAAAATGTCAAATTTTTGTGATCGGTAAAAACCTGAATCTGATGTTTGGCGCCCTCTAGAAGATGACGCCATTCCTCGAATGCCCACTTCATAGCCAGAAGTTCTCTATTACCCACATCATAATTCCTCTCGGAAGAAGAAAACTTGCGAGAGAAATACGCGCAAGGATGAAGGCGCGAGGTGCTTGGGTTTCTTTGGGAAAAAACAGCTCCTGCTCCTAAATCCGAAGCATCAACCTCCACTATAAAGGGGAGTTCCAAATCAGGTTGTCTAAGAACCGGAGCCGTCTGAAAACTTTCCCTGAGCAACTCAAAAGAACGAATGGCCTCAGGAGACCAGTTTTCCAAATCTGATCCTTTTTTAGTCATATCAGTCAGGGGTTTAGCTATTAAGGAAAATCCCTTAATGAATTTCCTATAGAAATTTGCGAAACCCAAGAAACTCTGTAAGGCTTTTAAGGAAGTAGGGCGAACCCAATCTTGGATTGCCCTAACCTTGTCCGGATCCATCTTTAAGCTAGTGGGAGTCAGAACATATCCCAGAAAGGTCACCTCCTGCACTCCAAAGAGACATTTAGGACCTTTAACATACAAATGGTTTTCCTTAAGGACCTGAAAAACGGACCTAACATGCTGAACATGTGATTCCCAGGTTGAGGAGTATATAAGAATATCGTCCAAATAGACAACCATGAACCTCCCTACTAACTCCCGAAACAAATCATTTACAAACGATTGGAATACTGCAGGTGCATTTGACAGCCCAAATGGCATCACCAGATATTCGAAGTGACCCTCTGGAGTGTTGAAAGCGGTTTTCCACTCGTCACACTCTCTAATTCTAATAAGGTTGTATGCACCTCGCAGGTCTAACTTAGTAAACCAGCAGGCACCCCGAACTTGATTGAATAGATCAGTGATCAGAGGCAAAAGGTACTGAAATTTTACAGTGATTTTATTTAACTGCCGATAATCGATACATGGTCTCAAGGAACCATCCTTTTTGGCCACAAAAAAGAACCCCGCTCCCATAGGTGAGACAGAGGGGCGAATATGTCCCTTCTCCAGGCTTTCCTTGACATACGTTTTCATGGCTTCATGTTCAGGCAGAGATAAGTTGAATATCCGTCCCTTTGGATACTTCGCCCCAGGAAGCAGTTCAATGGCGCAGTCGTACTCCCTATGAGGAGGCAATTTTTCAGATTGAGATTTAGAGAAAACAGAAGAAAAATCAGACAAGTATTCTGGAATTTGATCATCTTCAGTCAGTACAGTAGACAGAGTAATAGTTGAGTCCATACATTTACACCCCCAACTGGTTAATTTCTGGGATTGCCAGTCACATACTGGGTTGTGGGCTTTCAGCCAAGGGTACCCCAAAATAACTTCACTTTGGAGCCCCTGTAAAACCAAGAAAGTACAAAGCTCCTCATGTACCCCTTCAGTCACCATTCTCAATTTGACTAGAAACTGGGGCTTGGATTCTGCAATAGAAGAAGAATCAATAGCCTGAAGATTGATCTTCTCAGTTAGTGGAGCAAGAGAAAAATTACACTGGCGTGCAAAATCATAATTCATAACATTAACCATCGCCCCAGAATCAACCAAGGCCTTAGCGGCACATGAGGAGGACAAACTACAATCAGGAAACGTCACAGACAAGAAAAAGCGAAAACCTGGCCCAAGACAAACCTCTGGGTTGGACGTCACTGGAGGGCGTTTCAAACATTGCAAGATTTGATGACCTGGATCTCCACAGTAAAAGCACCTTTTATTTTTGCGCCGATAATCCCTCCGCTGTTCAGGAGTTTTAAAATAATCAATGTGCATTGGCTCAGAAAACTCATTATTTACGGAAGGGAGTGCCAAATTGTGTTTCCTTTGGCGTAGTCGTCGGTGTACCTGTATGGCTAAAGACATAGATTCATTAAGCGATTTAGGCTTAGGGAACCCCAACATAAAGTCCTTTACCGAGTCAGATAAACCCTTGCGGAAGATGGCTGCCAGCGAGGAGTCATTCCACGTAGTCTGTACAGCCCATTTTCTAAATTTCTGACAATACACTTCCGCATTATTAGAACCCTGCTGCAAATTAATGAGAGCATGTTCAGCAACACCTTCAGCATCAGGTTCGGAATAAATCAACCCAAGGCTCTCAAAAAATGAATCAGGACTTAGCAAAGCTGGGTCATTAGGAAGCAAAGAATACGCCCATTGCTGGGCATCACCTCGCAGTAAGGAGATGATGACCTGAACCTGTTGCTGAGGTGTTCCAGCAGAGCGAGTTTTTACTGAGAAATAATTCCGACAGCTATTTTTAAAACTGTCAAACTGAGTATAGTCTCCTGAAAAACAGTCAGGTAACTTAATTTTAGGCTCCACACCATGTGGCAGCCCTGCAGTCTCAAGAGCTTGCATGCGCTGACCTAACTCCTGATTTGAGAGAGTCAGTCTTTTCACCTGCTCAATCAAAGAACAAATACCTTCATCCATGACAAGAAAACTATTGAAGGATCCCACAAAAAAAAACAAAAAACAAATTCAAATGAAAAAGGTCAGCTAGTTTTTTTTAGGCCGGTCTTACTGTTATGGTCTGGGGATCTCTGACCACGGACTGGCCCCGGACTGATAACTTCTCAGTACAGTACAGGAAAAATATATATAAAAATAAACAATAATAAGTATGAGCAGTTTGGACTTCTAGTGTGGATACTCCTACACCCTGCCTCGCACAACTAGAAGTAGCCGTGGGCCCGACTAACTTGCCTGAAGGGGCACGAGCACAGCCGGAGAAGTAGCTAACCTGCAAAGGGAAATAGAGCCCCTGTTTAGCTTCACGTTTACGAAGGAGAGGCAGATACAGAACAAGCCCCCCACGGATGTCCAGACGCGGACTAACGGTGAACGTGAGTAACGCAAAAGCATAGGGAGAAAATAAACGTGAAACACAGAATAACTGAACTAAGCAAGGGATAGGAAAAAACAGAACTGAGTATCACACACTATAAAAACCCCTACCAAAAAAATTCCAAACCTCCAAACAGAAAAAATACCTAGGGCTCGCTGCGCCCGGAACACTATGTCTGGATAGGAGCTCAATACTTAGCTAACAGTCTTGTGTGAACAGGAGCAAGAAACTGGATGGGCCGGGATGCAGATGTTAACAGCTTCAGACACAGACCATACTAGATCACAGGTACAGACGTTTAAGACCGGCATCAGAGAGCAAGTGCAACAGCCTTATATAGTAAGAGAAGGCCTCGCCCATGGCCTGTCAAGTATTCAGCACTGCAGAGAACTTAACCCCTTCAGAGGCCAAGACACACCAGGAACTGATCCACCAGGCAACTCACCACGTGATCCACGCCCGAGTGCCAGAGCAGAAACAGCATGTCTGGTGTGAATATTCCCCTGCCGTGCATCAGGTGATTCACGCGCTGAATGCCGTCCGGACACTCTGCGCCCGAACCGAACAGGCCGAGACTGCGTCATAACATGACATCCCCCTTGATGAGGGGTCACCGAACCCTCAAAGGCCGCACCTGGTTTCTCTGGGAATCTCTGGAAAAATTCCTGCACCAGTCTAGCCGCATGCACCTCAGATGCCGAAATCCAAGAATTATCTTCTGGTCCATAGCCTTTCCATTTAACCAGAAACTGTAACCTGCGTCTACGCCATCTAGAGTCCAAGATATTCTCCACTTCATATTCCAGATTACCATCCACCAGAACTGGCTCCGGCGGAGAAACAGAAGGAATCAGAGGTGGAAGAAACCTCTTCAACAAGGACTTGTGGAAGACATCATGAATCTTAAATGAATCTGGAAGTTTCAAATGGAAAGAGACTGGATTGATCACTTGTGAAATGACATAAGGCCCAATAAATCTAGGTTTAAATTTAGGTGAGGGTACTCTCATCTGAATGTTTTTTGACGAGAGCCAAACCTTATCACCAACCTTAAAGTCATCCCCTACAATTCTTTTGATCCAATTCCTGAGATTTCTCTAGATTTTTCAAAGACATGTCCCAAACAGAATTCATTCTATCAGTCAGGGCATCAACTTCAGGACAATCCGAAGACAATGACTGACCAGAGGAAAACCTTGGATGATAGCCCTGATTACAGAAAAATTGAGACACTAATGTAGCGGAGCTAGCCTGTTATTAATGGCAAATTCGGCCAACGGTAAGTATGAAGCCCAGTCACTCTGATCAGCAGAAACAAAACAACGAAGATAAGTTTCTAATGTCTGATTAGACCTTTCTGTCTGCCCGTTTGTCTCTGGGTGAAAGGCTGAGGAGAAGGAAAGGGACATTCCCATCTTTTTACAAAAGGCTCTCCAGAAGGTCGAGACAAATTGGGACCCCCGATCAGACACAATGTTTTCTGGGACTCCGTGCAAACGAATGATGTTTTGCACGAAGAGTGGTACAAGATCCTTGGCTGCAGGGATTTTAGGCAAGGGAATGAAATGCACCATCTTAGAAAACCTGTCAACGATCACCCAGATAGCTGTCATGCCCTGGGACCTGGGTAAGTCAGAAACGAAATCCATGGATATATGTGTCCATGGTCTCTTGGGTAAGGGCAATGGAGTCAACAGCCCTGCAGGTCTGGTACGAGGTACCTTAGACCTGGCACAGGTGTCACATGAAGTGACAAACTTTCTGACATCAGCCGACAAGGATGGCCACCAAAAGTGTCTATCAACCAAGCCCCTGGTAGCCAAAACTCCTGGATGACCTGACAGGACCGATGAATGAACCTCTTTAATGACCTGATTGACCAGATGAGAGGGGACAAATAATCTATCCACTGGACAAGCATCAGGGCGACCCTCCTGTTCAGTCTGAAGGAGCTCCTGGAGATTCAGAGAAACCGCAGACACAATAACACTCTTAGGGAGGATAGGGGTAGAATCTGAAGAAGGCTGAGATGCCGAAAAATTCTGCCGAATGAATCTGGAAGTTTCAAACGGAAAGAGACTGGATTGATCACTTGGAATCATAGGAGCATAGGAATGCATTGACCAGCGTTGATTGGCCGAATGCCATACAGAGTACAGAGGCAGAGTCTAAAATCAGTTCACTGCAGTCTCCATTCTGGTCTGATCTTAGACTCTGCCTCCTCACAAATGAGCCTCCGGCAGAACCAGTGTTGATTGGCCGAATGCTGTACTCTGTAAGGCATTCGTTCAATCAACGCTGGTCAATGCATTCCTATGGGAAAAAGTCACCTCGCACATATCACAAGCTGACAGGGATCCCGACCAGATAGAGCCCCAAAGAGCTGGGTGAGTGACATTCCCACCTAAATAAAGGTAATCCCTAGCTCACCCTGCCTGTACATCTATCCCTGTCTCACAGTCACATAGTTCACATTCTCATATGACCCGGATATTAAATCCACTGTTCATATAAATTGGAGGTCACCTGAATTAGCCAGCCAATTACTTTTTCCGATTTTTTTTTTATGCCTCCGGTGTCGTACTTCCTGTCCCACCTCCCCTGCACAGTTATTGGTGCAAAAAAAGCGCCAGGGAAGGTGGGAGGGGAATCTAATTTTTAGTGAGTTTGCCACCTGGTGTTCGACTCGAATTGAACATCTCGAACAGTCTGATATCCGATCGAACATGTACTCGGTCGAACGCTGTTCACTCATCTCTAGTTATTAGACGCTATGTTATTAGAATTGCTATTAAACTATAAATACTAGAGATGAGCGAGTACTGTTCGGATCAGCTGATCCGAACAGCACGCACGCATTGAAATGAATGTACGTAGCCGGCACGCGGGGGGGTTAAGCGGCCGGCGTCAAAACGGAAGTACCAGGTGCTTCCATTCATTTCAATACGTGCGTGATGTTTGGATCGTCTGATCCGAACAGTACTCGCTCATCTCTAATAAATACACCTGAACCATGGCCAAAAACTGAAGCTAATTGAGATATACTCTACAGCAATACGAATATTGAGCAGTATATTAATATAGTTGTCACCAAAAGAATTATTAAAGTCTGCCTATTGTTCTGATAAATGTTTGACAAGTCATAGTAACACTTCAGAAGTTCTGATTCATGAGCGTCTGGGTGCTGAGACAGAACGTAGAGCGTCATGCCCCATCAGGCTTTGACACCTTTGCTTGGATTTCTTTGGAGAGCCAAGCGTGTGCTGTAAGGAATTGTATATATCTTTATGGATCTATACAGAAAGCTAAGTAATTCTAACTAAAGTCGCAGGGACACAAATCTCAGTTCAACGCTTCTCAAACTTCTTTCCATTAATCAGTGAAGTCTCAGCACCTGGACCTTCGCCAAAATTTATGGCATGTGAAAAGTTTTATGAAGTCAGGGTGTAGGTAGAATTTTGTAAAGGAGATGGTTCAGGCCATGAAAAATTTGTTTTATATTCACCCAGTTCCTTTCTGCCCCATGTGTTAATTGTGCCCTTTTTTGTGTACCACACAGTGTAATGGTGACCTCTATACAATTTGATAACCCTTAAGGATTCCCACAGGGGGTTAATTTGATTGGGCTTTTTTTAAACCCCAATCAAAGGGCTTTCTATATACATGTAAATAAAGCTTATCCATGTATTATAAAATATGATATACTGTGTAAAATTTCAATTTAGTTGCATTTTCAAGTTTCTGCTTTCTTTCAGTCTTGTCTCATATTTCCAACTAGCACATGTAGATGTTTCATCATAGGACCAAGCTTTGATGTGAGCCATCTGTCCACCAGTTGGACATGAGCCGGACAAGTTTTTAGACTCCATGTTCTTTAGGCATCCGGAGCTGGTTTATCTGACAAAGTGACCTATAACAGTTTTCACTTTTCTGGTAAGGATTTCCGTAAGATTTTTGAGCATCTTTCATGTGATTTGAGGACAAGTTTTGTTGCAGGCCACTCAACTTCTTTCACAAAAAGCTCATCAAACCAGGTCTTCCTTGACTTCACCTTGCTCTTCATTCTGAAATAGGAATGAAAAGCAACAAAAAATAGGAAGCATACAACTGATAAGAGCAATGTCTTTGCATGATAGAATTTTAGCATTACCCTTGTAGGGAATAAGGGGTAAGTCAAACCATGATAAATAAGGTCATACCATTAACCCTCCTCCACCAACTTTTACAGAAGGTACAAGTGTATTCTTGTAGGTAGTGCTCCATGGGCATTCCCCAAAACCAGATTTATCTATCAGAATGCAAGGTCATATAATATGATTCTTCAAGTCACAGAAGTAATTTCTTCTGCTCCTATAAATGCTTATCATTGCACATGGTGATTTTAGACTTGTGTGCAGCTGCTATAAAACTCCCAGGGCATAGTTTTTGTGCTGATGTGACTTCCAGTGGCAGATTAAAATTTGTAGTAATGGTGTAATCTAGGAACCCATCTATTATGGTACCCTGTATATCCACATACCTGAACCCATCAGGTATGTGGATATACAGATTCATCAGTTTCTCTTGGTCAAGTGGTTCACTAAGCAACCTTTTTATAGCAACACACAGCAGTCTCCCTGTTCTTACATGTGCCACACTTAGCCCACATGGTTTGTTCCTCTCTAGTTATTCACCATGTTTTGCTAAATTTCAAGTATACCCCAAGCTCCATCCCCTGATAGACATGTTGCACTGATGGTGGTCCACCACAGAAGAACTTTGGACAAGTCACTGAACAACCACCTTTTATAGGAGAGTTTTCCACTCAGCCAAACTACAAGGCCTAACATAATGGTATACAAAGTTTGTGCCTTGAGCAACACTATGGGGTTCTGCTTGTTTGGAAGTATCATCATCCCCATATTTCTAGAAAATGTAAGATCGAAGTGTGTGGTAGTGTCGTAAAGTGACATTAGCACAAAATCTTAACTAATGTATACAAATATACAGTATACAGAGGGATTTACATCACACTTGTAATGTACAAACCAAATGTATACATATACTGTAAACAACATGCAAACAGCAAATGAGTCCCACTTGGCTCATCATGGGTGAGGACCTAGTAGCAGTATCCCACCTGTGGCCATACCTGTGGACACAACCTTCCAATGCAACCCAAGGTGACATTAAGGGATACACTTCAGCACTCTGAGTTACCATGGTCCACCACTTCTTGAGTGGTTGAGCTCTTGTTACTCCTAGATGCTTCAACTTCACAATAATTTCAGTCGACAGAGCAGATTCATGGCAATAATGGCATCTTATGACTGAACTATGTTTAATGTGACCAAACTCCTTAGTATGACCCATACTACTGTAAGTGCTTGTCTATAGAGATTGAATGGCTGTGTAGCTGGTTTTACGCTTCTGTTTGCAATTTTTGTTGCTTACATACCTGAAGTCAAAAATTCGAAGGAGTGGGCGCTTACCTTTGGCCATATAGTGAGTAGAGTATGTACAGGCTATATGCTTTTATTAATTAGAGGAACATGTCTTATAACACACTAAGTTACCTACAGCAAGTTCAATGCATAATATCCTCACTATCAATAGTACATGGTAATATAAAATATGGCCGTTATAAGCCTTAAAGGGATCCTATCTTTCAAACCCTTTTTTTTCTAACTAACACGTCGGAATAGCCTTAAGAAAGGCTATTCTTCTCCTACCTTTTATTGTCTTCTCCGCGCCAGATGGCGGCGTCAAGAAGACAACGAAAGGTAGGAGAAGAATAGCCTTTCTTAAGGCTATTCCGATGTGTTAGTTAGAAAAAAAAATGTTTGAAAGATAGGATCCCTTTAAATCATATTGAATGTTTTATACAAAATTCACCAGTTTTGCTGATGCTACAACAGCTCAGCATGTAACATCCACTTTTTCATTTCCTTTTCTCTCTATTTTTTCATATTTCATGTATGTTTTATATGTGAATTAGCTTTGTTTATTACATTAATAGCATGTTTACAGCTTAATAACTGAGTCTACAATTCACCATTTCAGTTTACACGTTGAACACTTATCACTGGACAGAGTTAAGGCTTTCATAGTTTTCCCATTCATTGGAAGAAAACATGATGTACCATTTGTCATTTGGTTTATTTGTTATTTTCACAATACATTTTTGTATATGAAAAGGGGACTTTATTATGTCCTTATTCATTGCTGCAGTACGTAAATTGTTCATTATTATATTGTAAATGACTTAGAAAAACTTGCATATCTTCATAATGCACATTGTTACTTCTTTCAGGAATCATGGATACTAAATACAATTGGCAGGACACAAACAATGGGATGTTTTTATTTTATCATATAATAATTTCTACCTGCTGACAGTCTCTAAGCTTCAGGGCATTCTATGTTTACCATTACTATTTCATGTTACTGTATATTCAATAGTGCTTATATGACAAGCTAAAAACACTTTAAGGCCTGGGGCCTCATGCGGTGAAAACACCGTAGGAAAAATCGCGCCATTTTACAGTACAGGCAAAGTGGATGGGATTCAAGCGAATCAGTAAAATATTCAATATTCATTGTTCTTTTCGAATAGCCGCTCAATATTCGACTATTCGAATGAATATCGAACCCTATTATAGTCTATGGGGAAAATGCTTTGTTTCAGGGGAACCCACCATTCGACTCAGGAGGGTCACCAAGTCCACTATGACACCTCAGCAAATGATGCCAACACCCTGGAATACAACTGGGACAGCAGGGGAAGCATGTCTGGGGGCATCTAACAAGCCCAAGTCACAGTTTTACCCCACCATCACAGTCTATCAACTACACACTTTCCAAACTCAAAAAAACCTCTATCAAAGTGGGAAAATACCTGGAAACCTTCTTTCTTCCCCAATTGGATGGACACAAACCAAAATTTAAGCTAAAGAAACATTAACAAGCACGCTTTCAGGTTGCCCATGACAACCACAGATGGAATAGGCAATGGGAAATCCAACAGTACCCCACCCTCCGCCGTTAAATCAACCCCAGCTACAAGCTGGAAACGCTGCAACATTGGCATGGGGAGATGTCAGCAGGGCATGCTGAAGCTCAACAGCTTGGGGGACAGACAGCACACTGCCTCTGAGGTGAGGGATGCCATCCTGGATGATATGGCAATTTGTTTTTCCCCGCTGCACATGGGGCCAGGCATTTTTGTCGTCTGTGATAGTGAACCGAACCTGGTAGCGGCTCTGGAGCTTGCCAGCCTCCAACACGGTCCATGCCTGGCCCACGTTTTCAACTTATTGGTGCAGCGGTTTCTAAGAATGTACCCCAATTTACATGAGCTACTGGTTAAAGTACGGCATTTGTGCGCCCACTTTGGCAAGTCTACAGTAGCTGCTGATAGCCTCAATACACTCCAGCAATGCCTACATCTGCCCAAAGCACCAGCTGTTCTGCGAGGTCGCCACACGCTGAAACCCTAGATACCATATGTTGAGCAGGGTGTGTGAGCAGCAGAGACCTTTGATGGAGTTCCATCTCCAAAACCCAAGGGTTCATCAAAGTCAGCTCCCTCAGTTTCTGCACCATGAGTTTCCATGGGTGGCAGATTTATGTGAAATCCTATCCCATCCTTTCCACTGGACAAGAAACATTAGCATGCACCCATCACAATTCCTGATATGACAGCTGCGTTAAGCAGGGTGCAAGGTACAACGCAGACCAGGCCCGAGCACCAGGAACAGGTGTTACAATGGCTAGCTTGGCTAGCTGATAATGATTTCAGCTGCGTTTCCACCAGCTGCTTTTCCTACCTGCAGTCGTGTTCATACCCAAGAGTCTGCCCCTCCTTCCTCCCAACATGCCCAATCTTCCCAACAGAGTCATCCCACCCTTTCCCCCTCCCAGGATCTCTTTTTGAGTCCTTTGACTGTCTCTCCCTCTTTTGAACCACTTCCTGAATCCCAGAAGCTACCAGATCACTTTGTGTGTACTGATGCCCAAACACTGGAGCATCCGCCATCACCTGGCGATTTTGTGGTTGTGTACCCGCAACCAGCATTTTCCGTCCTCAGTGATGATGACGAGACACAGTTGCCATCAGGGTAGGCCATTGTCATGTGCGGTTTGCAGTAAGAGGAGAGTAAGCAATTGGAAGAGGAGTTGGTGGACGACGAGGCCACCGACCCTAAATGGACAGGGGTGATGTCTAGGTGCGAAAGCAGTGTAGATGTGGAGGCAAGCTAAGCAGGAAAAAACGTGGCTAGAGGCAGAGGCATGGACTGGGGTGATGTCTACGGGCGAAAGCAGTGTAGATGTGGATGCAAGCGCAGCAGCAAAAAAGGTGGCTAGAGGCAGAGGCATGTCCAGAGGCAGCAGGGCCAAAAATTTTCCGTGTACTAGCCACTCATGCAAAACTCCCCCATGTTGCCAGACTAATTCCTCCAACAGGCTAACAATTGCCATCCTGTCCACACCCACCAGGGGCACACTCTCCAAGGTCTGGGACATGTTAATGGCACCCCCTGGCCAAACTACCACTACTGAGGGGCCTAGTGTCACCAGGAGGGACAAGTATAGGCGCATGTTGTGGGAGTACCTGGCCAACCCCAGCCCTGTCCTCTCTGATCCCTCTGCGCCGTATATTTAGTGGGTCTCCAAGTTGGATTTGTGGCTGGAACTTGTGCTCTATGCGTTGGAGGTCCTTTCCTGTCTTGACGCCAGCATGCTATCGGAAAATGTCTTCAGCGCAGCCGGTGGCATCATCCCGGATAGGCACAGCCAGCTGTTAGCTGACAGTGCTGACAGTACTGACGCTGATCAAAATGAATAGTCACTGGATAGACCCATCATTTTCATGTCCAGCAGTGTCAAGTATCCTGACATGAAGTTTGATGTATGTGCTCACCCTCTATAATTCTTCCTCCTCCTCATACTCCTCCACCATCACCGTTGCACAATTCTGCTCCTACTAGGCTCGATTCACACTAATTCCCCCAAACTCTTCTGGTTAGAGGCTCAATCCACCCTGATTCCCCCAACTGTGCTGGTTACAAGCTCATTAGAAGTCATGCCAAATAACACACTGGCACACATGGCTGACTTCATGTTAGTTTGTTTTTTAAGAGACAAAGGCATAGTTCACATCATGGAGAGCAAACAATAATGGATTTTTGCAATCCTCAACCCTCAGTATAAGTTAAAAATCTCATCCTTTGTACTGGTACAGGAGAGGAAAAAAATCGCACAAATGATATGTAAATATGGAGGCAGGCTAAGCAGTAAAAAACTTGGCTAGAGGCAGGCATGGACAGGGGTGATGTATAGCAGGGAAAGCAGTGTAGATGTGGAAGAAATCTAAGCAGGAAAAAGGCTACCGGCAGAGGCATGGACAGGGGTGATGTCTAGGGGCAAAAGCAGTGTAGGTGTGGATGCAAGCGCAGCAGCAAAAAAGGTGGCTAGAGGCAGAGGCATGTCCAGAGGCAGCAAGGCCAAAGATTTTCCATGTACTAGCCACTCATGCAAAACTTGCCTGTGTTGCCAGACTTATGCGAGATCTCTCTGTGTCTTTGAGGAGTCCACCAAGAGGGTCAGCTGTGATGATGCACTCATGAATGTTACAATCCCGCTCCTGTGTGTGATGCGAGAATCCCTCATCGCCATCATGGATAACGCATTGTACGCTAAGGAGTCGGGCATAGGAGCAGAACCTACCAGTAGGATAGTTAGTGCACACTCCTGTCCGCTTCACAGCGTATATTGATGGGGGAAGAGGAGGATGATGAAGTGGCAGATGATCTCATTATCACACAGGAGGCTAGCGTCACCCCCTGGCCAAACTACCGCCACTGAGGTGCCTAGTGTCACCAGTTACATGACAAATTTAGTGCAGTTTGCACACTTTGCAAGTCTAAACTGAGTAGGGGCTCTGAAAAGAGCAACCTTACCACCTTTTGCGTGCGCTGTCATTTGGAAGGCAAGCCCTGGGCTCAGTGGGAGAGAGCAAATGCAGGACAATCGTCGCCCGGAGTTGCTGACACTGCCTCTTCCACTGTTTACAGTGCTGGTGCGAAGTTCAGACCACCAGCCTGGACACCTACACATCTGTCTCTGACACTTTGGGGAGTTCACCCTCATCCGCCCTTTTTGCCTGCACCATCATGCACCTCTTCCCAGCCACTCCCCATCTCCCAGGCGTTTCATTGCAGTCAGAAGTACAACGCAAGCCACCCACATGCCCAAGCCTTCAACGGACATGTTGGCGTTTATGCTTCTGGATACCCAGACCTTCCGTCACTAGATGGCAGCTAGGGCTATGTTGCTAGGAAGCTAGGGCCTATGTTGGGCCTAGCCGTTACTACTTCTCTTGGTGTGCTGTCCCTGCCTTGCGCCTGCACGTGTCCCATAACATCAGTCGGGCCCAGAGTTCCGCGCTTTGCTGCAAGGTCCACTTGACCACAGACGCATCGACAAGCGCCTGTGTTCAGGGATGCTGCTTATCTTTAATGACAGGCTGAGTGAATGTAGTGGAGTCTGGGCCCGGGGTGCAAACTGGGGTGGTCTATCTCCTCTCTCAGACCAAAATTCATGGCAGGGGTTCTCTGAAAGCCTACTCCTGCGCTGCAACCTCCACCCCAGCTACAAGCTGGAAACGCTGTAACACTGGCATGGGGAGATGTCAGCAGGCCATATTGAAGCTCATCAGCATGGGGGACAGACAGCACACTGCCTCCAAGGTGAGGCATGCCATCCTGGATGATATGGCAATATGGTTTTGCCCGCTGCACCTGGAACCAGGCATGTTTGCGTATGTGATAATGGCCAGAACCTGGTAGCAGATCTGGAGCTTGCCAGATGGCCCAGGTTTTCAACTTGTTGGTGCAAAGGTTCTTTGAAACCTACACCATTGTGCCTGATATACTGGTCAAAGTACAGCCATTTTCGTAAAAGAAAAGTAGCCTCTGCTAGGCTGAAAACATTCAGAGCACACTCCTGTCATCTTCGCACCGTTGGCTGGCGGAGGAAGACGAGGGCGATGAAGTGTTATTTCATGTCACTGTCCCACACGAGGCTTGAGGGTGAAGTTCAGTCCATCCCATTGCTTCAGCATGGATGGTGTGAAGGGGATTGGAAAATGGGGGAAATGGAGAGTCACCCTTACAGTTGGGGGCAGTGAAGTCATGCCAAGTAACACACTGGTACACATGGCTGACTTCATGTTGGGTTGCTTTTCAAGACACAAAGGCATAGTTCACATCAGGGAGAGCAAACAATACTGGATTGAACAAAAATTGTATTGAGCTTATATAGCCTGACTGAATTGCTGTGTATCACACTTAGCTTTTGGGGGTAGACCCCTAAAAATTAGACTGAGCTTATATAGCGTGACTGATTTGCTGTGTATCACAGCTTCGGGGGGTACAGAATTAAAAATTGGTTTGACCATACATGGTCTGACTGAATGAACGGCTGTGTCTCCCACTTAGCTTTGTGGATTAGACCCTTAAAAATTGGATTGACCTGATATAGCCTCATTGAATTGCTGTGTATCCCACTTAGCTTTGGGGGGTACTGCATTAAAAACAGGTTTGACCATACATGGCCTGACTGAATGAACGGCTGTGTCTCCCACTTAGCTTTGTGGGTTAGACCCTTAAAAATTGGATTGACCTTATATACCCTCATTGAATTGCATGGCATTACAGCATGGGGAAAGCTGGATGTCGCGTATATGGACTGAATGAATTGCTGTGTATACCACTTAGCTTTGGGGGGTACAGCATGGGGAAAGCTGGATGTCGCATATATTGACTGAATGTATTGCTGTGTATACCACTTAGCTTTGGGGGGTACAGCATTAAAAACAGGTTTAACCATACATGGACTGAATGAACGTCTCTCTCCCACTTAGCTTTGGGGGTACAGCATGTGGAAAGCTGAATATTGCGTATCTAGACTGATTGAATTGCTGTGTATCCCACTTAGTTTTTTTTTTTTGGGGGGGGGGTGTAGCATTAAAAACTGGTTTGACCATACATGGCCTGACTGAATGAACGGCTGTCTCCCACTTAGCTTTGTGGAGTACAGCATGTGGAAAGTTGGATGTCGCATATATAGACTGACTGAATTGCTGTGTATCCCACTTAGCTTTGGGGGGTACAGCATTAAAAACAGGTTTGACCATACATAGTCTGACTGAATGAATGGCTGTCTCCCACTTAGCATTGGGGGTAGACCCTTAAAAATTGGATTGAGCTGATATAGCCTGATTGAATTGATGTGTCTCCCACTTAGCTTTGGGGGGTAGACCCTTAAAAATTGGATTCAGCATACATAGCCTGACTGAATTTCTGTGTCTCCTAGGTAGGCTTTGGGGTTACATACCATGAAAAACTGGATTGAGCATACATAGCCTGACTGAATTTCTGTGTCTCACACCTAGGTTTTGGGGGTAGACTGCGTGAAAAACTGGATTGAACGTACATAGCCTGACTGAATTTCTGTGTCTGCCACCTAGGTTTTCGGGGTACACACAGTGGATGAGGAGAAAAATCACAGCCTCAGTAAATATATCTGGGTATAATGTGAGTAAATTTACACTAGTTCGGGTGCTCGAAGATCCTTAAGCCTTCCGGTACTGGCAAATAATAGTAAAGCATTGTAGTTGGAAAATCAGCACTCCATATAGTGTCCTTATTATAAAAGCATGTCTTTAATGTAGAACATTTAAAATATCAAAAAACAAGAAACCGGGGGCCACACGGTGGCTCAGTGGTTAGCACTGTAGCCTTGCAGCGCTGGAGTCTTGGTGTTCAAATCCCGCCAAGGGCATAAAACCATCTGCAAGGAGTTTGTATGTTCTCCCCGTGTTTGCATGGATTTCCATCCCATATTCCAAAAAAGACATACTGATAGGAAAAAATGTACATTGTGAGCTCTATGTGGGGCTCACAATCTACATAAAAAAAAACAAAAACAAGAAACCAATGAAAAAATCTTAAAGCACTTGCAGCATGACGTGGTTACACATAGAACATAAGGCACATGTAGGTAAACCTCCTACGCATTTCAGGGTCACAGCCCCTTCCTCATGGCGAAATCTGGAAGCCAAGAACCGAGGTTCATGTTGGGTCTGTGCTCACTGGTAGAGAAGTGATGTTCGAAACCAGATGGTCCAATAGAAAATGATTTTATTGGAGTATAGCACAATAGCGAAGTCTGATATCCTGGTTCAGATCCCGTTACAACATCCACATGGAGATGGTATGGAAGATAGAAACATTCCAATGGGTCAGTGTTTGGCAATGTTTCCTTGAAGCACTGGTGTTTACCTCATATCCAGGGTTGACATCATTGTAACAGAAAGTCCGTGGAGGAAAACTTTGCAAACATTTTGTCTAAAGCGCTGCGGGAAGAACCACGTTTTATTGCAGTGGGAAGTCCTGTGGGGCCTTAGCCTAAGGCTGAGACCCCACATTGTGCCTCAGGCTAAGTTGCAGATCTTGTTGCAGATTTTGTTGCGTTTTTTTTTTAGCTGAAGCCAGAAGTGGATTGAGCAGAAGGTAATAGTAAAAGTACTTTCTTTATATTTCCCATCCCTCTTGAAGACTATTCTTGGTTTTGGCTCAAAAAAACGCAGTAAAATATGCACACTAAGGGGCCACAGGGTGGCTCAGTGCTTAGCTCTGCAGCCTTGCAGTACTGGAGGCCTGGGTTCAAATCCTGCCCGGGGGGGAATCTGCAAGGAGTTTGTATGTTCTTCCCGTGTTTGCATGGATGTTCTTCCCGTGTTTGCATGGATTTCCATCCCATTCTCCAAAAACATACTGATAGGGAAAAAGAATGTATATTGTGAGCTCTATGTGGGGCTCACAATTCACATTAAAAAAAAAAAAATCTGCAGCCAAACAAAAAAGCTGTGTTTCTGCAACATGGGGCTTCAGCCTAAAATGGCATGGTAAACATTCAGAATCTATCTTTTATTACTAAAAGTCTGTTGTCTATTTTCAGTGTCTATATGAATTTCAGATTATTTCCTGTCGGACAGTCTATTTTCTAAAGCCTTTTAACAGATGCCAAGCATACGGTATGATAAGAAATCTATTCCTCACATTGTTCAAACTCTATTATCTATAGGTCAGAATACAGTTCAGAATATTGTCACACAGGCCAAAACAAGTTGTCTAACACAGAATAGTAAGAATTCAAGGGGATAAAATATATGAATGGGTAAAAAACATATATTGTAGAAATTCTCAACATCATAATGACATTATAGTACCAGCATTCTGGACATGCCATTAAACACAATGCTTCAGATATTAAAAAAAAGTATTGAAATTGAACTATGATGTACACTATAATTTAAGTAATCATTCATCATTTGGGTTAACCTGACACCTTAATCTATGTAACAGACTCATTCATGCCATGAATGCCTTATCTGTAGCTAATAATGGGGAGGGGAGACTTATGTCTGATGTGTTGCACAGTTGAGCAATAGAATCAATGTGATCAGATGGTTTGCTCATGAGTACTGTAATGCTAGTAATCTCAACAGTATAAAGCCAGGAAGTACATGACAAGGATTACAATCTTAAAAGGGTTGGCCACTTTCAGACCAATATTGAGAGACAAATGTTAATGTCAAGTAGTCTGGGACATTACCATGCAGACCCAAAGCCTATGTTAGTAGTACCATTCAGGCCCGAAACCTGTGATAACAGTAACAGCCTGTTACTGCTAGCACTGTGACGTCTGGCACATTACCATACAGGCCCAAAGCCTGTGCTAGCAGAAACAGGTTGTTACTGTGAGCAAAAACTTTGGGCCTGGATGGTACTGCTAGCATAGGCTTCGGGCCTGGATGATAATGTCCCAGACCACGTGACGTCTGGGACATTACCTTATAGGCCCGAAGCCTGCTAGGATTAACATCGGATGCTAGAGAGGTGAGTAACACTGTTTATTATGTTCCCTCGCCATCTCTAGGGCATCGGTTATTATCCACTTCAGCTACATTCAGACAACTGAGTTGCAAAACAGCCGTGAAAAAAGTCCAATTTTTTTTGTCTTGCACCCAAGGGGAACCTGTTTTCATGGATCCCTCATTCATTTCAGTGTATGAAAGGGTCCATGAAAACGGAGAAAATGGGACTTGACCTAGATTATGACAGTCCGTTACAAAAGACCGTCATAATAATAGTCATTAGAGATGAGCGAGTAGTGTTTGATCGAGTAGGTGTTCGATCGAATACTACGGTATTCGAAATACTCGTACTTGATCGAACACTACAAGCTGTTCGAAGTTTAAGGTTCGATGCAGAACCAGCGTTGATTGGCAGAATGCTATACATTCTGCCAATCGACGCTGGTTCTTCTCTTACCTTTAGAAGTCTTCTCCGTGCAGCGTCCCCGCAGCGCCTTCCGGCTGGAAATCACTCTGTCTAGGCATCCGGCCTAGGCAGAACCGACTGCGCTTGCGTGGGCATGCCCTCGCATGCGCAGTCGGCTCTGCTCAGGCGTCGGGCCAGGCAGAGCCGACCACGCATGCACAGTCGGCCCTGCCTAGGCCCCGATGCCTAGGCAGAGTGAATTCCAGCCGGAAGACGCCGCGGGGGCGCTGCGCCGGGAGAAGACTGCACGGAGGATCCAGCCCGACCGTCACTCGTGGACTTGGTAAGTATAATTTTATCGAATTTTGCCTACCCTTGAAACGAGCATTTCCCCCCATAGACTATAATGGGGTTCGGATTTTGAACCTCGGACATTTTAGTGTTCGCTCATCTCTAATAGTCATGTGACTAGACATTAATTTAATGCATCTGTGAATGAAAAAAAAAAGGTCACATGGCCATTATTCACTGCTTTATTGTTTGGTACATCGGCACATTAATCTGTACACGGTCAAGCAAGCAAGATTAGCAATATTAAGGTCCCACTAAAGCTGGACTTGTTCTGAGTGACATGAGATGAAACAAACAATCCATAAACCCCACCAGACTACATCCATTATTACAGAGCTCTTCTGGACTAAGCTGACAATACGTGTTATTTTTTTAGTTAAACAATCCATTGATTTACGGTAGCGATGACTTCCCTTAATAGCCATAAAATATCCGAGATAAAATACAAGTCACTAGTATGGCTTACACAGCACATAATAATGATATGCCTAGGCTTATTATACAACTAAATAACATTATGAATCACTTTTCCTAAAAGGTCTGTCCACTGATAATTATGCTGAGAAATAGGGTAATAAAGTTCCCTTCTAAATTGGCATTGCATTTCCTATTAGCTGCACCTTCTGTTTAATCAATCTATACTAACAATGCCGATAGGTCTGTATTCACACATTCTACATCTACATCTTTAAACCAAGTTTAGCACAGGAAATCATGTCATTATTTGCTTAAAATATGAAGAGTTATATTGTGTGGGTCGTTTTTAGAGCAATGCTGGAACAATGATACCATAAATCAAAGCCAAAATTACCCATGCTACAAAAAGGATAAAACATACAAGCAGAAAAAATGAAGTCAGTGGCAAATTGAGATGAACGGAAATCCCTATGGTGGCTATTAAAATACACATGAAAATTGAAGAGCGGAGTTTTCTAGTGACAATGAGTATCTATCAAAATAGCAGAGATGTTCATATCCTAGAGAAACATGAAGGAGATGGCTGAAGCCCCATTTATAATAGTTTTATTGCATCTTTGCATCAAGGTAACCATCTCGTTTTCAGTTGAGGCTATATAAATTACCGGTGGGATTTGCTTTGGAAATGTACGAACTCCGGCTTCTGGGGAAAAAAAGAAGTTTTCAAATGTTTTATGAAGACAGAGTGAGAACATATTGCTTCTCATATCTTTCCCATAAATCTTAAAATCAGGGCAGTAGACGGAGAAGAAGGTTTTGCTTTGTGAAGACACTTCAATGTGGTTTGGATATATTTGGAAAGTATTCCTGTTCATTATGACTAAATATATTCCTTAATTTGGTTTACTTAGATTACGCTACATAAGAATAGATAGGATTTAAAAAAAAATAGCTAAAATTCACAAATGTACATCATGTAGAAACAACTGGAAAAGGAAATTATATGACTTTTTAGAGCAGGTGGAAAAAAAAAATCTTTGCCAACATAATTTAGGAAATTTAAGCCGTGCCTATGGGGCTGTATCTGAAACACCAAGGAAACCCCCACAAACCCCCCTTGGGATAAATTTGCAGAAATGACATACCTTTCCAACCATTTGTGGTCACACAGAAACCGGGCGAACCTCATTATAGTTTTTGGGGTCTGTGGGTTTCCACAAATAACTGCTTTTCAACTGGATTAGCGTTTCGTTTTTCAGGTCTTCAAGCGGACCCGAAGAACGGAAAGCCGAACACTAGTGTGAATCTAGTGTAATCTGTATACAATACTAATACTCACCTCTTTCTGGCTCTAGGCCTCCAAATGAATTCAGGAAAAGTGCACCTTAAACAAGGATTTTGTAACGTCTCTGCCTGTTCAGGCCTCTGCACCACCCTCTGCTCGCATACTATGGCGCAGGAGGCATGTTATGTTTGATTCTTTGCTTAGAGTTTTTGTTGCTCTGAGTGAACACTGTCATATTCCCTCACCTTGGTAATTGATCTCCTTCACCTTGATTTCCCTCTGCTCCTCTAATAGTTAATATTAGCCTTGCCTGTGTGATTGACAGTCTATCCACCTATCAGGTCTGCGGCAGGTTCTTCCTTCCTATTTATTCTTGGCTCACATTCACATTGGTGCTTGCTATTGCCCTGTGCCTGTTGGCATTACTCTTGCTTATCTGTTACCTGAACTCTTATTACTGACCATTAGCTTTATCTTTGACTATTCTCTTTGAGCTTGTTTCTGTACTGCTTTGCTCGACTGTTCCTGGACCCTTGACTAGCTGACCTCCCATTGTTGTTGTTTGTCTTGTCTGCGTTCTGTGTTGTCACATATATAAGAAGGCCTTTGTTGACCAGTTGTCACTTAGGACAGGACTGGAAAGCATGAAGGGACAGAGGGGAGTTCAGTTTAGGGCTCACTGTCTGTTGTGCCCCTCCTCCTGGGTTCAGCAGCAGCTACTGGGGAATTGTTCATCTAGCAATTCTCCTATAGATTTAAATGGAAGATGCAAAACCTTATATGCACACAGTGTGCCTGTAGCAAAATAAAGTGCCAACATGGAGCTTGGTTTGGTTTTTAAGCGGGTGAGAGTAAAAGAACTTTTCATCTTTAAAGGGAATCTTTCGGGGTGATCTTAGAAACTAAACTGTCTTATTTTATGCAGAAGACAGAAACCTCAGAACGGAGATCAAACGCTGGTGTAAACTCAGCGTCAGTTGTAGTGCGGCTGCATTGTGTATACCCAACTTTATCAGTGAAGAATCAGAATAATAAAAATCCTCCAATATCCCTTCAAATGAGATCAGGTTTCTAAGAAACATAAGGGCAGTGTGTTATGGTTAATATAAAACTAGTAAAGGGATAAATAAATAGTAATGTTAGCAGCATTGCTTCTTTGTTTTAACATTTCAACAAAATATTGCAAGGATTCTCCTCTATGAGCCTATTACTTCCAGGTCAAGAGTTTTCTTTCCTTTACGATTACACCAATTCAGGTATAAAAACAATTATTTTATAGAATTATTTGACCATTTTCAATTTCACTTGACTCCACTTATGTTGTTTCATATTTCACATTCTGTTCTTGGTTTAGACTGTGACCAAATCTTCTACACTTTTTCTGCCAAAATATTGTACATACTGTGTGTGTATTTTTAGTTTTTGTTTCTTTCTTCAGTTACTGTCCGTTATAAGTCCATTACCCATAGACTTCAATATTAAAAAGTAACTAACTAAATACCCAAAAGCACATGTGATAACCAAAAGTTGTATAAAATTATTAAGCTTTATTATTACAAAATATCAAAGGGGGTATAAGGAATGCTATCCCTTACACCCCCTTTCTCATGGGATTTCCCTGCATTGGTGTTGCATTTTCATTTATTTAACATCATGAATTTAGCTATATTTCTGGTGCTAGTTTTACCTAGTAGTCTGTTAGTATTTCTGCATGCTGATTTATTTAATTATTATGATTAGAGATGAGCGAGTAGTACTCGATCGAGTAGGTGTTCGATCGAATACTATGGTATTCGAAATACTTGTACTCGATCAAGTACTACCCTGTTTCCCTGAAAATAAGACAGTTTCTTATAATTAATTATCAAACGAAATATATGACCTTTCTTATTTTCAGGGGATGTCTTATGCAGCGGCTGGAGCGGGGAACAATCGGCAGTCATGCTGATGCTTCCTGAGCGGAGCACCGGCATGACTGCCGGTTGTATGTGATCCAGAAGGTGAAGGGGGAGTGTCTTATTTTCGGGCAAACAGGGTACTAGCTGTCAGGATTCGATGCAGAACCAGCGTTGATTGGCAGAATGCTATACATTGCCAATCAACGCTGGTTCTTCTCTTACCTTTAGAAGTCTTCTCCGTGCAGCGTCCCCGCGTCCTCTTCCGGCTCTGAATTCACTCTGCCAGACATTGGGCCTGGGCAGAGCCGATTGTGCATGTCCGCTTGTAGTGCAGGCATGCGCAGTCGGCTCTGCCCAGGCCTGATGCCTAGCAGAGTGAATTCAAGGCTGGAAGAGGACGCGGGGATGCTGCGCAGGGAGAAGAATCCAGCCCGACCCTCACTCTTGGACTTGGTAAGTAGTATTTGATCGAATGTTGCGTACCCCTGAAACGAGCATTTCCCCCCATAGACTATACTGTGGTTTGAAACCCGTTCGAACAGTCGAACAGTGTGCGGCTGTTCGCATCGGATTTCGAACCCTGAACATTTTAGTGTTCGCTCATCTCTAATTATGATATTTACTTCATATGTCATCTATTTATTATTGCATGCCATTTATATAACTAGCCTATTTAGTATCTTCCAATGGTTAATCAATGGGTTAAAAAGCTTCCCATTGAGTTCAATGTGTAGCGCGCGTGAGCCAGCACACATTGAAGTGAATGGGATCTGTTTTGAGCGCTCACATTCTGACATGTGTATACGTGTCTGAATGTGCGGCGCCTTACTCCGTGGGAACGGAGCCTAACATTCATTAATGGACACCAGATAAAATGTCATTGAAATCAATGGAAATTTTAACGGATTTTTGACAGTTCAGCTAGTGCTGTTGCTAAAACCTTATAACTGACAATAACAATGAACACCCCTGATGGTCACCAACGGTAGTGTGGATGCCCCCTAACAAAAATCTATAGAGATATTTCATACAGTATATTTTAAATATTTTATATATATTGGAACCTTTTTTTTAGTTGTTACCAGTAACACACCTAATATATATTTTATGCTTACCTACAATAGGGCAATATAATATATTATGTCAAATGAAAGCATCACTGTCGTTTATTGACTATATGAAAATTCAGTATAATTGTTATTAAGGTATCTTAAGTGGTATCTTCTGCACCTTCCCTCAGCCTGTAGGTCTTCTCTCCCAGTCTCCAGGCTTTTTGTACACTAAGTTGTTCAGAATCCTTACTCATGAAAAAGTAATGAGTCTTGAGCAATAGAGTAAAATCAGAAGGCAGAGGAGAGGGAGGATGCAGCTGTAACTTTGGTTCTTTGGGCTTTTGTTCTTTTTGCACTTTGCCTTCTCAGTATTAAACATATTGCAGATCCAGTATATCACTTGCTTAAAGGGGCTCTATCAGCAAAATCATGCTGATAGAGCCCCACATATGCGTGAATAGCCTTTAAAAAGGCTATTCAGGCACCGTAAAAGTTATATTTAACTACCCCCCCCCCCCCCCCGTTTTAAAATAATACCCTAAAAAAGAATGTGATCTACTTATGCATCATGCACGGTGGGCGGGCATTCAGAGTGCACCGTCTTCTTCACCCACGCCTCCTCTTCCTCCGATGTCCTCGGGTCCCGTCCTCCTCTGGCGCTCGCTGACATTGATTAAAAAAAATGGCCTGGGCACATGCGCAGTAGCAATGTGGCTTCTACTACAGCTACTGCGTATGCGCCCAGGCCATTTTTTTTAATCAATGTCAGTTAGCGAGTGCTAGAGGAGGATGGGACTCGAGGACATCGGAGGAAGAGGAGGCATGTATGAAGAAGAAGACACATCCTGAATGCCCGCCCAGCGTGCACGATGCGTAAGTAGATCATTCTTTTTTAGGTTTTGCTGATAGAGCCCCTTTAACTACAGATGTATGCCAAGAAAGCAATCAAATTTAGGCAAATGCCCCCCGTAGAGAGTTGCAGCCATATAGTGCTGCAGACTGCTGCAACAGACAGAATTGTGTTTTTTTTCCGCAGCGCTTTTCACAGAAAGTCCGCAGAGTTTTCCTGTTTGAATACAATCAGCATAATATAGGCTTTCCACTCAACAAAAATCAGGGGCAGTGGGCTCCAAATGAGTTTAAACAATTATATCTTCTACACTTAACCCCTCATGATCATCACTGTTCTGTTGATGTCTGTGTCCTAGCCGGTTCCCACTTTTTGGACCAGTGTGGACATAGCAGAAAATGAAGGGTCTAGTTTGGTCCTCCGGTGTTGCTTTTGCAGAACTTTGCATTGTCATTTTTGTATTGTTGTACTGAAGAAATGTTCAAAGTGCAACTAAGGGTTCAAGATCATGGAAATGTATTTTTTAGGCACATTTGTATCAATGTTAGATACTCTTGTTTGGGATAAGGCCCTAAGTTGCGGAAATGCAGCTTTTTTTGTTGCTTTTTTTGAGCCAAAGCCAGGAGAGGATTCAGAAGAAGGTAGAAGAACTTCCTATATATTTTCCATTCCTTTTGTAGCCATTCTTGGCTTTTGCTAAAAAAACTGCAATATAAAAAGCTGCGTTTCCACAACGTGGGGCCTTAGCCCTAATGTATTTATAACACATAACATACTAAAATCTTTAATAGAGATGAGCGAGTAGTATTCGATCGAGTAGGTATTCGATCGAATACTACGGTATTCGAAATACTCATACTCGATCGAGTACTACTAGCTGTTCGAAGTTAAGATTCGATGCAGAACCAGCGTTGATTGGCAGAATGATATACATTGCCAATCAACGCTGGTTCTTCTCTCACCTTTAAAAGTCTTTTGCCTGCGCAGCGCTCCCCGCGGCATCTTCCGGCTCTGCATTCACTCTGCCAGGCATCGGGCCTGGGCAGGGCCGACTGCGTATGTCCGCTTGTAGTGCGGGCATGCGCAGTCGGCTCTGCCCAGGCCCGATGCCTAGCAGAGTGAATTCAAGGCCGGCAGAGGACGCGGGAACGCTGCGCAGGGAGAGGAATCCAGCCCGACCATCACTCATGGACTTGGTAAGTAGAATTTTATCAAATGTTGCGTACCCCTGAAACGAGCATTTCCCCCCATAGACTATAATGGGGTTCAAAACCCATTCGAAAAGTCAAACAGTGTGCGGCTGTTCGAACCGGATTTCGAACCCCAAACATTTTAGTGTTTGCTCATCTCTAATCTTTAACATCCTCTTATTATACACTATTAATTTATTTTGCTTACAGGGTAATGGGGTGATTCATTCTGGTCAGTGCCTGTAAATGGGACTTCCTAATATACTGTTACATGTACATGTGCTTCATGGTTACATACTCATCTATATACTGACCCCTATTGTGCCAAGATACTTGAAAGAATACCATACGCATATCTAGAGGTAAATAAACCTGCAGAATTGTAAATTTTAATTTTAAATTGTGATGAACCCAGAAAAAAAAAAATCGTGTCTCCAGGGAACTGAGTCAGAAAAGTTTGATGGTTGGGATACACAAAGTTAATTAATAACCAAATCTTTGACTTCTGCACTTAAACTAAAAGACTAATTAACCTCTATGGCTTTGATATATTAATTTCCTATTTATCATTTATAACAGAAGGCCCACGTGAAATATAATTATCCGAGGAGGAACAATCACATTGCCAAAAACCTACACTCACAAATCCTTCAAAATATCTCCAAAGAGCAGAGCTTTGTAAAGCACCAACCTTAATCCCGCAGACAGAGGGATCCTAAACTATAAACTGACCTTCAATGGGATTTCAGTGTTTAATGAGAAAATGACTTACAGCTGATGTAAAATGTGACAAAGCGAGATAGGGACCGCAGGTAATTACTCCACAATACGCCTTTTCCGACAGCCTGTCCTTTTTTCACTCGATGCAAAATAAAGAAAATGATGTCAAATTATCTGAAGCTACAAAACAAGATCCCATAGTGAAATTGCTTAGAGAAGCAGAAAATTGGTTAGTGACATTATTGTTATTAGTAAAAGGAGAAATGTTTTGCAGCGATTGTCTCTATTTTGTTGATTAGACATGTGTCTTCGGGAACAATAGGAGAATGTGTTCTTAATTTTCTTCCAAAATTAGGTTATGTCTGTTGCATAATGTTGTTTGGAGTAAGTTGAATGAGTATTATTGTGTACATGGGAAATGCTGTTAGTTAGGCCATGTTATCTATGTTATATATATTAATAATGTTCCAACATCATTTTTGTTATCATTGCTTTGATAAAGGGATTTCAATTTACTTAGTACAAGTTTCATTAATTAGATTCCGTTTTAGAATATATATAATGAGGATGAATCTGTGTTTTGTTTAACATCACTGCATAGTTTTAGAAATTTTCCCTGAGCAGTTACCATATTGCCTCCAATATGGTGCACACTTTCTTTCTATGTAATCTGTATTGATGTGTTAGGCTTGGTTCACATCTGCATGGGGACCCCCCGAATGGACTACCAAATGCATTGACAAGCAGTGAGCTTATGAGAGCACACAGACCCCATAGACTATAATGGGGTCTGTGTGCTCTCCGCGCAGTGTCAGGTGTAACAATCTAATTTCCTGTCCACATGACTCATGCGGTGTCTGTGCAGAAAGCACACGAACGCCATTATAGTCTACCGCATGGGGTCCGTGTGCTTTCACTGCTCACTGCTTGTCAATGCATTCAGTCCCCATGGGGACTACCCAAATGGATTACTGAACGCAGATGTGAACCAGGCCTTACATTTAAGTTGACTAAGTCGAAGTTTAAAGAGGACCTTTCACCACTTCCACCAACTGGAGTTCTTAGTATCTGTTAATAGGTATCACTGATCCACTGATTAGAATAGTTGGAACTTTCTCTCTAGATTCTATCATTTTCTAGCAACAAGCACAATTAGTTTTGGTGCTTAATGTGTTATTTAGGCTCTGTAATGTCAGAAGGGCGGTGTCAGGCAGGGGGTGTGATTCAGAGCTCCAATCAGAGGCAGTCAGTGTTAGAGTTCAGAATCACACCCCTTACCTGCTCCTGCCTGACACCAGTACAGAGCCTAAATAGCATATCAGGCACCAAACTAACAGCATTGATTTCTTGGGAATGATGGGGGCTAGAAAAAAAAATTCCTTCTGTGCCAGAATCAGTAGCTATTAAATAGCATAAACGGTTGGATAGTTCACCAGTATGTTATCTGAGAGGGCAAGACACCCAGACCTCACATAGATCAACTGTTATGACAGCCTCCAGGCACCAGAAGCCATAGCAGTGGACAGAGAGTGTATGTAGACTCTCCTAAACGGAGCAACACAACACTTCGCCTGAATCACCACTATGCAGTGTACAGGGCTGCTGCACCACTCCTATTGCTTGAATAGGAGAGCCTACACACACCACATCCACTATTCTACCTTCTGGCACCCAGATGTCACTGATAAGCTTTTGTTGGTGTTGAACTCCCACATATTACATACTGGTGACCTATACTGTTGAGAGGTCAACAGTATGAATAATCGATTTGGGGCTAGACAACCCCTTTAATATTCTGTACATTGTAATCTGGCAAGAGAATTCATAATGGGGTAGAATTGGAGCCTATTTTCTTATGGGTTATGGTTTTATGGCATTTACTATTCAGCAAAAAGGCTGTGTTATCAGTAGTCAGTAGTCAGTACCATTATGGCAATACCAAATCTATATAGTTTTTGTTATTAAAAGAAAAAAAATCTTTGTGTTTCCATATTATGATAACTGTAACTTAGGAAATAGAGGGTACTTGTTATTGGTAAATATTCAGACTGGGCCACAGTCACCAGTGGGGTGCCACAAGGGTCAGTATTGACCTGGTAGTGGGTTTACAAAGCAGGGTGTCCATATTTACAGATGATACTGAACTTTGTAAGGTAATAAATAAGAAGGATAGTAGAATATTACAGGGCGATCTAAGGAAACTGGAAGCATGAGCGGAGACTTGGCAAATTAAGTTTAATGTTGACAAAGGTAAGGTTTTGCATTTTGGTCAAAAAGATAAATGTATAATTATGTATTTAATAGTACATTACCAGGTAAGGCTGCCAATGAAATAGACTTGGGGATTTTGGTGGACAGTAAGCTTACCTTTAGTCACCAATGCCAGGCAGCTGCCGCCAAGGCAAATAAAATTATGGGATCCATCAAAGGAGGGCTAGATTCTCATGACAAGAACATAGTTATACCTCTATACAAATCACTGGTATGGCCACACTTAGACTAGCTGATTCAAGGTTTTAAACTACCAGATTGGATTTGGGAAGGAATTTTTATTCCCTGAAATGGGGCAATTGGCATAAGCCTCATGGGGATTTTTGCCTTCATCTGGATCAATACTGTAGGATTATAGGTTGGACTTGATGGTCTGATGTCTTCAACCAACTTCATCTACTAAGTATGTATATTACTTCAGGTTAAAAGAAGAGATGGAGTACAGCACTGCCCAAAATCAGGGAGTGTCAGGTGAACTACATACAGAGCCTTATCTATGTACAGGGTAGCATGCCTTATCTAGGTCTCCAAAATTACAACAGACCTGTGATTCAATGATCCCTAGATTCCAGTGACAATGAGATGACTGTGCTGCTTTTGTCTGAGCTTACATAGTATATATATTATATTATTATTATTTATATAGCACCATTAATTCCATGGTGCTTTACATTTGGGGGTTACATACAATACACAGAATATACAGGTAGATATAATACTATCAGTGACCGACTGGCACAGTGGGGTAGAGGGCCCTGCCCGCGAGGGCTTACAATCTATGAGGGAAGGGGGTAGAGACAGAAGAAGAGACAGTTCAGATGGTGGTGTGGTGATAGTGTTATTGGAGGTTGTAGGCCTTCCTGAATAGGTGAGTCTTCAGGGCCTTCTTGAAGCCTGTGATTGTAGGGATCAGTCTTATGTGTCGTGGTAAGGAGTTCCAGAGTATGGGGGATGCACGAGAGAAATCTTGGAGACGGTTGTGTGAGGAGCGGCTGAGAGCAGAGCAGAGTAGGAGGTCATTGGAGGATCTGAGGTTACGTGTGGGCAGGTAGCGAGAGATTAGTTCAGAGATATATGGAGGGGACAGGTTGTGGATGGCTTTGTATGTTAGCGTTAGTAGCTTGAACTCAATTCGCTGGGCTATAGGTAGCCAGTGGAGGGACTGGCAGAGGGGAGCAGCCGATGAAGATCGGGGGGTGAGGTGGATTAAGCGAGCAGCGCAGTTTAAGGTGGACTGGAGGGGGGTGAGTAATGTTAACATAGTAATGTTAATTAGAGATCTGCAGAGAAAGGTCAGCCTATTATGTGATTTCCAATGGCCAGCTGATATTTCAGTTTTTTTTGTCCCATAATTAAAAATACACAGAAACATGTTTTAAAAACCTATTTAAAAAATATATTACATTTATTTTAAATAAAAGTATCCCCTAAAGTAAGAGATTTTTTCTTTCCACAATACCTTTCATTTACATTGGACTGCTTATAATGATAGGATTACTTTTTATACCTTGGTCAGCATGGGGTAAGCTCTGTATTAAAGCACCGAGTGTGACCCGCAGCTAGTTCAGGAATCAATATCACCATCATGTTCTAACCAAGCAACACAATTCAGGTTTCATTACGTTGGAGTGGTTAGTGAAAATAAACTGTTTATATATAGTTCTTACTTAGAAATAACATGGATTTAGGTCATGAGGGTAATTGAAAATTGTAGCTAGTAATGAAATGTGTGTGTGTTGTTCAAGTACGATGATGATGAAAGAGGCTTCAAGGTAGGGAGTACAGTCAGTAGAACTAAGTATTGCACTGAATATATTAGTAGTGTCAATATTACCATTTCAGTTAGGCCACCCGTACACGGTACAACCCCTACTGCATGTGCTACATGATAGTTACGGGGGCACACTTGTGTATTCACATTCAAAGCAATAACATCGATAGATGCTGCCCGACAATTAGTGTTGGTTCATATGCATAGTGCATGCAGTAGGACGCAGGATGTTGCAGGCAACCATAGTGATCGATGTGATCCTTAGAAAACAATCCTATTTTTATGTTTCTTTTGAAGAATCCATGAGGATGTACTAAAAAATATTGTATACTCATTTATATAACAGCTTATTTATATTTATTTCTTATACTTATATAGCACCAACATATTCCACAGTGCTTTACAGATACTGTCATCCCTCACTGTCTCAAGTAGGGCTCACAATCTAACGTCCTTCTATACATATATTATACAGTCTATGTAGAACCATTTTCTCCTATAATTTATCATATGTTTTGTGTAAATTACAGTAGTAATGTTTAAATTTGTGTCTCCGACTGGAGTAACAGTAGAGCACCTTTGTAAGTCCATACAGTAGTGGTTTTCTTTTCTACTCCCATTTAATTGTTAAGCTTTAAGTCTTCACACTTACCAATAATACTCTTTTGCACAGTAGAAAAAAAATTGCTACTCACCAACCCCATTCCCACAATCGGCTGGAACTTGTTCCTGACTCTGTTGTCGAAAGCCTAGCACAGGCAGTGCAAAGGCAGTGACATCATCAATGCCAGGTCATTGACATGCTCAATGGCTGACACCTCTTTTTAAAAAAAAAAAAAAATCTTTATTTATAATAAAAATAACAGAAAAAGCAAGACAAAATAAAACATCACAGGCGGCGGGCTCAGTGAACGGGACCGCATGCGGAACAGAACAGTGCGGTTAACATGAAAACAGGGCAGCTAAGATACAATTGAGTAAAATAACACCCCAAAACCACACAGTCAACATGAGGGGGGGAGAGGGAAAGGGGGAAGAGGGGTAAAGAAAATGGGGGGCGGGAGACCCCAACCCCCGGCTGCGGGGGGAGTCGGCTTGCCACGAGGCCTCAAGCCATTATATCTCTATATGATTGCGAACCCTGAATCCAGGGTGTCCAGGCCTCCATAAATGACCCTTGAGTGTTCCTGAGGGATGCCGTGAGGTCCTCCATGCTCTGGATGTTCTCTATTTTGTCCTCGATCCAGTGGTGGAGAGAGGGTGGATTGGATGACTTCCAGAGCACTGGGATACATGTCCTAGCAGAGTTAATCATATGCCTCAGCGCCGATCTACGATAGGAACGAAGGGGGATATCTGTGAGGTGGAGCAGGAAGAGGGCTGGCAAATATGGAAGAGGAGTCTGGAAAACATGGGAAATGGGAAAACATGGGAAATCAGTGGACTCCGTTCCAGAAGTCTTTCAATGCAGAGCAGCTTCAGAAAATGTGCAAAAGCGTCCCCTCCTCCACGCCATAGCGCCAACATACCGGAGAGGAGGACGGGAAGAACCTATGCAACTTACATGGGACATGGTACCACCTAGTCAGGATCTTATAGCGGCTGACACCTCTTGTAGGCCTTGTAACATAGATGATTCAGTCCAGTGGGCAGCCAATACTTGTCTAACTGGATCCATGTCCTGATGGCATGGGGAGCATCAAACCAGTAATCTAGAGCATGTGCTCCAAATGTCATTAGCTGTACCTTTCCAAGAAACCCCATAAAACTATTTTCTTTAGGAAAATAGTTCCAGAAAACAGTTACTGTAAGTTGCTAAAATAGGTAATGTATGCAGGCACGGGGTCTGAGCCTAAGGCTCTGTGCTTGTTAGGTATTGATGCGCTATGCTTCTAAATACTGTAATCAATTCAATATTATGCATCTCGAGTTATATTCCCTCAGTTTTAAGTATATCATCACACATTATGTATGAAAATAAAAATGTCAAAGTTTGAGCTGAAAGGTCGACATTTAGAATTCCTGAATACCTTTAATTTCCAGCAATGCAGCCCTGCGAAATCACATTCAGCTCAGCATGTAAAGTGGGCACAGTACTAATGGCTCTCTGGGGGATTAGTTCATATACTGAGCACAAAGTCTTTAAAAAGTGAAGAAATAAATAAGGCTAAAGTATGTCAACTAGCAAGAAGAGTTCACACTCAAGAACCAAAGAGCGGCTACATTGTAAACAATGTTTTTCATCTGTTTAATAGTAATGTAGATTCAAGTCATAAGGTTAATTGAAAGCTGTATCTAGTAATAAGATGAACGTAATATGCAGGATACAATAACTCCTTTATATGTTATTAATGTTTGACAAAAGAGATCCTATGAAAGAAACCGTCCTTAAAATCATATTACTAACTTTTATGACTTTTATGATGAAGGTCTATTAGGGGACTGTTCAGATTGTAATAAATCATCAGACAAAGCACAGTTTTACTTAATAGGGGTCATTGAGTAACGGTTACATATCCAGGGACTAGAGATGAGCGAACACTAAAATGTCCGAGGTTCGAAATCCGATTCGAACAGCCGCACACTGTTCGACTATTTGAACGGATTTCGAATCCCATTGTAGTCTATGGGGGGAAATGCTCGTTTCAGGGGTACGCAAAATTCGATAACATTATACTTACCAAGTCCACGAGTGACGGTCAGGCTGGATTCCCCTTGAAGTCTTCTCCCGGCGCAGCGCCCCCGCGGCGTCTTCCGGCTGGAATTCACTCTGCCTAGGCATCAGGGCCTAGGCAGAGCCGACTGTGCATGCGCGGTCGGCTCTGCCTGGCCCGGCACCTGAGCAGAGCCGACTGCGCATGCGAGGGCAGCCCGCGCATGCGCAGTCGGCTCTGCCTAGGCCGGATGCCTAGGCAGAGTGAATTCCAGCCGGTAGACGCCGCGGGGACGCTGCACGGAGAAGACTTCTAAAGGTAAGAGAAGAACCAGGTAGCTCAGGGTGTTGTCCCCTTGTGAATCAGTGCTTCTGTTGCTGTAGCATCACCATTTTGACAACATACACCTGATAAATGAGGGAATTACTTCTTTGGAGCAACAGCAACACCTTTGTTGCTCCAAAGAGCTCAATTTTATATTTACAAAAAGGACAATATCTTGGCAATGGGAGCACCAATTCACAAGCAAAAAACACCAGGGGGCTGATTGATATGCTTAGTAAATGTTACTTATTCAATGATTTTATGATGTTGTTAAAATAGAGGAATGCTTATTTTATAGCATCGGTTAAATCACGAGATTCAGGGTTAGTTCACATCTGCATTTGGTAATCCGTTCGGGGAGTCCACATAGGGACCCCCCAAACGGACTGCCAATGCACTGGCAAGCGGTGCGCAGTGAAAACACACAGACCCCATAGACTATAATGGGGTCTGTGTGCTTACCGTGCATTGCCTGCACGAATCATGCAGACATGAAAGTAGATCACGATCTACTTTTATGTCCACAAATTCCGTCAGACACCACACAGAGAGCACAAGGACCCCATTATAGTCTATGGAGTTTGTGTATTTTCACTGCACACTGCTTGCCAATGCGTTTGGTATTCCGTTCGGGGGTCCCGGGGTTACTGAACGCAGATGTGAACAGGTGATAACTGCAACATTACTGCCTAGGAGTCATTGGTTGATGGATGCCTTCTGTATTGGGTCTAAAAAGGTAATAATCGTTTTGCTTTTTTTTTTTTTACTTGGTACTCATTATAGCGGCCTGTCATGTAATGTAGTTGTTTTTATAAATACAAGGTCAGTTTACTGATCCCAATACATTGATAACAACTCTTCTTGCTCTTGAATAACTTATTCTAAAATAAACACTTAAATACTATCATAAATGGAACAATCGTGTTTTCAAGGCTGACCATTTAGCCAAAATATTTTAACAAAATGATGTAGAAGCTATGAGTAGGCTTGTATAGTAAAAGGGACTACTTTTTTATTTTTCTGTACTCCAAGTACATGACTGTAGTCTGAGATGCAATACCAATTGCTGCCTATGGGCTGAATTCGCGCTGTTTCTTGGAGTATGGCGTAAAAAGTGATGGTTTAATAATATCATAGATTTTCTAGTGTCAAATGAAGCATTTAGTGAATAAATAATACTGATTTGGCCAATCAGGCAATAGGACTTTACATGGTGCCAGACAGAAATATTTCTCTAGAAAGTGAGACTAAACTCATTGAACCCATGCATTTTTTTAATATGTTGTGACATTTGTGATTTTCTGCATATCCTTCTTTAAGTATCACTTTGGATGCTGGAGACTTCTAAAGCTTTTATATGTATCCACAATTTGAAAATGAATACAGTGGTTTTAATATTCACAGTGTGATGCATTCTCCAGAAAATAATTTACTAGATCTTCTGACGGAATTAGAAGCTTCCAAAAATCCAATCTCTCTGTGCTCTGTCACATTAAATATGTCATCCTGTAATAATCTATTACTGCACTACGAAGCCATAAAACCATGTATTTGATTTCTTTTCAAGTGCTCACTATGGAGATTTTTAAAGATACTTCACAGCTTTGTCTGTAGTTCTTCATCCTCATGGCCATGTATATAGGTAATAATACTATTTATGGCGTCATTAGCATAAAACAATAGATTGTTCATGTCCAATGTGCACAAACAATAGATCTGCATGTCACATGCTTCCAACGTATTTCTGTGTATCATAATTAATTTTCTAACAACAAATTAATTCTACGGTATAAACGTCATATTCTCCACCTGACATATTGCAGTATTCCATCGTCACATTTTCAAAAATATATATTTGTACAAATCTGTCTCCAACATCACTGCAGAAATGTGTAATTCCTTACCTTTCCTCTTGGATGGACAAATTCAGATATGTTTGTTATGAGATGACTGGCTTTTCAAAACAATATTATGTGATATTGTCTAACGAGTAAAATATTACATGTGTCGATGCTGCCACTGGTTAATAGTGTTGTAAATTACAGCCTTGTAAGAGTTTTATTAACATGTTGCACTGTTGAATTGTTCTCATTGACACTGAAGAGCTATGGTAATGGCAACGATAGCTCTTCAGCCGGAGAACAAAACGGAAAATCGATAGTACGCTGAATTCGGCTTTCTAGCGGTTTATTACATTGTATGTGCCTGAGGACGTGAAAGGTCCTCTTTAATCCTTTTTTGACAACCACTGCACCATTATGGAAGGTGTTGGGTAGAGCTGAGCGACCACCATAGCAGCTGGATCTTTGCTCTGTGCAGCCTGTAATAGAGGCAGTTGTATTAGGGTCTACAGGGTCTAAAAAGTACATTAAAGGGGCTCTATCAGCAAAATCATGCTGATAGAGCCCCACATATGCGTGCATAGCCTTTAAAAAGGATATTCAGGCACTGTAAAAATTATATTAAATTACACCCCCCCCCCCCCCCCGTTTTAAAATAATAACTTAAAAAAGAATGTTCTCTACTTACGGAACGTGCACCCTGGGCAGGCATTCAGGGTGCGCCTCTTCTTCTTCCCCGCCTCTTCTTCCTCTGACATCTTCGGGTCCCGTCCTCCTCCGGCAATTGCTCGCGGACACTGATAAAAAAAAAATAGCCCGGGCGCATGCGCAGTAGCCGTAGTAGAAGCCGCGTGCTACTGCGCATGCGCCCGGGCTATTTTTTTTTATCAGTGTCCGCGAGCAAGCGGCGGAGGAGGACGGGATCCGAAGATGTCAGAGGAAGAAGAGGCATGGATGAAGAAGACGGCGCACCCTGAATGCCCGCCCAGGGTGCACGTTCCGTAAGTAGAGAACATTCTTTTTTAAGTTATTATTTTAAAACGGGGGGGTAGTTTAATTTAACTTTTACAGTGCCTGAATAGCCTTTTTAAAGGCTATGCACGCATATGTGGGGCTCTATCTGCAGGATTTTGCTGATAGAGCCCCTTTAAACAGTTAAATATAAAAAACAACAAAAAAAGTTCTTATCATCCACATTTTCCCTAGAACACATATAAATAAAGTAAAACACATACTCTACACATTAGGTATCACTGTGTCCGAAAATTCCTGTCCTACAAACTTATAACTTTTTCACCATATGGTGAAAAGAAATCAAAGGAGACAAACCGCTGTTTTTTGCGGTCTCATCTCTCATAAAAAGTTTAATAAAAAGTGATTAAAACATCAGACATTCACCAAAATGGCGTAATAAAAAAGTACATCTGGCCTGTAAAAAAATGACAAGTTACGGAACGGCCTGTCTCTGACATCCTTTAATTTTACTTGAATTGCCATTCTTCATTGCCTTGTGTGCCATTAGGGTTAATCTATTGGCATCTTGAAGATATTTAATTCAGAGAAATCAAAGATCAAAAAGAAGAACTGAATATATAAACTTTTTTTTTTTTTTTTTTTGGGGGGGGGGTAAGGTGGATTAACACTACTGTTATTAAGAGCAATGGACATTAAATAACAGATGTAGACTGACCCCTATGTCAAATATGTCGGAATTCATCCCAGTTTGAAAAAGATATGATGGAAGTTTTCTTTTATCTTTTTTTTTTAACTTTTTTAAAGGAATCACATTTCTTCACATAAGTTTAGAAGATGCAAATGATTGGCCATCTGTTTGCATAGAAATCAATGTTACTGTCTGTTTTCTTTAACAGACACAAAGGTATGTTATACTATGCTTTGTGCAAGTTCAAAAATGCAGACACATCTGTTTCTTTTCTATTTTTTTAATAGTGATATATGTAGATGGATTTTCATTTGCATCCATTTCCGTCCATTTCTTGCACCTCCTAAACAGATATAAACAAAATGTGATCTGAATAGAGTTTACTCTGCTACTGTTTATATCTGTTGCTGTCTTCCTATGATAGATGACAGCAACGGACACTAAAGGGGTTTCCCGGGCAAAAAAATTTATTTTGAAAAAAGGTCTGTTACTGCTATAGGTTAATAAGTACAACCAAACACTTTTAGCAGTGTTTTGAGTGATTTCTGGGATCTTTGGAAGCTCCTGGCATCCTCTGCATTTGTTTACATGCTCCTTCCCATGAAAGAGAGAGACGGAGGGGGAGTGAGCATGTTTCCCTAACTAGCTCGCCTGCTACACCTTGAACAGCTATTTTTAGACTGTTAGTTTTCATTCATTGAATAACCTTCTCTTTTGGCTGTAATATTTTAATCACTTCCGTATAGAATCATTACAGTTACACGGAAAAAGCTGCAGGACATTGATGCTTTTTTGGCATTTGGTAAATAATATATATACATAAATAACCATGAAAATTTGGACAACTACGAATTTCTCTCATATACATATATATTGGTATATCTCCCCAGATTTCTGCCACATGTGTGGTCCAGTGCGGGTCTTGAATAGACTTCAGGCCAGGTATGGGTCCTACCTTTGTTACTGGGCCATAAAAGGCTGCAGAGCCTACACGTCAGGGTGGATCCTGGGAGTGAGAGGAGGTGTCCGAGACTGTCCTGCTGAGTTTTGGTGAGACCAAACTGGGATTTGTTGTGTTTTTGGTTGATTCATGTGGCTGGTAGTAAGCCCCACGTACAGTCTGCATTTACTGTTAGTTAGTGCTCAGACGAGCAGGATTTTATACATACTGTATTTGCCTGAAGTTAAGGCTGTATTTTATCTATCTAACTTTTGTGCCTGACGCAGTTTATTTATTTTTCTGTTTTTTTGTTTTTTTTTGTTTTTGTTTTTTTTTGGGGGGGTTAAATAAACCCGTTTGCTGCAGTTTTGTGTCCCTGAAATCTCTTTCTCTCTCTCTCTCTGTCTCTCTCTCCCTTTCTCATATATATATATATATATATATATATATATATATATATATACAGTGTCGAACTGAAGGGCCCAAGATATAAACATAGCATACAAGGCTGCAGGCAGGAATTTCGAGAAACCCCCCCCCCCCAACCCACCACAGTATAATGTATAATGCTTATTCTGCATAATGTATAATGCTAATGCTGTACCATGTATATAATACTCCACAGTGGCCCCCACACAGTGGCCCGCACAGTATAATATGTTCCACAGTGACCCCTGCACAATGTAATCTGTACCACAGAGGCCCCTGCACAGTATGATATGCTCCATAATGGCCCCCTCACAGTATAATATGCTCCACAGTGGCCCCTACACAGTATAATATGCCTCATAGTGGCTCCTACACAGTATAATATGCCCCATAGTGGCCCCCGCACATTAAAATGCTCCACAGTGGCCCCTACACAGCATAATATGGATTGCTCATGTGCGGTCCATATTATATAACTCTATATGATGGTAGGATTCTCTGCCACCCACTCTAGAGAGGTCCTGAGTATAATGGCGCTGGGACTGAAGGTGGGTACTTTCCACTTATGATGCTGGTATGGGTATCTATTAGACCGAGACCCGAAACATCAGCAGAAAGGCAAAAAATGTAATATATGAAGGTCACGTGACTTACATATATTACAGAACAACAAATCAGTATAGATATAACATGTACATTAGAAATTTGAAGAGGGAACATGGGGGCCTTGTCCATACAATATGGATTTATCATTTAAGTAGTAGCCTTAGGTAGACAACATGTCTGCTTGCAAATGACTTTGTTCTTCAGTGTTTGAACTTTACTTGTGCCGAAGCAAGATTATTTTTTCTGTAAATGGTTAACAGTAACTGTGTTGTTATAGAAACTAACTTTACACTGTCACTAATTTTGCTTCTGAACAACAAGGGAAAAATAATCTGACCTACAAAATCCTAATTTGTGTTCTTTGTAAAACAGGCGACTGCACATGACAAGGGTCACCATGCAGCTGAGGCTGGTGGCGGATTACCACGTGCTTAGTGCCGAAAACAGTTTCATTCACCAACGTAGCTACAAGCATAAGAGGTGGTCAATATAATATACAGATGTAGCTAACTTTATGTTGTTTTTCTTACTTGCTGTAGCATGATCTATTTTCACAAAAGACACAAAATCCATTGAAAGAATCAAATTAACATTCTGTGAGACATTGTACACATTGCAGAAACGCAGCTTCTTCTTTTTTTTTTTTTTTTGGGGGGGGGAGATTTTGTTGCTATTTTTTGAGCCAAAGCCAATAATGTCTACAAAAGGAATGGGAAATATATAGGAAGTTCTTATACTTCTACCTTCTGTTCAGTCCACTCCTGGCTTTGGATCAAAAAACCGCAACAAAATCTGCAACAAAAAAAGCTGCATTTCCGCAACGTGGGGTTTCAGCCTCAGGCAGTTTTTACACCACATCTTATGAAAGCGTACGGCTTAGCAGGAAGGGAGCTTCCATGTGGGGCTATGTCATTTAGCAATCCTAGCAGACTAACTTCCAGATTATAGACCCCAGGTAGCTCCAAGGAGATGTACACAAAGTCATGGATCTGAAACCCAAATGAACGGACAAACCTCTCAGTAATTTTTTTGTTTTAGGATCGGGTGGTTCAGGTCTCAGATTTGTTTCGGGTCGAACAAGTTTGGTATGAGCCACACCATAAATTGGCTTTAAAGTTAGTGTATATCACATGTCACTCACCAACCTGCGCATTTGAAACAACTTAACGGGTGTCAAGTACAGAAGATTCTGTGGAGCCATTTGACCTGTATGAGTCAATCGCAGTTCTTTGACTTGTCTACTAGTCTATTTGATACTGTCACTCATTGTGATATACTTTGACTAGAATTGTCCTAGCTCTGCTGGTTGGTGACCGCCTGATGTGTGACTTCATGTTTCATATTGTTCTTTCAGATGTAATTTTAACCTCTTCAAAAGAAAAAATATAGACTTATAAAAAGGACGGATGTGACTTAATATGCACCAATATGTACTAGAATTACAAAACATTGACACTAAATTTTTGATGCAAAGTAAGCCAAATAGTAGATGGTAAAACATATACTGGACAGTGTACAGGTGCATCAGATTTATTATCAAGCGCCAGCTACTGTGATAGATCTGGTAGATTTTACTGCCTAGTCTAAATTTACACTAAAATTAAAGAGGATTAGCAAATCTGTTCTATTTTCTTTGTATGTGGGTTGTCATTTTTGTAAATGTGCACAGGCAATTGCCAAATAAACTCCAGCAGAAGTGCGGCTGCCAGTCTGAGTGCACACAGGGTTTTTTGAGACGGATTTTGATGCAGAATCCGCATCAGAGTCAGACTCAAAAAACCGCCTCTCATTGATTTCAATGGGACCCGTTCAATTCTTTTTTTCTGCTAGCGGTTTTGTGCTGCTCGTGGAAAAAAGCAACCACCTGCCCTTTCTTGCCACACATCCCGCGGCAGAATCCGCTGCAGAGTCCGTGGTGCGAACACTCCCTCCCGACTAGACCCAATAATTCAGGCCTAATCTGGAGCAGAATGCCATGACTGGATTCCAGTGTGCTGCACTGGCCGTTTTTTGGATCGGATTCTAAGGCGGCCTCCGCCTCAAAGTCTGGTCCAAAAAACCCTGTTTGAACCCAGCCTCAGAAGTAGCTGCGCTCCTACTTGTGATCACTTAGCAAACATAACTCTAGTGACTACATATATACACTATTTCCATGTATCACCAAAAACGTTAAGGCACATAGATCGATCGATGGACTGATACTGAAAAACGACTTCTGTGTAATTTTGATTCCCTGGACCATAGTGACAAACCAGACAATTTGTATTTGAACGTATTTTTCTGTTTCCCCTATTCCAATTTTGCTCCTTGGAGACGCTTCTGTGTCCCCTGTGGGTGAAGGGGTCTGTATACATCTGAAGAGCAGTCCAAATTGTGCCTCTTACCTATGTCTGTATTAAGCTCTCATTTCACACTGCACAACTTTCATCTTCTCACGTTGCCATGAAACATATTTAGTCAAAGCAATTTCAAAGATATAAGATGACTTTGATACTTTCATAAAATCATGTAAATGGTACTTAGCAGCTCCATAAACTAATGATCCGGCATTAGACAGGGAATATATGAAATGGCTTCTCGTTCATTTATTACAATTGAAAAGCAGATTAAGGTAGATGATGCACATATTCTGTGGTAACGGAGATGCTCTCACAACCTTAAAGTGTGTCTACATCTCCCATCTTATTTTTATTGCAACATTAAGAAATAAAATGATTTACTAGGACATTATTGAATGTATATTCTGGGGAATGACTACATATCAACACGATATAGCTTACCCCAAGCTACTGATATAAGATAACGTGATACAAAAAAGGGTTTTCTTATGAGACGCATCATAAAGGTTCTTGATGCTATTTTTTCTGAGATATCAAAGAAATTGATAACAAAGCTATATATTTGTGTCAATCCAATAGACTCTAGCTGCAGCGATCCAGTTAACATTACATACCACTGCAGCCGCTCTATATAGAAACAGACCAGTGGAGGAGATGGCTAGCGGTGGAAAGCAGGAGGGATGCAAGTAAATTTATAAATGCACTATTGTATTTACACCTACCCTGCTGTCTGCAAATTTTAAAAAAAAAAACTCTTGATGACCCCCTTATATTAATAAGGCCCTCCCGTGATTATCTCCTTACAGGAGAACAAATCCCACCCCATGTATGAGACCTTGATGGCACTTAGCAGCACTGTGAGTGACCGTCTGCTTCACCCCAAGTGTGAGAAGGAGCTATCGCAAGTCTTTCCTTCCAACCGCAATCAGGCTCTATAATCTACATCCGACTAAACGAAGATCACTCCGCACAGAAAACTAAATGAGTATGATTATGAAGTCTTCCTTTTGTTCCTTAGCTGCTATGGACTCCTAGTATATCTTCTCTTCTTAGCATATGTGTGTCTGCTTCTGTAATATATTACTGTGTATTATCCTGTATCTGTATTACTATGCTGCTGTAACATACTGAAATTTCCCCTCTTTGGGACTATTAAAGGATTATCTTATCTTATCTTATCTTAGATCAATGTTGGCTTCATGTCATTATTGCCTTCATAATGGTCACCAAAGGGGCAACATGGTGGCCCAGTGGTTAGCACAGCAGCCTTGCAGAGCTGGAGTCCTGGGTTTGAATCCCACCAGGAACAACATCTGCAAGGAGTTTGTATGTTCTGCCCGTGTTTGTGTGGATTTCCTCCCAGTCTACAAAGACATACTGATAGGGAAAAAAATTTACATTGTGATCCCTATATGAGGCTCACAATCGACATGAATAATGACCCCCAAAGTATGGGAAAAAAAATAATGAAAATTATACTCGATCATGTATCTCTGATCCCTTGATGTACTCAGTCAGAGTTTCAGCCACTGCCTTATGCTCATCTTGCTCTAACCTGTATACCACAAGCCATGTGGGCCTGCATCCTACAAGGTACCATGGCCACAACATTTCTGCTTTCCAGTGCCAGTGACGTCATCACACCTGTCTACACTGGGGTATACATGTGATGTGGTCATGGTGCATTGTAGGCTGCAGGCCTGAAGAGACTTTCAGCCAAAAATTTTAGAACAGCAGAGTAGGAAGGCAGCGGCTTTCAAGCCTACAGTGCATTCCAACTGTATCGGCATCCTGTAGACACCAATACAATACAACATTTCTGGTGCTTTGTGTAACCCTGGAGTGGGTCCTCTAATGGGCTCTTGCCCCCTCTGCCCTCCCAATAACTCAACCTCAGTGATGAACATGGTGAGCGCTTCCACCAGCATGACATTTCGGTGATGGTGTCACACTTTCAGAGTCGGTGGAGTGCAGCGATGTTGGCAGACTACTGTTGGACGCTTCAGCATGATTTGTCAACTCATGTGTATAAGCAGAAGTCCACAGCCAAGAAATTTAAACCATGAACATGTTTAATGAATTTTTGCACATATTTTACAGATATTAGACTTCAAACTGAATTTTTGTTCATCATACAATTATGCATGTTATATATCATTTCAGTAGCTAGAGCCACATTCATGTTTACGTTTAAAATTCATGTAGCAATAACTTTTAAAATTCAAGTTTTTGTGCAAAAATTACATTTCTTATGTTTTTAAGTAATTAATTGAAATATAAAATTTAAGATTGTGGATATTTCAAGAATGGAGTGTGATACAGAAAAACTGTTTGCATATTTGAAATCAGCATGTTCAAATTGACGAAGATCGATTATTGTATAGCAAGATATCCGCAGAAAGTTTTTTGTTGTTGTTTAGTGAGTGGGTCTATCCAATAGCTTGAGCAAGGGGAGTGACAATAAGCTCAGCTCAACTCAGCTCAGCAGTACTATAGGCTGCAATTTTCTAAGGCTGACCTCAGCAAGCCTGAGCTTTCTCTAGGAATTTGGAACTGAATTTGAAGCCAATTTTGATGTTGAATTTGAAGTGGAATTTGAAGCAGAATTTTCAGAAGTGTGCCACATGTATTTTGCCACAAATTCCAAATTCTGTATCAAATTCCACTTCAAATTCTGTGTTAAATGTAGCACCAACGAAAAGGTTTATTTTCCGCCTCCCATTCATGTAAATGAGATGGTATAACAAAGGATACTAATATTTAATTTTTCAGATGATACATACACTTTACATCTATAGAATATTAGTCTTGCATTCTTGACAACTGTCTACCATACCACAGAGAGGGATACTATTAGCGACATCATTGTCGTCCAGAACATCTTTCTTCATACACCTACCATTTTTTCAACACTTTCATCTCACATGGTTTTATAGCTGTTATTGCTTTACCATGGGAAATCATTTCTATAGAAATTTCCAGACCATTACCATACCTGTTCTGTGTATTGACATATGATAATGGGTTAAATAGATAGGTATAATCTACATTCAACAAACTAAAGTACACTGATTTTGACAATTTGACATTTTCATTGGCGAGAACATGTTATTATCCTACAGATCTATAGTTGACATTTTCTAATGACTTCCAGTTCTTGCATGGTGAGAGAGAAAAAATGCAGTATAACATCCACCATTCAGTAACTATCTGATAGGGCTAGGCTAAGACTATCCTAGGTAAAGCTAGGTTTACTTTTTGTTTTTACAGTCTAGTAAATCTTCTCTTAAGGGTGCATGCACACTACGTAACGCCGGGCGTGTATGAGAGCCGTACACGCCGGCGTTACAGCAGGGCTGCCGAACACTTCCCATTCACTTCAATGGGAGCGCTCGTAAACGCCGCTGTTACGAGCGCTCCCATTGAAGTGAATGGGAAGTGTTCGGCAGTCTGCTGTAATGCCGGCGTGTACGGCTCTCATACACGCCCGGCGTTACGTAGTGTGCATGCACCCTAAGACATTTTTTGTTGTTTTTTTTATCAGAACAGATCAAGATTTTCTTACTTGTGGGCTCCTTTAGAAGCCTCCGTCGCACATTCTGTCAAAATTAGTGTACTAAATAGTATAGTATGCTGCACAATTATCAGCGAATCGGTTCGTAACAAACCACATGTGACCCAATTATTTCAAATTGTTAAATTTTTTTAATGTAACTGAACAATTCACTTGAGATGAACAAAAATAGCTGCGTGATGAGAAAATTGCTGATGCTGCTACATGTTTGATCCGGAAATACAAAGCCCTCACCTGTGTAATGACTCAAACATGGTCTGTGACATTGTATCAACATCTGACAACCTCTCAGTCAATAGACAGTGGTAGGTGGACCTTATAGTGCTGATGCCTTAAGGAGCATAAAAAGCCTGAGCATAGATCTGTAATACATCTCACTGCACCATAAAATATAGACTTAGCACAGTTCAGAAAAAGTAATAGGATTTTCAGAAAAAGTTAGAGGACAAGGAGATCTTAGAGAATTAAGCAATTGCAGAAGGTACATTAGTGTTAAATTCAATAGAGATATGTTCAGAAACATAGTGACTTAATGAATATGTGCTTGTTTTGCTTCTTACACAGATAGTTAACTAGTTAATTGCTCATTTTTTCTGACACTTGTGCAATAGACCATAACACATAAAAGAGGCAAAAATGTAAACTTATGTGTGGGTATACAATCATGTCCAACAGTACAAAACTGCCACACAATTGATTAATAAAACATAATAAATTTTATTAATACCTACTAATACAGTAGAATCACATGACATATATGAGAGACAATTACATAATACAATTCTATTGCTATAAGCAAGTGGGGGTAGACAAAACTACATAGTACCAACTAGCCAGTAGTAGGTAGAAAACAGATGGCCAATAACAGTTACATGAAGTAGGAATGGTCCTGGATAAGAACAACAATATATAATAATGTATGGTGCAGGATGCACCTAATCATAAACAGCAGTGTGACAAAGCCAGGAACCCAGTATCTCTCCTAGGTGGTATAACAATACAGTGTTGCCATCTTACCTACCAACAAGAAAGGAAATGCCCGACGCGCGTTTCACCTGCACATAGGCAGGCTTCGTCAGGGGTCCCCATTGACTTCACCCCCCCCTCCCTTGTTTCATGGTCGAACAAAATGGCAGTTCCTATAGTCACATACACAACGTAAAATAAAATCAAAATCTGTAGATTAGAAAATATTAAAATATTGCACTGGGTTTAATACATCAATCAATCAATAAATAAATATTGTCATCACTTTCCTTTTAAGCCCTTCTCTAAGAAGCCATGTCTAGCAAGACTCAAAAATTTTAGCTTAAACTGGATACTCCAAGATGCACCACACTTTGCCTAAGATACATATAAAATGTTCCACAATTGTGTCAAAATCTTGTCATAATGACAATTCCAAATCTGGGCCAAGAATTTTACATACATTCTCTTGAGAGTTTAGGATGAACGGTTTTCTTTACATTTCTGGATCATATAGGATCATATAGGTTTTCGTGACTTGATCCATTATGACCATGTTACTGTCATTTATTGCGAGGAATGCTCTTTGGTAATTGTTAGCTAGCATTTACTTGATATGCAATATCATTTGTATTATGTGTGTTCTGTATGACTGTAACCACTTTAGCTTTTTCAATTATCCATCACCAAAAGCTCTATGATGAAAAGGACAAATTCGAAGAATATTATTCTGTAGGCAGCTACTATAGCCATCTTTATATATTGTTTAAATATTTCTTTGTTTGAAACTCCATTCTGAGCTTTGACGTATACATGTACATAAAAGATAATACATATTGCATGTTTCATTCTTCCATGTTCCGTTTCCATGGTTCATTATTTGTATTGAAAGTCCAATATGCTTAAATATACATGGAATGTTTTACCAGACTATTGTGTCTTCCAGGCTGCAGAGGGTATATACACTTTTATATACCTACCTCTATAGAAACACGCATAATGTGCTCTGTATATATGGCAAATCAATGCAAAATGAATCCTAACCTTACATAATACAGTTCCTGCAGGAAAATGAAATCTGTTCTATCAAACATTTGAATTGTATTGTGCAAAAAGCAGGATCCGCATGTATCTGGTATGTTCTTCAAGAGGACAAACAAGAAGAGCCTTCATTGCTGTTGTGTCCTATCGTATCCTATGTTAAGCTTTGTTCACATTTAACTAGTATTTCCTTTGTGCTGTTGCATTGTAGAAGCAAAACATTGAAAATAGTGTAAACCCCCAGATCCATTTCATGACCCCATTGATTATAGTAGGATTAAGGGTGACAACTAGAGATGGGCAAACCTCTCAAGATTCGCTTTGTTTCGGGTTTGGGTGATACAGGACAAGGATTTGTTTCTGGTTGAACAACTTCAGTATAACACACATCAAAGTAGTTCTGTATAACACTGGGCTCATATGAACCTATTTATCCTATTTCTATCCTATTTCTAGATGCCTAAGGCAAACACAGCTAAGGTTTTGTCATAGTGAAAGGTGCCACGTATGTCTATGGAAAAACGGATGGTTAAAGTGGATGCAAACTCTGAATTTAACCATACAAACACTCGCTTTTAAACATTTTAAACTCTTCCAAAAATGAACCTTTTGGGGGGAAAAGGTGCTTACCTACCTGTGGTGTTTTAGACACATTTGGTTTCTATATAGCAAAAGGCAATGGATTTGTAGCAAAATTAGATGGCTTGTAAGGGTAAGTTCACACGATGTAACGTGCCGCGTGATGTGGCACGTGTGATGTGGCACGTATACGGCGTGTGAGACTTTGCGCGCCTTATACACTCCCATTGATTTCAATGGGAGCCTGGATCGTATACGCCGCGTTATTTTGCGGCCAAAATCACGGCCACAAAATAATGTGGCGTATATGATCCGAACTCCCATTGAAATCAATGGGAGCGTATAAGGCGCGTAAAGTCTCACACGCCGTATACGTGCCACATCACGCGGCTTGTTACTCCGTGTGAACTTACCCTAAGTGCTACAGGGGCTTACTGTTATTTTGGAGGCAAATTTGTGGCTGTGAGACTACTTGGACAGAACATGTCTGCCTGAGTGCTGGACGTGGTTGTAGACACTAGGTAGCTGTGGCAACATGTGTGGTAGTGCGGCTGAGCATAACATGATGAACCAGGCCATAGGACATGTCTGCCTGAGCGGTGGCCATGGTTGTAGACACTAGGCAGCTGTGGCAACATGTGTGGCAGTGCAGTAGGGCATAATATGAGGGACCAGGCCATAGGACATGTCTGCCTGAGTGGTGGCAGTGGTGACAGGCAATAGCAGCTGTGGCAGCATGTATGGCTGAGCATAACATGATGGACCAGGCCGCAGGACATGTCTGCCTGAGCGTTTAAGAGTGGCAGCCAACATCAGCAGAAGTACAATAAATGGAAGATGGTGATAAAGGGAGACATGCCTGGCCTGGCAGCTGAAGAAGCTAGAAAGATGAAATAAAAGGATTCTACGACTTGGTAAGCAGAAAAGACAGATGATCCTGCTGGTTAAGTCTTTATGAGAGAAAATGGCGCATCCACATTGTGTTAGCAGAGTCACAATACACAAAATTTTCTGAAACTTTTGGGGCGTGCTATATAATCATAAATTGCTGCTTAAACTGAGCTATACCCCCTACCGCTGAGGACGCCTGTTATAGGCAAAACATGTCAGGGGGATTCCAATATTGTAAAATAACTATAGGACTAATATGAATGAATAGCACTGTGCTTTCAATCCTTATTAGAGGACAAAGCTTATAGACAGGGACGGATCCAGGGCCGGGCGAGCCGGGCAACCTTAAAGGGGTATTCCCATGTCCCTTACTCACCAGTTTTCGCTGCTGTAAACTCTTCTTTCTTCCTGGTTTTCTTGCGTCAATTGGTGGGCAGGGTTTCATACATGAAGCCAGCTGCGAGATGACGTCTCTTCTATGCCGCTGGCCTTGCGTGCGTGCTCCCGAAGCAGCTAGGCATCGAACATACAGCTCTATAAATATATGGTGAGACCAGTCCCCCAGCATTCACATACCTCACTCATTTACTCCTCCTCTATCTGAGAGCAGGAAGCTAGGTCACATGTGTGGTGCAGACACAGGAACTAGTTAAAAAAAGCCTCAAAAACGCATTTTTAGGGTTAATTTTTTTCAAAAAATCCTGGTGGGACCCCCCAGACCCCCCAGTAGGTGGGGCCTCGCCAAAGTCATTGGCCCAGGGCCTCGCAAAGCCTGGATCCGCCACTGCTTATAGATACTTATTACTCAAGGTGACCATCATTGACTCCATCTTCTTTAGTGTTACTGCTACTCCATTTCTTTACTCAATTAAAACCTATATGTGAGCTATATCATCTCTTCACTTAGCGTTGTTTAGCACTACAATCTTTATTTGCTTGAAGATACTTTACTAATAATTTTAATGTCATTCATTCATTTCCAAATTTTATATGCGTATTAGTCTCTGCCCGCGACTTCGTCTGCATGTTGTTGTCATTGATAATCTGCCTATATTTAGCAAAATGCAGTCATCGGTGGTTTGCCTACTCTGTTGTTTCAGCTGTTCTCAAGCTGTCCTGCTAATGAACTTGTTTTCGCACTGTGCCTGTGATTGTTCCAGCATCTCTGAAGCTGGCTGGGATGCCATATAATGAGCGTGTTGTTGGCATCAATGATCCGTCTACTTTTAACAGTTGAAAAAGCAAGGCACTCACCATAGTGATCAGCTCTGAAGCTGGCCTTCCGCTGAACTTGTTCCTCGCACTGTGCCTGTGATTGTTCTGGCATCTCAACTGCTCATTGGAACACCATATAAGGAGTGTGTTGTTGGCATTGATGATCTGCCTGCTCTGGGGTTTTGGCTGCTCGAAGAGCCACTTGACACCTAGCTTGCTCAATGTCCCTGAGCTCCACTTGAGAAGTCTGTGATTTCTGGATACCTTCATAGCTCTCCTGGTTTTAGAATTTTGCGACAAATTAGATTTTCTTTTTCCTTGCATGTTTAAAGTTGGGAAACTGCCTATTTGGATTAAAGGGTAAAGATAATATGCAAATACATGTTCACAATGGTCTCAGTGTTATCTGTGTGTTTACATTGAGAAATAACAGACCTGGATTTATCAGCAACCTCCAATTAGCTGAGAGAGTCCTGCTGGCAACAGCAGTTTAATATAGTATATGCACATAAATTGATAACAGTCCTGAAGCTATGTCAATTACTAGGATAAAAAGTAGCCTATGTTTTAATTGAGGTTAAAAACTATCTACTGTACGTGCCAAATTTCATTCAAATAGGTGCAGCCGTTTTTGCATGATTGAGTAAAAAGATCTAAACACAAAAACTTTCACATTTATAATATTAGTAAGATTAGTAAGATAAGATTTATTAAATGTTAAGTTTTATATCACTATTTATGTGAATGGGAAATTAGGTTTTATATGTAAAATGGGTATATTCGTAATCTGCCATTCATGAGGGTCACAACCTATGTGTTTCTGATGTAATTGAGGTCAATGCTGAAATGAATTAGTAAGGGTAAGTCTGCTGTCAGGCTCTAGCGCCAACATGTGCAAAAAATGCACCAAAATTGTTGATTTAAACATTTTTAAATCATGATATCACTCACGTGCCTTCCATGACCCGTACATACACATGTTTGCTAACTATTAGTGAATGTGTGTAGGCTGTTCAGAAGGCAACGAAACAGAATATGAAGAAAACCATGAAGCCACAGTCATAAGGAGCTTCATGTAAAACTTATAATTCTGCAAGTATTTGGAATTCCAAAAAATCAGGGTTATGAAAGTAGAAAAGTAAGAAATAAGCAGTATGGTGTAACATATGACAAGACCACAATCTATGTTCAAAGGCGACTTCTGACTAATAATATACATGTTGTACAGGACTGCAGGCTATTGAAAAGGCTATAGAATGTGCTAAAAATGACCTAATTATGGTTGAAGGGTTAAAGTAGCTTTTTTCACTGCAAAATACATATATTTATGTTCACATGAATCTCTTTTGTTATAATGAAATAAATTGCAGTCCTCCTCGCTGTATTGTACGTTTCCGTATACTCATTAATCAGGTCTTTAGTTGTAGACGTCCTTTCTATGGTTCTTGTTACTTCTTTTGCAAATTATACAAGCTTTGAAATCATGGCTTAAATAATAGCTTCTTGAGCTCCATCCTTCATTATTTCTTAATCATAAAACTATAATTGACAATCAAGCCCATTAGGAGGCAATCATGGGTTCTCCAAACCTTTGAAGAATTATGACTTGGCTCAGCTTTCAGAAAAGACTGAAAAAGATTGTGTTTTTTTTTTTTTTTTTTTATTTCTTGTATTTAATTAGCATAGCAACAACACTAAGAACTTTCTACATATAGAAAGATATCATATTTAATGGTAGTATGTCAATCTGTGCATGCCGCCCTAGGTACCGTATTAGGCAGCTGCTTCATGCTGTGGTCAGAGTGGGCAGCACTGAAGTCAATGGGAGGCGTTTTTCTGGATCAGATTCTGAGGCAACCTCTGTGTCAAAATCCAAAAAACCCAGCGTGAACTCAGCCTTACACTTTTCCATTCGATCCACTACTAGCTTTGGTACAAAAAATACAGCAAAATCTGGAACACACAAAAAAAAAAAAAAATCAGCTTTTCTAAGTTCTGCGATCTTAGCTTTAGGCTAAAGTCCCACGTAGGAGGTCGCAGCAAAAAGAAGTGCCGCAACACAACATGGTTCTTTCTGCTTCCATTATACCGCCAGCGTTTCTGTAGCTATAGTTCAGTGATGGCGAACCTATGGCACGCGTGCCAGAGAGGGCACGCAGAGCCCCCTCTGCTGGCACGCGTGCTGTCGCCCTGATCGCTCACTAACGGCGAATCCGATGCAGGATTCCCCGTTAGTGAGCGATCGCTGCCTTCAGCTGGTTGTGCAAATGCGCATCCAGCTGAAAGCTGTCAGTGTAGCTCAGTGTAGGCCACGCGTACTACGCGGCCTACACTGACTACAGAGTGTGACCTCTGAACAAGCGCGGGCGTGATGACGTAAGTCATCAGCACGCGCAGTGAACAGAAGAGAGAACACCCGGCAGCTCTTCAGGTAACTATATTGTGTTTGTTTGCACTGTCAGGGGAGGGGGGCAACGGTAGACATTTCATGTTGTGTAGGAGGGGGCTACTGTAGACTTTCATGCTGTGTGGGTAGGGGGCTACTGTGGACCATTTTATGCTGTATGGGAGGGGGCTACTGTGGACCTTTCATGTGTGGGAGGGGGCTACTGTAGACTTTCATGCTGTGCGGGTAGGGGGCTACTGTGGACCATTTTATGCTGCTACTGTGGATCTTTCATGCTCTGTGGGAGGGGGCTACTGTGGACCAGTTCATGTTGTGTGGGAGGGGGCTACTCTGGACCATTTCATGCTGTGTGGGAGGGGGCTACTGTGGACCATTTCATGTTGTGTGGGAGGGGGCTACTGTGGACCATTTCATGTTGTGTAGGAGGGGGCTACTGTGGATCTTTCATGCTCTGTGGGAGGGGGCTACTTTGGACCATTTCATGTTGTGTGGGAGGGGGCTATTGTGGACCATTTCATGTTGTGTGGGAGGGGGCTACTGTGGACCAGTTCATGTTGTGTGGGAGGGGGCTACTGTGGACCAGTTCATGTTGTGTGGGAGGGGGCTACTGTGGACCAGTTCATGTTGTGTGGGAGGGGGCTACTGTGGACCAGTTCATGCTGTGTGGGAGGGGGCTACTGTGGACCAGTTCATGCTGTGTGGGAGGGGGCTACTGTGGAGTATACAGGTATAATCCTGTGTGGGGGCCACTGTGGGCCAGATTGTACTTTGTGGGGGGCCACTGAGGGGCAGATTGTACTGTGTGGGGGGCCACTGAGGGGCAGATTGTACTGTGTGGGGTCCCCTCACTATGTATATCACACAGTATTTGTTTTATAGCAGACGTGAAATTAGTACAGGATGTAATAACATTGCACGGTAAACTATAAAACAGATCCTGTGCGATGTAAATAGTGAAAATTAATTGTTTAAAAGTACAGAATGCAGAGAGCTTTACCTTTCAGTACAAGATCTGTAAAGCCCCAGTCACATGACTGTAATTTGTGGGTCCGCAATTGTGGACCCACAGAGTTTTAAGGTTAAATTGCCGTGTTGGCACTCCGTGATAATTTATTTGGTTTTGGGTTGCAGTTTAGGCACTCGGTCTCAAAAAGGTTCGCCATCACTGCTATAGTTGATATGCTGAGATTTCCAAAACCATGACGGTTTTTGAAATAGCAACGTGTCCACTATGTGTATTTTTCTGCAGTGTATAGATGTCATTCATTAGAATGCCATCCACTACGCAGTGACTGTAAAACAACATTTACGCCACATGGGACCCTGGCCTAAGGCTAGAATCACACAATGCATATATTTTGCATTTCTGCATTTTTAAAAAAATAAATAAATACAGTTTTTAGGATGATTTGAGTATAAAATGCAACAAACTGCATTACATGGACCCAACCTTAGGCTAAGGCCACGTGTTGCATAAATCCAGTGCTTTTTGAAAACACAACGGAGAAAAAATGATGCCCTTTACAGTACCAGCAATTGCTGTGTAGGGAATAAATGCAGAATGTTATCTTTATCTTTCCCCAGATATTTTTTTGTGAAAGAAAAAACGCAGAAAAAGAATGTAGCAAAAACTTAGGCTAAGGCCCTATGGGACGATACGCAGCACTAAAGCGCTGCAGAAAAAACTGCGACGGGAACGCATCCCGGTTATTCCCACGGCACTTTGAACAGAAAGTTCACTGAGTTTTCCTCCACAGACTTTCTGTTACAATTATATCTACTGTAAAACCGCCTGCATTTCCATAGATATAATTGACATGCTGCTATTTCAAAAACTACGCTGGTCCCTGCTGCGGTTTTAAACGCAAAGTGGGCATGGGATTCTCATGCATCCCATTCACTTTGCAGATACTGTAAAACACCGCAATATTTTCCTGCGCCGTTTCCTCCGCAGGCAAATCGCAGCATTACCAGCCCATGGGGCCCCGGCCTTACGATGTGTCACGGGATGGTTAGAGTCTATACTATAGGCAATGTGTAATATATATTTCATGTGGAATGTATTCTCTAACCTGTTATATACATCAATGTGTAGTTGGCTGATTAGGGTCTAGTGTGTTAGCACATTGTATGCAAATACCTCTAACTAGTGAGGACAATGGGTGGAGATAATCTGATCAGTGTCTCCAAGAAGATGTTGGATGGTGCATTGTCCATAGTAGACAGGGAGTCTGCTCTCCTTGGTATAGGTGAGGGGGGAAGGATCTGTGACTCAGCCCTTCCCACCCACAGATATAGGTGTAACAGTCTTAGTATATAGTTGTAGCTAGCAGTTAGTATGTGTTAGCCGGCCTGTGCACAGCTCTGTAGAGAGCCAGGATTTAGTTACAGGACCAAGGAGCCAAAGCTATCATTGGATTGTGACTTCTGTGGACTTATTGTTATTACGGTTGATGTGACCACCGCCGGCTACTAACTTTGTGGATTACAATAAATTGCTGTTGTCTCCCGACCTTTTGCGTCCGTGTTGATTCAAAAGACCATCCGAAGGAAGACGTATACCTTTGCTCCGTGACAACTGGTAGCAGCAGTGGGATCAACAGCGGACAGCGAGATGGACTACAGCAGCTCAGCGATTAATGGAGCCACAACCTCAGAATACAGGAACTGGACTATGGCAAGTCTACAAGTAAGGGCCCGGGAACTAAACCTGAGTTACCAGGGAAGAACGAAAGAGCAACTGATCGAGGCACTGGAGGAGATGACCCTGCAAAGCGACCATGAGGAGGGCTGCCCCCAGGAGACAGTAGAGATACAGGAGTGGCAGGTACAGACCCAAAAGAGCAGATGGGTTGTTTTGTATGAGGAGGAATTGGCAGTGCTGGGGCTAGGAGCAACTGCAGAGCAAAGGAGTAGAGCATTACAGAGGGCTCAGGAAACGGAGAAGGAGGAACAGAGAATGGTGCATGAAAAGGAAAGAATGGCGCATGAAATGCGAATGGCTGAGATAACTATGCGGAATTATAATCAAACGTCGACCCCCAGCCCAACAGTGAGAGAACCACCATATGTGTCCCATAAACACTTCAAGACCTTTGATGAAGCGGCTGGGGATGTTGATGGATATTTTCAGGACTTCGAACACCAGTGCCACCTGATGGAAGTCCCAGAGAAGGATTGGGTCCGGTATCTGGTGGGGCACCTACGAGATGGGGCTGCGGAAGCTCTCAGAGCCATGGACCCTAGTGATCAGCGGGACTATGAGGCCATTAAAAGAGCGGTGCAGAAATATTATGCAGTCACTCCAGAGACCTACCGAGTTCAGTTCCGCTCTTTGTCTTACAATGGGGGAAGCTCCTTCCACATGTTCGCCCACAAGTTGAAGCAAGCATGCAAGCGCTGGCTAGAAGGAGAGGAGGCTGTCACAGTCGATAAGATCCTCCAAGTCATACTTAAGGAACAGTTCTTTTCCCAGTGCCCCACTGAGATTCGTGAGTGGGTGCTGGAATGGAACCCAGCCACAGTTGAGCAAGCTGCTTCCCTTGCAGATGAGGGCCTGACCATCAAGCCGCAGTGGAAGAGGTTGTTTGCAGAGGAGCGGAAAACTACCACAGTCCGCCAGACACCCTTCATCCAGCCACCCACCTTTCGTGCCCGGCCTCAGGATTACAATTCCCCCTCTACCCCTGCCCCAGCCCATCGGCCTCCAGCTATGAACAACCCTGTCCCTAGACAACGACCTACTGGAAGAATGCTAGAGCGCAGATGTTTTGGGTGCGGGCGGCCTGGACATTTGCAAGCTAGTTGCCCTGTTAACATGGGGGCACGGGCCACCGTGGCATCCCGGCCTATTCACTACCTGGGAACCACCCCTAGGACAGAAAGTGTGGCCCCATTTCCAGATGACCCCATGAATGACCCATCTGTTCCACCTCCAGGGGTCTATGGGATTCAGCCTTCCGCCACACATCCCGCAAACCTTCAGCGGAAGCACTTGCAGGAGGTCCTACTGGATGGCCGAACAGTTGTTGGATTCCGGGACTCGGGAGCTTTCCTAACGGTAGTGGACCCCCGAGTGGTTCGACCTGAGGCCCTAGAGGAGGGCCCTGGCCTTTCTATCGAGTTGGCAGGAGGTACTCGGAAACGTATTCCTAAAGCTACCGTGGAACTCGACTATGGTTATGGACCAAAACGATGCACAATTGGTGTGATGAGCGGGCTGCCGGCCGATGTTCTGTTAGGCAACGATGTTGGAAATCTACAGTGCCACTTTGTGGGAGCAGTGACCCGAAGCCAAGCTCTGAGAGACGCCAACATGGATCGACCGGATTTTCTGCCAGATGCCAGCCCTTCAACCCTACAACTTTACCATTCAGTACCACCGAGGGAACCAACACCAGAACGCGGATGGGTTATCCCGGCAGGAGGACATATGAGCTATAGAGACTGATGTGCATTCCCCAATTTACCTGTGTAGGCCAATTGTGTCATGCACATGTTTTGAGAGGGGGAGGGGTTGTCACGGGATGGTTAGAGTCTATACTATAGGCAATGTGTAATATATATTTCATGTGGAATGTATTCTCTAACCTGTTATATACATCAATGTGTAGTTGGCTGATTAGGGTCTAGTGTGTTAGCACATTGTATGCAAATACCTCTAACTAGTGAGGACAATGGGTGGAGATAATCTGATCAGTGTCTCCAAGAAGATGTTGGATGGTGCATTGTCCATAGTAGACAGGGAGTCTGCTCTCCTTGGTATAGGTGAGGGGGGAAGGATCTGTGACTCAGCCCTTCTCACCCACAGATATAGGTGTAACAGTCTTAGTATATAGTTGTAGCTAGCAGTTAGTATGTGTTAGCCGGCCTGTGCACAGCTCTGTAGAGAGCCAGGATTTAGTTACAGGACCAAGGAGCCAAAGCTATCATTGGATTGTGACTTCTGTGGACTTATTGTTATTACGGTTGATGTGACCACCGCCGGCTACTAACTTTGTGGATTACAATAAATTGCTGTTGTCTCCCGACCTTTTGCGTCCGTGTTGATTCAAAAGACCATCCGGAGGAAGACGTATACCTTTGCTCCGTGACACGATGTTTATTTCCGCAGAAGTTCTTAGCTGCATTTTGCTCTTAGCCTTAATCATTTTTTACTTATTATCATGGATTAGATGCAGTAATCCTCCAGTAACTAAATCCTGCACCTCCAGTTCATTAGGCCTGGCCTACAAGAAGGACTGATAATAATGGTAGAAGGCAGCAAGATAATCATTTTAGCATGCAGTGGCTGTCAGGATCATATCTAGCCACAGATATATTCAATACCTCAGGTTCCCATGCATTGTAATGAAATAAATAAGATCAGTTAATGATAAAGGGAAGGGCATTCAGATCCTCGTACTGTGTATTTGGTGCATATCAGAAAACTCTTAGTATAATAGAACCATGCAGGTATATTACAGATAAAGTGAGTATTGCTGTCTTAGAAATCAATATAATGTATCCAATGAAAGTGCTATTAAAAATAAATGTGTACATTGTTTTGTCTAAATATTTTAACTGCTAAATGAAATTGATTCAATATTCTCCTCTGGCAAATGTTTTTTTCCAATTAATGGAAAACGTCTCCACTCTCCGGATTACTAAGGTAATTGGCTGCAGGTATTCCATAGACCATGCCAAAACATTAACCGTACCTTTACAATAGCTTATTAAACTTGGCAGACGTTTGTTTGCTTTTTCCGTTTGGCATCAAGTTTAAGAGAACCCAAAGTGCAAGAAAATCAAGATGTATGCAAATCGATTCCATTATAGCACTACAAGCTCTGTTCTGGAGTGATATTAAAGACTATAGTGTATCTACTATACATTGCTATATATGCACTTCCTAGATTCAGTATTGGCGAGAGAACTCCTTTTTGTCACGGGGGTCTTCAAATAACATGCAAAGGTAAGGCAAATAAATTTTCCCCCACATCGGGGCCACACGGTGGCTCAGTGGTTAGCACTGCAGCCTTGCAGCGCTGGAGTCCTGGTGTTCAAATCCTGCCAAGAGCATAAAACCATCTGCAAGGAGTTTGTATGTTCTTCCCGTGTTTGCATGGATTTCCATCCCATATATATTATGTCTCTTCCAAAAGAGACATAATGATAGGGAAAAATGTACATTGTGAGCTCTACATTGGATTCAATCTACATTAAAAAAAATAAATAAATAAATATTCCCCCACAGCACAACAGATGGGGTATTCTTACCCCTGTGCGTGGTTTAGGACAGGTGGAAATTTAATTAAACAATTAATTGACACTGACCCACACACACACACACCATAAGAAAGTAAGAGGAACCTCCTCCCCTTGTGTTTTTTTTCTGTCCTGTGTGCAGGACAGGTGGAAGGAGGTTTCTCTTACCTCCTTGGGTTTTTCTTTTTTGCCATTTTGGTGTCAGGGAGCGTTCTTACCTGCCTCCCCACTCCTAGCCGCTGTCGGGCTGCTCTCTGGGCCTGTGGCCCTCCCTCCGGCTTCTTCCCTGGCTGGCACGGTCGGCGTACAGCGAGGCGCTGTCCCCCTAGTGCTGGGAGGGTGCTGCGCTGCTCTGCTGTGTCCCAGGGGAGAAGAGCTATGCTGTAATAATTATAATTATTATAATAATATACATACACACATGGATTGGGGTCCCTGGCATTGATCCAGGTCCCCCATGATAAGGTTTTTATACAACTTCAGTTAATTTTCTGACAGAGGAGGAGTCAGGAGTCCTTCCTCTTCCTCCCTGTCCTATATAAGCCCAGCCATGCCAGAGCTTAGGTGCTTGCTCTGCTATCTGGACCAAGCTCTGCTGCTCCTGTGGCGTTTACTATTGTTATCGTGTTTAAAGCTCCTGTGCTATTTATCATGGTACTGTTTAACCCTAGCCAGGCTAGCCCCCCCCGCCTGAAGAACCTGCCCTCCGCGATCTGGTCGCATGGGTGAAAGAGTTGGTTTCTGATTCCATGTTGGAGATGAAAGGGGCCCTTATCAGTTCTGCCAAGAGACCTCGCAGAGAACCACGGCGTTTAAGATGCCCTTCTGAAGAAGGCTCTAATATAGTGGAGATTTCTTCTGATGAAGATTCTGATGCTCCCAAAAACTCATTTCCAGTGGAGAAAATGTCGAAACTCCTCAAGTCCATCCACCCAGGCGGGCGCGATGTTAACAAGGTGGAAGCCTCAGATTCCACCTATAGAAGGTCCAGGACCTTCAAAGTGGATCCTGCCCTGGCCAAAGGAATGAGAACTGAATGGGAACGTCCTGACAAGGCGTTTTTTCAGTCCAAAAAGTTTGTTAATGTTTCCTTTAGAGGAAAGAGCACATGCCAGCTGGATGTCGCCACCCAAGGTTGATTTTGCCATAGCCAAACTCTCTCGTCGCACATTAGTTCCTTCTGAGGATGGATCTAATTTGCCAGACGCAATGGACAGGTGCGCTGAATGCATTCTGAGCCATATTCACACTGCTGCGACCTCTCAGGCCTCCATTGGTATAGCCGATTCCTAAGTCTGCAACCAGCTGCAAATTAATCTGGAAAATTTGCGGAGAGATATTGACGATGGAGTACCTCAAGACAACCTCCTGAAATCATTTTCATCTCTGTCCCTGGCTACTGAATTTCTGGCAAAAGCTGCCAAGTACCAGGTAAAGGCAGCCGCCAAAGGCATAGCCTTATCAGCAGCTTCCAGAAGGCCTCTCTGGCTGAAACCATGGAAGGTTGACAATGCCTCCAAGTATAATTTATGTGCCCTCCCATTTGAACCAGGTAGGCTATTTGGGAAACAGCTAGAGGAAATAATGGAGGGGCTGGCAGATGGTAGGGGGAGATTCTCCAGTCTTCCTGGTGCCAAAGGCATCAGGGGGTTGGAGGATGATAATTGACCTCATGTTCCTGAACCGCTTTATTCGCAAACTACACTTCTGTATGGAAACAATAAAGTCAGTGGTCGCCTTTCTCCAACCAGGCAACGTTCTTGCCACATTGGATCTCAAAGATGACTACCTCCACATTCCGATTTTTCCTCCTCATTGGAAGTATCTGAGGATAGCCGTATTAATGCACGGCAAATTATGTCATTTTCAGTTTGCGGCTCTGCCATTTGGCATCACCACGGCTCCATACATCTTCACAAAGGTTATAGCGCCCATTGCTGCCTGCCTCAGGCTGCAAGGACTGTTTATAGTCCCATACTTGGACGATTAGCTGCTGAAAGCCCACTCAGAGGAGGTGTTAAGAGATCATCTGCAAGTCACCACCGCCCTTCTTCAAGAACTTGGTTGGATAATCAATTGGGGCAAGTCAGTTATGGAACCCTCCACAAGGAAAATCTTCCTGTGGTTTGTTCTGGATTCCATCCAGATGACAGTGTCTCTTCCTTATCAGTGGTAGGAAAAACTCAAGGCAGCTGCCAAACATCTCTATCAGAAACGCCAAGTGTCGATCCAAATAGTCATTAGGGTCCTGGGTCTTACGTCCACCTCAGCGGAAGCAGTTCCGTGGGCAATCTGGCACATGCGCCCTCTCCAGAGCGAGGTCCTCAAGGTATGGAACCGCAGCCCTCGGAGTCTGGATTCATTTATCCATCTATCCCTCAATACCCGTCTGTCGCTCAGATGGTAGCTCCATCTAAAAGACGGAAGGTCCATGGTCCATCCGGTCTGGACCCTGTTGACAACGGATGCATCTCTTACCGGTTGGGGAGCCCATCTAGATGAAATGTACGCAAGAGGAACTTGGGATTGATTGGAGAAGACCAGGTCTTCCAATTGGCACAAAACCAGAGCCATCTATCTTGCACTTCTACATTTTGCCCCTCCCTTCGGGGCAGGCCAGTGAAAGTACGCTCGGACAATCTAACCGCAGTCCTCTATCTGAACAAGCAGGGAGGTACCCGGTTCCCTACCCTTCTTAGAGAAACAGATCATATTTTCTCCTGGGCAGAGAAGAATCTCACTCATCTCACGGCGGTCCACATCAAGAGATCCTTGAATGTGAAAGTGGGCCACTTGAGTCAGGGTCTATCAATGTCAGGCGAGTGGTCCCCGAACAGAGAGATCTTTCATCAGATAACCAGGATGTGGGGAATTCCAGAGGTGGACCTAATGGCCACCAGGTACAACGTAGAGTAAAGTAGAGAAATTCTGCTCTCTCTATCTGGAGGACGAGCTTTTGGCGGTAGATGCCCTGTCAATACCATGGAGGTTCAGGCTGGCATACATCTTCCCTCCGCTTTCCATAATACAGAGAGTATTGATGAAAGTCAGACAGGAGCAGGCATTAGTGATTGCGATCATCCCATTCTGGCCAAAGAGGGCATGGTTCACCCAGCTCATTCAGATGAGTCGAGGGACATACTGGAGGCTCCCCCCACAGCACAATCTGGTCACTCAGGGTGCTAGAGTATGCCAGGATCTCAACAGATTCAACTTGACAGCTTGGAAGTTGACCAGTCCATACCTGGATTAGAGGTGTTACGTTCAGCCATCCGAAATACTATAGCTCACGCTAGAGCTCCGGCCACTAACCAGGCTTATATCAAAATTTTCAATATCTTCAAGACCTGGTGCAGGGAGAAACAGGTTTTTCAGGATAACCCTTCCATACAATCTCTATTGGAATTCCTGCAGGATGGACTGGATAAGGATCTTACACCAGCCACACTGAAAGTCCATGTGGACGCCTTATCCACCTGTCTGAACAGGCGCCTGACCCAGAATACCTTTATTTCCTGGTTCCTCAAGGGGGCAACCAGGTTAAGACCTTCCATAAGATTTCCAGTTCCTCAATGGGACCTTGCCACTGTTTTAGTAGGACTTTGCAATCCTCAAGTGGACTTGAAGTTTATGTCCCTAAAGGTGTCTTTTCTTTTGGCAATCACATCAGCCAAACTGCTGTATAGTACCAGCCAGAATTGCTTCAAATACAGTAATTTCTTTTTAACATACTAAATATAATGTTGCCTCTACACCAGATTGTACCCACATAAGTGGGGAGATTGCCTGGTCTCTAAATGCCATACCTTTTAGTTTTCTCCTATGGCCAGTCGGAGTGTCTGAAAAGTTTATAGTGACTAAGCAACCAATAGAAACTTTTTCAAAGTTATGCTAATGAAAATGCAATGTTCAGTTTCATTGATAGTGAGAGGTAAGAGGTTATTTCATTGCCGATCATGTTCATCTATTCCACATTGTGTAAATCAACATCACTTAAGTTAAATAATCAAGATATAAAAAAAAAAAAAAAAAAAAAAAAAAAAAATTCATGTTTGGATAAATTGACTCTCAAGGCAACAAAACTCTCAGTGATATAGCACCTCTACCCAAACTTGACATGTTTAGGTTCATATCCACTGTGAGCTATGTTATTGTAATGAGAAAAATACACATTTAGTAGAGAAATGTACCGTAGGTTTGGACACTCAAAGAAAGTAACAAGCAATAAACTTTGATTTTTGGCAGCAAGATAAATGTAAGTAGCCTCAAAGCAAAATATATTCTAGTCCTGCCAAGAAAACATTGTATCTGCTACTAGAAGCTGCTGCCCCGGTGGAATCTGAATCAATATACAGTGTAGTAAAATACCACCTGTATTTCTGACCCTTTGTAAATGAGTGATGAAAAGTCTTCAAAGTCTTCCCTGCCAACTTTCTACCTAAAATTGTATATTACAAGAGTTATAGACTTCCCATTCATTCTATTAAGAAGTAAAGAGTATATTGTGCAAATAATATTTGCGTAACTCTTGTTTCCTATACAATTTTCCTCCGCAGACTTTCTGTTACCATTATATCTATGGGAAAGCCGCCGCCATTTCCATAGATATAATTGACATGCTGTAATTTTTAAAACCGCGTCAAATTTGGAAATTTCAGCGTGTCCACGCCTCGGTTTTTAACGCAAAGTGGACATGGGATTCTGTCACGTCCTAAGAGGATAGGGGACTTTAACAATATCAGAAACATAAAGCCATCTACTTAACAAATCAAGACTAATAGAAGCATTTGCATAATTGGTACAATTACTGAGCGCATATCCTTTGCTTCAGCACTGGCATGGTCACCCACAACCCACCCCACATTCGGCATATAACCATCAGGGGTCATTTGTTTCGGTAGTTGAACTTGTGAAAATTCCACAGTTAGACCTCATTGACATTCAGAAATTACCAACAGGTTTTAATTGTTACTAGGTTTCCTCTTATCAAGATTCCCGAAGCTTTGCTAAGTGGCAGACAAAGCAGGTAGACCACATTCAAGGCGTTGAGGATGCGCTGCATTTACTACACATTACACATATATTTTCAAATTTTTCTTAGTTTTGTTCTTAAAAAAAAAAAAATCATCCAAATTGTCATATGAGATTATTATTACAAGAACAGTAAAATTTGTCTAGAAGTAAAAACTGTTGCACAGATCTGTATATCTGCTTGTACTGAGTCTCCCTCTTCATTTAATACTTACAGGTCCCAGACTAGCAGAGGTTCATTGACCACAGCATGCACCCCCTAAAGAAACTAACACATAGATGTCAAATAAGTCATGCAGGTAAATGGGACCTGGGACAAAAGTTGATTCAATGAGGGGTCTGTATGCCTTTCTTCAAAGTAATGAGTACACAGGCGCACAGCTGATTACCAGGCAGATGTCTGATTACTGTGACTATAACGAGCGGCACCTGTGCGCTCATCACATGACCATGGACCGTAAATCACATGACCATGGTCAGAGTTCTATCCACTAGAAGTAACAGAATGAATGACAGCAAGCCGAGATCTAGAAAACCATGAGGAATTGATAAAGTATATTGGAAAATTGTATATCTTTTTATTGTACATTTGTTTGTCAATAATGGTCTGAAAGTGGCCAACCCCTTTAAATTCACAATTGATGGTGCATTGTCAGTGACTCTTAGGCAAACACCTTGTGTGGCAGTGGTCCCAGGCCCTCTCTATCCCCTCCCTTTTATGCTCAGGGAGAGGGGCTGTAGTAGAGTGGCTGCATCTGTAGGAGTGAGCAGTGGTGGCACCTGATGTCTGGTCACATAGGTAGCCAAATTCACAGCATAGTAGTGGCTGGGAGGTGGGAACCAGGGAGGCAGCACTTGGATGGTGGACTCAGGAGGAAGGAGGCGGCACTCGGTAGTGGGTAAGCAGATTCTGGCCTTCTGTGGTGGCGGTAGTGGAGCACTTGTGTAGGACAGGTGGGAGCTACAATATGCCTATACTCTGTCACATCAATGACATCACGTGAAATTCCGTAGTGCTTGAGGTGCTGACTGTGACTAGGCTTATTTTTGGAGTAGGGCTTATACTTCAAACCTACTCCAAAAACCCAGCAAAATCAAGCTAAGGCTTATTTTCGGGGTAGGTCTTATTTTAGTCAAAACAGGGTAAATAACATGTAACTTTATACATCCAAGTTATATGAAACCGTTCTACCAAAATAATAGTTTAAAAATTACACTATAAAATGCTTTGGGGGCTAAATCCGATAAAGGGGCTACAACTGGGCTTTTAGAAGGGGAAAATTGCCACAACCAAGGAAACATAAGCAAACAAAAGATGGGGAATGAAAATCTAGAATTACAGAAAAGATCTGCTATAGCAATTGAATAAGCAAGGAAATCCACAAAAATCAATATAACCCCAAAATATTCCTCAGTGTATTAATCCATTCCTTGTATCAGTCTTACATGACTATAGAAATGGTGGGCGCCATGGCAGTCAGGTCTCCATTGTATTGCATAGCAGAGACTGGAATGATCAGACCTCTCTGATAACAGACATTAACTATACAAATGCTTCCATTAAAGGGGTTGTCCCATAACAATGATTCTATCTATACTGCTAGTTTATGTGGATTTAAGACTTTTTCTAAATACACTGCTTTATCAAAACTGCTTTATTTGCTATCTTAATTAATTCACTTCATTGTTTAAACTCTGTTTCTATGGCCACGGGGTTTATCTGCTCAGCTCCCAAGTGATATAACTGCCTGCTCTCAGGGGAGGAGGGAGGGGGGGACTGACTGCTCGGCAGCAGCTCTGGGCTGTGTATGTCTAACAAGCAACGGAGCTCCTACTCTCAGATAGGGGAGGGGGGAGGTGAGTGCTCCAAGATTTCTGAGCTATCTTCAACTTTTCCACTTATCAGCCGGTTTAATTGAATTTGGCTGAGATAGGGAGTCCAGTACCTCTGTATGTATTACAAACTGACTTAAATCCAGCTCTGCTACATCAGCTTCATACTGTGGTAATGCATTTACAACCAATCCCTCATTACTGACTGCAAACATAGCAGACAGCAGAGCAAGTGAAACCCCGCCCACCAATGTGGCGAGAAAACCAGGAAGTGAAGAGAGCACTCGGCCTACAGGCTGCAGAACAAGAGTTATGGGAATACCCCTTTAACTAAATACAGCTGATGCTTTGCAAGTGCATCACCACACAAGTGCTGTCATGTTAACTAGGATCACCATTTTTGAGAGCGAGCTCTGTAGCAGTGATCCATTACCATGATCCATTATAATTACTGTGCTTCTATTACAGGTTGGATTTTACAATATACTGCAATACATTAATATTGAGAGAATATTGTATGGGTGATCAGACCCACTAATCATACACAAAAAAACCAGCTGACTTAACCAGTATCAGGCTGGCGACCCACGGGATGGAAACACCGCGATTTGCAGGCAGTAGCCTGTAGCGAATCCGAAGCCCACTTTGCGCTAATGCAAACACACCGTGATTTCCAAAACTGGCAGTTTTGGAAATTGCAGCATGTCAATTATAACTATGGAAACGCCATCAGTTTCCCCATAGATATAATTGTAACGCAAAGTCCATTGAGGAAAAGTGAATGAGATTCTGGCTAATCCCACAAATCGCATAATAAAAAATTAAAAACAATGAGGAAAAACTGTTTTCAGAAACATAGCATTAGTAAATTTTAACTGTGGAAATATTCACATTTCTGTAGATTTAATAAGAGAAGAGAAAAATCAGAAAATATGCAATGAAAGACATTCCCCCAAAAATGTGATGCATTTCCGCCGCATTTTTTTTCACAGTATTTTTCAACTGCAACGTGGGGCTTCAATCTAAAGGTGGTGACTGATGTGGCCTTAAGTAATGGGATACAGGTAGAAAGCAAGCATTGTAGTTATCTGATCCCAGATAATGGGGTATGATATGCATATGAATGCTAGTGTGAACCTAAAGTTAACTAGCCACAGCAACTGCTCTGGTTAAACTTTTGTCCTTTTTATCCTCCATATTTGTTCCTCATTTCACAGATTACAATAGTGGATTTTTGCCATTATGGATATTGCATATTGATCAGAGTGGAAATGAGGGAATGAGAAATGGTAAATGGCAAACCCATAAATCACAGCATAGATGAAAATCTTTTTCAACATAAATACATTGTAATGAAATAAATCATACTTGATAGTAATATCGCTGCCATTTTAATGATATTTCTTTTACTTTAAAGAGAAGACTTTAAGATCTTTTCTATATGAAAGGGAATCTGCTGTACTAAGAATCTAATGTAGAAAAAGTGCACAATTAAATTAGATGCAAAACGCTCAATCTCTCCCGCTGACATGTGAGATGCAAAGTGCAGGGAGAAGCAGAAATCATCATTTGGGGTGAAGGGGTTAGCAGCTGACACAGGGAACTCATCTGCATTTAACGTATGTTGTAACACACTGAACAATTTGCATCTCATTTCGACAAGATGACTGTATTTATTCGTTTTCTCTTATTTTCGGAAGGTGGTGTTCGCCATATTGACCTGTGTCTGTAGCCTTTTCAACTATCCTTTTTTATTTACTGTTGCCTGCATGACTTTCAGCATGAAAATATATACCGTACATTTGTTTCTTTTGCTATGGCATTCCAATTTGGAAACATATACACAAAAAGGTTTGTTTAAAGTCAAGGGATTATATGTGATATGCACATAAATAAAGCAAGGCTCCAGTCTCCAAAATAAAGAGGATTGAGTTATTGACTATTAATCTGAAGAATCCATGATAAAGTAAGATAAAGTAATTAGCACATGGAATTCTACATTTGTATAATTATATATTTAAAGGGGTTGTCCCATCTCAAGGATCCTATCTATACTGGTAGCTTATGTATATTGAAGCCTTTTCCTAAATATATTGCTTTAAAAACTCTGCTTTGTTTGCCTGCTATGTGAATTTATCCCCCCCATTGTTTACACTGCAATGCTATAACCACGGACCTACAGGACAAGTGATGTCATTCACTCACTGCTCTTGCCAGCAGGACGATCGGTTCAGATAATTGCAGTTATCTGAAATATCTCTCTGTTATCTCTCGAAGTACAGATAACACTTTGTTTCTTCTGTACTAGAATCTGTAGATTATCTGACCAGCAGAAGTGTTTGTCATGTTCAGCAGGAGGGAGGGGAGAGAAATATAGGAAGTGAGAACCAGACACTGCATACAGCCTGGATGAAAGGCTGATCTAGGAAAACCCCTTTAAATGGTCACTAACTTTCCAGACACTCTACGCTAGTTTCATACTAGTGTTCGCATTTCTGTTTTGGGGTCCACTTGACGAGATGAAAAAGGAAACTTTCTGCTTAAAATGTGGTTACCCGCAAGAATAGACTATAATGGGTGTGCCAGGTTTCCACCTGAAATTGGCAGAATAGGGGACAGAGCCCCCCAAACGGTCCACGAATGTTAGTGTGACTGCATCCTTAGATGAGAAAAAAGTAGTATCCCAAACTTCAGGGGAAGATGGACCATGCCCAAAGGTCAAAGGATGAAGGAGGTCGAATGTATTAACCACAATATATTTAGCGAACAAGGCGCAACGCGTTTCAGGCTAATCAAACACCTTTTTTCAAGCATCTATACTTATTCATATGCACTGGATGCTTAATAGATCACGTGATTCTGGACAAAACTATAATACACTTTAAAAATTTTGCTGCTTTCTGCCTGAAAACTTCTTTAAATTTCCTGCCATTAAGTGTATTTCTCCTAGATAATTTGCTGTTGCCTATATAAATGTAAATAATTTGAATCCACCTATATTTCTAGGCACTAGAAAGACAAAAAAAAGGGGGACACCGAGCTGATCCTCATATAGTAAATCAGGCTGAGTAAAATATTATAGACAGATAATTGTCTGCTCACCTGACAGGGTTGTTAGAGCGTCACAACAACCCAAATAACAATCAATATCCGATCCTGGGAAGATAAACCAGATGGAGGGCAGCAGCTGGAGGACATCACTGGGATGTAGCAACAGGAAAAGGACCAACTGACCAGATAGGACAAGGACAGGAGACCTATCCTTTATAGGTCCTTTATCAAGTGCAAATGTACATTTGTACATCAAGGCCAGTACATTTGCACTTGATAAAGGACCTATGGGTCTACCACGCGTTGTGCCATTACCTTTGAGTGCTGTTCAATAAAGAAGGTTCCTAATTGGATGAGCGCTGTCCTTGACCTATCCGGTTGGTTGGTCCTTTTCCTGTTGCTACATTTCTAGGCAGTCTGTCACAAGGAAACACAATATGAAACCAACAGTGCATTGTAGAGGACATTATCCTAAACACCACCATACCAATAGATGAATTGCTTCTTGGGGGGGGGGGACTTTTTATAAATACGTAAATGAGGCTCAAGTGCAATGGGGGCAAGACAATAGGGGCTCTACATTTCAAACCTTAATACAGAGCGCTTGCAGGCTCTAGCACACACCAAAATCTTACTGAAAGAGTAACAATTCCAGGTTTGGTAATGTAGTCTGTTACATTTCAGTGGGTATAACAATACTAGTGGGAGACATTTACAGATGCTAGAGAAGCAACGACTAACAATTCTGATGTATATCTATTCACAAGAATATTATAAACCAACCACATTAGCCTGAACCAGGCCAACTACCACACAAAAGACAATATTTTTCTAAAAATGTATAAATTTATTGAAAAAATATTATATAAATAATGAACATGAGTTCAAAGACAAGTGGTGCAACCACACTAAGTACAATGAAATACATACTAGTAGGCTCCATAGAACAATATGCTTTATAATGGGTCAGTGTAATGTTTAATAAAGGGGAACACACCATGACACAAGAAGACAATTATTATTTACTAAGTATAAATTAGTGTATGGAGGGACTTAAAGTGGTTAACAATTACCACTAAGAACCAACATATCTCCACCAAGTGTTACAGACACAATGAAAAGCATATGAGATAACTGAATATTACCTGTATGTATCTCATGCACCAGTACGCGCCCCGACGCGCGTTTCACCACACAAGTGGCTTCGTCAGGGAGAAAGACTATAAAAAGACTAAAAAAAAAAAAATAAAGCATATTATAAAGTATAGAATCTAAACTGTACTTAGTGGTAAAATCGTGGCCTTTTACTTTGCACTTTTCATTTATAGTCATTTTAGTTTGAGTTGGACTTGGGAAGCCTTTGAAGAGTTCTCTGCAAAGAGTCATCAGCAGGATAGTCTACATCAGGGGTAGGGAACGTACGGCTCTCCAGCTGTTGCAAAACTACAACTCCCAGCATGCATACTGGCTCTGCTGTTCTTGGAACTCCCATGAAAGTGAATGGAGCATGATGGGAGTTGTAGTTTCACAGCAGCTGGAGAGCCGAAGGTTCCCTATCCCTGGTCTACATCAACTAAAATACAAGAACCGTACACCAAGGGATGGATCTCTAAGCATGTACAGTAATTCTTTGTGATGTCTTCATTCTAATTTCTGGATATGTAAAGGGTTCTAAGTTCTAACCTGTTTACTAATGGTTAACATTAAGACTGGTTATGGTAATATGCAGTAACCCATTAAGTATATTGTATACATAGGTATTGCAGGGCTAAATTTACTTTATATTTAACATTTTCTTTGTACCATGCAGCAGATCTATGGAGCACTGCATTACAATTGTACTAAATAATGGAAAAATAAAGGAAAATTACAATATGAATAATTGCAGAAATAAGCAGCTAACTAGATAACTCTTCATCATCTGGGTATCCTTGCTCTTGCATCTCATCAAAGCAGTGTCAATGTGGTACTAAAGGCTAGAGAAACTATTGCATGAAAGGAATTATTGATCCATAATGAGCACTTCAACATTCTAGCATGAAGAAGGAAAGAACGTGCCGAAAAGAGTTACTCAAATATGAAGAAAGCAAAGGTATTACTTAATAACAATAACTTTAAGAATGGCATTGCCATAGGAACAAATGAGCAATTATCTCTTATAAATCTACAAGCAGTAGAAGACAATGCGGTATCAATTTTGATACTAGGGACTTTTGTATCTGTTCAAGTTCCAGTCCAGAACTCTTTGTTAACTATGCGTTACAATGAGCAATTCTACACTCAAGACTGAAAAAGGAAAAGGAGACTCAAGGAACACAATGAATGGACTTTAAAGGGGTCAGCCTATTATGTAGGTGATAAATGTGTGATCACTGTGGGCAAGACTAGTGTCCCATGCCCCAGTTTGGAAGGAGAGGTGATCACTAGAAATGAGTGAAGATTTGGAAAATTTGATTCATCTCTTCTCTGGATTTCCCAAAAAGATTCAATTCTTTCTGAATTTATTTGCAGCAAATAATGTTAAACATTAAAAGTTAAAGTGTAGAACACTGTGCCTTGCACTAACAAACATGGAGCAACTGCTGTGGTAGTCAAACAATACAGTCAGTGAGTATGACACCCACACCTCACTTATTTGGCCATAGTGGCAGAGTTTGGAGGTTGCAGTAGTCTTATGAGGCCATAGAGTGACCCAGTGGCAGAGTGGGGAGATGGCAGTAGAGTGAGGAGGCCATGCAATGACCCAGAGGCAGAGTGTGGAGACAGCAGTAGCCTTATGAGGCCATACAGTGACCCAATGGTAGAGTAAGGAGGTTTCAGCAGCGTGAGGAACCCATACAGTCACCCAGTGCCAGAGTGATGAGGTGACTGCAGCTTTAGTAAGCCATAGAGTGGCAAGTAAATATAATGTGGAGGTAGCAACAGCCTTAGGAGGCCATACAGTGACCCAGTGGCAGAGTGTGGAGGTGGCAGCAGCATCAGGAGGCCATACAGTCACTCACTTCCAGAGTGTGGAGGTGGCAGCAGTATCAGGAGGCCATACAGTCACTCACTTCCAGAGTGAGGAGGTGGCAGCAGCTTGAGTAGGCCACAGAATGGCAAGTTGATATAATGCGAAGGTAGCCACAGCCTTAGGAGGCCATATCACTGTACCCAGTGGCAATGAGGTGAGGCAGCATAGATCATTTAATCTGCTGCAACAGGCATTGGTGGGTGGAATTCATGGCTGATTCATGCCTGATTCATCATCCCAAAGGTGAGTCTCTACAAATTTTGGGTGGGCAGGTGAGTGCTCCTTGGGATAACTATGGCCCTCCTGCATTAAACACCGGCTCTGATGCCACAATACTGTCCAGGCAGGACAGCTATTCCAGTGCAAACCCGGCCAGTTGTGGCCACATATCCAGTTTAGCTGCCAAGAAGTCCAGCAGATCTCCCATGACAGATGGTAGGGTGCACTCCAAGTATGCCACCACCTGCTGGTTCAAGTTCTGTATCTCACTTCTGATGAGCAGCTTCATCACCATGCAGGTGAAGAAAGCTGCTCATCAGTGACTCTAGGCTCAGGCTGCTGCTGATGGAGCCCATGCTGCTCCTGCCACACCTACCCTCTCCCACAGCTGCCATGCCAGTGTAAGTTGAGGCAGAGGCCAACTTGCTACACAGCATTTCTCTATAGTAGTTCAGTTTGTCCTCCCTCTCTGGGTGTTAAAAAAATATATATAATTTTTGTTTTAATTTGTTTTCCCCCCAGTAACGAGGGTCTAACATTGTGGAGAGCCAGTGGTCATCCCAATTGCAATCGGCTATATCATCCAATAATGTCTGCAGGTCACTGATGTCCTCCTCAAAGGTCTCTAAGCCAGGAGCCTGACCATATGCAGCACCAGCTCCCATGACACTCTCCTCATCACTACTAGCGGAGGAAGTAGCGTATGTCTTCTCCAGATCTTAGCTGGGCACCATCTGCTGAATGTCCTGTAATAGCCCCTCCTCTCAGTCTAGTGGATCTGAGACCACAGTATAGAGTAATTCTCTAGCTGAGGGAACATAAATGAACAGACTGGTTCAGGACACCTGAGAGCACAGGGCCTGCTCACGTGCCATGTCAACAAAGAGCTGTGTCTGACGAACCCACTGATTGTTGGCTGGGGTTGTCTGATGTGACTTGGGATGAAGTGGATGACTTAGTCAGTCAGTCTTCAGCCATTGAGTCACTGGTCAAGACAAAACCGCAACTTGACACTGGGTTCAACCCAGGATACTGCCAAACAGGAAGCTGGGTATTCTTATTTTTTTTAAAAAGCAGGCTTATTTTCTATGAGTTGGACTGCAAGTCCCACAGTGTGATACTGCCCACTTGCTTATGGGAAGACTAGTTCTATTTATTTACAGATACATATTAAATTTTACTGTTACCACAGGCATACATTTGTTAAAGTTAGTAAGCTATATGGATGGCCATGGGTGCCCAAGGAGCCTCTGGCCCAGACAGTCACTCAAAGTCATATTATAATCCACTACTGATGGGACTTGGTGTCAGTTCACACTGAGTTTTTTGCAAGCGGATTTTGAGACTGAATCTGCCTCAAATTCTACTTAAAAATGCCTTCCAACTCTCCCATTCATCACAATTGAAGTCAGGAGCAGATTTTTTTTTTTTTTTCTCTAGTTGATTTTTCTATTAGAGGGGGAAAAAAGAAGTCATGACCTAGGGTTGAGCCGATCTTGAGATTTCAGGATCGTTTTTAAAATCCGATTTCCGATCACTTTCCATTCTAACCCAATTCCGATCCCAATGCATGTCAATGAGATTTTTTTAATAATCGGAGATTGGATTTTAAAAACTATCTTGTTCACTAGACAGCATGGAGTCCAAAAATTGAAGCCTCCACATTGTGTAGTGATAAAAAAAAAAATCCTCTGGCTACTTAGTCCCCCCCCCCCCCGGTGTCAACTTGCCTGCATAGAAGCACTGCCGCTGGTCCAGTCCCCGCTGTTCTCACTCTTGTTCTCGCCCCGTTGCCCCCACCTCCCAGGTTAGTGTTACAGACCTAGGAAGAAGGCGGGGCTTGTGTCTTAGAGTGTGGGTGGGTACAGGGCGGGGAGACGTGAGTGCTACCCTCCCAATACCCGCCCACACTCTCCTAAGCCACAAGCCCCGCCTTCTTCCTAGGTCTGTAACACTAACCTGGGAGGTGGGGGCAGCGAGAACGGGGACTGGACCAGTGGCAGCGCTTCTGTGCAGGTAAGTGTTATGCCCGGTTCACATATGCTGATGTGTTCCATCACATGAGGACCTCAATGGATGGAACACAAGCGCAACTGCAAGCGCTGTGCAGTTCAAGCACACGGACCCCATTATAATCTATGGGGCCAATGCGCTTGAACTGCAGAGCACTTGCAGTTGCGCTTGTGTTCCGTCCGTAGGGGTCCTCATGCAGACTCTGACGGACGGAACACATCAGCATATGTGAACCAAGCCTTAAGCTACTAGAGATGTTAGCTAGTCTCCCATTAGAATGAATGGACGCAGCCGGCGTGCAGGGGGTTAAGCGGCCAGATGCCGGCACAGGCTGTGTGCTGGCTGCATCCATTCATTCCTATGGGACCTAGCTAACATTGTTAGCTTTTCCCACAATACTTGGCCAGTAGCAAAGCATTGTGGTAAATAACCTCCGACCTCGATCCCACCTAAAAAGGTCAGGATCGGAATTCCGATCGCGATCGTAAAACTTACTCTATCACCGAATCCTATCTTTTCCCATCCCGATCTCTCAACCTTAGTCATGATCCATCTTAAAACAGATTCCTCCTTTTACAATACCATTGAATTGAATGGGAGGCAAAAAACAAACACTACCGTAGTGGTTTGTACATCCATCTTAATCTGTCAGTCAGATATTCTTTTTCTATGTATTATGAGAACATATTCATTCGAATAAGACAGACTCCTGCTTGGAAGGTATGATGGTAAAGGAGGGCTTTGACAACTAGCAACAGAGTGTTTGGAAACAATTAGAAAAATAATGAATGTCTTTGAGAATCTTGAAGACCCAAACAGACTGAGAATTGTTCAAAAACTATAAACCTGTCGTCTTTTGTCACAGATGAATACAAAAGCCAATGAAAAGTCTTTGAAAATATTAAAGCGTCTTAGCATTGTTAACGTGCTAAGTGTGATTTTAAACTTTGCTATATCTGTATACAGGCAGCACGTCACAGCAGACTAATCTATAGATTTGGTATAAATTGTTTGGTTTTATTTGTTTTTTCCATTTACCGTATTTTCCGGACTATAAGGCGCACATAAAAACCTACGATTTCCTCAGAAATCGTAAGTGCGGCTTATAGTCCGGTGCGCCTTATATATGGATGGAAGCGGCGGCAAAGTCTGCGTGCCGCTTCCATACATACATAAAAGGCACCGTAAGGGTGCATTCACACTATGGAACGCCGGCGTGTATCACAGCCGTACACGCCGGCGTTACAGCAGGGCTGCCGGACACTTCCTATTCATTTCTATGGGAGCCGGCATGCGAACGCTCCCCATAGAAATGAATGGAAAAAAGCAGTCCATTCATTTCTATGGGGAGCGCTCGCATGCCGGCTCCCATAGAAATGAATGGGAAGTGTCCGGCAGCCCTGCTGTCACGCCGGCGTGAAACAGAACGTGAAACTTACCGAGCGGTGCAGGGCGGGCGGGCGGGCATGCAGGCCTCCTCTTCCTCCGATGTCCTGACCACTTCCTCCGGCGCTCGCGAACTGATAATGGTCTGGGCGCATGCGCAATATCATAATGCTTCTACTACGGCTACTGTGCATGCGCCCAGGCCATTATCAGTTAGCGAGCGCCGGAGGAGGAGGACGGAACATCGGAGGAAGAGGAGGCCTGAATGCCCGCCCGCCCTGCACCGCTCGGTAAGTTTAACATTCTGTTTCAGCATGATTTTGCTGATAGAGCCCCTCCTCGCCTGCCGAGCGCTTCCAATAGAAGCGGCTGGCATGCGGGGGGTTAAGCGGCTGCTGGCAAAGTCTGCCTGCCGCCGCTTTCAATAACATATAATGCGCACTGGACTGCGCTTTATAGTCCGGTGCGCCTTATATATGAACCGAGACGGACTATAAAGCGCTCATGGGCAATGCGCCTTATAGTCCAGTGCGCCTTATAGTCCGTAAAATACGGTATATATTGCTCTTCCCAGTGCCGCACCTCCCATGAGGCGACCTGAAGCGACCGCTTCAGGCGGCGCTATGCCAGGGCCTCGGGGAGGGCGGCATTTTTGCTCACCTAAGCCAGTCCAGGACAAGCTGGACTGGCTTAGGGTCACCGTCACTGAGCGGTGGATTTGGGCGGCCGCTGGAGCAGCAGCCGCCCCTCACGCTCAGGCAGAGAGCAGGTGCTCTCTGCCTGCTAAAGATGCTCGCTACACGAGTCTCCGCACCCTCCACGAGGCCCTGCACCACCCTCTTCCGTTCAGCCCCGCCCCCTCTGCTCCGCCCCTACTCCGGGGGGGGGGCGGCTTTCTGACGTCTGCCTCAGGCGGCAGAAACCAATGGTTCACCCCTGGCTCTTCCTCTGCTTAGGATTGCCTCCTTGACTGGATGACTGAAGATCAGTTCTTGTAAGATAACTTCTGTATAGGATTCATTATAATGAATAGCCTTAAAACCTGGTGTAAACTAAAAATCAATTGCAGAATACATAAGGAGCAACCATGAACATTATCTTATAGTCCAGAGCTGCTTGCACACATATGTTTTAGGGTCAGTACATTGTCCACTTTAATGCACTAGTTTATGAGGTGATGATGTAAAAGCAGAAGAACCATCTGCAACTCCTCTAACCTTCACCATGCACCACGGCATCTAAACCTCAGCAGGCCTATGCTATTGGTGACCATTAAGGAGACCGTTTGGCTGCGCTTGGCAAAGGTAACTCTGGAGCACCCCGCACAGACAGGTGCTAGATCTCTAAGCATTGCAGCTGACTGGCACATGCTCAAAGGTAATAAGAGCTAGTGCTCTAATGCCTTCCAGAGTTGGCCTATCTCCACAATATATATGATGGTACACTGATGCTCACTACCCCTTCCTTGTTTAACGTGTTTTTTGTTTTGTGTTTTTTTTTGTTTTTTGTTTTTTTTTCTTATCAATATATCTTTGGAGAATGGGAGGAAATCCACGGGAACACAGGGAGTACATACAAACTCCTTGCAGATGTTGTTCCTGGCAGGATTCGAACCCAGGACTCCAGTGCTGCTGTGCTAACCAGTGAGCCACCGTGTTGCCCCATTCCTTATTTATCATTTTGTAGGAGATGTTAAGAGCTTTGGAGACAAAATATGGATTGGAGACAAGTAGAAATAATGGTCACCTGGGAAATCTTGCTCAGCAAGTTTTGGACCACTGGCTTATACAACACCCAAACTTTGCTCAGAGTTATTTCATAAGCAACTCATCACAGTCAGGGACATCAGTTCTGCTGCTACACCATTAAGGTTGCTGTGTCAACCTGGGGACACTTCTGTAACTCAGGTTCCTGGCTTGGCCAATTAGTGACTGAGGAGGTCTATATAATACCATTCCTTCTTGACTCAGGCTGCTGGCTAATTGTTTTACTACTCCTGCTTTGGCTCCATTTACTGTTGTGTTCGTTTGCTTTACAATGTTCTCTTGGTTTGTTTTTGGATTCTGTTTTGTCTATTGATTCTGCTTGAGATTTGCCGTTTGGATTTTTTGACCCTTAGCCCGTTTCCAGATTTAGCGTTCGTCTCCTGATTTGGTCTCTGACATCCTTTCCTGATTCTGACTTGTGCCTTATAGTTGGATTTGTTTTGGTTCCAGCCAGCAGTGCATTTATTAGTACATCCTTCTGTTTGGTGACAATTCAGACTCCAAGATTCAGTGAAAGTCCATCCGGCCTCGCAGCAAGCTCTGGTGAAGGCGTCTGAGGTCTGTCTTGGATCGCAGAACTGTGCTGATTTTTAAATGGTGGTCTCTCTTGCTTGGTGTTATCCACCAACTACTGCTATGGTTTTGATGCAAGGCCTCACAAAAACAATAAGTCACATGGAAAGTGCAGTGTGATACCGATGTAACAGCTAACATGCCTCTGCAGTGTGGTATCTTATCATAAATGAATACAAAATGAAGAAACAAAAAAAAAAGCCAATGAAAAGCCTTTGAAAATGTAGCATGTCACAGTATTAACGCGCTAAGTGTAATTTTAAACTTTGCTACATCTGTACACAGGCAATATGTTACAGCTTGTGTATACAGTTTTGTGACAAGATTTGGTATAAATTGTTTTTGTTTTTTTTTTCATTTATGTATTGATCTTTGGCACAGACTACGTTACTGATTCGCTCAATCTCTGTAGTCACAGTGCAAGGTTGTTGGTCACTTTTAGGACCGCCCCCGTGACTACATGATTGTTTCTAAGACTAGTAACGGCAAAGATGGAAATGAATAAATGACAAGTTATACTGAATCTTTTCCCACAAAACTTTATATTTAGCTGATCATCTCCTCCACCTTTATAACATGCTATTTGCAGATCAGACATTATTTTCCTTGTGACCGGCTCCCTTTGGAAAAATTGAGACGCTGCTCTAGAAGTAGTTAATTCTGCTTCAATCTAAATAGCTGTCTGACATATACAATAAAGCAATTGAATTATACGATATCAACACCGCAAAAGTTCTTCCTACATTGTTGCAAGTATTTGTCCTGCAACATCAGAAACGCTGGACTACTTTGCTCAACAAATGGTGGGACCGTTCCAACAGTAATTATTCTTATCATAGCTATACACATGTACAGTGTTGGGCTAATAGAGAAAAGAGGAGAAAGTTGTCACGTTCAATTTAAAGGGGTAGAGGAGGTGTGTGTGTGTGTGTTTTCTGTACTCAGGAATGGAAGGGAGGGGGCATATAAAATGTTTTTTTTTTGTTTTTTTTTAATACTATTTTTTTTGCAGAAAACATGCAGTTGTATGAAAAAATGTTTTCTTTGATATTTTATTAGGTTGTATTCACGCTGTATGCTAAATATATATTCCCCTGGTCCTTCTTACAGGAGGACCCTGTAGGTGATGCAGCCATCTCACATATGCATTAAACTAACGTCATAGATTTCAAGTTCCCAATCCTTGTGTTCTCAACAAGATACACTGCTGTCATAAGTGTTTGGCAACAACTTTCTCCCCTATTGCATTCACTAAACATGTGCTAGTTGGCCAACCATGCATGTATGTCTGGGGATTGGGTGGGATACAGGGGTGCTGAGCTGAACAATTGTTCAGTGACCTTTATCTCCTTGGTTTGGCCAGCATTAGTCTAATTGCTTAACTGAACCACTTTTCCGTATCCACCTCAAAATTCTGACCAAAAAGATGGCTCATTTGTTCCGGCTCCCAGAAAAAAAAGCAACATGCTCTTTCTTCAGGCCGTTTCACTTACGATTTGTCCTGAAGACACACCCTCCTCCAGACTAGGCTCATTCCTCTCCGGATTAGGCCCAAATGAATGGGCCTAGTCGCGAGGGAGTGTCTTCAGGCGATTGTCACGAAGTAAATCCGCCTCAAAGAATGAGCATCTCACTTCTTTCCGGAACAAATTGCTCCCGGAAAAAAGAAGGTTATAAGATTTTGATTCCATAACATGGATAAGCGACAGAACTTTTGTCAGGGATAGTAGTCTTTTGGAGAGACAGTCCTTCACAGTTTAATAGATAACTATAATGGAGTTTTGGTCTGGGTTTTAGGACCAGAGTGCATTCCAGGTTGTACAGCCAATATACAGACTGTAGTTTCTTAAATGTACCTGCCCATGAGCAGGGACACTAAGGGGCAGTTCACACGGAGTAAACTGTATATGCGTGTCAGTTTGCTCGCTCAAAAAAGATCCCATTGATTTCAATGGGGATTACGATCGTATGACGCGCGTTATTTTGCGCCCGTAATTTTGCGTGCAAACTAACACGCATATATGCGCCAGTTTACGCCGTGTGAACTGCCCCTAAGACAGAAGGTAACTCGGGATCTGGATCAAATTCCCTTAAAGTTTGTATATTGCTGACATCTGTAGTTCTGGCAGTATGCTACCTGGTGATTAATTTCTTTGCTGTTGGTCTTATGTCAGTGTGTTTTGTAGGAGCCAGAATAACCGTTCTGCTATAGACTAGAATCTCCATGCAACAAAGGTAATTCATACAATATGTTGTTGTGAGCTGAGCTAGACATAAAGCAGTGCTGATGCTCTCTTTATATCTGTTTTATTGGAAGCCCATTAAAAGCATGCATGTGGCCTATATGTTTGTTTCTTTTATTACTGACCTATAAAAACCATTTGCAAAATACCCAACGAAATTGCTTCCAGGATACAAGCACTTTGGGATGTAGACTGCAGCTTTCTGCACTGGCTGACAAAGCAGTTTGATCTGTCTTCTGGCACCAAAGATGTTAAACCAGCAGGTTACACTATGGCAGGCTTTTATTTCTTCACATCACCGCTTCTCAGTAGAATGGAACTGTTATTTTCTCTGAACACATGAATCCATTTTGTGAGCCTTTTGCCTTCCTGGCACCTTCTGTAGGGATCCAACGTACTATATAAAGTCAGCTTGGAGACCAGAGGTGTATACATGTTTTGTTTTACTTATTACCATCTTCACGGCAGAGAGAATTTGAGTGCATTTTTATAGGGAAGTTGTTCCGGTAGGCCCTGTTATATATGATGAATGTATTGCTTCTGCCATCTGGAGGGCTTCTAGAAAACTCCACTAGATGAGTTAACCTAGAACTGTCATGCCCAATTAAATAAAAAAGACATTAGCTCTGAAATCTTTGCATTTATTCCCCTTGACATTGAAAGCACAGATACAGTATGTGATCCATCGTGAACACATGACTCTAGCATGAAGTACCACTAGAACAAGGTTTCTTTGCCAGATTTTTCTACATCGAATCATAAAATGTATATGTAACACTGATGTGACCATTTATATCTCGCTAGATTTAGGAAATTAAAGGGATTTTGTCAGCAAGAATATTGTAATCAAAGTAGTGACATGAAGTTGTAGAGTAGAGATGGGCGAGTAGTGTTCGATCGAGTAGATGTTCGATCGAATACTACGGTATTCGAAATACTCGTACTCGATCGAACACTACTAGCTGTTCGAAGTTTAAGGTTCGATGCAGAACCAGCGTTGATTGGCAGAATGCTATACATTCTGCCAATCAACGCTGGTTCTTCTCTTACCTTTAGAAGTCTTCTCCGCGCTGCGTCCCCGCGACGTCTTCCGGCTGGAATTCACTCTGCCTAGGCATCCGGCCTAGGCAGAGCCAACTGCGCATGCGCGGGCATGCCCTCGCATGCGCAGTAGGCTCTGCTCAGGCGTCGGGCCGGGCAGAGCCGACCGCGCATACGCAGTCGGCTCTGCCTAGGCCACGATGCCTAGGCAGAGTGAATTCCAGCCGGAAGACGCCGCGGGGGCGCTGCAACGGGAGAAGACTTCAAGGAGAATCCAGCCCGACCGTCACTCGTGGACTTGGTAAGTATAATGTTATCGAATTTTGCGTACCCCTGAAACGAGAATTTCCCCCCCATAGACTAAAATGGGGTTCGAAATCCATTCGAACAGTGTGCGGCTGTTCGAATCGGATTTCGAACCTCGGACATTTTAGTGTTCACTCATCTCTATTGTAGAGCCCTTTACACACTTTCCACATATGTCATGGTTATTCTCCATTACAGCTCCATTATTGAGAAAATCAGTTTTATTCACATGCAAATTAGTTAAAAGGACTTCTGGGGCATTTCTTATCCTCTACCAGCATCACTGTGTGCTGTAGATTACCTACCCGATCTGCCACCATTCTCTACAAGTGAAAAGTTGATGGGTTGACTTGGTGAACAGTTAGGGAAGATATTCTACAGTGCAGAGCAAGATCTGGAGAAGATGAGACTCACCCTAAAATCACTTTTCATCGAATTTGCATAGGAATAAAAGTGGTTTGTTTGGGGGTTTTTTTATTGGTTTTTTTTTTATGTAGATGATTATGAGCCCCATATAGGTCTAACAATGAGTATTGTATCCCCCCCCATCAGTATGTCTTTAGAGTATGGAAGAAAATCCACACAGGGAGAACATACAAACTCCTTGCAGATGTTGTCTTTGGCAGGATTCAAGCCCAGCACTGCAGTGCTAACCACTGAACCACTGTGGTACCCCGAAATAGTGATTTTCCTGATTACAGCGCAGAATAAAAAAAATATATGTATATATTTGGAAAGTGTGTAAGGAGTACTACAAGGTACAGTCAGTACAATTTTCCTGCTGACAGACTCCCTTTAAAAGTAAAACGGTAAAAAGGTAGGAATACTTTCTCCTTAACTTAAAAGAAACATTAAAGGGATTTTCTTCATAACGTACAAAACATGGTTTTACCACAGCCACAGCAATTGATAGTATGATATATTGCGGTGCACGAATCTGCCCTCCGGACCGGGCAATAGAGCAGTATTCACAAAAAGAAAAAAGAGATCCAGCACCGGAAAATAGCTCGATTAAAACATGGCTTTTATTTTTAGTTTCTAAAAAACATTGCGTGAACACCAAAGTGCATAGAGAATATATAAAAAAAATATATGGTTCATACCAGTCCACGAAGACAAAAAACATCAGACGAGACTTACATAACACATAGCTGCTGCTGACGCGTTTCAAGGTAGTGTTGCCTCTTAGTCATAGCGATTTTCTTCATGTAGGCATATACCCCCTAATGACAGGATAGTGGATAAGTGTCTGAACGCTGGAAGTATTATCAGTAGAACAGGTTCCCCGGGTGCCCCATGGAGCACATGCCCATTCCAGACTTGTCATGCACCACTTATTGACATGACACCTTCAGGAAAACATTTGGGCCTCCATACTCAAACACTGGGAGTCCCAGCATTGGAGCCCCATCCATCAGACAGTTTATCCACAATTTTGTTCATATGGAAAAAAGGTAAATTTTTCTGAATGATAATGTTTTGATATTGTCTTCATTAAAGCCCTTCAGTTTGTCAGCAAGGGACTATGATTTGATGGTAACAGACTACAACCAAATCCTGTGTAGTCTGAACCTGCACTAATAATTCCTTGCATCTGTCCCCCTACTTACACTAGGTTCACACCTGCTCTTGCCAGCGGATCCCATTAACTGCTGTGGGATCCGCTGGGTTTCTACCCGGTATCTGGCCAAAAATTCTTAGAGGGATCTCTCCACATTTTTCAAGCGGAATGAGGAATGGAATTTCCCCAATGGACACCAAGATCTTGTATAAATTCAGGCTTACCGGTAACTTACGAAGTGTCTGCATTATAAAGGCACAAAAGACAGGAAACTATTGAAATTAAGTTTATATTTTTTCATTTTTATACAGTGGCACAATTATAAATTGTTAGAATGTGGATATATAGTACAATGACAATTTATTAAGCATTTTATTTTAAATAATCTTCAATCAGCAGTGGATAGTTTGTATAAAACATAAAAGTGAATCAAATAAGTAATTGTATGTTTTGTTTTATATCCTTGTGGATGGCTTTTCTCATTTGCTTTTAGTAGACTAAGTGCATTGGATCATGAATTTCAATAAAATTAGGCATATGTTCCCCTCGCATGATACTACATGTAGATAATTTAGCAGACAAGACCTACTGAATTGTTTGTGAATTGCACATCATACACACAGCTCTTAGAAGTTGAGGCTATAATTGTTTGTTTTTAACTTGAAAGAAGGACTGTGTGCCAAGAATCGCTATTATACTTGTGTTCTTAAAGTATTGATTGTTATCAAGTGGTATCTTGGACATTTTATATACTTTACTATTAGATCTGGGTGGAACTTATTATACTCCTATGTATATATGCTATGAACTAGACACATGTACACATGTCACCCCATTTGTTGAAAAACAAAATCAGGCTTCGGTATAATACAAAGCTGAGGCTAGAGCAAGGTAACTTTAAACATTTTTATATTTGATATTATAAAACCTAGAACACTGGTTCTGGTGCCAAATGAAATATGTATTATTTCTGGAGAGCTCAACAGTTGAATACATAGTAGGGATATGGGGGCTCTACATATGTATATGGCATTTTGAGTGTAGGATTCCATGGAAAGGTGCCAAAATCCATTAATGAAGTATATTATAAAGGTTTGGGATATGATTTAACTCTCAAACTAGGCGACATCCTAAGGGGTTAAAGTATTGGTCCATCATCCAGCGTTCTTACATATGCACCACCACTCACATGGGGCATTTGTAAACCCTTCTCAAAATCGTTGGGGAATCCAGGAATATGACTCCTGTGGAGAGGCGATGAACATTATTAGTTGGCTAAGGCCACACATAGTAAAACTGCAGTTCAAAACTGTTAAAAACGTTGTTGGGTATTGAGATCTCAATTAGAATCCCAATGCTCAATAGTGTTTTCAACTGCAAATTGCTCTGGATGTGTGAGGGTGATCATGATGATCTCTCTCATCTTTAAAATGAATCCAAGATTTTCTTAATAGCCCTAATGGATCATGAGAGAAAAAAAAAACTAATACTCACCTCTCCTCTCCCCTGCTGTCTGGCTGTGCTGTGAGTGGTGATAGCTGGTAAATGAAGGCTGTGACAGGTCCCTTGCTGGTCAGATTGGAGTATCAACTGTTTCATACAACTGATACTCTGATCTCCCTGTACCGGGGCACTGTCAGTTATGACAGTGACCCAGGATCAGTGCTGCACTCTGGATGGTGGTTCTATACAGACTCAACAATCACCGTGATCCCTGGAGAGTGGAGGCTTGTAGTGGTCCCACGTGGGTCACATGGGGGTCTCAGTTGCCAGCAACAGCTGAGCTCCCGATTCCCAACCATACTCCCTGCTAGAAAGAAGCCCCCGGAGCTATGTCCTTGTGTGCTAATGAAGCTCTCTCCAGGACTTAGTTATGTCCTATTGCACTGAGGGGTTAAAGGTAGAGATGAACAAATGGCGTTCGGTCAAATTGATATTCGATCGAATATCAGGCCGTTCGAGGTATTCAATTACAGTTGAATACCATGAGGCAAATGCACTAAAAATTTGTATCCCCTCCCACCTTCCCTGGTGCTTTTTTTGCACCAATAACTGTGCAAGGGAGGTGAGACAGGAACTACGACAACCGAGGCATTGAAAAAAAAAAAAAAATCAGAAAAAGTAATTGGCTGGCTAAATCAGGTGACCTCCAATTTATACGAATAGTGGATTTAAGATCACATGAGACTGTGAACTATGGATTACCTTTATTTAGGTGGGAATGTTACTCAAACAGCTCTTTGTGGCTCTATCTCATCAGGATCTCTGTCAGCTTGCGATATGCGCGAGCTGATTTTTCCCCATAGGATTGCATTGACCAGCATTGATTGGCCGAATGCCATACAGAGTACAGCATTCGGCCAATCAACACTGGTTCTGCCGGAGGAGGGGGAGTCTAAGTTCGGTCCACAGCAGTTTCCATTGTGGTCCGATCTCAGATGTAGCAGTATTGAGCGCATAGTTCTGCTACACCTGAGATGTAGCAGAGCTAGCCGTGAGCTGAGCTCTGCTACAACAGAGATGTAGCAGAGCTTAGTGCCGGAGGAGGCGGAGTTTAAGATCGGGCCACAGTCCGATCTCAGATGTAGCAGTGTTGAGCCACAGCTCTGCTACACCTGAGATGTAGCAGGGCTGGCTGTGCGCTGAGCTCTGCTACACCCGAGATGTAGCAGAGCTGCCTGTGTGCTGAGCTCTACTATACCATCTCTGGTGTAGCAGATCATAGCACACACTCAGCTCTGCTACATCTATGGTGCAGCAGAGCTCAGCGCACACTCAGCTCTGCTACATCTCAGGTGTAGCAGAGCTGTGTGCTCAACACTGCTGCATCTGAGATCGGACCACAATGGAGACTGCTGTGAACCGATCTTAGACTCCGCCTCCTCCGGCAGAACCATCGTTGATTGGCTGAATGCTGTACTCTGTATGGCATTCAGCCAACCTTCGCTGGTCAATGCAATCCTATGGGGAAAAGTGAGCTCCCGCATATCGCAAGCTGACAGGGATCCCGACAAGATAGTGGCGTAATACAGGTACTTGGGCATGTTAGATGCCCCCAGGCATGCTTCCCCTGCTGGCCCAGTTGCATTCCAGGGTGTTGGCATCATTTCCTGGGGTTTCATAGTGGACTTGGTGACTCTCCTGAGTCAAATTGTGGCTTCCCCTGAAACAAAGCATTTTTCCCCATAGACTATAATGGGGTTCAATATTTGTTCGAATTGTTGAATATTGAGGGGCTATTCGAAACGAATATCGAATCTCAAATATTTCACTGTTCGCTCATCTCTAGTTAAAGGGAATCTGTCAGCAGTAAATTTTTCAGAATTCTAATCACCTTGTACCTTATAGAGGTGGCTCTACAGTTTCCAAATATGTCTGTTATTCAGCTTTGGAGCCCCATCTTCATTTAAATCACCATTTTATTCATATACAAATGGAGAGGGAAAGGGGCTATGTCTGGAAATCTAGTTGAGACCAAAGCCCAGTAAAGCTAAAACGCACCCCAAAGCACTTTCCCCCTCATTTGCACATACATTAAATAGTGACTGGGTCTTTAAAGTCGAATAATAGAGACATATTTCGAAATTGTAACAACTCTGGGACACCGAGATACTGTAGCACAAAAGATAATATAGTATTTATGCTACACCTGTGCCTTACGCTATAACTGGATGTTTTGTAGTGCTTTTCATTGTATGTTTATATTGAGTGCACGAAGCTGGTCATAGGTACACAGACAAGTCTATATTATTGTGAATTTAGCTACTGTACTTTATTATAATCAGTATTATTGTATTCCATTCACAGCATTTTGAAAGAGGAACTGCATTAGCCTGGTAAAATGTGGCGCTGTTCACCTCTGTTATAAGTCAGCTGTCTGGTATTTACAAAGCAGCAGCTACTAAATGGGCCTTTTTTTGTAATGTACCTCCATTTATTAAACATGTGTATTAATATTTTACATGCTTATTTCTACTGGTTCTATCAAAGCCATTACAAAATATCACTTCATGTTCCTGCTATTAGTTATATCCGGCTTCCTGCTGCAGATATAACATTTAGTCTAACAATTGGTAAATCAAACTATTGTTTCTAATAGAAATACTCCTCTTAACAACATAGATATTGTGGTATTGTTGTGATACATGGGACAATACAAGGTTTAAGAAGAATGAACATTCGAAGGTAGGGCTATGCTGTAACTTCAATCAATGGTAGAATTTCCAAAGAGTTGTTACTTTGTTCTGTTTGGTGGGGAGAGATTTATCAAAATTAGAGATGAGCGAACAGTAACATGTTTGAGGTTCGATATTTGTTTCGAGTAGCCCCTCAATATTCGACTACTCGAATCGAATATCAAACCCTATTATAGTCTATGGGGGGGAAATGCTCGTTTCAGGGGTAGGCAACGTTCGATCAAATTATACTTAACAAATCCACGAGTGAGGGTCGGGCTGGATCCTCCGAGAAGTCTTCTCCGTGCAGCGTCCCCGCGGCGTCTTCCGGCTCTGAATTCACTCTGCCAGGCATCGGGCCTGGGCAGAGCCGACTGCGCATGTCCACACTACAAGCACTACATTATGATGTTTTCACTGAAAGTCAGTCCTTTCCAAACCTCACTTGTTAAATGTTTTTTGTTAACAAACACAGGAATATTGACATTGTCACTGCAAAGGCCAAGCTGACTCACTCCTAATGTATTTTCCTCCAATACTCAGTGACCAGATAACTAGAGATGAGCGAACAGTGAAATATTTGTTATTCGATTCTAATAGCCGATCAATATTCGACAATTCGAACGAATATCGAACCCATTATAGTCTATGGCGAAAAATTCTTCGTTTCAGGGGAACCCACAATTCGACTCAGGAGGGTCACCAAGTCCACTATGACACCTCAGCAAATTATGCCAACACCTCTGGAACGCAACTGGGACAGCAACTGCAACTGGGATGCCTGGGGGCATCTAACAACCCCAAGTCACAGTTTTACCCCACCATCACATCCTATCAACTACACAGTTTCCACACTCAAAAAAAACTTCTATCAAAGTGGGAAAATACCTGGAAACCTTCTTTCCTCCCCAAATGGATGGACAGAAACCCAAATTTTACTCTAATGAAACCTTAACAAGCACCCCTTTAAATCATGTTGCCCATGACAACCACTGATGGAATAGGAAATGGGAAATCCAACAGTACCCACCCTTAACTGACGTGTGCGTGCGTGCATATGTGTGTGTGTGATATGGTAAGACCTTCCAAAATTCACTTTTCTGGCCCTTAACGTGAGCCCTTCAAAATTAAGTTAGAGGCCCTTAGGCTCCATTCACACAGAGTAATGTCAGGTGTTTTTTTGTGCTTATTTTGTGCTTATTTTTACGGCTGTAAAAAGACATTTCCATTGAGTGCTATAGAAAAATACGTCCGTTTTTTTGCGTCCGTTTTTTTACAGACGTATTTTACTATAGAACTCAATGGAAACGTCTTTTACGGCCGTAAAAATAAGCACAAAAAACGCCTGGCGTTACTCCGTGTGAATGGAGCCTTAAGCTGAGCTACCAGCAGAGATTGAGGCCCTTGAGGTGACTTCAGCCTTTTCCTGCAGAGTTTTAGGCCCTTTAACTTGGGTCAGCCTTGCACCAGCTGAGATTTGTTGGTCCTTTTGGTGTGTTGAGCCTTTAAACAGCACAGATTTAGTTTTTGGCCCTTTGGGTGAGTTGAGCCTTGCACCAGCAGTGTTTTTGGTCCTTGGAGTGAGTAGAGCCTCTAACCGGCAGAGTTGTGGGGAATCAGGGTGGATTGAGCCTAGTAGGAGCAGAAATGTGCAACGCTGATGGTGGAGGAGTATGAGGAGGAGGAGGAATTGTAGAGGGTGAGCACATACATGAAACTTCATGTCTGGGTGCTTGACACCGGTGGACATGAAAATGATGGGTCTATCCAGTGGCTGTTCATTTTGATCAGCGTCAGCACTGTCAGCTGCCAGCCGGCTGCGCTTATCCATAATTATGCCACCAGCTGCGCTGAAGACCCTTTCCGAAAGCACACTGGCAGCAGGGCAGGAAAGGACCTTCAATGCGTACAGCACAAGTTCCAGCCACAAATCCAACTTGGAGACCCAATAAGTATAGGGCGCAGAGGGATCGGAGAGGACAGGGCTGGGGTCAGCCAGGTACTTCCGCAACATGCGCATATACTTGTCCCTCCCTCCTGGTGACACTAGGCCCCTCAGTGGTGGTAGTTTGGTGAGGGGGTTGCCATTAACGTGTCCAGACCTTGGAGAGTGTGCCCCTGCTGGGTGTGGACCGGATGGCAGTTGTTAGCCGGTTGGAGGAGCTCTCCTCACTGCCACCAACGAGAGTTGATGGAAACATCTCCATCATATTCTGCACCAGTTGCTTGTGGCAATCACTAATGCGACTGGCCCTCCCAACTACAGGAATAAGACGATATGTTATTTTTATACCGGGGGTCGAGGATTGCAAAAATCCAGTAGTGGTTGCTCTTCAGGATTTTGACAACGTGTTTCAGTTGAAAAGCAACCCAACATGAATTCAGCCATGTGTGCCAGAGTGTTACTTGGCATGACTTCGCTGTTCCCACCGGAATGGTCACTCTCCATTCCCTCTTCTTCCTCCTCCTCCATTTCACCTCATCCACGCTGCAGCAATGGGATGCAATGAACTTCCCCGCTAGCCTCCTGTGTGACAATGAGATCATGTGCCACTTCGTCATCCTCCTCCTCCTCTTCCTCCCTCAATATACGCTGTGAAGCGGACAGGAGTGTGCACTGACTATACTGCTGGGATGGTTCTGCTCCTATGCCCGACTCCTCAGCGTACAATGCGTTATCCCTAATGGCGATGAGGGATTCTCGCAACACAGACAGGAGCGAGATTGTGACACTCACGAGTGTGTCGTCACAGCTGACCCTCTTGGTGGATTCCTCAAAAACACGCAAGATCTCATGTAAGTCTGCCATCCATGGCCGCTCATGGTGCAGAAACTGCGGGAGCTGACTCTGAGGAACCCTTGGGTTTTGGAGATGTTACTCCATCAAGGGTCTCTGCTGCTCACACACTCTGCTCAACATGTAGTATGTAGAGTTTCAGCGTGTGGGGACGTCGCACAACAGCCGGTGTTCTGGCAGATGGAGGCGTTGCTGGAGGCTAGCAGCGGCTACTGTAGACTTGCGAAAGTGGGCACACAAGCACCACACTTTCACCAGTAGCTCTGGTAAATTGGGGTACGTTTTTAAAAACCGTTACACCACTAAATTGAAAACGTGTGCCATGCATGGAACGTGTTGGAGGCTGGCAAGTTCCAGAGCCGCTACCAGGTTTCGGTCGTTATCACACACGACCATATTGACGTCTCATCGAGGATGGCATTCCTCACCTTGCAGGCAGTGTGCTGTCTGTCCCCCAAGTTGATGAGCTTCAGCACGGCCTGCTGACATTTCCCCACGCCAGTACTGCTGCGTTTCCAGCAGGTAGCTGGGGTCGATGATGGCAGAGGAGGAGGAGGAGGGTGGTGGTTCACAGCCCCTGCCAGGAATGTTGGGCAGGGAAGTGAGGTGGACCGCCCCAGTTTGTGACCGGGTCCCAGCCTCAACTACATTCACCCAGTGTGCCGTCAGTGAAATGTAGTGTCCCTGTCCGCATGCACTTGTCCACGTGTTGGTGGTCAAGTGGACCTTTGTACAAAGTATGGAACTTGGGGCCCACCTGATGTTGCGTGACACATGCTGGTGCAAGGTGGGGACGGTACAACGGGAGAAGTAGTGATGGCTAGGGACGGCATAGCGAGGTGCCACACTTGCCATCAAGTCACGGAAGGCCTGAGCTTCCGGAAGCCGAAATGGCAAAATCTCCTGGGCCAGGAGTTTGGAGATGTGCGTGTTTAAGGTTTGTGCATGGGGGTGGGTAGTGCTGTATTTTTGCCTACGCTCAAACGTCTGGGAGATGGTAGGTGGCTGGGAGGAGGCACATGATGGTGCAGGAGAAAGAGCTGAGGCAGGAGAAACAGCTGAGGCAGGAAAAGGGGAGGATGAGGGAGAAGTCTTCAAAGTGGCTGAGGCAGATGTGGAGGGGTCCTGGCTGCTGGTCTGGACAGCGCCAGCACTGGCAACAGTGGGAGAGGCAGTGGTGGCAACACAGGACGATGATTTTCCTGCGTTTGCTCTCTCCCACTAAGTCCAGTTCTTGCTTTCCAAATGATGGCGCATGGCAGTGGTTGTAAGGTTGCTCTTTTCAGAGCCCCTACTCAGTTTCGAGTTGCAGAGTGTGCAAACTGCACTATATTTTTCCTCCACACATACATTAAAAAATTTCCACACCACCGAAGACCGTGGCCTCAATCTGGGCATTTTTCTAGGCTGGCTAGAATAGGGAACATTTTGGGCCCTTCTGGCTGTGGCCTGGCTTCGGTGAAACAGCTGTCCCCTGCCTCTACACATGCCTCTGCCTCTAGCCACCCTCTTTGGTGCTGCACTTCCCACCACATCTACACTGCTTTCCCTGCTTGACATCCCCCCCCCCTGTCCAAGTCAGTAAGTACTTCTGCAGTTTGAAATGAGCAGCATCACTACGCTCCTGCTATGAGTGTGGCGATGCTGCGGCTCGGCACCCGTCCCAGGTATGTATGCCAGGTCCGGATGCCGGGTCTGCAACTATGATTTTGCTGAATTACCGTAATGACCCGAGTATAAGCCGAGGCGGACTTTTTCAGCACAAAAACTGTGTTGAAATACTCAGCTTATTCTGCTCTGATGGTATTTATATTTATCAAAGGTTATGTTTTATTAGGATTTATACGGTTTTGCTGATTTGGCTTATTGAGCTATACATGTGGGTGTTTAATTGAATACCCTATTGCTGAGCTAGAGAATATGCAAATAAGCTATTTGGATAAATGAGGGTGTTGCTGATTATCTTCTTGATGCACTGACATCGCCTTTGTTGCTCCAAACACCTCCTTTGCATATTAACAAAACGGCGTTAAACTTAGGCAGATCAGGATGCATCAAATCTATCTGCAGGACTAGATTTGATACTCTGGGTTCTGGTGACACTCCCTTTAATACATAGTAATGAGTAGCATACTTACTCCATTGCTTAATCTCCAGCAGTGTGCGGGTGCTATCCCTGTGGTCTAGTTAATGCCCTTTCATTAAGGTGTACACATGTATATGTAAATGGTAATCTATATTTTATATACATTGACATTGCTTATATTCTTTTACATGCATAATTTGTGAACAACTGTAGCTTACATTTATATGGGTCAGGCAGCAGGATAATGGCATTCATATGCAGGATATTACATTGTATTACAGAATAATTGCACCTGTAAAGAAGATATCATGGGAGGGGGAGATATTAATCATACTTACAGATATTTCCACTTTACACATTGTTTTGCTGACTCTCATTATCATCTTCATGACCAAAGACACTGAGCCAAAATTCTGGTATAAACAGCGATTTCTGCTTGGGTCCACTCCCTGACAGTTGAGAATTTTTGGCTCACTGAACATGCTTAATTAAAAGATAAATATGATTATATGTTTATAATAATGACCTATTATTCCAGCCCCAGCTGTTGTCATGGCTACGCTCACAATTCAATTAAAAGGCAATAACGCCATGAAAATTGTGTGAGCCTTAGCCAAGCTTTTTTTAACCACTAGTGTACAGATCGGTTTTACATGCATGTCCTTACCAGATAACAGAAGCTCATCATGTTACATTATACAACTATGCAGCCTGGTCTATTGATATGTAAGCTATTCAGCCATAGAAATCAGTAATAGTGGCTTCTCGAGACTAATGATATCATGGATTCTTAAAGACGATATCCTTTACAGTGAGATTCTTAGTTAAAAGCCTAAAAGCTTCTAAGCCTTTGGCACCGCAAACCTCTTAGACCAATAATAATTAGTTGGATTAGTCACAAACTATAGTATATAATAGTCTATCACCACCAGAACCACATTTAAGTCTTATATTCTATAGGCAGATAGTGAATATAACATTCGTGTGTCAAAGTACAGTCTTGCCACTGAGAAATTTCAGCTTTTAGGCCGGAGCCCCAAGTGGCGTAAATACCGCGAATCTCATCCACACATTGCAGAAAAATACGTGCAGCAGAAATGCATGACAATTATAACTACAGAAACTTTGGTTTTCCTATAGGTATAATTGAAGCAGGAAACTGGTAAAAACTGAGATGCGCTAAAATAACAAATATTCACCTCACCCCATTGATCCGGTGTCCTCTCAGCGCGGTTCGGTCCTTCTGCTCAGTTGTCGTCTTGCAGTGAAATTCCTCATCAGCTGTGATGTTCCTTCAACTCGGGACTCCTATTGGCCTCAATGGTCACATGTCCACTGAGGCCAATCAGCGGTCACAAGATGAGACCCAGGGATGTCACAGGTAATGACATTCCAGAGTCCCTTCCTTAGCCTGCTTATTAGTCACATGTGACAGGGGCTTCCACTGGAAGACAACGGAGCTGCAGGAACAGACTATGGTGTGTGTGTGTGTGTGTGTGTGTGTGTGTCTGTACTATTATGGCACATGTTGGGTTTTTGTATATGGTGGTGGAGTTGAATAACCGCCATAGAAGCAGAGTTTCTACATTGTGCAGCCTGTAATAGCGACAATGCTATTTTGCAATGCATTAGTGATCAGACCCCCTGGGGTTCAAGACCCTGCACAGAAAAAACGCTCAGTTTTTTTACAGTACCATGAAAAAGATTTTTGTTAATCTCATCCACAGATCATGGGGGGGAAAAAAGCTGGAGTAGATTTGGTGGTGAGACTCCCTGAAATTATTGCAGCAAATTTTAGATACCTTTTTTCAACTACAAGATAAATTAGGTATACAGTGTTCTTGTCTTTTATCTACAACTATAGTCAAGCAACAGTAACTACAGCAACACATATTTATCAATGGAAGGATAGAGTATTGTCATACTTGAAGAACCCGCAGTGGGGTGCCAGTGGAGTCAAACAGCTGAAAGTCACCACTGTTTTTACCTACCTTTTTGTTTCTTCCTGGCTAGTTTGTTTGGCATAGACTCGTGAACATTTGGGAAATCACTTAAAGGGTTTGTGCGGGATAAAATGATATTTCTACACTAAGCGAAACAACCTTCCCCTGCCTACCCTCTAACTTACAAATTTACAAAAAATGTATATTCGCCTAGATCGCCAGGGCAGTCAGGTGATTGCCCCAGGCACATATTCAGATTTTCGGATGGTGTTCAGTTTCCGGAAACAGAATGTCACCTATACTACCTCTCACCCATTCCAGCATACTTGCCTGTCTTCTTGGTCATATCTTTTGAGCATAGGAGATCACTTCCATCTATGGGGTCTTCCGGCAACCCACACCTGTGCATTAAAGCAGTAGAACAGGCTACAGCTCATACCAGTACTTCGGCTCTGTTTAAGCAGGCGCCAGCAGACATCAAGAAGAAGAGCCAGCCCCACAGAAGGAAGTGATCTCCTGTGCACAGAAGATCTGGACAGGTAAGTATGATGGGGTGGAGGGGATTGGCTGAGTTAGTTGTAATTGAGAAAGGCTAGTAGTGAGAGGGACAGCTAGGAAAAACAATGAGGGAGGGGGAGGGAGTGAAAGAGGGATGTAGTGTGAGACAGCTTTTTTTTTTTTTTAAATCCAGAAAACTCCTTTAAGTGTCCGGTTTGCAATTGGCTGCTATAGAATGACATTATAGTGCAGTTTTCTATAATGTCAAAGACCTGTCAAATCTTCTGGCAAGCCTGTTTTAGTAAATTTGTGCATTTTCTTTGAACTGTTGCTCAGCTATTTCTCTGTTAATCCTAGAAGCTAATGAATACATTGACAACCGAGCATTACCATCCCCATTGGAAAAAGGGTATGTTTTACACGTGTCACATTGACGAGAATATTTACTTGCTCCAGTCTAGGCGCTGTTGGTCTGACATGCTAGAAGCTTTAATTTTGCTGAATAGCCAATGAGACAAATCTGTAAAGGGACTAGATCGTAGTCAGTGAGATGCTAAAGGATATTATGTGATTGACAGATGCAGACAGGAAGGCAGTAGATGATGACCGCAATCACGTAGTATCCGTTATATATTTTGTCACTGAGCTTAGGCTTTAAAGGGGTTTCTTGTGGATATATAATTTTCTTAATTTGCAGCATGGCATAATGAAATTAATAATGTTTGCAGCAGTGATCCACCTCAGTGACTGCCTGGCTGAGCAGGCTTTTTCTATGTGACTATAAGGATGTCAAATGTGTCTGAATGGAGGCAACTATTAATTGGGGATAAACTATACTGACCATTAATACCCTAAATATCCACCAGAAACCCCTTAAAGATAAAGCCCCACAGCAGAAATGTATCACGGTTTTTCCCACAGCGCTTTTCTCAGTCTGCAGACTGACTCAACTGGCATTTTTTTTTTTTTTTTTTTTTTTTTTAAGCTTCACTGCACTTGGGTGAACAGAGATACATGCAGTAACAGTAGCACATGTACCAGCGGGTATTCCTCACAGGTAACGTTGTCAGCAGAACTCTTAGACTAGGTCTTAAAGGGGCTCTATCATTGGGAAAAGTCACTTTTAACTAATCACATCCTTGCATAGGCTTTAGAAAGGTGATTCCACACCTACCTATAGTATGTAAATTGCTCCAGTGGTTTCTGAATAAGTCCATTTTTATTCATATGCTAATTAGACTGGTGCACGATGCATCGTGCACTCCTCTTTGCTATTGTTTCCTATGGGTGTATACAGCACAGGCTGCTGCTGCTGATGACTCAACTTCCTCTTTGCACACACACATAGGAGATAATAGGAGAGACAAGTGCTGCTGGGAACTTCCTGTGCTGGCTGGAAGCTCATTAGCATATAAATAAAAACGGACTTATTCAGAAACCACTGAGGCAATTTACATACTAAAAGTAAGTGTGGAATAGACTTTCTAAAGCCTATGCAAGGATGTGATTAGTTAAAAATGTCTTTTCCCAATGATAGAGCCCCTTTAAACTCTGAACATATAGAACTGAATTAACTCAAAATGTCTCCACACACTCACAAAAGCACAAAGCCACTCTCTTATACAGTTCACTTTCCCTGTAACCTAATCCAATGTCACATTGCAGCACATCAAGCAAACTCTTCAATAAACTGAAGCAGTGTTCCTGATAAGATGATAACCAGTCTAGGGTTCGCACACTGTATATGACTACTACTAGTCCCACATAGGGCTTCCTAGTGCTGTGTTTCTGGACAATAGTGTGGTCTAAGAAATTGGTTGTAGACATTGGTCTTAGTAATATCATCATTAAAGGGGTTCTCCCATCTCAGTGTTTCATTAGTCTGCCTGCAGTCTGTTCTCACTTCCTGTTTTTAGCCTCCCTCTTGCTAAATGGGCCAAGTCTCACAACACTTATACAGATCAGATAATATGCAGATGCTTGTACAGAATGGATTCAGTGTTATTTGTGTGTTTATATAGAGAGATAACAGACTCTGCTTTATCAGCAAACTGCAATTAGTTGAAAGATTGTCCTGCTGGTAAGAGCAGTGAGTGAGAGACGTCACTTGTCCTATCTCCCAGGTCGGTATAAGGGAGGTATAAGGTCACATAGCAGGAGAACAAAGCAGAATTTCTAAAGCAATATATTTAGGAAATGTCTTCAATTTACATAAGCTGTAATGCATACAGATGTAGTCAAGTTTAATGGCATCATTGTAACTCAACTTTTGCCAATACCTTCAATGCTTTTGTTGTGAGTTATCGTGGTGCAATGAGTTATCAGTCAAGTTGAAGATGGCTACATTTGAATATGGTCTAACTATTGTACTGTACTATTTTTAGCATTGTGATGCAAGACTTAAATCCAATGACCTGCTGATCAGATCTGATCATTTTGTTTAATTTTACAACAGCTGCCATGAAAGTACTTGTGCTATATCTATAATCACACATATATATGAGCCATACTTAATATAACCATTGCACAACTGTCATTATTACCAATGTGCAAATCTCTGTTTTGCTATTTCTTGGACTTTTTCAATGTTAAGCCCGAGGATGTTTCTGCACTTGAGCACAAAATATGTTCAAAAGGAGAAAGGCATTCCTTGTAGATGTGGTTTGAAGGAGAACCTGTAGAGCTTCTGGCTTTGTGTTGTTCGTTCTTCTGATCTTATCACCCATGGAATAGCTAATATGAGCAAGATGTCTTGGATCTCTAGACATAATAAGATGAGATGCTGTTAAGGGATATAAAGTAGAGAAAAAGAGACAAAACAGCAGTAAATGACCTTGCACAAGTAAAGAAAGCACCAAAAACATGTTCTAGTTTAAAAGGTAAAGCTATTAATTCTCTAGGGAAAGGGAAAATGATTTCCACAAATATTTCATCTAATAATACGCTCTCAGATTTGCAGACTGTATAGATACATTTAGAAACGCCTCTATCTCCCATGCTCTGTCTATATGTATCAGATGCTGCATTGCACATCCACTGGTCAGTAACGCACCATTCGATGTACTGGAACACTAGGCAGAACAATTTTTGTTTTCAGCACCTGGGGCACATGTGGTTTTATATATGCTACAGCGCAATAGGCACTACTATGAGGAAGGGCGTTCCTAACCGTCAGAAACCCCCTTCTACAACTATCGGTGCTACAGTACCAGCACCGATAGTTCTTCACCGGGGGGCACAGATCAGGAAAGCCAATAGTGCACTGAATTAAGCGCTCTGTCGACTTTCTAGCGGTATATAAAACCGCATGTACCCTAGGTGGTGAAAGGTCCTCTTTAAAGGGATTCTATCATTAGAATCCTTTTTTTTTTTCAGGCCTACCATGTCGGAATAGCCTTAAGAAAGGCTATTCTTCCCCTACCATTACATGTCTTCTCTGAGATGTCGTTCAGGTGATATTGACGGTTTTCACCATATGCAGATGTTGCCTGCAGACTCTCCAGTGATGTTCTCCATCTTCTTCTCAAGACCTCCCCTTCTCCGCGTCTTCAACTGAAAGAGCCGACTGTGCATGCGACAGTGCTGTCTGTAGACTCATTTGCATACGGTGAAAACTGTGAAGATCACTGGAACAGTGCCGCAAAGAAGACCTCTAAAGTTAGGAGAAGAATGATGGGTTATGTAGATAACCTGTTTTCCCTAAGTCCCAACAGCGGCACAATATGGGGTATTTTCTGCCCCTGTGTGCTGGTAGGACAGGCGGAATTTTTAATTAGCCAGACTTAACACCTGGCTGGACCCTATATGAGGGCACCACACCCCTCCCCCTGCGTGTTAATATTAAGTAACCTATAATAGGCTCTGTACAATACAATATGTTTACAGCAAAGATATTGGTATTTTCCACATACATACAATCTTTACAGGTGCATATAAGCAACTTTTACATATTTTAGTCTGTTTTCCTCTACCAAATTATAGGGAGGGAGACTTGTGCCGCTGTTGTGCCGCTGCTATCTACATAACCCATCATTCCCTTGCGTCCCATCAGCGGCACAATATGGGGAGATAGCAAGCATAGTCCCTTTATTAGGGTGGGCGTTCTACAGAACTCAATACTGTACGGCCGAAAGCCGAAGCTTCCGCAGACTGGGTAGCCAGTCTATAATGCTTTACAAATGTGGAGTCTGAGCTCCACGACGCCGCCGCACAGATCTGGTCAAGCGGCAAGGCGCACCTTTCTGCCCATGAGGTAGAGACTGCCCTCGTGGAGTGCGCTGTTAAGAAGGCCGGAGGAGATAAGTCCTGTATCTCAAAAGCAATTTTAATAGTCTCCTTCACCCACCTAGAAATGGTGGGTTTCGAGGCCGCCCGGCCCTTTAACTTCCCGAAAAAGTTTACAAAGAGGTTTTCTGATCTTCTAAAAGAGCGCGTGCGCTCTAGATAAATCCTTAAACACCTTGACAAATCAAGAGAATGAAGTTTAACCTCCTCCGGAGTGGAGGGTGTTGGATAGTATACTGGAAGTGTGACCAGCTGGCATCTGTTGGTCACAGAGGGAACCTTGGGGGTAAATCCCGGTAGATATCTTAACTGGACTCTGTCCTCATAGAAGCTGATGTACGGTTCTTCACAGGAGAACGCCTGTAATTCTCCTACCCTCTTGGCTGATGTTATTGCCAAGAGGAATGCTACCTTGTAGGAGAGGAACTTCAGCTCTACCGACTCCAGAGGTTCAAAGGGTTTACCACATAGCGCCGAAAGGACCGTGCTGAGATCCCACTTGTGGACTGGAGCAGATACTGCTGGTCTCAACCTCCCCGCCCCTTTAAGGAAGGAACTTACTAGGGGGTCTTGAGATAACCGCCTCCCCAGACAGGCGGACAGGGCGGCCATATACATCTTCAAGGTGGCAACCGAGAGGCCCCTGTCAAGGCCGTCCTGAAGAAAGTCCAAGATCACACCTACTGGAGGATCCACGGAGTCCACTTCGTGCTCCTGGCACCAAGTTTTAAAGATGTTACCAATCCTCTGGTAACTTCTATTTGTAGCTTCTGAACGGGCACAGGAAATCGTCTTTAGGACGGCCTTTGAAAGTCCTCTATTCCTTAATAGGGACTGGTTAACTTCCAGGCTGTCAAGTTGAACCTCCTCAGATCCTGGCAGAGTAGCTCTCCTTGAGTTACCAGGTCTGGGAGGGGGGGAAGCCTCCAATAAATGCCTTGACTCATCCTCATGAGCTGGGCAAACCAAGTCCTTTTTGGCCAGAACGGGATTATGGCGATGCCCGAGACTTGGTCCTGTCTTATCTTCATCAATACCCTGGGTATGATGGGAACTGGAGGGAAGATGTAAATCAGCCTGAACCTCCATGGGATGGACAGGGCATCCACTGCCAAGGGGTTGTCCTCCTGATAGAGGGAACCGAAGGTCTGTACCTTGGCGTTGAGTCGGGTTGCCATAAGATCGACCTCTGGGAGACCCCATCTTTGGACGATCTGCTGGAATATTCCTGGATGAAGCGACCATTCTCCGGATACGGAAATACCCCGACTCAACTGATCCGCTACTATGTTCAGGGAGCCTCTGATGTGAACAGCGGATAGATGGGACAGGTTCTTTTCTGCCCATGAGAAGATTAGATTCGTGGTTCTTTGAAGGGCCCGGGATCTGGTACCGCCTTGTTTGTTTATATAGATGACCGTCGTCATATTGTCCGACCGGACTTTGACTGCCTTCCCCTTGAGGAGGGGGGCGAAGTGACACAAGGCAAGGTACACTGCCTGAAGTTCCTTCAGGTTGGATGACCCCTGTTCCGGATGAGCCCAAACGCCGTGTATAGTTTTGTCGTCCAAGTGGGCTCCCCATCCCTGATGGGATGCATCCGTTGTCAGCAGGACCCACTGTGGAGGGACCGTAGACCTTCCGTCTTTCAGGTGTATCCACCATCTGAGGGAAAGACGGGTAGCGGGAGAAAGGCAGATCTTCTTTTGCAGTCCCCGTGGCGACCTGTTCCAGGCGCTCAGCACTTCCCTCTGAAGGGGACGCAAATGCCATAAGGCCCAAGGAACCGCCCTGACTGAAGAGGACATCAGGCCTAGAACTCTCATGGCGGTCCGGATGGTTATTCGCCGAGTTCCAAATAGAAAGCGGGCAGCTGCCTCTATCTTGAGTTTCCTTGGGCCGGAAAGGTAGATCTGCATCTTCTGGGAATCCAGAATAAATCCGAGAAACTTCCTCCAGGTGGATGGCACCGTCTCGGATTTCTCCCAGTTGATCACCCATCCTAGTTTCTGAAGGAGGGATACAGCGATCTGAAGATGTTGGCGGAGTAGAGAAGTAGACTGAGCTTTTATGAGCCAGTCGTCTAAATATGGAACCACGAAGAGCCCCTCTAATCTTAGAGCGGCGGCGATGGGGGCGACCGTCTTGGTGAAGATGTACGGGGCTGACGATATGCCAAAGGGGAGGGCGGTAAACTGAAAATGCTCTCTGCGGCCAGCTATTTGAATAGCTATTCTTAGATATTTCCTGTGTGAGCAAAAAATAGGGACATGCAGGTAGGCATCCCTGAGATCTAGGGTCACCATTACTTCGTCCTGCTGGAGGAAGGATGTTACAGAATCTACGGTTTTCATATGGAATGGTTTTCCCCTTAGAAACCGATTGAGATACCTTAAATCTACTATCATTCTCCAGTCCCCAGATGGTTTGGGGACGAGGAAAACTGGAGAGTAGATACCGAGGCCTTCCTCCCGAGGGGGGACCCTCTCCAGGGCCCCCTTTGTCCTGTATTCCAAGACAGCTGCCTCTAGGATAGACTGCTGGGCAGCAGGCAGGATACGAGTGCTGGTGAAATGATCGCGGGGAGGCTGCTTGAATTCCAAGGCGTAGCCCTGGGCCACCACCCGCAAAGCCCAAGGATCTCTGATGATCTGATCCCACACACCGGCAAAGTGAGCCAGACGCCCACCTACCGCAAGATTGGCCGCAGAGAGCTGCGCACCCTCAAAAGGTAGGTTTACCCTTTGAATCATCCCTGGCGCGCCCCCTGCCCATACCTCTAGGTCGTATTCTGGACCTCCTCTGAGGTTGCCTGGATTGAGCTCCTCGCCCCCTACCTGGGGGAGGCCTTCTGCTTCTGGAGGCCTGCGGCAAGGTTCTGCCCTTGTCTTCGGCCAGACCCTCCATTAGATCGTCGAGGCTGCGCCCGAACACCTTGCCCGGCTGGAAGGGTAGACCGCACAGGGCGTATTTGGATGGTAAGTCCGCCCTCCAGGGACGGAGCCACAGTGGTCTTCTTGCGGCTGTGGTCTGAGCCATGGTTTTTGCTGACAGACGTAACTGTTGTCTGGATGACTCTCCCAGGTAATCTGCTGCTAGCTGAATAGAGGACATAGACGATAAGATCTCGTCTCTATCGACGCCAGTATCTATGTCTCGCTCCAGTTGCGTCAGCCGGGCACGTAGAAAATCCGCCACTTCGGTGGAGGCAATGGCCACAGAGGTCTGACCTGAAGCAGAAGAATACGCTTTTTTAAGTGTGGAGTCTATTCTTCTATCCAAGAGGTCCTGTAAGTTAGAGCCGTCTTCAAGAGGCACAATGGTACGTTTGGACATCCTGGCTACCGCCAGGTCTACTTTTGGGGGTGGCCCCCAGGAGGACAGCTGGACAGGATCCACCGGATACAGATTCTTAAATACCCTGGAGGCCACATGAGTCTTCTCAGGAAATTTCCACTCCTGCTCCATAATGGCCATTAATGCCGCATCTACCTGAAAGGCCCTCTGCCCTTCAGCGGTAGAAGCGGAGGCTTCCCCCAAGTCATCCAGGCCCCTTGACCGGATGGCCTTCAGCAAACTGGTTGTTTTGTCCCATGAAAATATGGGTTTGCTGGCCACGCTCGACTGCACCACGGATGGGCAGGAGTCATCCTCCATCTGCAGTCTTTCCAGGGAGGTGGGAGAAGCAGAGCGCCCTTCTGTCCGCTGCTTCTTGGAGAGCTGGGTGATGGACACACGGATGTCCTTTAGCGACTCCTCCTACAAAAAAGGGAGGAGGAGCTTACCAGAAGTGGGGAAACCATCTTTCCTCTTGTTCTCTGCACTGTACTCACCATATACTCCTTCATCCATATTACCATGTCCCTGGGGGAGGGCTCATCAGCAGGAGGCCCTCTGCAGGACCGACAACGTGACCAATCGTATCCTGGAATATAGAGGTTAATTAGCAACCTCCTACTGCAGAGAGCCCCTACCCCAGATCACACTTACCATCAGGTAAGGGAATATCGCAATCCCGGCAGGAAAAATGCTTTCTTTTGGCCGAGGATTTCCTCCTCTCCTGGTCCCCAGGAGGGGTGGTGGAAGAGGACATGGTAGCGGAATAGCGACCGCTATGTTCACCTAAATAGATTTAGTGTATGAGAGGAGTAACATACATGAAACACAATAATGGTTTCTTACCAGGCGTTGGAAGAACGGCTTAGACCAGGATTTGTCAAAAGCTCAGCTGCCACCAGCGAAGTGCAAACCAACTGCAAACTGCACCAAACATAAGCCCCACTAGTGGGAAAACTAGGAAGGCAAGGACTGAGTGTCCTGCCCTCCCTTTTGAGCTGGCCGCCGAAAAAAAGGGGGCGGGACCGCCCAAAACCCCGCCCCTTCCCGCTTCCCAACCCCCCCAAAGCCCCTGAACAAGAATTGTTCTATCTGGGGGGGGGGGGGGTATTGGGGCCAGGGGACTGCCTTACCCTGCCCCAGACTAGCTCCTTTTCGGAGCTATAGTAAAATATTTTCGGCCGCCGCGAACCGGAAGTGTGGCGCCGGAAGTGTGCGCAAGTTTTCCCTCCCCGTCCAGGAACGAGGGAGCCGGCCGAAGGTTCCGGCCCCTACCCGTTCGCAGAGCCGACGGCAGAAGCCGAAGCTTCCGCATGAAGCGCCGACCCTAGAAGTAAGTCAGTGGACGGGGGGGGGGGGGGGGGGAAGGAGAAAGACCCTGCTGACACCCCTGCCTTCTCTCCAGGTCAGGAGCCCCAGCGAGGGACAGGACTCAGGATCAGGTAAGTGATCCACAGAGCCCTATAGGAGGACACCAAGTCCTCCCCACCTGTCCACACACAGGACAGAAAAAAACACGCAGGGGGAGGGGTGTGGTGCCCTCATATAGGGTCCAGCCAGGTGTTAAGTCTGGCTAATTAAAAATTCCGCCTGTCCTACCAGCACACAGGGGCAGAAAATACCCCATATTGTGCCGCCGGTGGGACGCAAGGGAATAGCCTTTCTTAACGCTATTCCGATGTGGCAGTCCTGAAAAAAGGATTCTAATGACAGAATCCCATTTGGTACTTTCCATAGTAGAAGTGAGGATCTGAATGCTGTGATCCACACCAACACAAGGATGAGTTTCTGAGCTACATTACTAGGCAGTGGTGAAACTTTGAGTTGTAATAGGGAAAAATACATAGCCATGCCCTTATACTACAATATATTGTACTAGCAATAAAGTGATCACATATTTAAGTAAAAGGAGAAAGAAGAGTAAAAAAAAAAAACCTGTGGAAAAAGGTTTTAAGGATAAGGCAGTCAAATGGATATTTAAATTTCAAAGCAATAAACATAAAGGTATACAAAATATATGAGCAAAAAGGTAATTGCCTCTATATATGAATGCTTTAATCTTAATGCAATACATCAGAATTACAATATGGATCTTACTGGATTCCTTGTGCTTGAGGAGCAGAGTAATATTCATAATGCTGCTTTTAATATCATTCTCAATCGCTAAAAAATGTGCTCCCTTAGCAGAATATCCATCACCTTTTGTTAGTCCCCAAATAAAGTACAAGATATAGAGTATCTAATTCTGCAGTTCATCTCCAGAACAAAGCAAGGAGTACATTCTTTTATGAGTCCATTATTATTTTTTATCTGTAGGACTACAGCGAAAATGATTTACCAGCATTGAATAATTCATCTGCTGATGGAGTGGACCGTATGTATGATTCCTCACTGATTGCTTTGCAGATGGGAAGGGCTGCGGATCCTTTTAATGAGATTCGGAGGGATGAATATGGAAAAAAAAAAACTAAAATCTCAAATTACTTCTGCCTAGAATAATAGTTTATTTCTTTCATTATACTTTGCATGTAAAAAGAGTTCATAGCAAAATGTAGAATAAAAGTGATATTTTTTTAAGATTGGAATAACATACTATAATATATCCAGGATCTTAGAGCAAATATATACACTACTTGGGTTGCATTGCTACTGCATAGTATGCTTTGTTTGAGAATAAAGGTAAGATTGCCTTCAGAAACATGTCAACGTGAAGCACACCGCAATATTACACTGCGGTCTTGCAATTCCGGAACATACTGATTTTGTACTAGGAGAACTAGTCAGATCAAAATTAAGGCCTCTGCCCATAGCAAACAATTTGCTATTTTTTCTAGTAGGTTATATATAAAATAAGTGATTTAATGGGTAGAGATGTCATAAGAAGTTGAAATCTCTGCAAAGTCTTGCTGGGCAATCTGGTCTGTGATGGTATAAGGCCCCCCAATGGACTACCGAACACATTGGCAAGCAGTGTTCATTGAAGGCACACGGATCCCCATAGACTATAATGGGGTCCGTGTGCTTGCCACAAGATCTCCCCACAGAACATGCGGACAGGAAAGTACTTCACAATTTCCTTTCCTGTCCACTAGACTTGTGTGGAGATCTCACGGCAAGCACACCGATCCCATTATAGTCTATAGCAGGGGTCAGCAACCTTCGGCACTCCAGGTGTTGTGAAACTACAACTCCCAACATGTTCCATTCACTTCCATGGGAGTTATAACAGCAGAGCAAGTATGCATGCTGGGAGTTGTAGTTTTACAACAGCTGGAGAGCCGAAGGTTGCCTACCCCTGGTCTATGGGGTCCGCGTGCTTTCACTGCACACTGCTTGCAAATGCATTTGGTAATCCGTTTGAGGGGGCCCCATGCGGACTCCCAGAATGGATTGCTAAAGTAGATGTGAACCAAGGGTAAGCCTGCATGGTGTCCTATTAGTTTTTCTGCTGCTAATAGCCCCATTATTGCAGCAGCACATTTTTCATTTCTCTTTGAGCCAGAGGGAATGTACAATATACAGAAGTCTCCTCCTTCCATTATTAGGGGGCGTTCACACTACCATTGGATTCCATCAGCAGTGGCTATTGTCCGTACAAGATTTTAGCAATGACACTAGCTGGTCCGTCTGAAATTTCCATTCATTTCAATGGGATTTTATCCTGTGTCTGTTAGTGTCCATTTGTATCCGTTTACACCCATGTCCGAGATTATTGTGCTCTGCCGGTAATCTAGCTGCTCTTTCCTGCTCTGCTGCAAACACTGACGCTTATCTTGTGCATTGACCACTGTCTTTCTCCTGACTACTTTATTTGCCGCTTCCTCCAACACTGACGCTCATCTTGTGCATTGACCACTGTCTTCCTCCTGACTATGTTACCAGCTTTGCAAGTAAGTCACCTTCCAAGTAGTAGCAACTTTAGGGTAAGTTCACACGGAGTAAAATGGAGTGTAATTTGGAGCGTATACGGAGCGTATACGGAGCGTTTACGTAAACGCTCCGTAAACGCTCCGTATACGCTCCGTAAACGCTCCGTAAACGCTCCGTAAACGCTCCAAATTACACTCCATTTTACTCCGTGTGAACTCCCACTAAGACTCTGAACCAGACCCAGACCATTACAGAATTCGCTTTTCCTTCTACACCAGACAAGTGATATAGATGGTAATAGTTGTGGCACATCTCAGGTGCACAGGCCTTTTTTGGATCAAAGATGCACCACTTCCCTTTTTGTGCGCTTTTTATGAAGGTGTGTAGGGAGTTCTGCAATGCAGATTGGTATAACGCCTCCACAACAAATTTACTATAACTCGCTTCTGACATGAATTATATAGGAAACTTATCCTCTAAATAATTCAGGCACATTAGTGCCAACAGGGGGATGAATTAAGACATAGAAAATTCCCTCCATTTTTGGGATAAAAAAAAAAAAAGGTTTAACATTTATTGAGCCAAAGCCAGAAGTGGATCCAGCAGAATAGAGAAGTATAAGTCATTAGAGATGAGCGAACAGTGTTCTATCGAACACATGTTCGATCGGATATCAGGGTGTTCGCCATGTTCGAATCGAATCGAACACCACGTGGTAAAGTGCGCCAAAATTCGATTCCCCTCCCACCTTCCCTGGCGCCTTTTTTGCACCAATAACAGCGCAGGGGAGGTGGGACAGGAACTACGACACTGGGGGCATTGAAAAAAATTGGAAAAAGTCATTGGCTGCCGAAATCAGGTGACCTCCATTTTAGACGAATAGTGGATTTCAAATCCGGGTCATATGAGAATGTGAACTTTGTGACTATGAGACAGGGATAGCTGTACAGGCAGGGATAGCTAGGGATAACCTTTATTTAGGGGGGAATGTTATTAAAAATAACTTTTTGGGGCTCTATCGGGTGTGTAATTGTGATTTTTGTGAGATAAACTTTTTCCCATAGGGATGCATTGGCCAGCGCTGATTGGCCGAATTCCGTACTCTGGCCAATCAGTGCTGGCCAATGCATTCTATTAGCTTGATGAAGCAGAGTGTGCACAAGGGTTCAAGCGCACCCTCGGCTCTGATGTAGCAGAGCCGAGGCTGCACAAGGGTTCAAGCGCACCCTCGGCTCTGATGTAGGAGAGCCGAGGGTGCACTTGAACCCTTGTGCACCCTCAGCTCTGCTACATCAGAGCCGAGGGTGCGCTTGAACCCTTGTGCACACTCTGCTTCATCAAGCTAATAGAATGCATTGGCCAGCGCTGATTGGCCAATGTATTCTATTAGCCTGATGAAGTAGAGCTGAATGTGTGTGCTAAGCACACACATTCAGCTCTACTTCATCGGGCTAATAGAATGCATTGGCCAGCGCTGATTGGCCAGAGTACGGAACTCGACCAATCAGCGCTGGCTCTGCTGGAGGAGGCGGAGTCTAAGATCGCTCCACACCAGTCTCCATTCAGGTCCGACCTTAGACTCCGCCTCCTCCGGCAGAGCCAGCGCTGATTGGCCGAAGGCTGGCCAATGCATTCCTATGCGAATGCAGAGACTTAGCAGTGCTGAGTCAGTTTTGCTCAACTACACATCTGATGCACACTCGGCACTGCTACATCAGATGTAGCAATCTGATGTAGCAGAGCCGAGGGTGCACTAGAACCCCTGTGCAAACTCAGTTCACGCTAATAGAATGCATTGGCCAGCGCTGATTGGCCAATGCATTCTATTAGCCCGATGAAGTAGAGCTGAATGTGTGTGCTAAGCACACACATTCAGCACTGCTTCATCACGCCAATACAATGCATTAGCCAGTGCTGATTGGCCAGAGTACGGAATTCGGCCAATCAGCGCTGGCTCTGCTGGAGGAGGCGGAGTCTAAGATCGCTCCACACCAGTCTCCATTCAGGTCCGACCTTAGACTCCGCCTCCTCCAGCAGAGCCAGCGCTGATTGGCCGAATTCCGTACTCTGGCCAATCAGCACTGGCTAATGCATTGTATTGGCTTGATGAAGCAGTGCTGAATGTGTGTGCTTAGCACACACATTCAGCTCTACTTCATCGGGCTAATAGAATGCATTGGCCAATCAGCGCTGGCCAATGCATTCTATTAGCGTGAACTGAGTTTGCACAGGGGTTCTAGTGCACCCTCGGCTCTGCTACATCAGATTGCTACATCTGATGTAGCAGTGCCGAGTGTGCATCAGATGTGTAGTTGAGCAAAACTGACTCAGCACTGCTAAGTCTGCATTCGCATAGGAATGCATTGGCCAGCCTTCGGCCAATCAGCGCTGGCTCTGCCGGAGGAGGCGGAGTCTAAGGTCGGACCTGAATGGAGACTGGTGTGGAGCGATCTTAGACTCCGCCTCCTCCAGCAGAGCCAGCGCTGATTGGCCGAATTCCGTACTGTGGCCAATCAGCACTGGCTAATGCATTGTATTGGCTTGATGAAGCAGTGCTGAATGTGTGTGCTTAGCACACACATTCAGCTCTACTTCATCGGGCTAATAGAATGCATTGGCCAGCGCTGATTGGCCGAATTCCGTACTCTGGCCAATCAGCACTGGCTAATGCATTGTATTGGCTTGATGAAGCAGTGCTGAATGTGTGTGCTTAGCACACACATTCAGCTCTACTTCATCGGGCTAATAGAATGCATTGGCCAATCAGCGCTGGCCAATGCATTCTATTAGCGTGAACTGAGTTTGCACAGGGGTTCTAGTGCACCCTCGGCTCTGCTACATCAGATTGCTACATCTGATGTAGCAGTGCCGAGTGTGCATCAGATGTGTAGTTGAGCAAAACTGACTCAGCACTGCTAAGTCTGCATTCGCATAGGAATGCATTGGCCAGCCTTCGGCCAATCAGCGCTGGCTCTGCCGGAGGAGGCGGAGTCTAAGGTCGGACCTGAATGGAGACTGGTGTGGAGCTATCTTAGACTCCGCCTCCTCCAGCAGAGCCAGCGCTGATTGGTCGAGTTCCGTACTCTGGCCAATCAGCACTGGCCAATGCATTTCTATGGGGAAAAGTTAGCTTGCGAAAATCGCAAACTGACAGGGATTTCCATGAAATAAAGTGACTTTTATGCCCCCAGACATGCTTCCCCTGCTGTCCCAGTGTCATTCCAGGGTGTTGGTATCATTTCCTGGGGTGTCATAGTGGACTTGGTGACCCTCCAGACACGAATTTGGGTTTCCCCCTTAACGAGTTTATGTTCCCCATAGACTATAATGGGGTTCGAAACCCATTCGAACACTCGAACAGTGAGCGGCTGTTCGAATCGAATTTCGAACCTCGAACATTTTAGTGTTCGCTCATCTCTATAAGTCATCCATTTATATGTATAATTTCTTTCGAATAACTTCTGGTTTTGTTTCACAAAATTGGTGCATTTCTCTAAAAATGCTATGTCTAAAACTACAATAAGACCGGGGACACACAGGGAATAATTACAGAGGATTAGCCGTGGCAAACCCATCAGCGGCTAACCAGCTGTGATCTACAGAAGCAACATGGTGAGTGAGATCTTACGCAACTGCTATGAAAAACGGACAGCTCAAAGTCACCTATGCTGCAGTTTTTAATCTTTGTAATCCAAAGACTAACTTAGGCTGGGGCCACACATGGTGAAAACAGAAAAAAAGTAGCGTTTTAAAGTCACAGCAAAGTGGATGGGATTTTAGCAAATCCCATCCCTACTTTGTGGTTAAATATGCGCAGTGGACACACTGCGATTTACAAAACCTAAGTATGTGATGTCAGAGATAGATACTTTGTAACTAAATGGACTGAGTGAAGATAAGGAGGAAGAGAGCAGTCTAATAAGCAGAGAAGGAAACAAATTAAAGGGGCTCTATCAGCAAAATCATGCTGATAGAGCCCCACATATGTGTGAATAACCTTTAAAAAGACTATTCAGGCACCGCTAATCTTATTTTACATATATGTAAATCATAGCTATCGTGCACGTTGGGCAGTGATGTACGATCTGACTTCATCTTCTGGCACGCCGCCTTCTTTCGGCGACGCCCTCCGGTCCTGGCTCTTCCGTGGCTTCGTCGTCTTCTGGCGTTTCAAATCTGATTGGTTCAAATCCAGTGTGTGCGCAGTAGTGCTCTCTCCGGAGCTACTGCGGACGCTCCGGTGCCATTTTTCTCAATGACAGTGTGCACGAGCCGGATTTGAACCAATCGGATTTGAACCTGTCGGAAGAAGACGACATTGAAGCCGGAGAAGGTCTAGGACCGGAGGGCGTCACCGAAAGAAGAGGAAGGCGTGCCAGAAGATGACGTCAGATCGTGCATCACCGCCCACCGCGCACGATAGGTATGATTTACATATGTTTTTATAGTTTTAGTTTAAAATGGGGGGGTTTAAAATAAGATTAGTGGTGCCTGAATAGCTTTTTTAAAGGCTATTCACGCATATGTGGGGCTCATACAGCATAATTTTGCTGATAGAGCCCCTTTAAAGGGATTCTACCATTAAAACCTTTTTCTTTTTTTTTTTTTCTCCTCCCTAACATGTCGGAATAGCCTTAAGAAAGGCTATTCTTTTCCTACCTTTAGATATCTTCTCCACACCACCATTCAGTTAAAATCCTGTTTTCCACCGGTATGCAAATGAGTTCTCTCGCAGCACTGGGGGCATCTCCAATGCTGTGAAAATGCTGGGTACACGGCAATTTTCTTGTGGCCGGCGGGCATGCGCAGTTGGCTTTGCACCAAGGCCTAGAAGTTTGAAGCCAACCCCCGGAAGAAGATGCGGTGAAGATCCCGTTCCTGAAGAAGATGGAGGTGACGCTGGAGAGCTCTCTTGAAGCATAGAGGACGCCCTCAGTGCTGTTTGACTGCTGGGGCCCGCCCCCAGTGCTGTTTGACTGCTGGGGCCCGCCCCCAGTGCTGCGAGAGAACTCATTTGTATACCGGTGGAAACCGTGATTTTTAACCGAACGGTGGGGCGGAGAAGACATCTAAAGGTAGGAGAAGAAGCCTTTCTTAAGGCTATTCCCACATGTTAGGGAGGAAAAAAAAGATTTTTAATGGTAGAATCCCTTTAATATTGGATATGAAAACAATATTCATTTATAATTGTAGGTACACTTTAATATGTAAATGGAGAAGAGGATGGTATGTAAAATAAAGTAGTGTTGAAAGCTGAAACTGCAGATTTAGTAGTGTTATACTGGCACCAGCAATAGCTTTTAAAGCTTTCATATACATATCTATTTCTCTAATAAAAATCTATATAAAGTATATATGCACCGCCTCCAGATCACACTATGTGAATATACAATTCATGCTTGTTAATAGAAAATCCCATGGAGGAAAAAGCTAGAGCCTCGCCAGTGAAAGGAGACTGAGGCTCGTACTCCAATAGTCTATTGACAGAGTTCTAATCAATTTGTGTGCATTTACATTTTCCGGACTTACTTATTAGATGTCATTTTTTGCAAACATTTGTAAGAGGATTGTTTTGCATTGTGTATTATCTCTTCATTTTGCATGACTTTTAATGATATAATATAGAAGCACATCATTCACGGTTTGCTCCCCAGACTCGTCCTGACTTTGCCGCTAGCCATTGTACATTTTTACTTTATACTGCCTCATTTGACAAGATGATTTCTCTGTTCACTTGCTTCCTTTCTTCTGCAAGGCATTGTGAAGTTGTGACTGACATGCTAAATATATCAAAACTCTAGCATTGTTCCCTAAGAAAAAATGTTGCATTGCTAGAACACTGATCTCCAACAATTATCACTGGCTTGACATAAAATGAAATTCTCAATATACAACAAATTATTGTGCAAGTCTGGCAGAATTTGGTGGACCTTGGTCACAGACCCATGACGTTACCCAAACTGGGCTATAAGTTTGAAGAGGTTGTCCAGGTAAATCTTTAATATTTGAAATAGGCCAGGGGGGAGGTGTAAAAAAAAACAAACAAAAATTATTAAATATTAAATGCTCCACAGTAGCCCCCTCCCCACTTACATACACACACACACACATACACACACACACACACATATATATATATATATATATATATATATATATACACACACACACACACACATACATACGCGCACACACACACAAATATATACACACACACACACTTATATTTACCTGAAGTCCTATGAAGAGCCACCAGGCGTCCTCCTTTTGATTTTGGGCACTGATAACTTACATCAATGTGCCCACGCTGGGGCAGAGGTCACACTCTGCAGACATTGTAGGCTGCAGTCGCATTTTCACATACAGCTGAAAGAAGGGATTGCTCACTAATGGGAAATTCTGTATTGAATTCCCTGTTAGTGGGCGATGACAAGTGTGCCAGCAGAAGAGGGCTCTTTGTGCCCTCTCTGGCATGTGTGCCATAGATTCACCATCATGCCCCTAGGAGCCTCATTATAGGTGCATCCCTGCCCAGTGGGCTGGAAGATTGTCCTCAATAGGCCATATGTGGCCCGCGGGCTGTAATTTGAGGACCCCTGATATAGGTCAATTTCAGTTTTGGACCTGACCATGAGTTGCAACCATTGCCATAACAAATATTAGCTAATATATTAGCAAATTTTCAGATATTCACTTGCTCGTCACAACTCAGCCACTTTCACTTCCATTGGAGCTAATGGAAAAAAACTCTACACTGCAGTCTCCAACCACATTACATATGCAGCAGCCAAGGCCACCATGTAGTCTCAACCTAAGAGATAGGAGCCATCCTGGTCATCATTAGCCCTAGACTAAACAGAGGATTCCTGCCAATAATGTCAGTTTTCAGAAGTCTATTGATTGGCTTACAATCTATTTTTGAATGTTCCTTCTGAGGCCTGTTTCACATCTGCTTTCACATGTGGACCATCCGAGCGGAATACCGAACGCATTAAAAAGCGGTTAGCAAAGAAAGCACAAGGACCCCATAGACAAGCAGTACAGCCCCATTGTTTAGAAAGCCGCTGACAGGCAGTACAGCTCCATTGATTATAATGCCACTAACAAGCAGTACAGCCCCATTGATTATAATGCCACTGACAGGCAGGACAGTCCCTTTGATTACCAGAAAACTAACTCACCAGTTCCCTGATGTTTTGGTGAAATCAGTGGTACTCCACTTGCTGCAAGAGTCATTAAAAAGAACATTTATGAACTGTATAATATCTGTAGAGAAATTGATGGGACCATCCCTGCTCAGTGGCATTGAAATCAATTAAATCAATCATATCCAAAGAAGAGACTCCACCAAATAGATTTCAACCATCTGTAGACAGCTGTCTTAGAGTTACCCCTTCCTCTAGAGATGTCAGCCAGTTTAGTCACATTGCTAATGATGCATAGCGTCTTAATTAGAGATGAGCGAGTAGTGACCACTCCCTCCTGTTAGAAATTCTCTCATCCCTTGGTATCTCAGACCTGGCCCATTCCTGGATCTCCTCATACCTTACCGACCACACATTCAGCGTCTCCCACTCGCACACCACCTCCTCACCTCGCCCTCTCTCTGTAGGTGTCCCCCAGGGCTCCGTCCTAGGGCCCCTCCTGTTCTCCATCTACACCCTTGGCCTGGGCCAACTCATAGAATCTCATGGCTTTCAGTACCACTGCTATGCCGATGACACCCAAATATACATCCCTGGACCAGACATTACCTCCCTGCTGGCCAGAGTTCCAGATTGTTTAGCAGCTGTAGCCTCCTTCCTCTCCTCCCGCTTTCTCAAACTCAACATGGAGAAAACAGAGTTTATCATCTTCAGCCCATCCTGTATGGCCCCTCCACCTGACCCATCTATCAAAGTTAATGGAACCACAATTACCCCTGTCCCACAGGCCCAATGCCTTGGAGTAACCCTGGACTCTGACCTATCCTTCAAGCCACATATTCAAGCCCTCAACACCTCCTGCCGCCTCCAGCTCAAGAACATCCACCGAATTCGCCCCTTCCTCACCCAGGAAACTACCAAGATGCTCGTCCAGGCCCTCATAATCTCCCGCTTAGACTACTGCAACACCCTTCTCCATGGCCTCCCAGCCAACACCCTCGCCCCCCTCCAGTCCACCTGAAACTGCGCTGCTCGCTTAATCCACCTCACCCCCTGATCCTCCTCAGCTGCTCCCCTCTGCCAGTCCCTCCACTGGCTACCTATAGCCCAGCGAATTGAGTTCAAGCTACTAACGCTAACATACAAAGCCATCCACAACCTGTCCCCTCCATATATCTCTAAACTAATCTCCCGCTACCTGCCCACACGTAACCTCAGATCCTCCAATGACCTCCTACTCTGCTCTGCTCTCATCCACTCCTCACAAAACCATCTCCAAGATTTCTCTCGTGCATCCCCCATACTCTGGAACTCCTTGCCACGACACATAAGACTGACCCCCACAATCACAGGCTTCAAGAAGGCCCTGAAGACTCACCTATTCATGAAGGCCTACAACCCCCAATAACACTATCACCACACCACCATCTGTACAGTCTCCCCCCTCTCCTTCTGTCTCTACCCCCCTCTTCCCTCATAGATTGTAAGCCCTCGCGGGCAGGGCCCTCTGCCCCACTGTGCCAGTCGGTCATTGTTAGTATTATATCTACCTGTGTATTCTGTCTACTGTATGTAACCCCCAAATTGTATGTAACCCCCAAATGTAAAGCACCATGGAATTAATGGTGCTATATAAATAAATAAATAATAATAATAATAATAATAATAGTGAAATATTCGAGATTCGAGATTCAAGATTCGTTTCGAGTAGAGCCTCAATATTCGACTACTCAATCGAATATTGAATCCCATTATAGTCTATGGGGAAAAAATGCTCGTTTCAGGGGAAACCACTATTCGACTAAAGGAGAGTCACCAAGTCCACGAGTAGCAGGAGGAGAGTGTTTAGGAGGAGCGCTGTGCAGTTAATGCGCACGCACACCATTATAGTCTATGGGGTCTGTGCGCTTTAACTGCACAGCGCTTGCAGTTGCGCTGATATTCCATTGGGGGGGTCTTCCTGCGGACTACTTCCGGACAGGAGGCAAGCGCTAAAGTGAACTGGCCCTTACTCATCCTGCAGAACCAGCATTGATTGGCCGAATGCTATACACTGTATAGCATTCGGCCAATCAACGCTGGTTCTGCCGGAGGTTCGTTTGTGAGGAGGCCACAATGGAGACTGTTGTGGTCCGATCTTATACTCCTCCTCACAGATGAGCCTCCGGCAGAACCAGCATTGATTGGCCGAATACTGTACACTGGCCAATCAACGCTGGTCAATGCATTCCTATGAGAAAAAGTCAGCTCCTGCATAAACACAAGCTGCCAGCAATCCCAACTATCAAGGACGAGCCTACTGCAGAACCAGCGTTGATTTGCCAAATGCTATACATACAATACAATGCTATACAACGCTGGTTCTGAATTGGATCTTTACTACGAATAATGATAGTATTCGAACGAGTACGAGTATTTTGAATACCGTAGCATTCGTTTGAATATCTACTTGATCAAATACTACTCGCTCATCTCTAGTCATAATGGTATGTGACCTACATGACCACTGAGGTCCAGTCACAGACCTCAGTGGTCCCTGATGTAATCTATGGAGGGCAGACGAACCCAGGAGAGGTGAGTAACATTGTTCATTGTGTTTGATCACCTCCTTTGGGCATCTGCTTATTATACTCTGACATCCTTTGCCTAAAGAAACTTTGAGAACCACTGATGTAGCCTAACCAATAGAGATGAGCGAACACTAAAATGTTCGAGGTTCGATATTCGATTCGAACAGCCGCTCACTGTTCGAGTGTTCGAATGGGTTTCGAACCCCATTAAAGTCTATGGGGAACATATACTCGTTAAGGGGGAAACCCAAATCCGTGTCTGGAGGGTCACCAAGTCCACTATGACACCCCAGGAAATGATACCAACACCCTGGAATGACACTGGGACAGCAGGGGAAGCATGTCTGGGGGCATAAAAGTCACTTTATTTCATGGAAATCCCTGTCAGTTTGCGATTTTCGCAAGCTAACTTTTCCCCATAGAAATGCATTGGCCAGTGCTGATTGGACAGAGTACGGAACTCGACCAATCAGCGCTGGCTCTGCTGGAGGAGGTGGAGTCTAAGATCGCTCCACACCAGTCTCCATTCAGGTCCGACCTTAGACTCCGCCTCCTCCGGCAGAGCCAGCGCTGATTGGCCGAAGGCTGGCCAATGCATTCCTATGCGAATGCAGAGACTTAGCAGTGCTGAGCCAGTTCTGCTCAACTACACATCTGATGCACACTCAGCACTGCTACATCAGATGTAGCAATCTGATGTAGCAGAGCCGAGGGTGCACTAGAACCCCTGTGCAAACTCAGTTCACGCTAATAGAATGCATTGGCCAGCGCTGATTGGCCAATGCATTCTATTAGCCCGATGAAGTAGAGCTGAATGTGTATGCTAAGCACACACATTCAGCTCTACTTCATCGGGCTAATAGAATGCATTGGCCAGCGCTGATTGGCCAGAGTACGGAACTCGACCAATCAGCGCTGGCTCTGCTGGAGGAGGCAGAGTCTAAGATCGCTCCACACCAGTCTCCATTCTGGTCCGACCTTAGACTCCGCCTCCTCCAGCAGAGCCAGCGCTGATTGGCCGAATTCCGTACTCTGGCCAATCAGTGCTGGCCAATGCATTCTATTGGCGTGATGAAGCAGTGCTGAATGTGTGTGTTTAGCTCAACTACACCGGTGGAGTAGTTGAGCTAAGCACACAGATTCAGCTCTGCTTCAATCAGCGCTGGCCAATGCATTCTATTAGCTTGATGAAGCAGAGTGTGCACAAGGGTTCAAGCACACACTCGGCTCTGATGTAGCAGAGCCGAGGCTGCACAAGGGTTCAAGCGCACCCTCGGCTCTGATGTAGCAGAGCCGAGGGTGCACTTGAACCCTTGTGCACCCTCGGCTCTGCTACATCAGAGCCAAGGGTGCACTTGAACCCTTGTGCACACTTGGCTCTGCTACATCAGAGTTGATGGTGCGCTTGAAGCCTTGTGCACACTCTGCTTCATCAAGCTAATAGAATGCATTGGCCAGCGCTGATTGAAGCAGAGCTGAATCTGTGTGCTTAGCTCAACTACTCCACCGGTGTAGTTGAGCTAAACACACACATTCAGCACTGCTTCATCACGCCAATACAATGCATTAGCCAGTGCTGATTGGCCAGAGTACGGAATTCGGCCAATCAGCGCTGGCTCGGCTGGAGGAGGCGGAGTCTAAGGTCGGACCAGAATGGAGACTGGTGTGGAGCAATCTTAGACTCCGCCTCCTCCAGCAGAGCCAGCGCTGATTGGCCGAATTCCGTACTCTGGCCAATCAGCGCTGGCCAGTGCATTCTATTGGCGTGATGAAGCAGTGCTGAATGTGTGTGCTTAGCTCAACTACGCAGGTGGAGTAGAAAGATATTATTTTCAGAATATGTCATCCCAGCTCAAGGCTGATCAACACTGAGCTGGGCTGACAGTCTGAAAATAGTAATGTCAATTCTGGTCTCAAATCAATTTTTCTTATTTATTAACATGGCAATGTTAACAACTCATTGTTTAAATATGGAATAGTTGGTTAGTAGAGATGAGCGAACAGTGTTCTATCGAACACATGTTCGATCGGATATCAGGGTGTTCGCCATGTTCGAATCGAATCGAACACCGCGTGGTAAAGTGCGCCAAAATTCGATTCCCCTCCCACCTTCCCTGGCGCCTTTTTTGCACCAATAACAGCGCAGGGGAGGTGGGACAGGAACTACGACACCGGGGGCATTGAAAAAAATTGGAAAAAGTCATTGGCTGCCGAAATCAGGTGACCTCCATTTTAGACGAATAGTGGATTTCAAATCCGGGTCATATGAGAATGTGAACTTTGTGACTATGAGACAGGGATAGCTGTACAGGCAGGGATAGCTAGGGATAACCTTTATTTAGAATATAACATAATGCAGGGAAAGGTATGAGGAAAAAAACACAGCTCTACGTGCAAAAAAATATATGTCTGCAGCAATGGAGATAACGCACTCACGTAAATTCTGGAGGAGGTTGAGTTTGCCCGGAAGATTCCCTTTCGGCTAGGGTGATTGCAATCCACACGTTCAGAAGTAAAATTCCAGCAAAAACAAAGCTCCTTGGTTAAAACTTAGCGTTTATTGATTGTAGACGAAATTCATAAAATTATATTCATTTGTGTGATGAGACACACTAAGTACATGCAATCGATGGACAGACAGCTGACGCGTTTCGAACACAAACAGTGTTCTTAGTCATAGCTAAATGCATGTTGCCACAGTGCTCAATATATATAGCCCAAAGTATAGAGTGATAACACCTGCAGCTTAAGGTCAAGATAGATTGGACCCCCAGCACTACCATGCCAGTAAACATTCACATGGAATGACACAAAAGAAATATAAAACAAACAAGAAAAAAATAAAATAAAACCCAACGATTGTTGTGATGAATATAAATCACATTAAAACATTATGAAATAATCCAGGAGACACAGAGTAAAGTAATATATCAACGAGTCAAACATAGAAGAAAACAGACAAAGGGTTAAATAACCTATGATGGAATGAACCAGCTTGAAAGCCATACTGCATGTTAAGTGAAAATCACCTTTAAAATGAAATCACCATATCCCCAGACAAGGTAAGTATACACATGTATAAAATTAATATTTTATGTCAACGGAGAAAGAATGGTATACATACCGTCACCAAATTGCAAGGAATGACAACCAATCCAATCAAGGAGAGAATACTGGCAAGTCTTGCCCATACTAAAGATGGCAATGCGGGCATCAAGATAATGATGCGCATGCTCCATTTTTGAATGTGTGTAACTTTAACCAATAGAGGCTGCAGCACATACCACATAGCTAGAGAGAACACAGAAAGACCCATGCAACTCAAGAGATGCATGAATCAGATGACAAGAGGTAAGTATATAAAGTATTTGAAATCTATGTAGAGTATCAGAGCAAGCAGATAATGTTAAACACATGTAGTATACACTGTGTTGAAAAAGACATACTATAGCCCGACCACAGGGAAAGGCAACAATGTAGCTGAAGTAAACGTTACTAGCAAATCTTTGGCCCATAATAAAGATGGTGATACAAATATGAAAGTAATGTTGCATATGCTCAAATTTTCAATGTGTATAACTTTGATAATGTAATGTTTGCTCTGATACTCTACATAGATTTCAAATACTTTATATACTTACCTCTTGTCATCTGATTCATGCGTCTCTTGAGTTGCATGGGTCTTTCTGTGTTCTCTCTAGCTATGTGGTATGTGCTGCAGCCTCTATTGGTTAAAGTTACACACATTCAAAAATGGAGCATGCGCATCATTATCTTGATGCCCGCATTGCCATCTTTAGTATGGGCAAGACTTGCCAGTATTCTCTCCTTGATTGGATTGGTTGTCATTCCTTGCAATTTGGTGACGGTATGTATACCATTCTTTCTCCGTTGACATAAAATATTAATTTTATACATGTGTATACTTACCTTGTCTGGGGATATGGTGATTTCATTTTAAAGGTGATTTTCACTTAACATGCAGTATGGCTTTCAAGCTGGTTCATTCCATCATAGGTTATTTAACCCTTTGTCTGTTTTCTTCTATGTTTGACTCGTTGATATATTACTTTACTCTGTGTCTCCTGGATTATTTCATAATGTTTTAATGTGATTTATATTCATCACAACAATCGTTGGGTTTTATTTTATTTTTTTCTTGTTTGTTTTATATTTCTTTTGTGTCATTCCATGTGAATGTTTACTGGCATGGTAGTGCTGGGGGTCCAATCTATCTTGACCTTAAGCTGCAGGTGTTATCACTCTATACTTTGGGCTATATATATTGAGCACTGTGGCAACATGCATTTAGCTATGACTAAGAACACTGTTTGTGTTCGAAACGCGTCAGCTGTCTGTCCATCGATTGCATGTACTTAGTGTGTCTCATCACACAAATGAATATAATTTTATGAATTTCGTCTACAATCAATAAACGCTAAGTTTTAACCAAGGAGCTTTGTTTTTGTCTAAAGTTCAAGACATACACAATGCGTTTCGGGCTTCTAACTTCCCTTTCTCAAGTGCAGTGAACTGCTGTGGATGGCTGGTTGCGTAACCAGAAGGATCAAAATATAAATACGTTACGCGACCAGCCATCCACAGCAGTTTATTGCACTTGAGAAAGGCCAGTTAAAGGCCCAAAATGCATTGTGTATGTCTTGAACTTTAATAATTAAGATTTGATTATTAATCCATCGGGTGAAGCATGGTGATCTTTATATTTTGGTCCTTCTGATAATCTGCTGTATGGGTACATAGCGGGGTTTGGAATGGAGAGAGCGCTATTTGGCTTTTGGAGGGCGGATTTTGCTGGAATAGTTTTCGCCCTTGCAGAGCCTCTAGAGTATCAAAACACTGGAAACCCCCAAACTTGACCCCATTTTGGAAACTACACCCCTCACAGAACATATCAAAGGGTATAATGAGCAGTTTGGCCCTACAGCTGTTTCACTGATTTTATTAATATTAGTACGTGAAAATGAAAAAATACTTTTTTTTCCAATAAACCATCAATTTAGTACCAAAGTGACCCTATTTTAGAAACTACACCCCTCAAGAAATGTATCAAGGTGTATTATAATTTTTAGCCCAACAGTGCATTTCCACATTTTGCAATAGTCTAATGGGGTCCAAAAACAAACACATCTAAAGCCGTGCTATAAAAATCAATTAATTTTCCCTCCTTTCTTTCCCCAAATAGCAGTTTATACCCACGTATGACATTACGTACGTTATCCTGGGTACAGCAGGGTCATACAGGTGGACATAAACTACAGTTTGGGCGCACAGAAGGGAAGGAGCTAGAGATGAGCGAATAGTACTCGATCGAGTAGGTGTTCGATCGAATACTACAGTGTTCGAAATACTCATACTCGATCAAGTACTACTAGCTGTTCGAAGTTAAGATTCGATGCAGAACCAGCGTTGATTAGCAAAATGCTATACATTGCCAATCAACGCTGGTTCTTCTCCTACCTTTAGAAGTCTTCTCCCTGCGCATCGTCCCCGCGTCCTCTTCCGGCTCTGCATTCACTCTGCCAGGCATTAAGCCTGGGCAGAGTCGACTGCGCATGTCCGCTTGTAGTGCGGGCATGCGCAGTCTGCTCTGCCCAGGCCTGATGCCTAGCAGAGTGAATTCGAGGCCGGAAGAGGACGCGGGGACGCTGCGCAGGGAGAAGAATCCAGCCCAACCCTCACTCATGGACTTGGTAAGTAGAATTTGATTGAATGTTGCGTACCCCTGAAATGAGCATTTCCCCCCATAGACTATAATGAGGTTCGAAACCCGTTCGAACAGTCGAACAGTGTGTGGCTGTTCGAATCGGATTTCGAACCCCGAACATTTTAGTGTTCGCTCATCTCTAGAAGGAGCACTATGTGGCTTTTGAAATGTATATTCAGATGTTTGGTATCTGGACACAATGTTGTGTTTGCAGAGCCTCTTAAGTACCAGTAAAGTGGAATCCCCAAATAAGTGACCCCATTTTGAAAACTGCACCACTCAAAGAATTTATCAAGGGGTGTAGTGAGTATTAGTACCCCAGTCGTGAATGCACAGCGGATGGTGAAGCATGAATATGTAAGTACATAATCCATTGGGAACACCAAATTCCCCACTATATCCCCAGAAGCTCCTAAAATAGGTGGGGGGGTCATTCTAGGGGTCACTTCTGGTGTCTTTTCCCTTGTAGGTTGTAAATTTGGGTTAATTTACGTATGGACTAGAGGTACAGAAAATAAACAGTACTGAATATAAAACCATATAAAACTTTATTGTTGAAAAAATATATAGGGATATATAAAATATATAAAAAAATATATATATAAAAGGTATGGTATGCTATATTTTTGTGTCCTTCAAAAAAAAAAAAAAAAAAAACCTGACAGCAATGAATCTGTTTTCTTTTTTTTCTTTGCTGTCTATGTAAACCTATGCATGCACTTTTGCAACCATTAAATGGAAGTAAAACATGTGATCCCTTAGAGACTCCACCACAAAACCACCAAAAATCAGCATGGTGGACTTTTCTCTCCACTGCTTTCCATTTGGGTATTCCTGTATTATAATCAATGGGGTCCAACAGTCTACAGGTAACTGCTGTTTCAGTGGTCAGGTCCTCTGTTGTTTGGGTCCCCCAGTCAGACAGAGAACCTAGTGCTAGTCTGAACCTAGTGTAAGAAGCTGATCATACACAGAATTAGGTAATACATCAAATAACCAGCTGGCAGGAGAATTCTGCTCAGCCCCTCACTGCTCCATAGAGGTAGGTGTATGTGCGTCTGCACGTGTGTGTCGGAATATGGAAATGAACATAATATAATCAGTCAGATTGACGAGAAGGAGCAAGAAAACAGCTTAGTAAGTAGAGAAGGAAACAGATCTTCTTCATAAGATATAATATATAGTATCTTATATTTTAAATTCACTATTCATTTGTGAAAAGTTGCTTATAACTGGAGGTATGCTTTAAACAGGGCAGTATAATGTGACAACAGATTCATTTTAGACCCTGGACAGGGCTACAACTCAATACAGTTGAGTCATGAGACCTAACATTGCTGTATCACCCTGAAGTAATGCAAATGAATAGGCCTATATTATTTGTGAGACTTAGAGTCTCGGTCATGGCAGCCTCGGGATTGCAATGCGACCCTATTCATTTGCATTACTACAGATGTCACAGGTTGACAAGATGAACCTTGGTCATGCAACAGATGCTGTGGATAAATTTGCTGTATTTCTCCAGCCTTCAAGTGTACATTCAGGTATAAAAGCTGATCTAGCTCTGTGTGGTGTCTACTAGCCATAATAATAGGATCAATTGATCGTGATCAGTTAATCAATAGGAGCTTTGCAGCAGAGATTCCCCGCTGACTGCGGATCACAAGGCACGGAGCAGAGTCTTATCTGCTGCTAAAGCTGAGCAAATGGTTGAGTGTAATGAAAAGATTTTTTGCAAAGTGAAGGTTTTGCCATTACTGTTTGCTATCGCTTAGGAGAGCTATGTGAATGGCACAATGACTGCAGATATTGCCATGTAGATAAAGTCAAACCGTGGTTGACTAGAACCATGTGCTAAATGTCTGTTCCTTACTTTTTCAAACAAAACATGATAAATATTTTTTTATATTTTACAGTGAAGGTTGCGCCATAAGGTTCCAATCTGGAATAAAAATATGATCATAACAACTTTCCCAATTAGCTGCTGTTAGCAGAGATTTTTTTTCTTACATAGATTTAAGCAGGCGTCATGTAAAATGCAGAAGAATAATGTAAATGGTATTCACAAACAACTTTGCAAAAGAATTTTCATTCTATGACCTAAATGGCTCTCGAACATACAATGGTTTGTTCTGAGATGTGTTTACCAAGCTGTAATGACAATAATGGGCAGCCATTCCGCTTTTGTCATATTTTTAATGTAACTAGCACATTTAGTACTGAAGAAATGCGTCCACTTATAGACTTTTCTATTGTGTCCATTGTTATTCCCAAGTTATTACTGTCATTTTATGTCACACAAAGTCACGTGACAATTGGCATACAGGCATGCAACGTATTTTATGCATCAAACATTATTAGCATATTAGTTTTAAAGTAAGTCAGAAACTACACTTAAATTTGTTTGGATGGCGTGCCGCTCACATATTATATTCAGAACTATTTGCAAACCATATTGAATGCAATTGTATTTTGCATAATTCAGGGTCACAAGAAGGTCTCCCCTCTTGGGATCTGGACCTAGCATGGGAGACAGACGTGGAACTACCGTATCTAGAGCACTGTAATGTTAAACTAAAACAAATGTGCCATATAGAAGTGTAAGTATGCTGGCTCAATCTGGTACATACTGTATATCTAGGAAGAGAAAAAAAATAAAAAAGCATTGACTATACACCTCATCTCCCCATGGAATGTACCAAGTGTGAGAGGTTAGGCTCAGTAGTAGCAGCAGTGGACCAGACAGTCAGAGATGGACACAAAAAAGTCATGTGCAAACAGGTTCTACCCTGTATGTTTATTTTTCCCAAAAAAAAAACAGCAAAAAAAAAAGCCTTAACAGTAAGAGAAAACAATAACAGAAATCCTGCTCGTCTGAGCTACTAACTAAACAAAGAGGCTCCAACTATACATGTGGCTTTCATCAGCCACACGGTCAACACACAGAGTAAAAGAAACAGTTCATATTGGTCTCTCACTAGTCGTCAGAGTGTTAAGATAAAACCTGTCTCCTCCTGTCTCCCCAGGAATAAGGTCTTGTCAACCTTTTATAAGCCTTTTAATGAGGCCCAGCTCCCACTTGTGTTTGAAGACTCCCTCCTGCTCTAGCGCCACCCAATACAGTATGATCACCCTTTAGTGAACTCCAGAGAGTGTGACACCCCATTTGTTCTTCCTCGTAGTGTCTCCTTGGTGTCTCTCATACAGTATGATAACTCCTTAGTGCTCCTGCGTAGTATGATTCACCCTTTGCTCTTCACCATAGTATGTTGCTTCTTTAGTGCCTTTCCACAGAATAGTGCCCCCTTTACTGCCCCCCTTTTCACACAGACTGTAATAATTAATATTTTTATTTGGAAGATGGTAAAGTTCTGATGTTTGATGTATAAAACATGTAAGGTTTTCTCAAGTGTCTCTGTACTGCTCTTCTTTACATAGCCCAGCTATGGCTGGTATAAGAACAGAAGGGCCGGGTACATGCAGCTCTCAGATCAGCCTTTGCTAAATAATAAAACATAGAAATAAATATGTTTGCAGCAGGGGCGTAACTACCGTGGTAGCAGCAGTAGCAGCTGCCACAGGGCCCGGGCCATTAGGGGGCCCGGTGACAGCCGCTACCGCTGCGGGTTTTTTTTTTTTTTTAAGTCCGTTACGGGCCCTATTCACTTGCCGATCCTGGCTGGGCCGGGATCGGCAAGTGACACTGCGGGCCCCACAGAGGCTATCATTATACTCGGGGGTCTTTGCAGAGTCCCGAGTATAATGATCGGCGGACCGGAAAGGTAAGGTAACATAAAAACACTGTTGCTTACCTCTCCGCGACCCTGCCAGGCCTCCGTCATTCGTGTATGACGTCACATGACCCAGGCCAGCTTCCCGGGTCATGTGACGTCTGACGTCATTAAAGCTGGACCAGAGCGGCAGCCGACAGGAACAGGTAAGCAACTATCTCTGTTCTTTTAATGGTTTTAATCCCCCGGGTCTCCGATTATTATACTCTGGGGTCTTTTCAGACCCCAGAGTATAATAAATGTTTATAGGTGTCCACAGTGGGACATATGGGGACACTATGGGGGATAATACTGTGTGTGCAGGGGCACTATAGGGGTTAATACTGTGTGTGCATTGGACACTATAGGGGGTTAATACTGTGTGTGCATTGGACACTATAGGGGTTAATAATACTGTGGGTGCATTGGACACTATAGGGGTAAATACTGTGTGTGCAGGGGCACTATAGGGGTTAATACTGTGTGTGCAGGGGACACTATAGGGGTTAATACTGTGTGTGCAGGGGACACTATAGGGGTTAATACTGTGTGCATTGGACACTATAGGGGTAAATACTGTGTGTGCAGGGGACACTATAGGGGTTAATAATACTGTGTGTGCATTGGACACTATAGGGGTAAATACTGTGTGTGCAGGGGACACTATAGGGGTTAATAATACTGTGTGTGCATTGGACACTATAGGGGTTAATAATACTGTTTGTGCAGGGGACACTATAGGGGTTAATACTGTGTGCATTGGACACTATAGGGGTTAATACTGTGTGTGCATTGGACACTATAGGGGTTAATAATACTGTGTGTGCAGGGGACACTATAGGGGTAAATACTGTGTGTGCATTGGACACTATAGGGGTTAATACTGTGTGTGCAGGGGACACTATTGGGGATAATACTGTGTGCAGGGCTTACTAAGGGACATAATAGAGTGCGGAGGAGGGGGTCAGTCGAGGTCTTCGGCATCGGTTTGTTCGCCACGGGGCCCCGCCATTCCTAGTTACGCCACTGGTTTGCAGGAAAATGTTATATGACTTAAATATGTGTAAAATACCTCATAATAAATGTAAGAAACCATGTGCCGTACTCAGTACAGTGAAGATGATGTATATGATATATAAATATATCTACCTGACTCACTTGTATCTGTATTGTCCTCTTGTCACATTGAACAGGTTATTATTGCCAATGTCAGACAGTACATTTAGTATTTGTCATGTAGCGACTAGAAAAATTGACAAGTCACAGCCATATAGAATGTACCTTGTATCTTATTAGATGCCCTTATTAAACTACAGCTGCATATGAAATATAGTTTTATAAGACTAAGATTAACAAAAGAACAAAAGGAAAATAAAGAGGTTTTTTTTCTAGGACTAGAAATGAAAATTATCAAATCACAGTAAGGGATCAGGGTTGTAATTTCTAATTTATGCTAGGTTTGGGTTTCCATTCGGGCGGTGTGCTCGGGGACCCCTCCTGAACAGAAAGTGGTTACCTTCGAAAGCCTATGAACCCCGGACAGAGACCGATAGTGTGAGTGTGAGTGTGTGTGTGTGTGTGTGTGTGTGTGTGTGTGTGTGTGTGTGTGTGTGTGTGTGTGTGTGTGTGTGTGTGTGTGTGTGTGTGTAGTAAACCGATGGCTGGTCAGGTAATGGAGGGGGTGTACATCTCACCCAGACTACTCAGGTGAGTGAGAGGAGAAAACTCCAGGAATGTTTGTATTAAAGGATTATCTTATCTTGTCTTATTTTCTCAGCAGACAACTTTAGTCTGCTGAGCATTTTGGTAAATCTCAGTACTGGGCTGGACTTTTAGGAATGACAGGTGGGATTGGTAGTGGGACCTGTCATTCCACCCCCCTCTAGTCCACACTTTGGGGATGTTCCTGCAGCAACTCGGCTGTTGAGAGTCTCCTAGTCAAGGAAGCTTAAGAAGTCAGCTCCAGCAGCAGACTTTGGGCAGAGTTTGGCTGTAGAGCTAACAGAGAGGTCATATTTCTGGAGCTGTGTCCTGAATGATTCTACTGGCTTTTTTTGGATTTCTGTTATTCTAGGTGAGGTAACCTATTCTATGTTTAGTTAGAGCGTAGCCGGGCAGCTATTTATTTTTTGTATTGTTTCCTTTTGTTGCTGCACTACCTTTTTGAGTCAAAATAAACTCTACCTTTGTTTTGGACTAAAAGAAACTGGACTTGTGTGTCTATGCCACCTCACCTAGCAACCCCAGACCCTGACCATATATATTATGTAATAAAATTGTATATTGTAGTCTTTATCAACTAAAAGCTCAGAGCAAAATATAAGCATTGTAACAAAAAAGTGTTTTAAGGTATATGTAGTCTTTGAAAATTCTTTATAGAAATACGTATGTTAATGTACATGGTACGGAGAAGGGGAAAAAAGCCTCACATTCTAGGCTTTATATACTATGGTACTCAAACTCTATGGCCCTGATTTATTATGCCTTGTATTAAAGTTTTCTAACATACAAGACAGAAAAAATATTTTTTTTTATTTTATTTTATTTATTTGTACAAAATGTGGTTCTGCGCAAAAAAATTGGGACTTTTTAACTTGTTCCTGAGTAGGGGCAAAGGCATGCAGGGGGCGAAGTCATCAACCCTGCCAGATTTATCATTGTTTCTGGCATTCATATTCCCCCAGCACACAGCCTAGGGGAGGGCATACCCTCTACCAGCTCAGGGGTATGAAGACTAGCATTAATGATGTCAGTCTTCATAAATACGCCCCTATATTTGTTTATTTTTGTTACAGATGGAGACATTCATCCTTTAATACCACATCATTCCCACTATAAAGAAATAAATTAATATATCTTATCGAACATACAGAAATATGACCATTGTCATTGGCCTTAGTAATGATGGTCCACTCCTTTTACTATGACATGTGCCTATGTGATTAGTTTTGTATCAAAAGAAGATAAAGGTCTGCTTTCATGTCTATTCAAGTTACTGAAGTATACAGGTCAGAGATCTGGTCATGTTGAGCTCTTCAGCATACGACAGGGTAGCATGAGTTTTTCAAAGAATTAGGCAAAGAATTCCTTTAAAATACAGAAACTTAAAGGAAGAAACAGCACTTGGATATTAAATATAGATTGTCTTCATACAATCAAGAAATTGTCTGTAATGTCATATATGCATGTTGTGGTAATTTACTAGTTATAGCCCATTCTTTGAACTATTGATACATAGCCATATGTTCCAGAAGGCTATTGAGGTTGATATCTGCAGATATAGGGTGACCTTCTTTAAGATCTCTTTGATAATGTTATGCCTTCAAGAGATGCCTTAGATACAGCACACTTCGCCAAACCATATTCTAGCTGGAAATAGATTAAAACCTCTATTTGTACAGTATATTGTGTCTCTAACGCTGTTGGTGAAGGTTGACTTGTTTGAAGATGGAGTTCAAAAAAGAATATATTGCCTCCAACTCATCTCAAGGCTCTATTGGTTTAGGGTCTCCTGCTTTTAGCTTGGAGGACAGCATGAGAGCCTTGGTACTTGGAGCAATGAGCTGTCCATTGTGCTGAACTACAATATGTGCCAAGTCTCTTGGTGCCAAAGTCTCTTCACTGACGTTTAGATGTTTCTTAGATCTAGAATCTGATGTTTCAACATCTCATTTCTGAGTTTGTTCTCCTCTTCATAAGAATGCTTGTTCTGCAGCCATAGTTTAGGAGCACTTATCTCCAGCTCCAGGGTGGCATCTTAGAATTACGTGTTTTTATTTTTTGATAGATTTGCTTGGTACCAGATAACAAATGTTAATGCTAGAATCAGTCAGTTCACTGCTGGTAATGATCAACATGCACAGAGAAAATTATTGGTATCTACTTCTAGACAGAACTTAATTTAATACTAAATGTTCTTAGTGGTTACAGATTTCCCAGAATATAATTTTTAGTCTGAAAATTTCTGAGCTCTGTGGATGAACCTTATATACATGTAATCTGCATGTATCGTATCAACAATGCATTTGTATGCAGACATAAAATTTAATTTTTGCGCCCGAAAAATTGCACCAGAAAGGTATGTTCTCTATCCTACCAACTGCCTCTAAAACAGCATATAAGTGGCCTAGAAGTGAGTTTTGGTAGAGGCCCTTTCAATTTATTACCAGACAAGTTATATGTAATTGTATTATAACATGATGTTCCCAGGTTTGGGAGTCTCGCACTAAGGCTCTGATCATCTCTGTTCTTCTACACACTGAAAGTATACTACTTACTACATGTAGCAAAGTTAAAAGGGTTTTCCAGCCAAAAAAACGTTTTATTAAAAAATGTCTGTTAGTACTACTATTGAGTTAATAAATCCCACCCTTTCCTACCTAATCAGCCCAACACTTGACCTATAGTATAGACTTTCCTCTCCACACTTCTTCTGGCGAGACAGCCCCTCCTCCTGTACTAGTCCCGTACTCCATCTCTGCAGCAACAAGATCTCTACTGCGCATGCGTGGAAGCGCAGTAGTGGTGAATTACAGACGACGGCGTGCACATGCAGAACAGTTTGCATCGCACAGACAGCAGGAGGAGGAGCCATCACCGGAAGACGCCATGGATGGTAAGTATGAGTGGAGTGGATTGGAGGGGAGAAGTAGTGACGATCTGTTTATGGAAATAGACAAACGGGTCATCAATAGGCAATCAGAAAATGTCCCTGGGGCCAGGAACTGCCAGCTGTTCATATGGCAGCTGGAATCTTCTATAGTAATGTAACAAAGGTCCAATAGACTACAAACAATTGCAGGTTCAATGCCCCTAGGGGTGCTAATAAAATTGTTAAAGTCTTCGATTTTTTTTTTTTAACTAAGAAAAACGTACAAAAAAACAATAAAAACCCAAAAGTTTAAATCATCTACCTTTGCCTACATTTAAAATAAAGATGAATAAACATAAACTCTACATCCCCACATCTGAAAACACCTGGTCTACAAACATAAAAATATTTTTCCCACACGGCAAACGCCATAGAGGGAGAAAAAAAAATGAAAGTAGCCAAAAGAGCCGTATTTTTGATATTTGGGGGCCACTTAGATGTGTTCGCCACCCCATGCTGAACCCCTAGTTACATCTCTACCCAGCTAAATTGTATCCTTCGGGCTGTAGAAGATGGCTATATAACAGGGATGAGCCTGTAACTGTAAATAGCGCACTCTTCTCATTGTTCACAAGTATGGAGGGGGACAGCCCGCCCTCTAGATTTACATATCTCAATATCTGCTGGGTTATAATAAACTATACTCCAGATGTATCTCACATGCTGCCCACATCAAAGTGAAAGAGATAATAACCTGTATAGATTAGAGGTCATACAGAATATGTGAGCAAGTGCTAACAGATGTGGTATATGGGTTATTGGAAAAGAATACTTAATGGAACAAAAGGAAAAGGCCGACACCTCTTGCAGGAGGACCTGAAAGCGGGCAGTTGGTGTTGCACTCTCCTGGATCCAGTGGGTATAATAGATGTCCTCAGCTGCTGCTACGTCTCTGGACTGGAAGCTGGTTTTTGGCTGAGAGAGTGAAATATGGATTGTGGGGCTTCTGAATAGGGACCAGTGAGGACGATACTCAAGGAGAGGTTAAACAGTTTTTGTTTTGTTTTTTATTCCAAAATCGCACAGGCAATGCATTTAACACTACATCAGTAACCATTTAACCTCTCCTCAAGTAAAGTATTCTTGACTGGTTTGTGGAATAAGCCATCATGGTGTATGTTCACATGCCTGATGGAATAATTTTGCCTTAAGGTGCCCACACTCTTTCAGTAGCTTTCAGCTGAATGCTCATTGGGTGAACAGCTGTTCCTCCAAGTCTCCCCTATACAATGGCCTGAGACATAAATGTTGGACTATAACATTAGATGAATGGTGACATATTGAACTTTTGCAGTAACATATTTAATACAACAAGAGTTGATATAATAACCAGCATGCCTTGAGGATACCTCCATCATTGGTAGAAGAAAGTGCCATGACTCCTTTAGCTTTTGTCTTCTCTGCTGTGTTTGCAGGCTCCAGAATAGGCCATAGACTAAATCAAATCTAATAGTTAATAAGCAAAAAAAAACAAAACAGGTCTCATAATATACCAAATAGAAAATGTAAAAAAATTAGGGAGCCCCAAATCAATAGTAACCAACAAATATTCCCCAAAGCACAATAAATGAATCTATATTATCTCAAACCATAATATATTCAATATGTTAAAAACAATTCAAATAAATATACACGAGACAGTGTGTTACAGATGGGCAACTAACCACTCCACATCATATCATATCTACATCATATAAATACAACGAATAATAACTGGTACCAAATATAACATAAATACATAATGCCATGAGGAAGGGACGAGCTTAGTCCTGAAATGCGTAGCTGCTCCTACACGACGTAGTTCAATCCACCAGTTATGCTGTAACTTTTTATCAAGATGAAATAAAGGCGATATTTTACATTAATCCATGAATGCATTTGGACCCTTCCTGTGGACGCTGGATTTTACCTTTTCTTTACATTCATCACCTACTCAAGTCCCATCAAGTCCCTGTCTCCCATGGTGTGGATCCTTTATCGTGGATATGGTGAGATGAAGGATTCTACTTTTGTTATATAAATACAAAATCCGCAAAAGAATATAATACAAAAACTCAAGTCCACAATTTAGAACTATATACAGTACATAAACCCATATATCCAAAAATTAATCCAAATCCCAATAATAATTCAGCACCAATATTACCCTAAAATAAATATATAAACTGCAAAAGAAATCTTAAAACGGGGAGGAAGAGGATGAAGAATAAAATAAAAAATAAGGAATATATTTTTTACTATTTATATAGCACTATACGTGACTTGTGGTAGATAACTTTCAAAAATTGCAGTTTTCATCGTTTATTAAAACCATACATCATCTGTCAGATTTGATTGTACATTGGTTTGATAGCTACAAATGTGTCGTATTACACCACTGTATTGGATGACCTTTATCACAATGTATACATTTATTTTGGCAGTTGTATAACAATATACTGTATATATATTTCACAGTATTCGTCACATCCAATTTGTACAGTATGACACACTTGTGAGAAGACTGTAACAGTTTTCAATGATACTAAATTGTAGCAAAATGACACTTATATGTGTGTTACATCAGTTTAGACGCTTAGGTTACGTGTATAACTGGCTAAACATTTCTTCTCAGCTTTATCATATGTCTGTGGTCTCTAACACCTTACGCATGGTTGCTATAAAGCTATACCTTCTGGCATGTGTGGCTATACGGTCTTGATGGGAGCTCTACCTTTGATAAAACTGGAGGGTCATACTGTATGCTAAAGACCATTGATACAATATATGTAATATTCCATTTTTGTAAAGACTAGAGATGAGTGAACACCGTTCGATCGAATACATATTTGATCGAATATCAGGCCGTTCGAGGTGTTCGATTCCAATCGAACACCATGAGGCAAACACAGTAAAAATTTGTATCCCCTCCCACCTTCCCTGGTGCGTTTTTTTGCACCAATAACCGCGCAGGGGAGGTGGGACAGGAACTACGACAATGGAGGCAGGTAAAAAAAAAAAATTGAAAAAACCCTTTGGTTGCCGAAATCAGGTGACCTCCAATTTAGACAAATGGTGGATTTAACATTCGATTAATTTGGGACTGTGAACTATGTGACTGTGAGACAGGGACAGATCTACAGGCAGGGTTAGCTAGGGATTACCTTTATTTAGGGGGGAATGTTACTCACCCAGCTCTTTGGGGCTCTATCTGGTCGGGATCCCTGTCAGCTTGTGATATGAAGCTGAATTTTTCCCATAGGAATGCATTGACCAGCGTTGCTTGGCCAGTGTACAGCATTTGGCCAATCAACGCTGGTTCTGCTGGAGGAGGCGGAGTCTAAGATCCGTCCACAGCAGTTTCCATTGTGGTCCAATCTCAGATGTAGCAGTGCTGACACAGTATTGTACATTCGAGATGAAGCAGAGCTGGGCATGCACTCTACTTGGCTGCATCTGCCAGCTCTGCTACATCGGGCCATGTGCTCAGCTCAACTACTCTGGAGTAGTTGAGCTGAGTGTGCAGTATCGTCTGCAAAGTGTAGTTGAGCTGAGTGTGAAGCTCTGCTTCATCTCGCCATAGGAATGCATTGACCAGCGTTGATTGGACAGTGTACAGCATTTGGACAATTAACGCTGGTTCTGCTGGAGGAGGCGGAGTCTAAAATCGAACCAGAATGGAAACTGCTGTGGACCGATTTTAGACTCCGGCTCCTCAGGCAGAACCATGCACTCCTATGGGAAACAGTCAGCTCCGGCATATCGCAAGCTGACAGGGATCCCGACATAATAAAGGTACTTGATGCCCCCAGACTTGCTTCCCCTGCTGTCCCAGTTGCATTTCAGGGTGTTGGCATCATTTCCTGGGGTGTTTTAGTGGACTTGGTGACTCTCCTGAGTCGAATGGTGGTTCGATATTCATTCGAATAGTAGAATATTGAGCGGCTATTCGAAACGAATATCGAATATCGAACATTTTACTGTTCGCTCATCACTAGTAAAGACATTTTGAGCCCCATTAACAATGTTTCATTTTCAGATGAGATTTCTGCTAAATCGAAGTCATTTAGAATGACATCTAACCTCATTGTGAAGGCAGTAAGAATAAATCTGTGAAATATGTGTTAATCTAATCATAACACCATGTGCGATATTGTCACTTTTGCTAAATCTTCTATTAATTAGCTGAGGCGGTATGTTGCTATAGAAGCAGAAAACTTAATGTAGTCTCATATTGTCGATGCTCATATAGACTTTATGCATCACATTAATGTCTATCTAACCTCCAGATTAGAAATCTACTTAGAACAGTGAGAAGTAAGGCCTGGATCATTCAGGAGTAGTGTGCTGTGTCAGTCTTAGGGCTCATTCACATCTGCGCCCGGTCTCCGTTCTACAGGTTTCTGTTTTCTGCACAAAACTGAGCAGGAGACGGAAACCTGCAGGACTCTTTCAAACCCATTCATTTGAATGGGTTTAAAAGATGTCCGGCTGTGAGCACCGGTGAGCGTTTTATGCTCTCCGCTGCAAAACCGATTTTTTTTTAAATCAGACACAGAGTCGGATATGCAGTACTCTGTGTCTGGTTTAAAAAAAAAACTGTTTTGTGATGGAGAGCATAAAATGCTCACCGGCGCTCACGGCCGTACCCGGTCTGACAGCATTCCGTCTTCTGCATGCAGAAGACGGAAAGCTCAGAACGGACTCCAGGCGCTAGTGTGAACCCAGTGTAATATACAGCAAGGTCTTCTATATTATCAACACTGTTATTCCATCCAGTTAAAAGTCAGATACCAGTTAAACAAGACTTGAAATGGAAAAGACTCTTTGTATTCAACAGTGAAGGGGGGTTAGTATCATTCTGGGGATACCAAATTTATATAAAGATGTCATTTTGACTGATCAGTGAATGCCATATAAATAAATTCCAATAGAAAGTCACACAAATACAGTTTTTCTTCAATTCCACCCCATTCTGAAATTTTCTCCAGCTTCCTAGTACACCGTATGGAATACTAATTGGTACCATTACAAAACATAATTTATCCCACAAACATTAAGCCCTCTTATTGCTCTGTGAACTGTGGGAAAATAAAAGTTATGGGGCTTGGAAGGCGGGAGTCAAAAACAAAAATCGAAAAATGCCTGCAGCGGGGAGGGCTTCAACATGTTCAGGAAACCTACTTTTATTTTCATTCTAGCAGCACTGAGACAATGTAAAAACGTTTTTTAAAAAAAAAAAAAAAAAAAAAAGTTGCATATTTGGTGCATTCTTTAAAATATTTAAATATTGGAAAGTACTTTTAAAAAATATAGTATTTATCTGACTCTCAAAAGTTAGCATTGACTATATATAGGTTATACTGCAGGCATAAGACTGAGTGTAAAATGACTGGTAATGTAACCAAATTGATGTACTATACATTATGATTTCCTGTCCGTATCAAACAAATGTTGTCATGTGTAATCCTCAGGGGAATTGAAGAATGGTGCCAAATAGCAGAAACAAACATTTCATATGACAGAAAATGCATCGAACCAAAATATGAGGAGACAGTTTAATAGGATTAAAAATAGATGGCCTAAGGACACCAAACGGGGAACTATGCACGCGAATGCTCAAATCAACGTCCATCATGTTATTGGCTAAAATTTATTTAGGGACTTGCAGACACATTTTCCTTGTGGAAGTGCAGCAGAGTACACACAGGCCTGGTCACTCCAGTACAACAATATTAACATTTGCACTGCATAAAACTAGTTTTTCTTCTTATGTTGCAATGTTTTTTCTTCACTGGAAAGCTGTTTGGGGCTATATATATATATATATATATATATTTTTTTTAAGATAAGACTATATCATTATAACTAGAGATGAGCGAACAGCGTTCGACCAAGTACATGTTCGATCGGATATCAGGCTGTTCGAGATGTTCGATTCCAGTCGAACACCACGTGACAAACTAACTAAAAATTTGATTCCCCTCCCACCTTCCCTGGCGCTTTTTTTGCACCAATAACTGTGCAGGGGAGGTGGGAGGGGAACTACGACAACGTAGGCATCGGGAAAAAAAATCGGAAAAAGTAATTGGCTGGCTAATTCAGGTGACCTCCAATTTATGCGAATAGTGGATTTATTATCTGGTTCATATGAGACTGTGAACTATGTGACTGTGAGACAGGGATAGATGTACTGGAAGGGTTAGCTAGGGATTGCCTTTATTTAGGTGGGAATGTTACTCACCCAGCTCTTTGGGGCTCTATCTGGTCAGGATCCCTATTTTTTCCCATAGGAATGCATTGACCAGCATTGATTGGCCGAATGCCATACAGAGTACAGCATTCGCCTAATCAACGCTGGTTCTGCCGGAGGCTCGTCTGTGAGGAGGCAGAGTCTAAGATCGGACCAGAATGGAGACTGCTGTGGACCGATCTTAGACTCCGCCTCCTCCGGCAGAACCAGCGTTGATTGGCTGAATGCTGTACTCTGTATGGCATTCGGCCAATCAATGCTGGTCAATGCATTCCTCTGCGGAGATGTAGCGGAGCTGGCCATGCACTTAGCTCGACTACAACAGACATGCAGCTGAGCTGAGCGCATGGCTAGCACTGCTATACTCTGTGTGTGCTGAACCCTGCTGCACACTCAGCTCTGATGCAGCAGAGCTGAGTGTGCAGCAGTGTTCAGCACACACTCAGCTCTGATGCAGCAGAGCTGAGTGTGCAGCAGGGCTCAGCATACATTCAGCTCTGCTACATCTCTGATGCAGCAAAGCTGAGTGTGCAGCAGGGTTCAGCAGCTGCATCTCTTGAGTAGCCGAGCTGAGCGCACGGCATGCTCTGCTTCATCTCCAGTGTAGCAGTGCCGGCCATGCGCTCATCTTGGCTGCATCTCCGGAATAGCTGAGCTGAGCACACAGCCAGCTTTGCTTCATCTCCGTTGTAGCAGTACTGGCCAAAGCTATCGGTGCCGGTACCCAAGCTGTTCACTGTCAGAAGGGTGTTTCTGACAGTCAGTCAGGAACGCCCTTCCTCACAGTAGGCGCTGAACTGTGAGTGGGGCCATTACTGGCCAGCAATGAAGTCCAGTACTCGTCAATGGATGAGTACTATGAGGAGAGGGAAGGGGCGTTCCTCACCGTTCTCACAGTACAGCGCAATAGGCGCTACTGTGAAGAAGGGCGTTCCTGACTGACTGTCAGAAGGGCGTTTCTGGCAGTCAGAAGAGCTACGGTACCAGCACCGACTGAATTCAGCGCAATGTCCGCTTTCTAGCGGTATATAAAACCGCATGTGCCCCAGGAGGTGAAAGGCCCACTTTAATGTCTACTTTTGCCTTTTATCAGTAATGTATGGGCTCCTCTTTTTCACATTAGAATTTTCTTCTAAATGTATTCCTTCTTGAAGTATTGTAAAAATGTTTTTATAAGGACTCTGACAGAAAAGCTAATATTCTAAGAGATAAAGCCTGAAATTGTGTAAACAGTCAATAGCAGAGGAATGCCTTGTTGTCGAGCTGCAATATGTGGAAATTCTAAGTAGGACAGAACATAGTCATTTGTCTGCTTATATCAATAAAAATCCCATCAAGCACAATTATGCTGCCTCCATAACTTGCATACTTGTACAGTGCCTTTCCTTAAAATGGAATGTGTTCTCATACAGTGACTAGAAAATTAAATTAGAAAAAAAATATATTGAAAGAACAGCTTAAAATGCAATGTAATCTCCATATGTTCAGCAAGGAATAAAAAACAGTCTTGCTTAACAGTCTTGAAATAGCATTTGTCAGTTCCTAAAATGTTGCCATAAGGTACCAGTATAATCCACATGGTGGACATTTTCCATAAAGTCTTAACTCGAGATTGCAGCTATGGTTTGTGTAGATTTTATATACTTAGAAACAGATACTTTGTAAGTTTTCTTGTAATATCAGAAAATTATTTCACGGTTCATACAGTATTTAGGTTGAAGAAGAAACATTGTGGTGTATTTTGTCGCAGGTATAAAAATTGACTTTTTGCCTGAAATGAGGACTTTGTTTGCCACGTGATTGTTTATTGCCAACCTGCTGAAAGAAGCTGCTTAAGTTTGTCCACTCTTTCATACGCATCCATCTTAATGGTACATGATCTGAGATTAACTTAAACGTCCGACCCAGTAGGTAATATCTTAGGGAATCAAATGCCCATTTTATGGACGATGTGACAGGACCAGGGGTAAAATGGTAGAAGGAGTATACATTTCTCCCAGGTTCCCAGCTGAGAAAAGCTGTGCTCCTTGCTGGAGGGTTTTACCAAAACCCTGGTAAAAAGGTCTGTCTGCTGGAGGGTGTGATGTTGTTATAAGTATGTTCTGTATGTTCTGTTCTGATAACTTATTCTGCTTTGTCTGCCTAGCAACAGTGAGGTAGTAATGGAGGAGGAGCTGAGCTTAGAGGAGGAGTTGTTAGACAGGGAGCCATGATGGAGCATGGAATAAAGTGCTCTGATCTACAAGAGTAACCATCTCATAGTGGACTTATTCTAGAAGACCTGCATCCTCACTACAACACCACAGAGGGTATTGGGGGTCTATACTCCATTCAGCCACTCCAGGTTTTTGAGATATGTGGGGTTAATTCATTGTATTCTGAGGTGTGTATATAAGGGCAAACATCACACAAGTATATGGCTCTCTCTGCTACTGGGTATTCACCTGTGAGTACGCTGCTGTATTTTGTGTTTAGGGATCAGTGCAGTAGGCCCAGATCTCATAGTTAGGTAACCTGTGTTGTAGGTAGAAGCCGGACGGCTAGGATTTTATTTTGTATTGTATTTGTTTTATTTTGCCTGCACAAGTTCTAATAAAAGTGGTTGCAGCCAGTTGCACCACATTTGGCTGGAGTGGACTTTAATTTTTGTGCCATAGTGTGCTCGTCTAACTGAGGAGACGGCGATACCTGAGCTAATCCCGTTATACCGGACACTCCTTTTTTCCACAATGGAATAGTTTTTTCCAAGGGGTAAGCTTTCATCTCAAGTACATTACAGGATTCTTCCCCATTGACTTCTTAAGACATGACTAACCCAAGCCCCGCCTCTGAAGTGTTAATCTGAGCTATGAGCTCATTTGTAAAATCAGACACTACCAACACCAGCTGTCTACACAATACAAGGTTAGGCCAGTTCCACCTCTGGAGTCTACTTAGCCATGACTGACTTTGTACCTTTTGTGATTAGACAAAATCATCTGTAATATCCCATTATGTCTAGGAAAGCTCTCACTTGTTTCTCTTAGTGGGCATGGCCAGTTTTGTATCACCCCCACTATTATTTTGAGGCTTGATCAGGCCTCCTTCCACTACATAAACCAGATATTTCACTTCTTCCATCCCCATAGCATATTTCTTAGGGTTGATAGTGAAACCAGCTTTTTGGAGGACGTTTACCACTGCTTGAGTCTTATTCAAGTGTCTCTCCCAATCGCATCTGAATATCATAATATCATTTAAGTATGCTCCTGTATACTTCTTTTGAGGAATTAGGATTCGATCCATTGCCCTTTGGAAATTAGCAGGAGTCCCCTGTAACCCCAAGAACATCCTCACATACTGGTAGCATCCTTCAGAAGTGGAGAAGTCCGTCTTTGCCTTGGCATCTACTGAAAATGGAATTTACCAGTTGTGTTAGCTGTTAGGTCTAGTGTTGTATTAAAGTAAGTAGGCCCCAAGCCTTTCTATGAGCTCATCCACTCTAAGCATAGGGTAGGCATCCCTCTTACAGGGAGTAGCTTCACTTTCACAGGTCACCTTTACCACATCAAGCAATCCACGGGGATGAGGACCATACAACCTGTAACCTCCCAAGATATGGGAATGTGCCATGTTTAATACCATGTGTCTATAGGGGCCATCTATTAGGACGATACGTCTTTCTCACCTTCATCTCCAGCTAATCCTTTCAGAGGAAATTCATTTGTGGTATTGGGGTCACCTCTATAGTTTCACATGTGACATTATTACTGTCAGTACCCACCAGATCACTTGGGACTACAGGGTCCCAGAGTAAAGGAAAATTCTGCCAAAATGTTACTGGGTGCAGTAAGTCTTTTACAAATCCCAACTTAGTGCAATATGGAACCAAAATTCGTACTCGTAGACATCTGGGCAATGGGATAGTTCCTTGGGACTATTATGGCGCTGTATTATGGCGCTGAGTGTTAACTATATGCTCAGCACAACATAATAATGTGGCACAGAGTTAGTCCACCATAAATAAAAAAAAAAAAAATTATAAAAAATAAGATTTAATGTGGAAATAAAATGAACCAGGCACTTATTTAACCTCTTCACAACCGCCCATAGACCATATACATCCGAGCGGTCCACTTCTAACTCTGGAAGGACATATATATTTACTTATACATCCTTGCATCTTTAGACTGCTGCACGAGGTGTGCCGAATGTTACTACAGCCAGACATCACATAGAGATGGCAGAGACTGTTTATTACCTGCCTTCCCGATCGCTGTGTACACAGCACTCAATGAGTGCACAGTCCTAACCGGGAGACAGGAACTCCGAGAGCTGCTGGTTCCTAAAGAATAGAGATGAGCGAACACTAAAATGTTCGAGGTTCGAAATTCGATTCGAACAGCCGCTCACTGTTCGAGTGTTCGAATGGGTTTCGAACCCCATTATAGTCTATGGGGAACATAAACTCGTTAAGGGGGAAACCCAAATTCGTGTCTGGAGGGTCACCAAGTCCACTATGACACCCCAGGAAATGATACCAACACCCTGGAATGACACTGGGACAGCAGGGGAAGCATGTCTGGGGGCATAAAAGTCACTTTATTTCATGGAAATCCCTGTCAGTTTGCGATTTTCGCAAGCTAACTTTTCCCCATAGAAATGCATTGGCCAGTGCTGATTGGCCAGAGTACGGAACTCGACCAATCAGCGCTGGCTCTGCTGGAGGAGGCGGAGTCTAAGATAGCTCCACACCAGTCTCCATTCAGGTCCGACCTTAGACTCCGCCTCCTCCGGCAGAGCCAGCGCTGATTGGCCGAAGGCTGGCCAATGCATTCCTATGCGAATGCAGACTTAGCAGTGCTGAGTCAGTTTTGCTCAACTACACATCTGATGCACACTCGGCACTGCTACATCAGATGTAGCAATCTGATGTAGCAGAGCCGAGGGTGCACTAGAACCCCTGTGCAAACTCAGTTCACGCTAATAGAATGCATTGGCCAGCGCTGATTGGCCAATGCATTCTATTAGCCCGATGAAGTAGAGCTGAATGTGTGTGCTAAGCACACACATTCAGCACTGCTTCATCAAGCCAATACAATGCATTAGCCAGTGCTGATTGGCCAGAGTACGGAATTCGGCCAATCAGCGCTGGCTCTGCTGGAGGAGGCGGAGTCTAAGGTCGCTCCACACCAGTCTCCATTCAGGTCCGACCTTAGACTCCGCCTCCTCCGGCAGAGCCAGCGCTGATTGGCCGAAGGCTGGCCAATGCATTCCTATGCGAATGCAGACTTAGCAGTGCTGAGTCAGTTTTGCTCAACTACACATCTGATGCACACTCGGCACTGCTACATCAGATGTAGCAATCTGATGTAGCAGAGCCGAGGGTGCACTAGAACCCCTGTGCAAACTCAGTTCACGCTAATAGAATGCATTGGCCAGCGCTGATTGGCCAATGCATTCTATTAGCCCGATGAAGTAGAGCTGAATGTGTGTGCTAAGCACACACATTCAGCACTGCTTCATCAAGCCAATACAATGCATTAGCCAGTGCTGATTGGCCAGAGTACGGAATTCGGCCAATCAGCGCTGGCTCTGCTGGAGGAGGCGGAGTCTAAGGTCGCTCCACACCAGTCTCCATTCAGGTCCGACCTTAGACTCCGCCTCCTCCGGCAGAGCCAGCGCTGATTGGCCGAAGGCTGGCCAATGCATTCCTATGCGAATGCAGACTTAGCAGTGCTGAGTCAGTTTTGCTCAACTACACATCTGATGCACACTCGGCACTGCTACATCAGATGTAGCAATCTGATGTAGCAGAGCCGAGGGTGCACTAGAACCCCTGTGCAAACTCAGTTCACGCTAATAGAATGCATTGGCCAGCGCTGATTGGCCAATGCATTCTATTAGCCCGATGAAGTAGAGCTGAATGTGTGTGCTAAGCACACACATTCAGCACTGCTTCATCAAGCCAATACAATGCATTAGCCAGTGCTGATTGGCCAGAGTACGGAATTCGGCCAATCAGCGCTGGCCAATGCATTCTATTAGCCCGATGAAGTAGAGCTGAATGTGTGTGCTAAGCACACACATTCAGCACTGCTTCATCAAGCCAATACAATGCATTAGCCAGTGCTGATTGGCCAGAGTACGGAATTCGGCCAATCAGCGCTGGCTCTGCTGGAGGAGGCGGAGTCTAAGGTCGGACCTGAATGGAGACTGGTGTGGAGCGATCTTAGACTCCGCCTCCTCCAGCAGAGCCAGCGCTGATTGGCCGAATTCCGTACTCTGGCCAATCAGCACTGGCTAATGCATTGTATTGGCGTGATGAAGCAGTGCTGAATGTGTGTGCTTAGCACACACATTCAGCTCTACTTCATCGGGCTAATAGAATGCATTGGCCAGCGCTGATTGGCCGAATTCCGTACTCTGGCCAATCAGTGCTGGCCAATGCATTCTATTAGCTTGATGAAGCAGAGTGTGCACAAGGGTTCAAGCGCACCCTCGGCTCTGATGTAGCAGAGCCGAGGCTGCACAAGGGTTCAAGCGCACCCTCGGCTCTGATGTAGGAGAGCCGAGGGTGCACTTGAACCCTTGTGCACACTCTGCTTCATCAAGCTAATAGAATGCATTGGCCAGCGCTGATTGGCCAATGTATTCTATTAGCCTGATGAAGTAGAGCTGAATGTGTGTGCTAAGCACACACATTCAGCTCTACTTCATCGGGCTAATAGAATGCATTGGCCAGCGCTGATTGGCCAGAGTACGGAACTCGACCAATCAGCGCTGGCTCTGCTGGAGGAGGCGGAGTCTAAGATCGCTCCACACCAGTCTCCATTCAGGTCCGACCTTAGACTCTGCCTCCTCCAGCAGAGCCAGCGCTGATTGGCCGAATTCCGTACTCTGGCCAATCAGCACTGGCTAATGCATTGTATTGGCGTGATGAAGCAGTGCTGAATGTGTGTGCTTAGCACACACATTCAGCTCTACTTCATCGGGCTAATAGAATGCATTGGCCAATCAGCGCTGGCCAATGCATTCTATTAGCGTGAACTGAGTTTGCACAGGGGTTCTAGTGCACCCTCGGCTCTGCTACATCAGATTGCTACATCTGATGTAGCAGTGCCGAGTGTGCATCAGATGTGTAGTTGAGCAAAACTGACTCAGCACTGCTAAGTCTCTGCATTCGCATAGGAATGCATTGGCCAGCCTTCGGCCAATCAGCGCTGGCTCTGCCGGAGGAGGCGGAGTCTAAGGTCGGACCTGAATGGAGACTGGTGTGGAGCGATCTTAGACTCCGCCTCCTCCAGCAGAGCCAGCGCTGATTGGTCGAGTTCCGTACTCTGGCCAATCAGCGCTGGCCAATGCATTCTATTAGCCCGATGAAGTAGAGCTGAATGTGTGTGCTTAGCACACACATTCAGCTCTACTTCATCAGGCTAATAGAATACATTGGCCAATCAGCGCTGGCCAATGCATTCTATTAGCTTGATGAAGCAGAGTGTGCACAAGGGTTCAAGCGCACCCTCGGCTCTGATGTAGCAGAGCCGAGGCTGCACAAGGGTTCAAGTGCACCCTCGGCTCTCCTACATCAGAGCCGAGGGTGCGCTTGAACCCTTGTGCAGCCTCGGCTCTGCTACATCAGAGCCGAGGGTGCGCTTGAACCCTTGTGCACACTCTGCTTCATCAAGCTAATAGAATGCATTGGCCAGCACTGATTGGCCAGAGTACGGAATTCGGCCAATCAGCGCTGGCCAATGCATCCCTATGGGAAAAAGTTTATCTCACAAAAATCACAATTACACACCCGATAGAGCCCCAAAAAGTTATTTTTAATAACATTCCCCCCTAAATAAAGGTTATCCCTAGCTATCCCTGCCTGTACAGCTATCCCTGTCTCATAGTCACAAAGTTCACATTCTCATATGACCCGGATTTGAAATCCACTATTCGTCTAAAATGGAGGTCACCTGATTTCGGCAGCCAATGACTTTTTCCAATTTTTTTCAATGCCCCCGGTGTCGTAGTTCCTGTCCCACCTCCCCTGCGCTGTTATTGGTGCAAAAAAGGCGCCAGGGAAGGTGGGAGGGGAATCGAATTTTGGCGCACTTTACCACGTGGTGTTCGATTCGATTCGAACATGGCGAACACCCTGATATCCGATCGAACATGTGTTCGATAGAACACTGTTCGCTCATCTCTACTAAAGAACACAGAGCAGCTCTGGGGTACAGTTTAGGAGCCTGCTTTCCTCCTGTATAGATTAAATCTTCACAAAAAAACAAACAAAAAAAACACAATGTGTTTAAAAAAAAAAAATATTAATACAAAAACAAAAGTAAACCGCTACCAGGTACCCACACTACAGGTTCAAGTCCCATCCCCATCAGCATAGCACTAAATAAAAATTACCATAATAGAGAAGGAAAACTACTAGTACTACAAAATTGCTTACAAACCACTTCTATGTCATTATAGGGGTGAGTAGTGGCACTCTGAACTTACATTTCATATGTTAAAATGCAGTCTTGCTTTTGAGAAAATCAACTTTTAATCAAATGGTGCTCTGGTAGACACAGCTATGTCCTAGGTACATTGAACAACTCATTCAAGGATTTGTTGATTTTTTTTGCAGCAGAGAGATTGCACTTTGATACTCCAAAGGACTATTTTGACGATAAGGCTGAGGCCCCACGTTGCGGAAATAAAGCTATTTTTGTTGCATTTTTTTGAGCCAAAGCCAGGAGTGGATTTAGCAGAGGCAGAAGTATCAGAACTTCCTATATATTTCCCATTCCTTTCGTAGCCATTCTTGGCTTTGGCTCAAAAAACCTCAGCAAAATCTGCAACAAAAAAAAGCTGTGTTTCCGCAACGTGGGGTCCCAACCTAAAGGAGCACAAAGTGTAAACAAAATAAAAATGAAAAAAATAAATTAATAACTACTATTAAAGGTTGATTGTAGTGCATTGTCACTCGGTTTTGTTTGTTTGGGTGCTCAGAGATGGCATCTCACCGCCATAACAACATATGAAAGTAGTTTCTGGCACTTAATAACTACTATGAAAGGTTCTAACCCCACCTCCGACAACACAAAACTGTGTAATATACATAAAAATAATGTAGAGGGAAATTTATTTATTTATTTTTTTTTTAAACTGTAAAAACCTCCTCTTTTTCTACAATTATCAGGAGATGAATAAAAGAAAAAAAAATGGAAAAATGAAAATGATATAAAAACAAACAAAAAAAATCTGCAAAATGTATTTCAGTGACCCAAACTGAAAAAAACGTACCAACCAAGTGTCGTGAACCAGGGAGCATGGCCTGGAAGATGCACAGCACATGTGCCTTTTGTCATTTCTCAGTATCATAGTGAATATTTCTAGAATATTTTTTATCTGATAGACCATCCTGTGCTATATAGCACCTTGCACAAGCTTAGGTTTCCTCCCTGGTTCGCATACTATGACATCATGGATTTCAGGCTTGTACAAGACAAATGAGTAATATGTTATAACAGTGAATGAAATCTAGAAATGAGTCATTTTTGATTGTCAATGCAATTAAAGTAAGTAAGTAACAAGCCCCCCGGTTATGGCGCTAAACTGACCACTTTTGCAAATGTCAAATCTCTCTGACTCTTTCTTACACTTTCTTATATTATTAACATTTTCTAGAACCATATGCCATGTAATATCCACGGTTATGGGCGAGACTGGTACCATATGTCAAATAGCAGAATGAATTTGGAGTTTGGTATTCTAAACCGTGTAGCAGATAGTGAAACATTGTAAAAGTGCGTGTAATGAAGCGTGCAATAGGTTATGCCAAGAATGTGCCACGCTACGTCTCGTAATAAATTATTAGTGTCCTTGTGTAAGTGAAATAGACTTGGAAACGATTGCGATATATTCATTGTAAAAGATGAACTGACTAAAGCGGGAAGTGAATGCCGGGCTTGTCTACCCTGCTTATACGTAGAGCTCATTCACACTTGTATAGCCTACGTCCATATGTCTATTTAACCACTTCAGTATTGGGCCAAATTCTGGCCAAACATTTACAGGTTTTTTTTTGTATTTGCGGTCTTGAGGACTGTAACATTATTATCATTTGGGTTATTCAACTAATTTTTGTATCTTTTTTTCGGTTACACATAGGGCTTTATTGTTATGTTGTTTTTATTTTTGCATGTTTTTTAAAAAATTTTATTTTTTTTATATATCCAGGAAAATATAAACAAAAGAGGAGGAAAAACGTGACTTTTTTTCACTTTCCCAAATGCTACTAAAAAACTTTTTAAAATGGCATTTTCTCTCCTTTACGGTAATTTTTATTTGGTATGGTGTTGTCGGGGGTTGGACAAGAACCTAATAAGGACATGTTTTTGAGTGCTTGTGTCCCTAGACGTTCTGATGCTGTGCTGTCTGTGTAGGGACATAGTCCTTTGACAACAGGAAAGATAATGTCTAGATGTAAGTTAATTCATATACATTCAGGAGGCATAAAAGAAGGGTACAGTTACAAGAAAATATGTATTGGAATTATTTCATAGAAGTACTTACCAACCCAGACATGTCAGGAGTGGATACAAGTCTGCTTTAAGTGCAAATAAAGTATACGAGATCCTTCCAAGGGGAAACCCCATTGCAAAGGTTGGCCTCAAGTCAATGCTGGCATCAGGGGGGGGGCGTGGCTAGCCGTGTATGGGAGCGGACGCATCTCCTGGAGCTCTCCGTGTCCTCGCTCTACATCTTACATCTACCGGCGCCATCCTGCTGCACAAACTTCTGGGCTGCCCTGAGGCTTTCCCCCGAGCCTCCGTCTGCTAAATTTGGACGCCATCTGCCAGCTCCTGCGTGGTCCCGGGCGGTTTTGGATCCTGCGGCCTACTACACTGCTTGCGTCCGGCCGCCATCTTGGCCTCACGGCCTACCCGGCTCCTCCAAATCTACGCGGTGGCCTGACTGCAGCGGCTTACCTGTCTGTCTGTTCGGTCCCTCTTCATCCCGGTGGAGATCCTCTGGTGCCTCCTGGTGTTCTCCGTCTGCCGGTCTCCCCGTCTGCAGCGCTGCCTCCTCTTCATAACGCTGCGGCCGCCATCTTGGATTTGCGGCCCACCTCCCGGCTGGCTTCTCTGTAGGTGGTTGCCTCCTGTGGACCCTGCCTGCTGCTCTTCAGTGACCTGGCTCGGCGAGGTCCTCTGGTGTCCCTCCTCTGGTCTTCCTGATCCTCCTGCAACATCTGTGGAGACGTACAGCCTGCTCCTTCTGGAAGGCTTCACTGTATTGGGCCCTTGATCTACCTGCTGCCTGGCATCCCTGCATTGCCTGAAGTGGAGACACCTCACCCCCCCCTGCTGTCTGGCTCCTATCCTGACATTTTCTGCTGGGACATTCTGCTACCTCTGTGAGTACTCCCTGCTGTTTTTTTTTTTTTTGGACTTTCTTATCCTCTTCAGAGACATTCTTAGCAGGGAATTTTTGTTATTGTGAGCTGCAGTGGTGTGAAGGGAGTGCTGAGCCCCTACTCCACCATCAGGGGGGGCTCCTCACCTTCCTCCACTTGCTATGTGTTATATGCTCTGCAATATATCCCCACGGAACTAGCACTTCTCCCACTGCTCTTTTGGCACCTCATGGGTACCGGGTTTGATTATGGAACTGTGTGACCGCCTCATGTAAGGCCTGGTGATACTGCGAGTGTACCTTCATTACCCTCTATGGTCGCTTCTCATTGTGATATGTCCAGAAGACGTCCTAACACCTCTACTGCTTCTTCCCGCACCCCGGGCCGCTCTCTTACTCACTCACCATCAATTTCTACCTTCCTGTCCCGATCTGGAACCTCGGCTACAGGGTCTGGCACTGATGACATGACTCCTCCATCTCCTCCGCTACGCCAATCGCAGCCACCTCCTTCACTGTCTGCCACCCTCCCTGGACATGACATGCAATCCTTGGATTCAACCTCCTTGCCCTGCTCGGCAGCCCATATTGCCTCTGCGGACTTTCAGCTACTTCGGGACCTTATTCAAGCTCTGCCCACTAAACAAGACCTGGATGCTGTAGTTTCCCGAATGGAACAATCCCAGGCACAGGCCCTCGGTGCGATCCAGTCTGATGTGTCTCAACTTACTACTAGGGCTGATGCTACTGATCAAACACTGTCTTCTCTGGAACAACGCCTGTCCGCAGTGGAGAGCAATCAAACCCACTCTGAGGCCCGCCTCCAGCATATTGCTTTGCTCCTGGATGACCAGGAGAACCGGGGTCGCAGAAATAATATTCGATTACGAGGAGTGCCAGAAAAAGGCCCTCAGGATGATCTGATCAGCCGTGTTAATACCATTTTCAATATGGCGACTCAACGCCCGCTGGATGCTACCTTCATGATGGACCGTGTGCATAGAGTCCAACGATCTGGCCCGCTTGACCCTGCTAATCCTAGAGATGTTCTGTGTAGACTACATTACTTCACAGACAAGGAACATATCCTGAGGTGTGCCTGGGATATGGGATCGGTGCCTTTTGAGAATGCCTCTGTCAAGCTCTATCCTGACGTCTCATCCCGCACTTTGGCTATGCGCCGTGCCCTTCAGCCGGTGTTAACTCTGATTAAGGACTGTGGAGGTTCCTATAGGTGGGGTCATCCCTTCCATCTGATTGTTCGTGCTGGCTCGTCCTCGATTGTTGTCCGTTCCCCGGCGGACTTGCCCAATTTGTTTGCCTCCCTGGATGTGCGCCCTGTCTCAGTCCTGAACTGGCTTGCTCTGGATTCCTCCCGCCCTGCTGTATCCAGGCGCGGCCGCGGTTCCAGGCGTTCTTCTTCGGCTGCCTCTAGAGAGAGACCTCGGCGAAACTCATCTCCACGACGTCTTCCAATACCGGATCCGCCTGGGTCTCCGCTCCGCCAACCAGATCTCTCAGCTCAGCTTCCCATTGAAGCATGATTCCTCATGCCGCCGGGTTTTTGATCTGTTCACAGGATGGTGCTAATATCCTTTTATGCTGAGTGGTCTCGGACTTGTTTTGTGGTTTGTGGACATTTTCACTGTGTTTATTCGGTCCTGTGGCTACTCTGTTCCTCTTGATCCTGTTCCTGCTGGGCTTTATAGATGGCCCTTGTTGTTGATATTGCTGTTTTTTTTTTATATACAATGTTGGACCTTAGAGTCACTTTGTAGCCCCGTGCTTCCTGTCCCGTTACACTTTGTTGGGGATAGAGGCATGGGGTCTTCCTTACCAGGTACACTCGTGGTGCTTGCGGGCCCACTTCTCCCCCCATCTTTTCTTACTCCCTCACTCCTTCCTGTTTGTTGTTGTGCCCCTGGCTCATTTGTCTAGGGGTAGTTAGATTTGTTCTACTCTTGGTTCTTTTTCCCTTTCCTTTTTCCCCCCCATACCTTTACTGCTCTCCTTTTTCTACCTTCTTATTTTTCTCTCCCCTTTACCCTCCTCAATTCTCCGTCCTCTCCCCTTCCTTCCTCCCTCCCTTTTTTTTTTTTTTTTTTTTTTTCTTCCTCTTCTCTCCTAGGGTGTGAGCTGGGAAAGCCCGTCTCCCTCCATGCCTCCGCTTGACCACCTTTCCTCCATCACCGTGGGTTCCCTCAATGTGAGAGGCCTTCATAGTCCAGAGAAGCGCTCCGTACTCTTCAATCTGCTCAAAGGTAAGCGCCTTCATGTTGTGTTTTTGCAGGAAACTCACCATTGCTCTACCAAGCCATACAAGTTGACTAATGCTTGGTTTCCTCATGCATATCATAGCTCTTCTCCCGACCCGAAATCCAGAGGGACTAGTATCTTGATTTCTCGCTCCCTGCCTTGGGAACATTTGGAGACTCGCACTGATTCTGAGGGGAGACTTGTTATGGTCAAGGGTCGTATCTCCTCTCAGCTTTTTACTTTTGTTTCTTTGTATTTACCTAACTCGGGACAGGGTCGTGCTCTTAGTTCTTACTTGGGGCTGTTGGACGGCTTTGTGGAGGGCTTCCTGGTGGCGGGGGGTGACCTCAATCTGGTCCTAGACCCTTCATTGGACTCTTCTACTGGCGTCTCTTCTCACCCTTACTCACTCATTAGGAGGGTTAAGAGGGATCTTCATTCCCACCAACTTATGGACTCCTGGAGGTTACTCCATCCATTAGATAGGGATTACTCCTATTATTCTCCGGTCCATCACCGATATTCTCGTATCGACTACCTCTTTATCCGTCACCAACATCTTCATTCTTTATTGGCTGCGGAAGTCGACAACATTACTTTCTCCGACCATGCTTTGGTTACTTTGTCTGTTTCCTTGTCCTCCCCTATTCCCTTCCAGCGTCAGTGGAAACTTAACGCGTCACTTCTTGATGACGCAACCATCTTGGATGACATTAAGACCCGTTTGGGGGAATATTTTGAGAGGGAGGAACTGTCGGGGATTGCTCCTCCAATGGTGTGGGAGGCTCACAAATGTTTTATCCGGGGTATCCTGTTGCAACATGGTTCCCGCTTGAACAAGGAACGCCGGGCTTGCATTGAATCTCTGCTGCAGCGGATCCGCTCATTGGAACTTCTTCATAAACGCCAAATCACTCCTGATGTTTATTCTCAGCTTGCCAGCGCCCGAGAGGAATTGCGTACGCTCGTCACTGATAGGGTGAAGGGTACTCTAGCTAAATGTAGACGTCATTTTTACGAGTTCGGAAATAAGAGCGGGCGTTCCCTAGCTAGGGCCCTTCGGGTTCAGCAGTCCTCCACCTATGTTTCATGCATCGGTTCCGCCCAGGGTACTCGATTACACATGCCCCTCGATATTGCGGCTGCCTTTCGGGACTACTATGCCTCTCTGTATTCTGTAGACTCTGGCCCTTCTCCTCTCCCTGAAACGGAGTTCCGAGATCGCATTCGTTCTTATCTCTCCTCCTCTGGTCTCCCGTCGCTGTCCCTAGAAGACTTGACGGCCTTGGAATCTCCTATTGTTGAAGAGGAAATTTCTTTAGCTGTCTCCAGTATGGCAACGGGTAAGGCCCCAGGTCCAGATGGCCTTACCTTGGTATACTATAAGAAACTTGGCCCTGAACTCCGCCCCAGACTGTTAAAAGTTTTCAATTCTCTCACTGATGGCTCGGCCCTTTGTCGTGACTCCCTGCGTGCTCACATAGCGGTTATCCCCAAACCCGGAAAAGACCCTCTTCTGTGCTCTAACTACCGCCCCATTTCGCTAATCAATGTTGACCTAAAAATTTTAGCCAAGATCCTTGCGACCCGTTTATCGCCCTTGTTAGGAGATATTGTTCACCCGGATCAAGCTGGATTTTTACCCGGCCGTGAGGCTCGAGATAATACTACCAAAGCTATCAACCTCCTGTATGGGGCTAAACAGTCGGGCTCTCCTCTCATGCTTCTTTCAACTGACGCTGAGAAAGCCTTCGACAGGGTCAACTGGCGGTTCATGGAAGAGACCCTGTTACATATTGGTCTTGGACATCGCATGATGAGTTGGATCATGGCTCTATACTCTCTCCCTACAGCGATGGTCAGGGTGAACGGTTTATTGTCCCAGTCCTTCCCTATCCGAAATGGCACTAGGCAAGGATGCCCCCTCTCGCCTCTCATTTTCGTCCTGACTCTTGAACCCTTCCTCCGCCAAGTTCGAGCCGACCCGAACATCTCAGGCGCTGCTCATTCTTCCCGTTTGTACAAAGTGGCGGCTTATGCAGACGACTTGCTGTTTTTTCTCTCCTCCCCGCATGTCTCTCTTCCGGCTCTGATGCTCGCCTTTCAGGTTTACTCGACCCTTTCGAATTTTAAAATCAACTTTTCGAAGTCGGAAGCCCTTAATGTGACCCTTTCCTCCTCGGCGGCCTCCTCCTTGAGTCAATCTTTCCCTTTTCATTGGGCCCCCACTTCTCTCAAATATTTAGGGGTTTATCTTACTCCGAACCCAAAAGATCTCTTTCGTTGCAACTTCCCCCCACTTCTGGCGTCTATCAGGGCTGATTGTACTCGATGGTCCGCTGGAGCCTTTACTTGGTTCGGGAGATGCGCGATTTTTAAAATGAACATTCTCCCTCGTCTTCTCTACTTGATGCAGGCGCTTCCCATTCACATCCCTCTGTCTTTTCTTAGATCCCTCACTTCCGTTCAACTGAAGTTCATCTGGTCGGGCAGACCCGCCCGAGTGAGCAAGGCTTTTCTCTTTCGTCCCAAGAGTTGCGGTGGTTTATCGCTTCCGGACCTGAAGTCCTATTACTTGGCTACCCACCTGACTCGTGTCGTGGACTGGTGTAGGCATGCTGTTTCTAAACCTTGGGTCTACATCGAACAGGCATTCTCTCTGATCCCTTTGCAGGTTGCCCCATGGTTGGACTCCTCCTCATTGTCGTCTCTCTTTTCTCACCCTACCCTTGGTCCCACGCTTCGGATTTGCTCTAGGGGCCTTGTTCGCTCCACTCTCCTCCCTAAGGATTCCGCTCTTTTTCCAGTGCTGGGCAATCCTGCCTTTCCACCTGGAATGTTTGACCGAGTTTTTCGTAATTGGCGCCGTCATGGGATTTTCCGTGCCTGTCACTTCCAGGACGCAGGGGGATGGACTATACTCCTGAACTCCCAGGCCCCTCCTGAGCTGCCCCCTTTGGATGCTTGGCGGGGGATGCAACTTCGTCACTTTTTACATTCTCTCCCTGCTCCTGCAGAGTTCCGCGTCGAACCTACCCCCTTGGAGAGGATTTGTGTTGGTGCTGGCCCCCTCCGCCACTCCCTCTCGCTTGCTTACCGGATCCTGGTTGAACCTCCGGAGGATTTTGTTCCGCCGTTCTTGCTGAAATGGGAATCTGATTTGTCCCTTTCCCTCTCTCAGGAGCAGCGTAAGCGCATTTTTCGCCTTTCTCATGCTGCTTCCATCAGCTCTCGCCACCAGGAGGCCAGTTACAAAATCTTGTCCCGTTGGTATAGGGTTCCTACGAGACTCCATGCTATGTTTCCTCAGGTCTCCCCATTATGTTGGCGCTGTGGCGACGAGGAAGGCACGCTGCTACACATCTTTTGGTCCTGTCCTGCCCTTTCGTCCTTCTGGGAGGGGTCAAACGGATAACCCTCCAGCTTACTGAAACTTCTCACCATTTGGGCCCTGCCCTGTTCCTTCTTAATCATTGTGAGTCTTCTGTAAAGGTCTTTAAGCGTTCCCTACTTAGATTCCTGATCCTCGCTGCCCGGGCTTGTATCCCCCTTTTTTGGAAACGAGTGGATCCTCCTCCTCTCTCCCTCTGGATTTCGAAGGTCAACGAGATAATGCGCATGGAAAATCTCACGTCTTTCCTGCATGGCACGACTGAGGCGTACATCAAAACCTGGTTCTACTGGTTCAGGTTTCAACAGTCTGCAGAGTACCGGACGCTTCTGGGCTCTGACCCCTCCTCTGATTGATACTCTTGTTGTTCGTCTCATGTATTTGACCAGTGGTTGCTCCCGAGCCCTTCCCAACTGGCTGTGGTATGGATGACCTGGCGAGTGCTCTCACTGGTTTCCTGGCTGCTCACACTCACCCCTACCTACCCTTTCTCCCCCCACATTTAGTCCTCTCTCCCATCCATCTGTCCCACTAACCCCCTCCCCCCTCCCTTCCTTTTTTTTTTTTTTTTTTTTTTTTTTTCTTTTCCCTTTTTCTTTCTTCTATGTTGTTTTCTTTGTCTTTAATTTTTTTTTTTTTTTTTATTGTATTTTGTGTTGCACTGTGTGCTTTTCCTGTTCGCAGGGCGGGTGTTCGCCCTGTACCTTGTACTTGTTTTTTCTTTTCTTATTGTAAAAAATTTTCAATAAAAATTTGAGTTACAAAAAAAAATGCTGGCATCAAGAAACAGAATTGCAGTGAACTACCTGTTTATGCAATCTCTGGTTTTATGGCTTCACAAAGGGACCTGGAATCTGTTGGGGTTTTGCTTAGTGTTTCTTGGCACTCTGTCCATCACTATAATTTCTATGTTGGCTGTTGCTGGCATTGGATGGTTTTGGTTTAGGTCAGATGTTATACTCTGTTTCTATGTTACATATGCCCTATGCCTTATCCTTACTCTAATATACTGCAATGACTTCTTTGTTTTTTGTTGCAATTGTATTTTCCGTTTGAAAACTGGAAAAAGTCCATGTCTGGAGATTTCAATAAGCAAGATCTGATTAAAAAACCTTCTAGGTGCATTGAATCCTGGTTTATGCATATAGTATGTGTATGATGTGCAATGAGAAGCTAATAAGAAATGTTCTCATATAAAGCAAATGTTTCCTCACATCAGGATAGATTCTCAAAGTACCATAATATCATCTCGATAATGAAGTCCAAGAAAACATTGTGATATCCCTCATATCATGTTCGGAAAACTGTCTGTAGAAGATACTGTATCCATATTCAATAACCTATTTAGCATCTGTATCAGTAGTATACAGTAATACAGTGAAATTCAAGACTATAGAGTTTTTGCTGAATATCAATTTACATCAAGTATAGAAGTCTGCCTCACTAAGAGAAGCTATAGAGAATGTACGTACAGGCAGAACGATGAGTCCGATCTTATACGTTATCGTTACAAAGGGGAGGACTATACAAAGTGAATAGTAACTTACAGCTTAAGGAAATCTTTTCTGATATTGCTCTATGTGCATTAGAATCATTAGTATTACCCCTTCACCAGATCCAACTATTGGCCCCAGTGTTGGATTGGTCAGAAAATTCAGACCCTTTAAAAGTTCACTTTAGACTGGGGCCCCACGTGGTGGAAACACTGTAGTTTACTCATGTTGCAAAAGCTGCATATAAAAACGTAGTGTTTTACAGTCACTGTGTAGTGGATGGGATTCTAGCAAATCCCATCCCCAAAATGCGAACAGTGAACACGCTGTAATTTCTAAAACTGCTGCGGTTTTGGAATTTGCCAGCATGTCAATTATACCTACGGAAATGCTGGTGGTTTCCCTTTAGGTATAATTGAAGCTGAAAGTCCACAGAGGAAACCTCTGAAAAACTATGAAAAGCACTGCAGGTAAGGGCGGGTTCATACTTGCGCCCAGTCTTTAGCCAATCCTGCGGGTTTCTGTCTTCCACCCCAAAAACTAGACAGGGGACAGAAACCTGGCAGTCAGTTTTCAAACCTATTCATTCAAATGGGTTTGCAAAGTGACCGCCTGTGTGCGTCTTCTGCCTCTCGGCGGGGAGACACGCCTTTTTTTTTTTTTTTTTTTTTTTTTTTTTTTTTTAAACCGAACACAAAGTCAGACATGCAGGACTTTGTGTCCGGTTAAAAAAAACAATGGTTTCGCCACGGAGAGGCAAAAGACGCACATGGGCAGTGACTTTGCAAACCCATTCAAGTGAATGGGTTTGAAAACTGACTGCCGGGTTTTTTCCCTCTCCTGTCCAGTTTCTTGGGGCCGAAGATGGAAACACGCTGGATTGGCTAAAACAGAGGCCGAGGTTTTTTTTGTGCGGTTTTTGCTAAAAAACTGTGCCACAAACCGTGATACGGTTTTTGGCAAAAAAAAAAGCTAGCAGTTTTCCGCCTCCCATTCACTTGTATTGATTTCCTGAGGCGGAATCCGCCTCAAGCAAGGGCAGCTCGCTTTTTTTTTCTGGTAGCGGGAACAAACCGCTAGCGGAAAAAAGACCGCTAGCAGTCTACATAAGCCTCTATTGTGAGGGGGCGGATTTTGATGAGGATTCCGTGCCAAAATCTGCCCTCTCTTGCCCTGTGTGAATGGGGCCTTAGAGTGAAACCTCCTTAGATATTATGTAATAAATGTCTGAAGAGTGGGCGTCCTACCTATCCTGATAACAGTAGGTTGAGACATGATACTCTTCCTTCAGATAAAATAGAATATTACATAAAATATTACATACAGTAGAAGACTGGATATACGTTGAATATTAGAAACTGTTACTGACGCATCTAATTTAGATCAGGGGTGGTCATTACAAAGTTGGGAGGTTTTACTGCTAAAGTCATCCCACCATATTTTAACAACTGGATTTATTGTAGCCATATTGTAAAGAAAGAAAGCCTAATGTTTTCCTATTTTATTGTGATCCTACATAAACCCCATTGTTAGAGTTATATCACACTTCACCTATAAGCATGAGAAACCAGCATATTTGGGCAGCCAATTTCTTTCTTTCATGTTTTATTCTTCTGTCACGTTGTGTGTTATGTCCCCGTGCACCTCTTTTATGGTTTGACAGGCCCTGAAGGCTTCCAGCTCTTTCCAGACTTCTACCACACAAAACAAGAGAACATGGTGGGACTGTTAGCTTGAGTCAGTCAGGCAATAAACAATTGTTGTAGAACAATGCCAACAATTACCATGTCAGTAAAACAGTGTTTGTCCAACTGCGTCATTATCAACGGTGATGTAAATGTGCAGAAAACAGGTGATTAAAGGCACAGGTGAAGTGTACACAGCGTGGTTAAAGTAAGGACAAGGTTCATGGATTTTCCTGATTCTATATATTTTTTTTTTATCAAGATTTTTATAATTTGTATATTTTTAGGAAAAGAAAGAAATACGTTGCACATTAGCATCGGTCGCACTATGACTTTAAAGGGAAGGTCCAATGAAATGGCTTACTCCATCCTTAATCATTGATGGCAAGTCATTAAAGGGGATGTCCAGTTTCGGTAAATAAATGTTATTGCTTATATAATGAAAAGTTTTATATAATTTTCCAATATGCTTTCTAAGTCTATTCCATGGTCATGTGATAGACACAAAGGAGCACAGCTCATTACCAGGCTGATGTCTGATTACTGTGCTGTGTGCATCACATGACCATGGACTGTGTACATTACATGACCATGGACTGATTCCTCCCCCCCTTCCCACTGGAAGTAAGTAGAATGAATGACAGCAAGCAGAGATCTAGAAAAACATGAGGAATTGATACAGAAACTATGTTAGAAAATTGTATAACTTCATTATACAAGCAATAATATTTATTTCCTGAACTGTACAATCCCTTTAAGACAAATCATCTGTTATAGACCAGTGGATGACAAAACAGAAATAGTATGGTCAGAAATATTAGACAACACATATATAGTAGTATTACATGAAAAATATTGTTTGAGAATGAGTAGTTAAGAATTTCATCATGGCATATAATAAGGGTCATATGGGTGCAGGTCTGACAGCTGAACCTGTACCAATGTGAAGGCCAAGAAAGTCATGGTCTGGTCTGGTTTAATAGTGAGGTAGCCACATTTGCCCTATCATTGCCTGTTAAGGTAGGGTTCTCACTACCATTGGTGTCCGCACAGAAGGTGTCTGTTTAAAAAAAAAAAAACTGACACCTATTGTAACGGCCCTTTACTGATGGCTATCTGTTGCCCATAGACCTCAATGTTAAAAAAAAAAAAAAAAAAAAACCACGGACACTTGCTGAAAAGTCCTGCATGTAGGATTTTTTTTGTCCACGTGAAAAAACAGACATGGTTGTAAACGGACACTAAAGGACAACAGATAAAATCCCATTCAACTGAATGGAAATTGTAGCGGACACAGCTAGTGTCCTTTGCTAAAATCTTGTACAGACAATAGCTAAGTACACTGCTGAGCGGACACCAAAGGTAGTGTGAACGCCCCCTAAAGTTATAAAGGGTTTTTCACAGCTTTACTGCTTTGGATAAGACATCAATACCAGATTGGTAGAAACCCAACTCCCACCCAGCCGAGTTGTAGTATGGCAAATTATACAGCTCCATACTTTGTATAGCAGACGTGAAAGGTACTGCCTGCTGAGCCCCAGTGACTGTATTACTATATGTTGTAGTTGTCACACATCAGTGCAGATATAATACAAACATACAAGAAAAGACATCTAAATATCAGTGGAGAGTCATTGACCCAGAGAATAGTTCAGCACAATGGACAGCTCAGTGTTCTAAAAATATGGTGTGCTCCAAGTTATAGCAGGAAAACCTTGTCCTGTTGAAGATAATCCATTGTCTTGTCTCTACAGATACTTGAAACATGTCAATAATTCCCATAGGATACAGAGAACACTGTACAAAGATAACATAAAGAGGGGTTTAGCTTCAGCACAGGTGAAGTGTCCAACAGTCCAGCCTGCAGGACATCAACATCATTGTCCAAACAGTTGAAAGGTGTAGGCATCAAGTCACCTGGCTATGGAAACTACAGAGGTCAATACTGCTTTTAGATCAAGCATAATGTAAAATAAAAAGATCTCGTGGATGCCCTCCGGGTCACAAAATATAACAATGTATTCAGTGCTGCAATGTAGGAGCTGAGGAAGGAGAAACTGACCATGACCAATGATAAGAACATGCAACTTCTCTAACAGATATAAGATCTGCAGCATTACATCAAAGAAAGGCTGTCACTGATATACAAGACGGATTTACAGAGACAGTCAGCAAGCTGAGAGCCGAGTTCACACAGATGAATAAACAATGACCTGGGACCACCAAGCCTATTGTGCACCAGGAATAATGCAACAAGCTTGACAGGTAAGCGACTTCTTATATGTGATGTTTGGGAAAATGATTATTGTTCAGAATTAATCATGGTATAGAGTTGGATGAGGATGCTTTATAGTGCTGGGTATTAACCCTTCAGGTACTCGCAATTTACTTGTAAAGAACGTCTGTTACCAGAAACCAGCAGATCAACCCCTTCGAAATGGACAGTGCTTTCCTTTATGGTACCGTATCTTGGCTGATTCATGTTTCTGTCAATATGGAAATCATCTCTATGGAACAATGAGGGCACAGTCATTGCTCCAAAGGGTTATGAGGAAGTGCCCTCATTGCTCCTAAGAGTTAATTTAGGGTACATAGTTAACAGTGATATCTCTGCAGTTGAGACTCCAATTCACAAGGTAAAGACCATTTGATTCAGCTGACCATAACCTATCCATCTGCAGGGCTGGGTTCTGGACATAGACTCAGTTTAAGAGCACGACAGCTTCAGCAGGAACTTGCTGACGCTTGGAAGTAACTTCCAACTGAGGCATCTTTGAAGGCAGAAGACATTGTCAAAGTGACCTTAACAAAGAGAAAGGACTTCTTCAGAAAAAGCTGGACACTGGCATGGCTAAGGAAATTAATTCTCATAGAGGTTTATAAATGACAAGGAGACAAATTCAGTTCAGCTCTTGTTCACTTTTCCATTGCCTTAACAATAATGTATATGGAAAATTGTACTGCCACGTAATATCTAGCCTTAGTAATATCAGCACTTCTACTTATGTAGTGGACAAGGCTGACGAGCCTTCAAAATACATTGAGGGGAATTTATCAATCCATTTTTGCCACTTTTCTGGCATAGTTGAGTGTTAGGGTAAGTTCACATGGCCTGAAAATCCTGACCAAAAAGACAGCTCCTATTGAAATCAGTAGGAGCCAGTCAGTTCTCTTTTCCAGGAGCTGTTTCTTCCGGCTCCCGGAAAAAAGAAGCAAGATACTCACTCATTCTTTAGGCCGATTCGCCTCACGATTTGGCCTGAAGATACACCCTCCTCCTGACTAGGCCCATTCATTGGGCCTAATCCAGAGCGTAGTGGGCAACTGAATGCCGATGCAGTGCACTGACATTCAGTTGTGGCTACCCGTATTTTGGTCTGGAACCTGAGGCTGCCTCCACCTCAGTTTCTGGACCAAAAACCCCTGTGTGAATTTACCCTTAATATGGTTTATGGTGCAACGTTTCTAAATAAAAAAGGACTCCTAGGAGAGACAGTGAGAGAGCTTCACTTACCCCGCCCTTACACAGTGATTGACAGCTCTCACTATATCAGTGTATGTATACAGAATCACTGTGTCAGTGGGGTAATCTGGACTGTCCCTCCTATGCATTGGTACAAGGCCACCAGTCTTGCTACACCAGCTAACCCAGTGAGTGAATCATGGCTGCTCCTCTATTATCCCAAAGGCTCCCTTAGTGAATTGTGGCTGAGTTACTGCTTACACTGGGTTCACACCAGCATCAGATCTCCATTCTCAGGTTCCTTGAAATCAATAGGTTAAAAAGCCTCCCATTGATTTCAATGTGTAGAGCGTGTAAAACGGCACCCTTTGAAGTCAAAGGGATTCTGTTTTACAGCGCTCACTCTGAAAACGTGTTTACGTGTCAGAATGAGCGGCGTGTTACACCGTGGGAACGGAGCCTAAACTAGCTCTGAATATCCATGTGGGTGGGAATCTTGTTGTTTTCTCATAGAAAAACATAAGGTCATATCTTTTGAATAGGTGGACAAGTTTTAAAATTGATCAGGGGAAGTAAGAATTAAATTCTGTATTTTATGTAGCATTTCCCACTTGTTGACAGGTCCTCTTGAATGACAGCGTCAGAATATACGTGCAAATACAGTATGAGTCATCAATAATAGCAAATGTAAAAGTTGTGGGGAAGGCAGCTCGGTAGAAGCAGTGGTGCAGACCCAAACAGGACAGGGACACAAAATATGCAACAAACTGGTTTATTTAGAAAAAAACAGGAAAATAAATAAACCTTGACTTCAGGCACAAAATGATTAAAACAAAACAGCCTTAACGTCAGCCAAAGAAGCACAATAAAAACCTGCTCGTCTGAGCAACTAACTAGACCACACCTAACTATATGTGTGGCTTACTTCCAGCCACACAAATAAAACAGGAGCAATATTTTCTCACTGGAGTCAGGGTTACAGGACAGAACCATACACTTCCTTTCACTCCATGGAACTGCAAACCATGCAGAAGCTGCAGCCTTTTCTGGCTCAGCAATGAGACAAGGACTCACACCTGGGCTGATAGATCTAGAATCCAGCACTGTGCCTGTCACCTTGTCACACAGTATACACAGCACAGTGCTTATTGCTAAATGCATACAATGAACGTATAAGTATAGTTGAAGTCCTGCTCTTAAACCTTTAAGGACGCAGGGTAGTTTATACCAAGTATGCATTTTGAATTCTGTTTTATTCTGTTGTCTGTATGTCCTGGTTGGTACTTCTGTATTTGTGTACAGTTTGCATGCATGCCGCACAGTTATTTTATGCTAGAGTCTTTGTCTGCCTTGTTGTTATCTATCTCACCTTGGGCTTTCTGTGATCTACTTCTCATACCTTTCTGTATATATCTTCGGAACATGTCCTGTAGTCTTACCCTTCTTTCTTGTGTTTTACCTGTGTTAACTTCTGTTTCCAGTCTGTCTTGGTTTTAGTCTGTGCTTGCATAATGCATGTTACCCTATTTCTGTGGTGCCCTGTACCGCAGTTCTGTCCTGCCTGGTCAGCTACAACCAAACCATGACCACCTCGTAGCAACCTGATGGACTCCCCACAGAGAAGACCAGATTTCCAAGGTGAAGACTGGGGCGCTAGGATAAGAGAGATGAGCGAACACTGTTCGGATCAGCCGATCCAAACAGCACGCTCCCATAGAAATGAATGGAAGCACCTGGCACGCAGACTTTGCTGGCGGCCGGCCGCTTAACCCACCGCGTGCCGGCCGCTTCCATTCATTTCTATGGGAGTGTGTTGTGAGCGTGCTGTTCGGAACGGTTGTTTCGAACAGTGTTCGCTGATCTCTAGATAAGATGGTTCACTTTTTTGGAATGATGTGTTACGGCAGTGCTATTTCTATGTATACACCTGCTGCAGGGGCGTAACTACCGTGGTAGCAGTCTGCTTCCCGGGTCATGTGACGTCCGACGTCATTAATGCAGGACAAGAGCGGCAGCCGACAGCCTAGGAGCCGGGCACAGGTAAGCAACTGTCTTTTTTTTAAATGTTTTTATTCCCCCGGGTCTCCGATTATTATACTCTGGGGTCTGAAAAGACCCCAGAGTATAATAATTGTTTATGGATGTCCACAGTGGGACATAATACTGTGTGCAGGGGCCACTATTGGGGTTAATACTGTGTGCAGGGGCCACTATTGGGGTTAATACTGTGTGCAGGGGACACTATTGGGGTTAATTCTGTGTGTAGGGGACACTATTGGGGTTAATACTGTGTGCAGGGGACACTATTGGGGTTAATACTGTGTGCAGGGGACACTATTGGGGTTAATTCTGTGTGCAGGGGACACTATTGGGGTTAATACTATGTGTGCAGGGGCCACTATTGGGGTTAATACTATGTGTACAGGGGCCACTATTGGGGTTAATACTGTGTGCAGGGGCCACTATTGGGGTTAATACTGTGTGCAGGGGCCACTATTGGGGTTAATACTGTGTGCAGGGGCCACTATTGGGGTTAATACTGTGTGCAGGGGCCACTATTGGGGATAATACTGTGTGCAGGGGCCACTATTGGGGATAATACTGTGTGCAGGGGCCACTATTGGGGTTAATACTGTCTGCAGGGGACACTATTGGGGTTAATACTGTGTGCAGGGGACACTATTGGGGTTAATACTGTGTGCAGGGGACACTATTGGGGTTAATACTGTGTGCAGGGGACACTATTGGGGTTAATACTGTGTGCAGGGCTTACTAAGGGACATAATAGAGTTCTGAGGAGGGGTCGGTTGAGGTCTTCGGCGTCGGTTTGGGGGGGGCCCCATGTCAAAAGTTCGCCACGGGGCCCCGCCATTCCTAGTTACGTCACTGACCTGCTGGTTGCTTTTTGGCAACATTTTTGTGCACAGTGAGGCATTTTAAGCCCACTGAACCTCTTCCCATTTTTGGATGAGCTGCAGAAAGTGTCTAAAACCCATAATATGATGCAGCACAAGGCATAAACATATGTTTTAAGGCACAAATTGAGTGGCACTTTTAGCGTCGTAAAATTCCCTCTGTGTTTTTATTGAAAACATTTTGTACAGACAGACTTGTATAATGAAGTCATACTAAAAAGGTAGAACAAATCAGAGACGCATTACTCTAAATAAGCTAATACATCCAGAAGAAAACAACACACCATCCCGTCCATTCTCATTACAACATCTATCTTTTCCAAAAATATCCTAAAGAGGCAATTAGATATTAAGTAAACTTTTGTATGTATTATAGACTTTAGTTGTTACTGCAGGCATATTCACTTCTTTTCTGTTTCCAGCGCTCCAGCTGTAAATTTTTGAGTCCATGCATCCAAAAATAAAGCTCAAGGAGCAAAATAAGTGAAGTGTTTGCAACAGATTTCATTGCGAAATGTATATCCTCAAAGGCAACGATACAAAGATTCATGTCCATTTTATGACCTCTCGATGGACTAGTATAAGATTGATGGCAAAGTTGGGGACCATTTCAACATACTATGCAGCAGGGAGACTTTTAGAGCAGAGATTTATAACAATCCGTAGCAGAGCTGTAGTAAGAGTTGGTGCGTCCTCTGACTATATTTCAGGCATAGAGAGGTTGGTTGAGTTTTATGATCTATATAGTCGATAGCACTTTGACAAATGTATTTTTCGGGGCTTTAAACGTAGAGAAGGTCAGGAGAAGTAAGGGGTGTGAAATAATTTGGGGTCAGGCCAGGGTCTAAATTAATTTTGAGATCTACACTGGGTTAATTTAGGGTCTGGGGTCTGGTATTGGGTCTGAATTAACCATAGGATCTGGTTTAGTGTCTGAATTTGTTTATGGGTGGAAATTGAACTTGTAGTCTAAATTGATTTTGGGATCTGATCTGGATTCTGCTCGGCTGTTTTCAGAAGTCTCATACAAGTAAATGTAGAGAATTTCACATGATCGGTTCTCTTTCATTCACTTACAGCTGCAAATGGGGCCCTGTTCTCAAGCTAGATGTAAGACCCACATCTATCTGGTATATATGGTATATCTTATGTATATAGCTATGAATGCTGAGATGGGAATACCCATTTAACTGAGAGTCTGGTCTGTGATCTGAATATGTATTTAATTTGGTTTAAGTTTACTTAATGCACCACTGTTACCTTTAGTGAAAAATACATAGAACTTTTATGCAGGATGGGTATGTTAAACCCATATTTCTGCTTTTTAATGCCATCTAGTACACAAGTCCTTTTTTAAAAAAAAAAAAACAAAAAAAAAAACTTGATTTTAGAGGGGTTTTCTCATCTCAAAGGAGATATGCCAAACATATTATATATAGATGCAGAATATATTTGAACAAGGGAATACAGGCTTAGGTGTTTTTACCAAAGAAATGAATAATACAGTTGCTCATGCATGGCCGCCACTCATTTAGGTTTGAGTCTGAGATCTACCATAATAAATGTTTGTGATGAAAAACCTCTATCATTAAAATCCCTTTTTGAAGTAATATCATGTCAGAATAGCCTTAAGAAAGGGTATTCGCCCCCTACCTTTATACTTCTGCTCTGTGCTGCCATTCTGTTGATATTCCGGTTTTTCCCGGTATGCAAATGAGTCTCCAGACAGCACTGGGGGTGTCCCCTGTTCTGCCTGAAGACTCTCCAGCGATGCCTCCCTCTTCTTCAGGTGCGTCTCTCATCTTCGATGTCATCTTCCGGCCAAGCCTGCATTCAGGATCGGAATCCTGTGCATGCTCAGTTAGCTCTGCCCTTGGACTTGGGCAGCGCATGTCTGCTTGGCCATTTTATTGTGGCCGCTTACATGAGCGTACGGTACCTGTAAGCAGCCACAGTAAAATGGCCGAACAGACATGCGCAGTCAGCTCTACCCAAAGCCCGATGGCAGAGCCAACTGAGCACGTGTGGGATTTCAATCCTGAATGAAGGCTTGGCCAGGGGATGACACAGTGGAAAGGCACAGCTGAAGAAGATGGAGGCGTCACTGGAGAGTCTTCAGGTAACAAAAGGGACACCCCCTGTGCTGTTTGAGCACAGGGTGAACGCTCAATGGGCTGTTTGGAGGCTCATTTTCATACTGGGAAAAAAAATGGAATATCAACGGAATGGTGACGTGGAGCAGAACTATAAAGGTAGGGGGATGAATACCCTTTATTAAGGCTATTCCAACATGGTATTACCTCAAAAAGGGATTCTAAGGATAGAATCCCTTTAATATGAAAAATTGGGGAAAATAACAGTTCCTTGTGCCTATAAAGGTTTGCAGGGAGTTATAGGGTTATACAATTGCCAAATAAGACTGGATTTCAATGAACCAATATTGTGATAATTAATATCATTGTATTGTTACTGCAGAAATCTCAGTCAAATATTACCAATGATTGACAATACAAGAGCTAAATAATACTGCCCTTTAAGTCCCAGTAAAATACTACATGTTTATTGCAGCCACTGTTCTGAGTGCATGAGGTTTTAATGTGCAAGTCGGCAGATAAGTGACAATGACTACTGAACATAAATATACTGGTATAAATAGATTTTACACATCCTTACTATGTAGTTGGACAAAGAACAACACTACCCAGAAATAACGTCTCACCGTTCCATGGCCTGTTCTGGAAGGGGGTTGTCTCCTTTTTCCTCATTAAGAGCACATTAATGCTTGTAATAGAACACTTCCTCCTCCATAAGCTGTCATGCTCCGTATATAGGACTCCTTGGTCCCCCTCCTTGGTGACCTCCGGATACAGCAAAATGGCTGACTGAGCCAATTTGGGTTGCTTGGCCAGATCCTCTCCTGTCCAATCTGTTCCATCTTCAGAGAGCCATGTTAGTCCAAATGTTGGCTCATCTCCAAAGCCAGGTACAACTCTCGTCATCCCACCAACAGATGAACCGCACTTACTGTTGGACTGGCCCATTTGAAGGGTACTATGGTCTATTTCTTGTGGGTGGTCCCCTAGAATCATTTTTCAATCTTGTGGACCTAAGAAAGCTTAGTCCAACCCTGACTGCACGCCTTCCTAGCAGGCATATAGGATTCCTTGTAGGCCTGTCCACCACAAGTCTCATTGCTGTCTAGAAACCCAAGCTTGTTAGACTGCTTCCTACTAGTAGACCTCTGGTCCTTTACAAGGACCCAAGCAAAGACTACATGATAACCTTAATATTACTGTTCAGATAGAACCTGACGCTGTTAGAGCCTTTGTGATAGATATAAGGCTTTGTGAAACTTTCCCATAATGACTGCTATTCTACAGTGATTTTTTTACGTTGCCTTGAAATACTTGCTTAACAAAAATAATAAAAAATAAAAAGTTTTCTTTGCTGTGAATACAGATTACCATGTATAATGCCCACCGCTGGCTTCATTTATTATAACTCTCAGTTAACACTTGATAAAAGGTTGTGTAATTCGAAATTGAATTAACTATTAATAGATGACAGAATGATTAATGCCAATGCAATACTGCAAATGCCACAGTAAGGGCAATACATTCATTATACAAGAATAACATTGTTTCGCACCTCACTTTGCTAACATACAGCAAATAGACCTAATCCATTTTCCGTTAGGTGAGAAAAATCCAGAGAGCTTGTATCAAAGTGGGCTGATTCATCTTCGAAATATACTCTAAAAAGAACTCGAACATTACATAAAATATAAATAGATTGTGAGCTCCATATAGCAACATGTTCAAGAGGAGACGGTTGAATAGGAAATGGTGATGCTAAAGAATCTGCATATTACATTTAAGTAATGTGAACATGTGCAGACTTTCCAGCAGGTGCTAAATTACTATTCTCTGGAAGTTTCCTTAACCACGTAATTGAAAGATATTTATTCCATAAAGAAATGTAATTTGCTTTAATGAGATCACTTGGCATTTTTTCTATGTGTTCATCAAACGTATTTCTGTCAGCACAGTCTGTATATACGTAAGACCTATGAACACAGGCCAAGTGCTATGATCATATTCACATCAGTTAATGATATATTTCAATATGAATCGGACCTTGGTTTTACAGTTACACTCGGATCTTTAATATGAATACTAGATACCTCTATGAAAGTTACAGCGTAACTAGTAGAGATGAGCGAACAGTAAAATGTTCGAGATTCGATATTCGTTTCGAGTAGCTCCTCAATACTCAAACAACTCGAATCGAACCCTATTATAGTCTATGGGGGGAAAATGCTCGTTTCAGGGGTAGGCAACGTTCGATCAAATTATACTTACCAAGTCCACGAGTGAGGGTCGGGCTGGATCCTCCGTGCAGTCTTCTCCGTGCAGCGTCCCCGCGGCATCTTCTGGCTCTGAATTCACTCTGCCAGGCATCGGGCCTGGGCAGAGCCGACTGCGCATGCCCGCACTACAAGCAGACATGCGCAGTCGGCTCTGCCCAGGCCTGATGCCTGGCAGAGTGAATTCAGAGCCGGAAGATGCCGCGGGGAAGCTGCACGGAGAAGACTTCTAAAGGTAGGAGAAGACTGTATGGCATTCGGCCAGTCAATGCTGGTTCTGCATCGAACTTTTCCATTCGAATAGTGAGTGGTACTCGATCGAGTACGAGTATTTCGAATACCGTAGTGTTCGATCGAATACCTACTCGATCGAATACTACTCGCTCATCTCTAGTAACTAGCAGGTACTAGAACCCATAACAATTGCCCAGTTTTGCACTGGTGTATTTTGTATGTCGTTTGTGTGTGTGTCCATAAACGTCATGTGATCATGTCTATCTCAGTTTGGATATCTGTGAAAAACCTGTGATCAGCTGTTATGGACACCTGGAGTAAAGCTGTGTGAATGTAAACTTGTGTAACAGTGTCATCTGCAGTGCCCTGCCCCTTTAAAGATGACTTATAGCAGTAAAGAAAAATGGCTGGATTGCTATGGGGACCTGGTGTTAAACTTTGACATATGATACTGTATGCTCAGCTGTGAATCTAATCTTCCTTCGTGTGACACTGTGGGCTGAGTTGTTTATCTAATACTCTGATGCATGTATCTCAGTTTGGATATCAGTGTTGTATTGTGCATGTGGAGTGACCGTGTGTATTCCAACGCATTGTTGGAATATGAGTGAAAGACTTGAAGGTTTGTATTGGCTAACAAAGGTCACTGTTTTGGGAATACTGTATCTCAGGAATGGTACAGGTGAGATTGTTGAGGCCCAGTCTAAAACCTTCCCGGACACCTAATCTATCTGGGTGCCAAATTTGATGAAGATTGGTCCTGTTGTCTGGTCGTGCATAAAGAACTGACAGACAGAAACTCATTTTTATAATATAGAGAGATACACATGGCAGACAATGTCTACATTGAGCCTCATCATAGGGTATTAGTGCACATGGCAGTGTCATCTGAGCGGACGTTGTATAGAGGGACACATTGTAACTGGTCTATATTATGTATTACTCCAGCAAGGCTTCTAGAGGAAAATTCCTGCATAGGACATGACATACAAACTCCATGCAGATGGTTTTTTGCCCTTGGCAAGATTCGAACCGAGGACTCCAATGCTGCAATGCTAACCACTGAGCCACCGTGTGGCCCACAAATTAATGACTTTTATGTCATCCTAAAAGATGTCATCAATGAAAATAAATTATTGTTTGGTAATGCTTGTGCCAACAAATGAGCGTTTGGGCAGTTGGATGCTCAGAAAATAACTACTCAGGGACCAGGAAATAGACCATAGTACTCCGGTAGTTGTGGAAGGGGATCGGTGAGATTTTTAATCCCTACAGAGATATTTCCCTACTGAGAAAACCTTTTAAATATTGCACTTTTCTGAATCCAGCCCTTTTCTTGTCTCTCTTTGGATTCCATTCCTGTTTTTATTGCTCATTCTATGCATTTTAAATAACTGAATTATTTATGAGGAACAACTTCTAATCAATAAAAGCTTTCACTTACTTAAAGAGGACCTGTCACCAGGTCTGAAAAGCCCAATGATACACATTATCTGATGGGCGCTGTCACCCTGAGCATTGTGATGTTTAGTTTATACAAATCCATTCAGTCATTCCAAAGATATAAGTCCTTTTAGTGCTGATGCAAAGTAGGGTATACTAGTCAAGTGGGTGGTAACACTGCGTGACATACAGCACACAGAGAACCCACCACCAGAGAAACTAGGGTGTTTAGTCCCCTTGACTATCATACCCTAATTTGCATCAGCACTAAAAGGGCTTATATCTTTGGAAAGGCTGAATGGGTTTGTAAACAAAACACCAAAATGCTCAGGGTGATAATATAGACATCAAATTATATATGTCATTGGGCCTTTCAGACCTTGTAACAAGTCCTCTCGAAGTGAAAGCACTGGCTGTCCAGGTGGTCTGTGACTGTGACCAAATACTGTGTGACAGCAATCTCATAAGAAATAACCAATGATCAATAAGTGCTTGACGTGACTGGTCGCTGATATGTGCGGCTCGAATTCATTCACTAGCAGGTTGATAAATACCATTGCAGTGACATCAGGTGACGATAACAGTGGCTTTGTGGCACATTTGACTAGGATCCAATTCCACAGTACTGCCATGTACACAGACCCTATGGACCCGTATGCCATGAGCCTGGTATTGGTGCCTTTCTCTATATAGTTGTACATGTATGGGTCCCCCCTCTTTTATCATTATTTTTGAGGTCCTGATTTGTGTGTTGATCAATACAGAAAGGTAAATTGTAGGGGCAACATGGTGGCTCAGTGGTTAGCACTGCATCCTTGCAGCGTTGGAGTCCTGGGCTCGAATCCTGCCAGGAACAACATCTGCAATGAGTTTGTATGTTCTCCCCATGTTTGCGTGGATTTCCTCCCATTCTACAAAGACATACTGATAGGGAAAAAAAAGGACATTGTGATCCCTATATGGGGCTCACAATCTACATTAAAAAAGAAAAGTAAATTGTAAGGCATATTTGGGCAATTCTATAGAAATATTTTTTGTATGTAAGGTATAGTGCACCATTTTATGAGGCACCTGCATACTTACAGTCAGCCAGACGTTGCATATTGAATGAGAGAGGATGTAGATTAGTTTCTGGGCAGATTTTAATGTATTTCCTTCTCTGAAGTTAGACTTCAGTTCCCACTGCTTCTGTATGAGGAGCCAGCCAGGATCCAGGATTGAATATTCATGGTTGGTACAAGTATTTTTTTCTCTCGGCTCTTCCTGGCTTGTCCATTTGTTTGCACATTTTCTTCACCCCTGTTACACTCCGTACATTTTTCGATATAATTGCCTCCACCTGCTTTTCCTATTTTCTTGCGATTGCTATCTTATGTGGTTGGCAGCCTGATGAAGGAGTGGAGAATAGCGCTTAAATGAGTTCTTACCCTGACTCCTGAATTAACTCGATCCTTTATTCTGGTCCTGGACAACATCAGTGCGGGGATTTTGCCACTATTGTGTCTACTACTGAGCCATTAGAACAACTGCAAGGTCTAGATTAGGTCCAGTAGTGTGCAATCACTTTTTGTCGGGAAATGTCTGTAAAACTTGATAAATGACGTAACACTTTTGTAACAGTTTGTTTTATTACTTCCTATCAATATTAGGACAATAGTGGAGACCATTTGGCTTGACATTAACCCCTTAATCCAAATGAACAGACGCACTATACATAATATTTGATCAACCAGCACAACAGATATGCCCATTAGATTAGATACAGAGCATGGCAGTGATTGACTCCTGCACTAGTCGGCATTTAACCCTTGTGTCTGTTCCCTGTCAGTCCCAAGGCCAAGACTGTCTGAAATACCCACAGCCTTCAGATTAGACATTGTTAAAACATATCTTGAGTGTGCTCTAATAGATTCCTTTATGTTTACAATGTACAATATATGACCGTGCAGTACAACTAAAAAAATAATACTTAAAGTGATTTTCCAGACATTGGCAGGTTTTTAATACTGATGACCTATTCTTACGATAGGACATGAATACATGGTAGTTGGGAGTCAGAGCTGCATGGTCACTGCACAGTGTTTGTAGCCTTCTACCTCCAGAGAGTCTCCTCAGGAACGTACCATTAATAATGTTATTAGTAACGCCATCGGCATATTCATGATTGAGTTGTTTGTTTTTTCACAATCATCAATTTTTCATTTTTCATAAATTAACATCTTGGACATGCCAATACTTACATTTGTTTTTTTTTTTCTGTTCTGTTCTAGTTTTAGATATACACTGGGGTGTTTTAACATTACTTTAAATGTTTAGTTTTTTTTAATTAAAATACCTTGTATATGATTTTCATACAATATCGGGTTCTACCGAACCTGCATTATTCTGGTTCAATCGACCCTTACAATTTAGGGGGTTTGCTGCACACGAACTATAATTATACTTTGAAGGTCTCTTCATACCCTCAGATTATAATAACAGAGGCCCCGGGGAGGTTATCAAACATAAAAACAGTGTTACTTACCTGTCCTGGGCTCCGGCACTGCTCCTCCTGCTCCTCATAAAGAGATGTATACTTAGACATCAGGCGGTCATACAGTATAGCATATACATCACTATGCTATGTGACATATCTGACATCATCTCTGTAGGCCAAAGGAGCACAGGTATCAGTGCCAGAGTCCGGGACAGGGAAGTAGCACTGTTTTTATGTTTGATTACCTCCCCGGGGCCTGTGTTATTATACTCTGAGGGAAGTTCATGCGTGATGAACCCTACGTACTAGGAAGGGGGCTCCTACTGGGTCATGTACTCCTGGGGATAGTTGACCCTTTTCAGAGGAGTACATGTATCGCACCTTGAGAGCCACTCCCCTAGGGGGCTAAGACCGCATTCATATGACCGAGTGTGCATCCAATTTGGGGCCAAGTTTGCACTGGAATGCAGTCAGAAGACACTCAGAGTGACATCAGAATGTCATCAGAGTTCATTCCATGATGTACAGTGCTTTGCAAAACTATTCATACCCCTTGAGCTTTTTCTTTTGTCACCTTACAACCCCAAACTTAAATGTATTTTATTGAGGTTTTAAGTGATAGACTAAAACAAAGTAGCAGATAATTGTGAAGTGAAAGGGAACTAATTCATGGTTTTCAAAATTTTAATCAAATAAAAATCTGAAAAGTGTGATGTGCAAAAGTATTCAGCCCCCTATATTAGTACTTTGGGGTATGTCTCTACCAGCTTGGCACATCTAGAGACTGAGATCTTTGCCCATTCTTTGCAAAATAGTTCAAGCTCACCCGGATTGGATGGAGATGTCTGTGAACAACAATTTCCATATCTTGCCACAGATGCTCAATAGGATTTAGGTCTGGTCTTTGACTGTGGCATTCTAACATATGAATATTATTTGATCCAAACCATTCCACTGTAGCTCTAGCTTGTCTTGCTGGAAGGTGAATCTCCTTCCCAGTCTCAGGTCTTTTGCAGCCTCTAACAGGTTTTCTTCCAGGATTGCCCTGTATTTAGCTCCATCCATCTTCCCATCAACTCTGAGCAGCTTCCCTGTCTCTGTTGAAGAAAAGCCTCCTCATAGCATGATGCTGCCACCACCATGTGTCACAGTGGGGATGGTGTATTCCGGGTGATGAGTGGTTTTATTTTTCTGCCACATATAGTACTTTGCATTTAGATTAAAAAAATTCAACTTTGGTTAACGCAGGGGTGGGCAATTAATTTTCCCATGGGGCCGCATAAGAAATTGAAACTATGTTAGATGGCCGAGCCATGGCAAATTTAGCTCCACCCACTTCTACGTTGGCTCCGCCCTTTCCCAATCATCTTTCCATGTGCCCCCACAAAGTATAATCCTCCTACAGTCACCCATACATTATATGCCCCCCACATTATAATGTTCCCTTCCAACTGCCCCACAGTATTACGTCCCCCTCCTGGTGCCCCAGTTTAAACTGGTGGAAACTAGAGGGGACATGAAGCTGGGACAGCTGGAGGGGGACATTAAACAGTGGGGGTACTTGGAGGGGGGGCAATAAATTGACAGCTGGAGCGGGACATGAAACTGGGGGCAACTAGAGGGGGACTTTAAAATCAGGAAGCTGGAAGCAGACATTAAAACCGTAGGGGTAGCTTGAGGGTGACATTAAACTGGGGGCAACTAGAGGCAGACAGGTCCCCCTACAGCTACCTCCACGGTTTAATGACTCCTCCAGTTGTCCCCATTTTAATGTCCCCCCAGTTTAAGTGCCCTCTTCATCTACACCAGTTTCATGTTCCCCCTTCCATGTCTCCCTCAGTTTCATATCTCCCTTCATTTTCCCCATTTCATGTCCCCCCTCCATCACTCCCCCAGTTTCATGTCCCTCCCTCCATCTGCCATCTCTGCCCTAGTATAACATTCCCCTTCCATCTCTGCCCCTAGGTTACTGAGACACACACATACAGATAGACAGACACATATAGACAGACAGACACATATAGACAGACAGACACATATAGACAGACAGACACATATAGACAGACAGACACCAAAAAAGTCAATGGTACCGCACACTCTAAAATTATATGTGGTGCTAGCGAAAAAAGGTCCTTCGACCCAAATATACTAGTGAAAATAGATTTTGCTGCACACACTGTTTTGTGATCAAAGGAATATAGAGATTTATTTTACAATATAGTTAACGCCTTTTGACACAATGCAAAATATTGGCATAGAAAGACAGGCTAGATCAATTGTATATGACGTTTCGGTCCTTAGACCTTCATCAGACGCGATCTAGTGTGGTATCAGGAGCCGTATAATGCCATGCCTTGACACTTATAGAGATCCTGCTACCACATATAGACAGACAGACAGACACATATAGATAGACAGACAGACAGACAGACACCTATAGACAGACAGACACCTATAGACAGACACACACATACAGACAGACACATATAGACAGACAGACACATATAGACACACATACAGACACACACACACACTCCCCCCTGCATCTTACATTCCCCAGTACCTTATGACACACACTCACATGTCTCCATCTTCCTGCACTGTCCTGCCGGAAACTAAGACACGCCCCCTAGACTAACTCATTAAATGACTTCATAAGGCAATTGATTGCCCTGGATTTTGTTTAGGGGTATCAGAGTACAGGGGGCTGAATACTTTTGCACATCACACTTTTCAGACTTTATTTGATTAAAATTTTGAAAACCATATATCATTTTCATCCCACTTGTCCCATATTTTCTTTGTAAGAAATAGTACAAGTAAAGTACAGAATCTCAGTTAAATGGATGTCAACAGTCACTATTGCTTTTAACATTAAGCTAATGGAACAAAATGGACAATGTTCTAGTTTTTTTTCCTGGGTTACAAGTCAACTAATTTGGTTATTTTAAAATACAAAAAACACTCTACTTTAAATATAGAAAAAAATAAAATAAAAAAATGCAAAGATCAGGCCGAGGTCTGCACAGAGCGAACTATCAAACTGTTCCTACCAAAGTAATAAATTTACAAGAAAATGTCAGTTCCTCTGAGGGAGCCACTTAAGTTTCTGGAAAGTTTCAAGTAGAAATCAAATAAAACAGAATGCTTTTAAGAACCAAGTACCAATGTCCCTTTTGTGATTGGAAAGTCTGTATCGAAAAATATTACTTAGAGAAGGTCAAAGGCCGAAGCACCGCAGCAGACAGTCTATGTTTGATTAAAGCATCGGGAGAACAGGAACAGATACAACCATGTTGCAGGAAAAAGTACAATTTCGGAATATAGGTTTTTCTTTTTCCTTTTCTGGACACGGATTTAAAAAAAAAGTCTTTTCTTAACCAATACAATAGATATCAGTAAATTCAGGCTTGGAGAAAACTTGTATATTTGGGACAATGGTTTATTATTAGGCCTGCACTATGCCACAATCTACTGAACATGTAATGTTACACAGATCACTTTGATACAGAACAATTTAGCGAAACATAGTAACTAATAAGAACTGCAACATCCATAAGGTCACTTTGGTTGATAGTGATTCTAATGTATACATGACATAATGAGAATATCTCTTCCATTCCATTTAAGGGGTCTTCTGATGAAGACAAAGAAAACTGCTGTGTATATGACTATTAGTGATGTGGGGAAGGTAGCTCGGTAGCAGCAATGGTGCAGACCCAACCAGTCAGAGACAGGGACACAAAACTGTAGCTAACAGGTTTATCTAAAAAAAAACAACAACAAAAAAAAAACAAAACAGTAAAATAAATAAACCTTCGTGTCAGGCACAACATGAGCAAAATAAAATGCAGCCTTAACTTCAGACAAAGAATGTCAAACAAAACCCTGCTCCTTTGAGCACTAACTAAACAATAAAGTACTAATTGTATGTTTGATTACTACCAACCACACAAGTAAACAAAAACAGCGCAGTATAGTCTCACATGACTCTGTGTGTCAAGACAGACCCAGGCACTTCCTCTCGCTCCAAGGATCTGCACTAAAGCATAGGCTCTGCTGCCTTTTATGGCCCATTAATAAGCCCAGGACCCAAACCTGGAGCCATGGCCTACTCAAGACCTACACTGGACCACACATAGGTGTTATGACCCGGTCTCAGCAGTCGCGGCCTGTTAGGTTCAGGCGCAGAATGTCCGGACGGCATTCAGCGCGTGAACCACCTGATGCACGGCAGGGGAATGTTCACACCAGACAAGCAGTTTCTGCTCTGGCACTCGGGCGTGGATCACGTGGTGAGTGGCCTGATGGATCAGTGCCTGGTGTGTCTTGGCCTCTGAAGGGGTTAAGTTCTCTGCAGTGCTGAATACTTTACAGGCCATGGGCGAGGCCTTCTCCTTACTATATAAGGTTGTTGCACATGCTATCTGATGCCGGTCTTAAACGTCTGTTCCTGTTCTCAGTGAATGTCTCTTGTCTGAAGCTGCTACCATCTGCATCCTGGCCCATCCAGTTTCTTGCTCCTGTTCACACAGGACTGTTCGCTAAGTATTGAGCTCCTATCCAGACATAGTGTTCCGGGCGCAGCGAGCCCTAGGTATTTTTCTGTTTGGAAGTTTGGAATTTTTGTAGGGGTTTTTTGTGTGTGATCCTAAGTTCTAATTTTCCCTATCCCTTGCTTAGTTCAGTTATTCTGTGTTTCACGTTTATTCTCTTCCTATGCTTTTGTGTTCTCATGTTCACCGTTAGTCCGCATCTGGACATCCGTGGGGGGCTTGTTCTGTATCTGCCTCTCCTTCGTAAACGTGAAGCTAGACAGGGGCTCTATTTCCCTTGGTAGGTTAGCTACTTCTCCGGCTGTGCTCGTGCCCATTCAGGCAAGTTAGTCAGGCCCACGGCTACTTCTAGTTGTGCGAGGCAGGGTGTAGGAGGATCCACACTAGAAGTCCAAACTGCTCATACTTCCGATTTTGTTTTCTTTTGGTGTGTTTTTCCTGTACTGTACTGAGAAGTTATCAGTCAGGGGCCAGTCCGTGGTCAAGGATCCCGAGACCATAACAGTAAGACCGGCCAAAAAGAAAAAACTAGCTAACCTTTTTCATTGGAATTTTTTTTGTGGGATCCTTCAATAGTTTTTTTTGTCATGGAGCAAGCTATTGGTTCTTTGATTGAGCAGGTGAAAAAACTGACTCTCTCAAATCAGGAGTTAGCTCAGCGCATACAAGCTCTTGAGACTGCAGGGCTGCCACAAGATGTGGAGCCTAAAATTAAGTTACCCGACTGTTTTTCAGGAGACTATACCCAGTTTGACAATTTTAAAAATAGCTGTCAGAATTATTTCTCAGTTAAAACTTGCTCTGCTGGAACACCTCAGCAACAGGTTCAGGTCATCATCTCCTTACTGCGAGGTGATGCCCAGCAATGGGCGTATTCTTTGCTTCCTAATGACCCAGCTTTGCTAAATCCTGATTAATTTTTTGAGAGCCTTGGGTTGATTTATTCCGAACCTGATGCTGAAGGTGTTGCTGAACATGCTCTCATTAATTTGCAGCAGGGTTCTGATAAGGCAGAAGTGTATTGTCAGAAATTTAGAAAATGGGCTGTACAGACTATGTGGAATGACTCCTCGCTGGCAGCCATCTTCCACAAGGGTTTATCTGACTCGGTAAAGGACGTAATGTTGGGGTTCCCAAAGTCTAAATCGCTTAATGAATCTATGTCTTTAGCCATACAGGTACACCGACGACTACGCCAAAGGAAAAACAATTTGCCGCTCCCTTCCGTAAATAATGAGTTTTCTGAGCCAATGCAAATTGATCATTTCAAAACTCCTGAACAGCGGAGGGATTATCGGCGCAAAAATAAAAGGTGCTTTTACTGTGGAGATCCAGGTCATGTAATCTCGCAATGTTTGAAACGCCCTCCAGTGACGTCCAACCCAGAGGTTTGTCTTGGACCAGGTTTTCGCTTTTCCTTGTCTGTGACGTTTCCTGATTGTAGTTTGTCCTCCTCATGTACTGCTAAGGCCTTTGTTGATTCCGGGGCGATGGTTAATGTTATGAATTATGATTTTGCACGCCAGTGTCATTTTTCTCTTGCTCCAGTAACTAAGAAGATCAATCTTCAGGCTATTGATTCTTCTTCTATTGCAGAATCCAAGCCCCAGTTTCTAGTCAAATTGAGAATGGTGACTGAAGGGGAACATGAGGAGCTTTGTACTTTCTTGGTTTTACAGGGTCTCCAAAGTGAAGTTATTTTGGGGTACCCGTGGCTGAAAGCCCACAACCCAGTAATTGACTGGCAATCCCAGAAATTAACCAGTTGGAGGTGTAAATGTAGGGATTCAACTATTACTCTGTCTTCGGTACTGACTGAAGATGATCAAGTTCCGGAATACTTGTCTGATGTTTCTTCTGTTTTCTCCAAATCCCAATCTGAAAAATTGCCTCCTCATAGAGAGTACGACTGCGCCATTAATAACAAGGCTTTGTTGAAGAAGTTTCTTCCACCTCTGATTCCTTCTGTCTCTCCGTCCGAGCCAGTTCTGGTGGATGGTAATCTGGAATATGAAGTGGAGAATATCCTGGACTCTAGATGGCAGGTTACAGTTTCTGGTTAAATGGAAAGGCTATGGACCAGAAGATAGTTCTTGGATTTCGGCGTCTGAAGTGCATGCGGCTAGACTGGTGCAGGAATTTTTCCGGAGATTCCCAGAGAAACCAGGTGCGGCCTTTGAGGGTTCGGTGACCCCTCATCAAGGGGGGGGTCATGTTATGACCCGATCTCAGCAGTCGCGGCCTGTTAGGTTCAGGCGCAGAGTGTCCGGACGGCATTCAGCACGTGAACCACCTGATGCACGGCAGGGGAATGTTCACACCAGACATGCAGTTTCTGCTCTGGCACTCGGGTGTGGATCACGTGGTGAGTGGCCTGATGGATCAGTGCCTGGTGTGTCTTGGCCTCTGAAGGGGTTAAGTTCTCTGCAGTGCTGAATACTTTACAGGCCATGGGCGAGGCCTTCTCCTTACTATATAAGGTTGTTGCACATGCTATCTGATGCCGGTCTTAAACGTCTGTTCCTGTTCTCAGTGAATGTCTGTTGTCTGAAGCTGTTACCATCTGCATCCTGGCCCATCCAGTTTCTTGCTCCTGTTCACACAGGACTGTTCGCTAAGTATTGAGCTCCTATCCAGACATAGTGTTCCGGGCGCAGCGAGCCCTAGGTATTTTTCTGTTTGGAAGTTTGGAATTTTGGTAGGGGTTTTTCGTGTGTGATCCTAAGTTCTGTTTTTCCCTATCCCTTGCTTAGTTCAGTTATTCTGTGTTTCACGTTTATTCTCTTCCTATGCTTTTGTGTTCTCATGTTCACCGTTAGTCCGCGTCTGGACATCCGTGGGGGTTTGTTCTGTATCTGCCTCTCCTTCGTAAACGTGAAGCTAGACAGGGGCTCTATTTCCCTTGGTAGGTTAGCTACTTCTCCGGCTGTGCTCGTGCCCATTCAGGCAAGTTAGTCAGGCCCACGGCTACTTCTAGTTGTGCGAGGCAGGGTGTAGGAGGATCCACACTAGAAGTCCAAACTGCTCATACTTCCGATTTTGTTTTCTTTTGGTGTGTTTTTCCTGTACTGTACTGAGAAGTTATCAGTCAGGGGCCAGTCCGTGGTCAAGGATCCCGAGACCATAACAATAGGTCAGAAACCTGGGGGTGATATACCGGGACTCCAGCGCTCTGCCTGTCACCTTCTCTCAGTGAATATAGACTTTAACAGAGGGATTTCGCTCTCAGGACTGAGCTGTTATTGTGCCATGTGACCAATATATGTCACGTCATTGACACAGGGAAGAGGCTGCGGTGCTTACTGTTGCCTTTTTATACAGCTTATCTACAGTGTTCGGCCTCCCACCAATCACATGTTAATGACTAGAGATGAGCGAACACTAAAATGTTCGAGGTTCGAAATTCGATTCGAACAGCCGCTCACTGTTCGAGTGTTCGAATGGGTTTCGAACCCCATTATAGTCTATGGGGAACATAAACTCGTTAAGGGGGAAACCCAAATTCGTGTCTGGAGGGTCACCAAGTCCACTATGACACCCCAGGAAATGATACCAACACCCTGGAATGACACTGGGACAGCAGGGGAAGCATGTCTGGGGGCATAAAAGTCACTTTATTTCATGGAAATCCCTGTCAGTTTGCGATTTTCGCAAGCTAACTTTTCCCCATAGAAATGCATTGGCCAGTGCTGATTGGCCAGAGTACGGAACTCGACCAATCAGCGCTGGCTCTGCTGGAGGAGGCGGAGTCTAAGATCGCTCCACACCAGTCTCCATTCAGGTCCGACCTTAGACTCCGCCTCCTCCGGCAGAGCCAGCGCTGATTGGCCGAAGGCTGGCCAATGCATTCCTATGCGAATGCAGACTTAGCAGTGCTGAGTCAGTTTTGCTCAACTACACATCTGATGCACACTCGGCACTGCTACATCAGATGTAGCAATCTGATGTAGCAGAGCCGAGGGTGCACTAGAACCCCTGTGCAAACTCAGTTCACGCTAATAGAATGCATTGGCCAGCGCTGATTGGCCAATGCATTCTATTAGCCCGATGAAGTAGAGCTGAATGTGTGTGCTAAGCACACACATTCAGCACTGCTTCATCACGCCAATACAATGCATTAGCCAGTGCTGATTGGCCAGAGTACGGAATTCGGCCAATCAGCGCTGGCTCTGCTGGAGGAGGTGGAGTCTAAGATCGCTCCACACCAGTCTCCATTCAGGTCCGACCTTAGACTCCGCCTCCTCCGGCAGAGCCAGCGCTGATTGGCCGAAGGCTGGCCAATGCATTCCTATGCGAATGCAGACTTAGCAGTGCTGAGTCAGTTTTGCTCAACTACACATCTGATGCACACTCGGCACTGCTACATCAGATGTAGCAATCTGATGTAGCAGAGCCGAGGGTGCACTAGAACCCCTGTGCAAACTCAGTTCACGCTAATAGAATGCATTGGCCAGCGCTGATTGGCCAATGCATTCTATTAGCCCGATGAAGTAGAGCTGAATGTGTGTGCTAAGCACACTCATTCAGCACTGCTTCATCACGCCAATACAATGCATTAGCCAGTGCTGATTGGCCAGAGTACGGAATTCGGCCAATCAGCGCTGGCCAATGCATTCTATTAGCCCGATGAAGTAGAGCTGAATGTGTGTGCTAAGCACACACATTCAGCACTGCTTCATCACGCCAATACAATGCATTAGCCAGTGCTGATTGGCCAGAGTACGGAATTCGGCCAATCAGCGCTGGCCAATGCATTCTATTAGCCCGATGAAGTAGAGCTGAATGTGTGTGCTAAGCACACACATTCAGCACTGCTTCATCACGCCAATACAATGCATTAGCCAGTGCTGATTGGCCAGAGTACGGAATTCGGCCAATCAGCGCTGGCTCTGCTGGAGGAGGCGGAGTCTAAGGTCGGACCTGAATGGAGACTGGTGTGGAGCGATCTTAGACTCCGCCTCCTCCAGCAGAGCCAGCGCTGATTGGCCGAATTCCGTACTCTGGCCAATCAGCACTGGCTAATGCATTGTATTGGCGTGATGAAGCAGTGCTGAATGTGTGTGCTTAGCACACACATTCAGCTCTACTTCATCGGGCTAATAGAATGCATTGGCCAGCGCTGATTGGCCGAATTCCGTACTCTGGCCAATCAGTGCTGGCCAATGCATTCTATTAGCTTGATGAAGCAGAGTGTGCACAAGGGTTCAAGCGCACCCTCGGCTCTGATGTAGCAGAGCCGAGGCTGCACAAGGGTTCAAGCGCACCCTCGGCTCTGATGTAGGAGAGCCGAGGGTGCACTTGAACCCTTGTGCACCCTCAGCTCTGCTACATCAGAGCCGAGGGTGCGCTTGAACCCTTGTGCACACTCTGCTTCATCAAGCTAATAGAATGCATTGGCCAGCGCTGATTGGCCAATGTATTCTATTAGCCTGATGAAGTAGAGCTGAATGTGTGTGCTAAGCACACACATTCAGCTCTACTTCATCGGGCTAATAGAATGCATTGGCCAGCGCTGATTGGCCAGAGTACGGAACTCGACCAATCAGCGCTGGCTCTGCTGGAGGAGGCGGAGTCTAAGATCGCTCCACACCAGTCTCCATTCAGGTCCGACCTTAGACTCCGCCTCCTCCAGCAGAGCCAGCGCTGATTGGCCGAATTCCGTACTCTGGCCAATCAGCACTGGCTAATGCATTGTATTGGCGTGATGAAGCAGTGCTGAATGTGTGTGCTTAGCACACACATTCAGCTCTACTTCATCGGGCTAATAGAATGCATTGGCCAATCAGCGCTGGCCAATGCATTCTATTAGCGTGAACTGAGTTTGCACAGGGGTTCTAGTGCACCCTCGGCTCTGCTACATCAGATTGCTACATCTGATGTAGCAGTGCCGAGTGTGCATCAGATGTGTAGTTGAGCAAAACTGACTCAGCACTGCTAAGTCTCTGCATTCGCATAGGAATGCATTGGCCAGCCTTCGGCCAATCAGCGCTGGCTCTGCCGGAGGAGGCGGAGTCTAAGGTCGGACCTGAATGGAGACTGGTGTGGAGCGATCTTAGACTCCGCCTCCTCCAGCAGAGCCAGCGCTGATTGGTCGAGTTCCGTACTCTGGCCAATCAGCGCTGGCCAATGCATTCTATTAGCCCGATGAAGTAGAGCTGAATGTGTGTGCTTAGCACACACATTCAGCTCTACTTCATCAGGCTAATAGAATACATTGGCCAATCAGCGCTGGCCAATGCATTCTATTAGCTTGATGAAGCAGAGTGCGCACAAGGGTTCAAGCGCACCCTCGGCTCTGATGTAGCAGAGCTGAGGGTGCACAAGGGTTCAAGTGCACCCTCGGCTCTCCTACATCAGAGCCGAGGGTGCGCTTGAACCCTTGTGCAGCCTCGGCTCTGCTACATCAGAGCCGAGGGTGCGCTTGAACCCTTGTGCACACTCTGCTTCATCAAGCTAATAGAATGCATTGGCCAGCACTGATTGGCCAGAGTACGGAATTCGGCCAATCAGCGCTGGCCAATGCATCCCTATGGGAAAAAGTTTATCTCACAAAAATCACAATTACACACCCGATAGAGCCCCAAAAAGTTATTTTTAATAACATTCCCCCCTAAATAAAGGTTATCCCTAGCTATCCCTGCCTGTACAGCTATCCCTGTCTCATAGTCACAAAGTTCACATTCTCATATGACCCGGATTTGAAATCCACTATTCGTCTAAAATGGAGGTCACCTGATTTCGGCAGCCAATGACTTTTTCCAATTTTTTTCAATGCCCCCAGTGTCGTAGTTCCTGTCCCACCTCCCCTGCGCTGTTATTGGTGCAAAAAAGGCGCCAGGGAAGGTGGGAGGGGAATCGAATTTTGGCGCACTTTACCACGTGGTGTTCGATTCGATTCGAACATGGCGAACACCCTGATATCCGATCGAACATGTGTTCGATAGAACACTGTTCGTTCATCTCTATTAATGACCCATCCTAATGGTAGGTTCTCAATATGTAAGTCACAAAAATCTTCTTTTAAGTGATGTTATAGTTGTGTGCAGAGGTCAAAAACCCACCAATACTAATGGTATGACATTTCCTAGCCAATGATACATTTGGATACTTCCATATCCCCTGATTGTGTAAGTGGAGGTGCCATTGTAGGACGTCTGAAAGTGTTGTGCAGTAATTCACAGCGCTCTCAAGTCTTGCAGACACAAGATTGCATTGATACAGATCATCAAGCATCAGACTTATATGTACGTTTGCAACATAGATCATCAGTTATTGGGAATGTCTGTAGAGCCCTGAAAAGAACCCTGCAGTCTCCTTAGTGGGGGCTTAAAGTTTGGACCACGCAAGCAATGACAGTGTTAAAGTATATTCTATCCATACATGGTTACTTCATTAGATAGCGTAGATAATCGTAGTTACATATTTAGCATGGTTAAATAAAGCCTTATGTCCATCAAGTTCAACCAATCAAGTTCAACACTTGAACTTCCCCACGTGGAAATACCTACCCTACCTCTAAAATTGTCTAACCAGTGGCTACTGTGAGTGGATAGGGCTACGTCCTTGTCTGGATGCCACAACCTTGTCTTAAAGGACATGGTGGTCATACATATACAGTCCTATGAAAAAGTTTGGGCACCCCTATTAATCTTAATCATTTTTTGTTCTAAATATTTTGGTGTTTGCAACAGCCATTTCAGTTTGATATATCTAATAACTGATGGACACAGTAATATTTCAGGATTGAAATGAGTTTTATTGTACTAACAGAAAATGCGCAATATGCATTAAACCAAAATTTGACCGGTGCAAAAATATGGGCACCTCAACAGAAAAGTGACATTAATATTTAGTAGATCCTCCTTTTGCAAAGATAACAGCCTCTAGTCGCTTCCTGTAGCTTTTAATCAATTCCTGGATCCTGGATAAAGGTATTTTGGACAAACAATTCAAGTTCAGTTAAGTTAGATGGTCGCCGAGCATGGACAGCCCGCTTCAAATCATCCCACAGATGTTCAATGATATTCAGGTCTGGGGACTGGGATGGCCATTCCAGAACATTGTAATTGTTCCTCTGCATGAATGCCTGAGGATTTGGAGCGGTGTTTTGGATCATTGTCTTGCTGAAATATCCATCCCCGGCGTAACTTCAACTTCGTCACTGATTCTTGAACATTATTCTCAAGAATCTGCTGATACTGAGTGGAATCCATGCGACTCTCAACTTTAACAAGATTCCCGATGCCGGCATTGGCCACACAGCCCCAAAGCATGTTGGAACCTCCACCAAATTTTACAGTGGGTAGCATGTGTTTTTCTTGGAATGCTGTTTCTTTTTGGACGCCATGCATAACGCCTTTTTTTATAACCAAACAACTCAATTTTTGTTTCCAAAATGAAGCTGCCTTGTCCAAATGTGCTTTTTCATACCTCAGGCAACTCTATTTGTGGCGTACGTGCAGAAACGGCTTCTTTCTCATCACTCTCCCATACAGCTTCTATTTGTGCAAAGTGCGCTGTATAGTTGACCGATGCACAGTGACACCATCTGCAGCAAGATGATGCTGCAGCTCTTTGGAGGTGGTCTGTGGATTGTCCTTGACTGTTCTCACCATTCTTCTTCTCTGCCTTTCTGATATTTTTCTTGGCCTGCCACTTCTGGGCTTAACAAGAACTGTCCCTGTGGTCTTCCATTTCCTTACTATGTTCCTCACAGTGGAAACTGACAGGTTAAATCTCTGAGACAACTTTTTGTATCCTTCCCCTGAACAACTATGTTGAACAATCTTTGTTTTCAGATCATTTGAGAGTTGTTTTGAGTAGCCCATGATGCCACTCTTCAGAGGAGATTCAAATAGGAGATCAACTTGCAATTGGCCACCTTAAATACCTTTTCTTATGATTGGATACATCTGGCTATGAAGTTCAAAGCTCACTGAGGTTACAAAACCAATTTTGTGCTTCAGTAAGTCAGTAAAAAGTAGTTAGGGGAATTCAAATCAATAAAATGATAAGGGTGCCCATACTTTTGCACCGGTAAAATTTTGGTTTAATGCATATTGCACATTTTCTGTTAGTACAATAAACCTCATTTCAACCTGAAATATTACTGTGTCCATCAGTTATTAGATATATCAAACTGAAATGGCTGTTGCAAACACCAAAATATTTAGAACAAAAAATGATTAAGATTAATAGGGGTGCCCAAACTTTTTCATAGAACTGTATATATATACTATATATATATATATATATATATATATATATATATATACTATATATATATATATATATATATATATATATATATATATATATATTTTGTGTCTCCATTCACTTTTTACTAGCCATTAAAACATGGTACCCATGCGGTCCATACTTGTCAAGCCGGTAGAATGTTTAGATAATGTTTTTCCCTAGGGAAACTCTACAGTGTTTTAATATGGAGTTGTTTTAATTTATCATTTTATATTTTTTTTATTACTATTGCCCTCCTTGTATGGATTTTTACTGAGTTTGAGCGCCATACTCCTTATGCCAGCACATTAGCACCGAGCCTCATGACTGTAAGACATGTAGAAAGTGGTAAAGAGTTAAAATCTCCTAGCTCATAGTAATAATAAAATGATTTTTCAAGGCTAAATAAAAAAAACTGATATTTCTATTCTACTTCCCTTAACAATGCATCGCGCATATCTGGAAACAAATGCCTGTGTAACACTATTTAGCAGGCGCTCCATAGCGAACGGCCTGACCTTTTATTTCACCATCACCTACTCCTCAACTATGACTCCTTTGTAAACAGCTTCCCCGGGGAACATCTCTGAATTTGTCACTTTTCCCACTCTACCTGGCACTGGCCTTTGTTGTAGCCCACGGGGCTCCCTTTTGACTGTGTGACAAGAGCCGCTTTGATTCCCATGTTATTGTGCATAAAGGAGAAAAATAAGTTACCTCCACCGAGGGAAATGATCAGGATGTCTGAGGGAAATGACAGTCGTGAAGCTATAATTATCACTGTTGTATGTGAATTTTGCGTGTAAGAATAAAAAAGAACATTTTGTCAGTGATGTGCCCCCCTTCCCCATAAACCAGCAGAACGAGAAGTGAATAAAAACAGAGCAAACCAAGTCCTGAATTCAATCATTGTTCTTTCTCTTTCCATTTATGTCAAAGTCTTTTCTGTCATTAGCAACCTTATGTTCTATTACATTGCGGTCCCGTGGCGTGGTTTTGTGTTAAACCTAGGAACACGGCTGTAACCAAATAAGATACATTTCAGCTATTTGCACATAGAAAAGGTAATTCTTATATGTTAAGTGCAAAGGCTTATTTCAGTGTTCATACTGTATGCGGATAGTACTGTATATGCATGTTCATGTATTTATCCCTTACTACAGTTATTGTAATAGTGTTCAGTGCACAATTATATCAATAGTACAAAATCACCTGTTGTGCAGGTTACACCAACCAAGGTGGACTATCAGAGCAGTGTAAGAATAGAAAGACTACTCTAGAGATCATACCGCAACATCATGTATTTGCTTAGGATCACGTGAATCAAGATAAATAGAAATTGTGCAGGACTTTTAGGCTGGGACCCCACGGGTCAGAAATGCCGTGGGAAAAATTGCGGCGTTTTACAGTATCTGCTAAGTGGATGGGATTCATGTGAAGCCCATGCCCACTTTGTGTTTAAAACTGCAGAACAGACACACTCCGATTTTCAAAACCGTCGCGGTTTTGGAAATCGCAGCATGTTAATTATACTCTGCAGAAACATCCCAGCAAAATACCCCAGATTATTGAGAATTTGTCAACCTTCTACATACTAGTGCATCGCACCCATTATCAATATAGACTAATTCACAGAAGTAAAGGAGTAATAATGCATAAATAATAAAGCATAACTTTTATTGTGCTGCTAAAATCACTTGTGGCAAACTCATGTATCAAAACATGCATAAATGCACCTAAGGGCCCCTTCACATGGCGTAAGCGCGCTGCTCATTTAGACACGTATACACGTCTCCGAGCGCGGCGCTTCAAAACAGAGCCCATTGATTTCAATGGGAAGCGCGCGTATATCGGCATATACGCGCCCTTCCAATTGAAATCAATGGGTTCTGTTTTGAAGCGCCGCGCTCGGACACATGTATACATGTCTAAATGAGCGGCGCGCTTACGCCGTGTGAAGGGGCCCTAATACCTAGAGCAATGGATAAAGAGGTCCCCTTTAAGGTATTATTGAACGCAATGCGGTATGCTGAGCCTAACCAACCATCTATAGTGTTCCTTCAGGTGTAGAACACTTCATCACAATATATAAAATTAAAGCTCTCTCTTCCCCATATAATCATAAATGGAAGAGAAAATTAAGGGGACATAAGGACTAAGTCTCTAGTTGACATTGCCCCAAAATCCCTGGATTCATAGAAGGTGAAGTCCAGGGATGTACACGATACAGGTTATTAAACTGTATCTGATACTGTCTCAACGCGTTTCACGCCAAAGGTATTCAAAGGGGTTTACCAGGAGACCGATGTGACAAGTGTAAGTGGAGAGCGGATATAATTGCTTCTGATTCGGAGGAGGGGGGCACTGTATTAGGTAGTCTGAATGTTTTTAGACCTTGGTTACTTGGTGTATCTCAATGTGATGCTAGATCTAATATACTCACTGAATTGGGAGTCTTTTTACAGCTGGATACAAGTGAATAATTAAATTTTCTTTCAAACACACCAGAATGTTTTTATATATACAGTAAATTTTGGGGAATTTTATCAAACAGTTTAAAGCTGTGTGAAAATGACCCTGCTGAGCACAAATAACTATAATATAATATACTAAAAATAATTACTGTAATCAGGAATAAGCCAGCTGCTAAATATCGACTCACCAGAGCAGCTCAGGCAGAATGAGAGAAAGCAAATAAACAATAATATAACCACATGAAAACGCTATAGTAATAACCCCAGGAAAATCACCAAAGGGACCTCCCTAAGCCACTGGGCACATCTCCATATATCCAATATTGCTTTCTCCTTGTAGAGTAAATGGAAGGATCTTGAGGTGATGTACAGTACAACAAGGGCAGATATTTCCAGCACCATTAATACAATTTCCAAGGCTCGGTTCACACCTGCGTTCCATGACCATTCGGGAAATCCACTTGAAAATGCAGAGAGAAAAGTCCTGCAAGCAGAGGCATAAAGATGTTTTTTTTTTCTATATGGGATTCCATATAAATATCACAATATAAAATTGTGGCACATTTCATTGGATGCAGTAAGTGTATGAGGAAGGTTAGCTCTATATTTATTAAAGGGATTCTATCATTAGAATCCTTTTTTTCAGTACCACCACGTTGGATAGCACTAGGAGGAAACCAGAACCTCCGCCAACTCAAGCGGCAGAAGTCCTGGTGTTGGACAGGTATCGGGTCGGGCGCCTGCATGCAGCACAGTAGAGGCCCTGGCCTGTCCTAACAGTAGCTCTGTACCACCATCACTTACACGTTGGATGAAGAAGATGATGCAGTAGGACACCCGCGGCTGTAGAAGAAGGGCGTCGCTGGAGAGTCTTCAGGCAGCACAGGGGATTCCCCCTATACTGTTTGAGCATAGGGGACCCCCCACCCCCCACCCCCGTCCCGTGCTGTCTGGTAACTCAATTGCATATGTAGCCCGGGAAAATCACCGGAACTGTGGCGCAAAGAAGAATTCTAAAGGTAGGGGAGGAATAGCCTTTCTTAAGGCTATTCCGACGTGGTAGTACTGAAAAAAGGGATTCTAATTATAGAATCCCTTTAGGCAAAATACACCAGTACTCTGGCATAATTTGCACCAAAAAACTGGCTCAGGCTGAAGCCCCGTGTGACGTATGTTTTACAGTGTGCTTTTACTCTAGTAAATCCCATCCTCAGATTGCAGAAAAATACCCACAGCGGAAATGCTGTGATTTCCAAAACTGTTGCATTTTTGGAAACAACAACATGTCAATTATACCTCCGGAAATGCTGGCAGTTTCCCTGTAGGTATAATTGAAGCTAAAAACTATGCAGACTTTCCGTGCATTTCATCCATGTTTTTTCACACAGAACTTTTTGGCTGTGGCCCACTATGAGGGGCCTTAGCCTAAGACATTTATCAAGTCTTTTAGACACCTTTTCAATGTTAGCAAAAAGGGGAGTGGTATATTGGGAAAGAGGTGTGGCCTCACAGAAAAGTGTGTAGCCTAAATTTTGGATCTGCGTGATAAAAATGCTCCAAAACAACTTTTCAGCCAAGGCGCCACTGGGCTAAAGCGCTGCGGGAAGAATCGCAGCATGAACGCATTGCGCTTCTTCCTGCAGTGCTTTCAACAGAAAGTTCACAGAGTTTTCTTCTGCGGACTTTCTGTTACAATTATATCTATAGGAAATCCGTCAGCGTTTCTGTAGATATAATTGACATGTTGTGATTTTCAAAACCACAAAGGTTTTAGAAATCACAGCGTGTCTGTGCTGTGATTTTTGCCGCAAAGTGGGCATATGATTCGCATGAATCCCATGCACTTTGCAAGTACTGTATAACGCCACAATTTTTACCATGGCCTTAAGCCAACTAATAGGAGGTGTAAAGTTAGACTAGATAGTGTAAGAATATCAAACAGCATCATACACAGATTAATCTGGCACGGTATATATGATGGTGTAGTCTAAGTTTGGACTTTCTATCTTTTAGACAGTATTAGTTAATTTTCCCCAGTGTATGCAACCATACAGGCTCCATGCATATTGCTCTGCTGTGTACAGTATTTAAGGTTTACATCATGCCTGGGGTGGGGAAGTTGCCAAATCAGAAAGCCATTTTGGATTCAAAAGATTAGACTCTATGCATGGTTGGTATCTGAAGCCTGTAGTGGCTTTTGGTTTACAAAAAAGAATCACAGATTTAATTTTAACTGGATCGGTATCTTGAAGACACTGAACTAGTTAAAGGTGAAGCATATATTATGACCCGGGGCAGCCTAGGAGTAGGAGAGAAGTCTAGGCTGTGTGAGTCCCGTCAGGTAAAGGTACCTGCAGAGTGATTTATCTGATGGGACACACGCAGACCACTGCCTCTCCATGCTGCCCCTCCTGAAAGTGCCGCCTGAGGCAGCTGGCTCACCGCCTCATTAGAGGTGCGCCCCTGCTTCTATCTATCTATCTATCTATCTATCTATCTATCTATCTATCTATCTATCTATTGTAAGACAATGGCTGGTCAGGTAATGGAGGGGGTTTACATCTCACCCAGACTACTAAGGTGGGTGAGATGGGAAAACTCCAGAAGGAAGGTTTGTTCTCAGCAGACAACTTTCATCTGCTGAGCATTTTGGTAAATGCTCAGTATTGGGCTGGATTTTTAGGAATGGAAGGTAGGTTGGTAGTGGGACCTATTATTCCAACCCCCTCCAGTCCACACTTTGGGGATGTTCCGGCAGCGACTCAGCTGTTAAGAGTCTCCTTGTCAAGGTGGCTTAAGAAGTCAGCTCCAGCAGCAGACGTTTGGCAGAGCTTGGCTGGAGAGCCAACAGAGAGGTCATATTTTTGGAGCTGTGTCCTGAATGATTCGATTGGCTTTTGGATTTCTGTTATTCTAGGTGAGGTAACCAATTCTGTGTTTAGTTAGAGCCTAGCCGGGCAGGTATTTATTTTTGTATTGTTTCCTTTGTTGCTGCACTACCTTTTTTAATGAAAATAAACTCTACCTTTGTTTTGGACTAAAGAAACTGGACTTTTGTATCTATGCCACACCACCTAGCAACCCCAGACCCTGACAATATGTATATAAAAAGAGGGGCCACACGGTGGCTCAGTGGTTAGCACTGCAGCCTTGCAGTGCTAGGTCTTGGTGTTCAAATCCCGCCAAGGGCAAAAAACCATCTGCAAGGAGTTTGTATGTTCTCCCCGTGTTTGCATGGATTTCCATCCCATGTTCCAAAGACATACTGATAGGGAAAAAAAATGTACATTGTGAGCTCTATGTGGGGCTCACAATCTACATTTAAAAAAATAAAAAGAGTCCCTCACTTATGATTAAAAGCCTCTTATATACAAGGCTCCCCCTTATAATAAGCCCCCTTATATACTGTAAATAGTTCCTCTCCTATAATAGCTTCTCTTATATATAACAGTCCCACCTTATAATAGCCCACTTATAGTTAAGCCCCCCTTATATATAACATTCTCCCCCTTATAATAGCCCCCCCTTATGTATAATAGTGCCATTATAAATACTAGCCCCCTTATATTTAATAGTTCCCTCACTATAAATATTAGCCCCCGCTTTTAAATAATAGTTTGCCTCCTTAGCAGGTAATCCCTTACCAGAAAATAATAAATCTATTACTCACCATAAGGCGCTCCCACTATGAGCGGAGCAGTCGAAGATTCTCCCTGTAGAACTGGTACAGGTGGTGCGATGTAATGATGTCATCATATCACCTGCGCCGCAACATCCTGTGAGTTACTGGCGGTCCTTTATAGCAGAGCAGGAACTTTTCAGCACCCTGCTTTGTCAAAGGATTAAGCAGTATTGGCTTGCAAAGCACTGCGATACAGTTCCCAGGATTCACGTCATTGGGCTAAAAGCCTGATACTCTGGATCCCGAGGGCCTCTTAAAGGACAGGGGCCCTGGACAATTGCCCCTCTTACCCCCAAACACCGGCCCTAACTACAGGCTATCCTAAGTGTCATAACATGAGGGCAACTAAATTTCATTGTCCAGGATTGTTCGTACGCAGTAATAATATTTACATAAAGGACAAAGGAAAGCAATCTACAAATAGAGAAGTGTGTAGGAATAGACTTGAGTTCAGCTCATCTTTCAATAAGATATTATCCTCTCGCACAACAGCAGGAGTCGACTCTGTGCCAGTAACTCTTGATTGATAGGTGTTTTTTCTATTGCTCCAAGATGATTGCAGGAGGATGTGTGAAATAAGGGATGCCGGGAGAAATATCGACTTCATTCTGATGGAACATTACATATGGTATACAAAAATACATTCTCAGAAGAAAGGTGGCAGAGCATTGAATCTGCATGTTTATTTCTTCGGCTTTACATCTAGTCTGCTGTTATAGATGTTGATAATGAAGTCAGGAAAACTGGAATAATAACCTAAAAACAGCAGATTTATTAATAGTTTATTACCCCATGCAACATATACAAAACCGGATGTGACATTGACACATAACAACATGACAACCATCCATAAGAAAGGTGTTCTATTATTCTTATACATTGTTTTATTATATGTATTGACAAAGAGATACTGGTTATGAAGAGTGGCAAAGAGGGTTCTCTAGGTAGGGTTTCCATATTTACACCCCCTCCCATCCGACCCCTGATCTACTGCAGTCAAAGCACAACTAAATTTTCGGACAATTTTTGATTTTATGACAGCATTTGTATCATTAATACATTTTGTAATATACTTTATACTTCCTGGCGCCGCACTGAGTGGCTGCCTCGAAACAGAGCTCCAAGCTGGGAGCAACCTTTATCTTTCACTCTTTTTGTCTGTATCTTCAAGAATCCTCTAACTAAGCAAACTAGCACTATGAATTAGCAACTATAAATCGAATGGAAGACCCTGTGGAGTTTCTATTGTTAAAGCATGGACAATGACTCAAGACCTGGAGTTTTCCTGTGTGCACATGTGCCTGTTACCATCCCCCCAGGAGCTAAGAACCACATGGTCAGCATGAGGCAGACACAGCTGGAGGAGAGACCTGCAGGAAAGTGCGGACTTCTTCTTTCAAGGAGATGATTTTTGGTGTCTATTGCTGATGTGTGAAGATGCTACAGCTGACTGGTATTTCTTTTTGGACACGTGGGGCAAGAGAGCATCAGCCTGTCTACCTGGATGGCTTCAGACTTCTCTGGGCAGTAGAACACAGTGGTAAAAAGAAAGGAGGAGGGCTTGTGATGAAGGACATTTGGGGCATTTTTTTTGTGGTTAATGGACAATAGTGCTGATGCAAGATACTGAACTATCAGCTGTGAGCATGAGATCTCACCACCTACCAAAGAACTATCACATGTTATCATGATAGCTACATATGTCCCCCACCTCTGCAAAAAACGCTTCTGCCTGTTATATCTATATGCTGTGACCCCCTCCTCATGTCCTCCAGCCACGGTCAGGCTGTATTATTAACATCACTTCACACAGAGAACTAAATGATCCTGCAGTGTGTCTGTGTTTCTTTCTTTTTTAGTTGCTATGATTCCTAGTATTTTTCTATCTGCCATGAGCTTGTATGTGTTTCCTCTCTTGTTATATACTACTGTACCATCTATGAAACTGTATCACTGAAATTTCCCCATTGTGGGACTATTAAAGGATTATCTTATCTTATCTTATCTTATTAACAAATGTTGTCTCCCTTTTATGAAATCCTGCATCTTTTCACTATCTCCCTTGTTTCTGTATTGAGCTGTTCCTTCCTCTCACTGAATGTTACTGTGTATGGAGTATGGGGCTGAGTAACATGTAGAGAAAATGAGGGGAGGTAAGAGTCACTTCAATCCGTCGTGTCTCAGAGTACAGAGGATACTTTCATATGACACCAAAAGCAAGTTTGTATGTTTTATAACATTCAAGGTATAACTGTATGATGTGACCCTCCCCCACCCTCATTCTCTACATGTTACTCCAAGCCCGTCCTCAATACACAGGAACATTCAGTGAGAGGCAGAAACAGCTCTCAATACAGAAACTAGAGGAAAAGAGACAACATGCAGGATTTCACAGAAAGGATCCAAAATGTTTTAATATAGTATATGAAGGCTGAGTGAATACATTATTATAATAGAGAAGCCAGCTCCCATGCCAGTAAATACAGGAAGAGGTGGAGTGACTTGAGGGACATTTGCTGGTTCCACATCCATTTTGATATCCATTTTTAAATCCTTTTGGTCAAAAAAGATCTGAGATGACAAACACTTGTAATGCACTTTTTTCACCAAGGGACTCAAAGCACAGGGGGCGTTGTGGAGTCAGTTAGTGGCTGCTTTACAGTATATATTTGGCATGTTGGAATTAACTGGAGATAGAAAATATCTGAGTAATATCCTGATCATGGAAACTTTTTTTAGGCTATGGTCCCACATTGCGGAAACGCAGTGTTTTAGTTGCAAATTTTACTGCCGTTTTGGAGCCAAAGTCAGGAGAGGATTTAACAGAAGGGAAAAAGTACTTCCTATATATTTCCCATTCCTTTTCCAGGCACTACTGACTTTGGCTCAAAAAAAATCTACTACAAAAAATGTTGCATTTCTGCAACGTGGGGTCTCAGCCTTAATTACATCTTGCACAAATGTGGGATAGAAGGGGGTTTCTGAAAGCTGAACCCAAACCATATACCGTATTTTTCGGACTATAAGACGCACTTTTTTTCCCCCAAATTTCGGAGGAAAATGAGGGTGCGTCTTATAGTCCGAATACTGCAATTTGCAGCATGGCCGCGCTACTGCCACTGCTGGTTTTCTGCAGCGGCAGGAGCGTGACAATCTGCAGGCCCCGGCAGCTAAGACACTCCCCGGCATCCGCCGGTCTATTACAGCAGATGCCGGGGACTGTCTTAGCTGCCGGGGCCTGCAGATTGCCACGCTCCTGCCGCTGAAGAAAACCAGCGGTGGCAGTAGCGCGGCCATGCTGTAAATCCGCTCCTCCTCCGTAGGTCCCGGCAGTCAGTTAGCCCCGGGGCCGGTCCCCACCGCCCCCATACCTTTAGTGATGCAGGCCGGCTCCTGCACGGCGAGGCCGCAGGAGCCGACCTGTTCCGATGACAGCTGGGAGCCTAATGAAGGCTCCCAGGCCTGTCATAGATATATATTACTATCGCGGCTGGTCTATGACACTCCGCGATAGTAATGTATAGAATCTCCCATAGACGGCAATACACTTGTATTGCCGTCTATGGGACTTGCAATCAAATGATTGCAGGTTCAAGCCCCCTAGGCGGGGGATAATAAAATAGTTAAAAAAAAAAAACACTTAAAATAAATAAAATAAATAAAAGTTCACCTCCTTTCCCTAGAATACATATAAAAGTATAACATTACTGTGAAACATACACATTAGGTATCCCTGTGTCTGAAAATGCCTGGTCTATTAATAGTTTTATGTACAGTGAACGTCAAAATCAAAAGTGCTAAACCGCCGGGTTTTTCTCTCTGTTTTGCTTCTGAATTAAATAATAAGTGATCTAAGCAATAAACATTTCCCAAAATGGTATAACTAAAAAGTACACCTGGCCCCACAAAAAAACGCCCTATACACCCCCGTACAGCTGCAGAGTCACCTGTCAATGTGGCCTTGCAGCTGTTCCAAAACTACAACTCCCATACATTAAATATTTTACCATTTTTTGCCTGAAAATTTTTTTTTCCCTATTTTTCTCCTCTAAAACCTGGGTGCGTCTTATAGTCTCAGTGCAACAAATGTGCATTGCCAAAAATCTATTACCATAGTTCTGTCTCACATATCTCATTGGAGTGCAGTTCTCTTATGGTGCTCAGTTAAGTCCAATCTATCTCTTTAAAGTCCAAGATTTATGAGGCCTGCAAAGGTCACGTCTATGATAGGTCAAGATCAAGTGACAATTGTTGCGTTCCCAAGATTAAACATTGGCAGTCTGTACACAAGTGTTTACCGAGCGAGATTTCAGGTAGTGACCCTTTATGGAGACAACATCTTATCATGAAATATTATGTCAAGTGACTTAGTCATAAATCTGAAAGATAATACAGTGTACACAGAAATCTATTATGAACATGTCTATGCAGAGAACAGCTCAGTAAATCTCAGTAGTGACAGCCATTACTTGTAGGACAACACAACCATTATTATGCTGTTGTCCTCCAGCTGTGACTATTGTGCCGTGTGATTGTTCTCGGCCAAGATCTGTCTGCAGTGCTATGATCTATGAGCTCAATGATAATATCCTCATCTCTATGACCAAAACACAATGGCTCAAAATGAACGATTTACTAGCATTTGCTTGGCAACTCATTACAGCAAAATATAGTGGCTATGGATAATAGAGATGGTCTACAGCCTTGTGTTGCTTTTGACATTTTGTTAGGGAATTCCTCAGTGATCTAGAAATGTGAAGATTTAATAGATATCATATAATGTCTATATTTCATCAGCAACGCTATGTCTAAATTTATTTATAGCAAAACTGAAATATTTGGCTTTCAGTGGATATCTGTGACCATAGTCTTCATTGTGAGAACCATCAGAAGCTTGTGCTGCTGCAGGACAGATCAACAAACCAGGTAATCCTAAAAGATTGATCCACATATAGTCATATAGACCTATAACTAAAGAACAAGATATGGGGGTGTTTAGGGGGCTCCCTAAATAAAAGCATAGAACGCCATGCACCAAACCAACCTTATGGGGTTTATAGGATGTACAGCAGAACATCCAGGTATGCGGGCCACACGGTGTCTCAGTGGTTAGCACTGTAGCCTTGCAGCGCTGGAGTCTTGGTGTTCAAATCCCGCCAAGGGCAAAAAAAAAAACATCTGCAAGGAGTTTGTATGTTCTCCCGGTGTTTGCATGGATTTCTATCCCATAGTCCAAAGATATACTGATAAGGAAAAATGTACATTGTGAGCTCTATGTGGGGCTCACAATCTACATTTAAAAAAAAAAAAAAAAAAATCATCCAGGTATTGCCTGAATATTAGACCAGCAGTAAATAGTGACTATTGTTAACACCTTGTATCAGATGCTAGCAAAGGACACTAATGTTAATGTGAACACCCCCTAAGCAGTTCCTGTAGATACAGATCACTAACAGAACCGTCATGAATCAATGGAATTTTATCTGGTGTCTGTTAGTGACCGTTAGTGTAGTTTACATCAAATCAGTCACGTCCCTTTTTTTCACGGACATAAAAACACGAGGTGCAGGACTTTTGTGTCTGTTCAAAATAACACACTCATGGATGGCTAGCGTTTATTTTTTTTTTTTTACATTAGTCTCTGGCTAATGGACAGTAACAGCTGGGTATCAGATGTCTGTTTTTTTTCTATGCATGCTCAGAAAGCAAAAAATAAAAAATGAACAGTATAAAAACCAACACTAACGGACACTATCTGATGCTAATGTGCCTTTTTTTTTCCAACTCATCCACTAATGCATCATTTAAAACAACAGACACATTACAATTAGAGGTGAGCGAACACTAAAATGTTCCGAGGTTCGAAATTCGATTCGAACAGCCGCTCACTGTTCGAGTGTTCGAACGGGTTTCGAACCCCATTATAGTCTATGGGGAACAGATACTCGTTAAGGGGGAAACCCAAATCCGTGTCTGGAGGGTCACCAAGTCCACTATGACACCCCAGGAAATGATACCAACACCCTGGAATGACACTGGGACAGCAGGGGAAGCATGTCTGGGGGCATAAAAGTCACTTTATTTCATGGAAATCCCTGTCAGCTTGCGATTTTCGCAAGCTTAGGGAGCGTTCACACTACCGTCAGTGCCCGACATGTAGTGTCCGCTCCTAGTGTCCGCTCAAAATCTGTCACGGACACTAGGAGCGGACACTAGCTGTGTCCGTGACACCTGTCATTCACTTGAATGGGCATCGGGTGCGTTCTTTTGCACTCCGTGCCCGTCCTTCCCTGTCCGCAAGAGAAGATGTCCGACTTCTCAAGCGGACAGAGGAACCCTGCATGCAGGGTTTTTCTGTCCGCTTGAGAAGTCGGACATCTTCACTTGTGGACAGGAAAGGACGGGCACGGAGTGCAAAAGAACGCACCCGATGCCCATTCAAGTGAATGACAGGTGTCACGGACACAGCTAGTGTCCGCTCCTAGTGTCCGTGACAGATTTTGAGCGGACACTACATGTCGGACACCGACGGTAGTGTGAACGCCCCCCTAACTTTTCCCCATAGGAATGCATTGGACAGCGCTGATTGGCCAGAGTACGGAATTCGACCAATCAGCGCTGGCTCTGCTGGAGGAGGCGGAGTCTAAGATCGCTCCACACCAGTCTCCATTCAGGTCCGACCTTAGACTCCGCCTCCTCCGGCAGAGCCAGCGCTGATTGGCCGAAGGCTGGCCAATGCATTCCTATGGGAATGCAGAGACTTAGCAGTGCTGAGCCAGTTCTGCTCAACTACACCGTGTGCCGGTCAGCCCATCAGATGTAGCAGAGCCGAGGGTGCACTAGAACCCTTATGCACACTCGGCTCTGCTATATCAGATGGGCTGACCGGCACACGGTGTAGTTGAGCAGAACTGGCTCAGCACTAAGTCTCTGCATACCCATAGGAATGCATTGGCCAGCCTTCGGCCAATCAGCGCCCTGCTCTGCCGGAGGAGGCGGAGTCTAAGGTCGGACCTGAATGGAGACTGGTGTGGAGCGACCTTAGACTCCGCCTCCTCCAGCAGAGCCAGCGCTGATTGGTCGAATTCCGTACTCTGGCCAATCAGCGCTGTCCAATGCATTCCTATGGGAAAAAGTTTATGTCACAAAAATCACAATTACACACCCGATAGAGCCCCAAAAAGTTATTTTTAATAACATTCCTACCTAAATAAAGGTTATCCCTAGCTATCCCTGCCTGTACAGCTATCCCTGTCTCTTAGTCAAAAAGTTCACATTCTCATATGACCCGGATTTGAAATCCACTATTCGTCTAAAATGGAGGTCACCTGATTTCGGCAGCCAATGACTTTTTCCGATTTATTTCAATGCCTCCGGTGTCATAGTTCCTGTCCCACCTCCCCTGCGCTGTTATTGGTGCAAAAAAAGCGCCAGGGAAGGTGGGAGGGGAATCAAATTTTTTTGGAGTTTGCCACGTGATGTTCGATTCGAATCGAACACATCGAACAGCCTGATATCCGATCGAACATGTGTTCGATAGAACACTGTTCGCTCATCTCTAATTACAATCAGTTAGTGTCTATTAATGTCCATTAGGATATAATGTCCATAGGTGTTTTTTTTTTTTCTTTTTTCTACGGACACTATCAGATTGGACATCCAATGGTAGTTCGAGTGTTCCTTTATATAGCCCATAAATTTGTGGGGTAAGGCCAGGGTCAGATCTGCGCATGGGTTTCCATTTGGAAATGGAACCTAATCCGCATAAAAAAGCAGTTACCTTAGAAAACCTGCGGACCCCATATACTATAATGGGGTCCGTGTGGTTTCCGCTTGAAAAATGCAAAGAGAAAAGTGCGGTTTGTGGGAATTTTCTCTCTGCGGTTTTCATGCGGAGAGGGGAACGGAATCCTTGATCGCAGATGTGAACCGGGCCTAAAGCCTTCCTGTAACACAACCTGCCTCAAGCTAAGGGAGGACAAATACAAGAGTTAGGCGGAGGGCGTCCTCTAGGAAACAAGACTGAAAACCTCCAATAGCAAGCCAGGGCTACAACAGAGCGCTGTGCTCAAAACAGTGCACTATATCAGTTACGTTGGCAATAAGTCCAGTTGCTTATTTTAAAGTATTAGGGAGCGCGCACTAACAGGGACGCCGCCATAGCTTATTTAGTTATATATTGTATGTCTATATAATCATATGTGGATGACCTTTTAGGACTTACCGTATTTTTTGGATTATAAGATGCACAGGACCATAAGACGCACCTAGGTTTTAGCGGAGGAAAATAGGGAAAAAAATTTGCAGCAAAAATGTATAATTAATATATGGGAGTCTGCAGCTGTATGGGGATGCACTGGACATTTGTTTTGCAGGGCAAGGTGTACTTTTTAGTTATACCATTTTTGGGGACTGTCTATTGCTTTGATCACTTTTTTTTATTTAAATCGGAGGTGAAACAACGAAAGAACCGGCAGTTTGGCACACTCAATTTTTTTTTCCGGCTACGTCGTTCACCCTACGGGAAAAATATTTTTATGAGTTTGCAGACTGGGAATTTTTGGACACAGGGATGTCTCATGTGTACGTGCGTCACAGTAATATTCTATTTTTAGATGTATTCTAGAGAAAGGGGGGTGATTTACAACTTTTAGCCTTTTGTTTTTGTGGTGTTTTTTTTATTTGTTAAAACTTTTTTTTTTTTTTACTATTTTCCTTTTTTCACTAATATTTTGGTACTAGCATTGTACAAAAATTTGAGATGGTGCGGTGCGCAGGGCTGTACAAATATATAGGGTCCCCCAACCACTAGAACAGCCCATGCAGAACTTTCATGAACCACTAATTATTTGTGGTGAAATTATATATTCTGAGGAAACTTTAAATTATTGTTAAGAATTAAGCTCAAATGAGGGGCAACATGGTGGCTCAGTGGTTAACACAGCAGCCTTGCAGCGCTGGAGTCCTGGGTTTGAATCCTACCAACAACAACTGCAAGGAGTTTGCGTGGATTTCCTCTCATGCTCCAAAGACATACTGATAGGTAAAAATGCACATTGTAATTTCTATATGGGGCTCACAATCTACATAAAATAAAATCAAAGTACACAATGAATAAATAGGATTTTTTTTTTTTACCATACCTAGGCATTAGGTTGTGTGTCTCCTGTCAAGATCTGTCTAGTGTCTATTCTTGTAGTATCTACGACTACCCTTAAAACCTTGATGAATGCCATGCAATATCTTAGTAACCACTACAAACTGTTCATCTTATTACAACCAGAACATAGATGAAATCGGTTATCTCGGCAGCACACATGGACAGCAGTAGAATTAATAAGTGAAAGCAGTGGTCCAGTGAATCACAAGACAAGCAATTAAAGGGACGTCCATATCACGAGTGATTGGTCAATAGAAGTGTCTGGCAGTGCTCATTAAACTAGAATTTGGAGCCACAATAACTATTGAAATGCTGCGTGCAAACGGTTAAACATTATGTGTGGCTCATAAATAACGAATAATGTGCATGGAGCATCACCTCTACATTGCCGGACAACAAGAGCCTGATAAGGGAAATTCAGAAGTGATGCTGAAGGAGCAGCAACAACTATTACTCAGTCCAGAATAACCTTGAGCCGACACCAGCCACAGAAGCCATTGACTTTACTATGACCTTTTTATTTCTTTGACATAATTTGACAGTGATCACAAGACAATGTCAAGATATACAACAGGTTCATGACATTAGCATGTGTACAATATGCACGATACAGATGTTCTATACATTGCTACATGAGATTGTTACAATATCATTTGGTTCATATACACTTAACACTTGTTGGTTTGTAAAGTTACAACTCCCCTTCCTACCTATTACAGTATACAACATATGATCAGTGGCTTCCGGACCACTGCTAAATCTTTAGTCATTGGTGGGGGTCCGACGGGTTGAACCCTGCTCTTTTTACTATACATCTATAGATACGGACAATGGATAAACCCTTAAAGCAATTCTCCAGCTCCACATCAAATTTTACTTAGGACAGGTCATTAGTATGTGATCTCTTGGGGTCTAAAACACCCAGACCCCACACAGTTCATCTGTTCTAGCAGCCTCCAAGTGCTGGAAGCAGCAAGTGAACGGGCGACACATGTGGCATAGCTTCTATTGAAGTAATAGTGAAATCACCGCTCTGTAGTGGTCAGAGCTGCCATACTGCTCCTATTACTTGAATAGGAATGGTGCCGCACTGCTGCTATTACTCCCCATCCACTAGCAGCTGCCAGCACCCAGAAGCTGCTAGAATTGATGATCTGTGTGGGGTCCAGGTTCAGACCACAACAGATCACCTATTCTGTAGATGGGTCATCAGTATGACCATTCAGTTTGGGGCCAGAAAACCCCTTTAATCCCCTCCTCAGCTTCTGACATACAGTAATACATGTAGATTAGGGAGTTGTTCCTAATACAGTTTACCTGGATTTAACTAAAGTTCATAAAAAGTAAACCAGCCCTTTGTTTATTCACTGTACATACATGTTAATACATTATTGTAAAAAAAATAATACATCACACATGATGTACCTCATAATGTAACACATTGCCGTATGTATAAAATAAGTGCAACCACTAAGTAACTAACTAGTGGTGTCAAATAAAAACTACATTCAAGCCGTGTACCTGAGTTGTGACACCAATCGATCCCCATTTATTACTACTTATACATTGGAGTTCATGAACATAATCTCCATAAACATGGGGCACAATGATCCTCTACGTATAACATATATTGCCACATAAGTCAGTTTCGCTTATATCTGTACAATGCTGCATGTTATAAATATCTTACTTTAATGTAATATCCCTCATCAAAAAGTGCAGCAGTTTAAGCACCTCTTATATTTTACATTTTAGAAATATCTAGGTTTTACCCTTTTTATTGTCACCACCAGGATGATCAAAACTTGATAAACATACGAAAAATAATTTTAACCCCTTTCCACCATAGTTTTTTTTTTTTTTTAATTCTTCCATTCACAGCGATGTATGAAGGTTTATTTTTTGTGGAATAAATTGTACAATTCCATATAGTCTATCGAGAAGCTTGAAAAAGAAACCTCTGAATTGGGTGAAATTAGGGAAAAATGTGCAACATTTAGTTATGGGTTTTATTTTCATTGTTCACTGTGCAGCCTAACTGATATATTGCCTATATTATGCAGCTTGCTACAGGAATAATTCTACCAAATATATGCATATATGTATAGTATCCTATGTTTTATTACCTATGCAAAAATCAAAAACTGGGTCATTCCGTGTCAGGTGAACCAATGATTTTTCCCTCTATATTTTTAATTCTTTTGAGATTTTGTTATTTGGCAATAGTGTGTCAGAGAATGCAAAATGTGAAGAAAAAAAAAATTCTAGAATTTTTTTTTGATTTTTAATTGATTTTCAAAGTTCAGAAAATGTGCAAATTTCTGTGTTGCCTGCCTTTACATTTCTCCTCATAACTTAGGCTAAAAAAAAGATAGAGAAACAAAATAAACGCCATTCTACTCAGAACTATACAGGCTTTCACCAAATATGTCACAAGAGTATCTTTGTTAATATTTTACCCATGTGAACGCAAACGCAAAATTTTAAAACGCATTTCCGAAAAAAACGTTTTATTTAAAAATTTCAAAAAAATGCACATGGGCCTGCTATGCCCTTAGCCACATCTGTACCAAAATTCAAGTTGGGATCGCGATGGGATCATATTTTAAACTATAACTATTACAGTGTCATTCCGAAAATCTTGAATTCAGATCTGTTCAGCCTGTGGTCTAAAAGTGTGGGGTCTATATGTGAGTTATGTACAGAGAATGATCCACCTCACAAAATTTTAATGTTAACTAGTGTCAGACTAGCAGTATACAGGTCCTGTAATATGACACTAGAGTGGGACCATCTCTCTCAGAGGTGTGTTTCTGGTAGGACACTTATTGTAGTTCACCACAGATAACCACAAGAAGGGAGGTTCCAATCTTCATGTTAACCCTTTCCCGCCGATGGCATTTTTTGATTTTCGTTTTTGACTCCCCTCCTTCTAAACCCCATAACTTTTTTATTTCTCCGCTCCCAGAGCCATATGAGGTCTTAATTTTTGCGGGACAAATTTTTCTTCATGATACCGTCATTAATTATTCTATATAATGTACTGGGAAGCAGGAAAAAAATTCAGAATGGGGTGGATTTGAAGAAAAAATGCATTTCTGCGACTTTCTTACAGGCTTTGGTTTTACGGCATTCACTGTGCAGCCAAAATGACATGTCCCCTATATTCTGTGTTTCGGTACGGTTCCAGGGATACCAAATTTATATGGTTTTATTTACATTTTGACCCCTTAAAAAAAAATTCAAAACTGTGTTAAAAAATTTTTTTTCTAAAAGTCGCCATATTCCGACGGCCATAACTTTTTTTATACGTAAGTGTACGGGGATGCATAGGGCGTCTTTTTTTGCGGGGCCGGGTGTACTTTTTAGTTCTACCATTTTCGGAAAATGTTATTGCTTTGATCACTTTTTATTCAAATTTTTATCAGAATCAAAACAGTGAAAAAACGGCGGTTTGGCACTTTTGACTATTTTTCCCGCTACGGCGTTTACCGAACAGGAAAAATATTTTTATAGATTTGTAGAGCGGGCGATTTCGGACGCGGGGATACCTAACATGTATATGTTTCACAGTTTTTAACTACTTTTATATGTGTTCTAGGGAAAGGGGGGTGATTTGAACTTTTAATACTTTTTATATTTTTTTTAACTTTTTTTTTTTGCATTTATTAGACCCCCTAGGGGTGTTGAACCCCAGGGGGTCTGATCACTAATGCAATGCATTACAATGCTAATGCATTGCGAAAAATCATCCTCTCTTTTGCAGGCTGCCTAGACCAGCCTGCAAAAGAGAGAATTTGCAGACAAGCCTGGGAGCCTTGTACAGGCTCCCGGCTGTCATGGCAACATGACGTCGGCCCTGGAGCATGCTCCAGGAGCCGGCGATCCTGGGCAAAATGTCGGCGCCCATGCGCCTTTGACCGAGGCGCCGGAGGGGTTAATGCCTCCGATCGGTCCGGGGACCGATCGGAGGAATTAGAGCCGGTTGTCTACTGCTTAAAGCAGTAGACACCCGGCGGCTATGGCGGCCGCCCAGCTCCCGAGCGGTCGCCATAGTTACAGACCCGACATGCGCCGTACTATTACGGCGCATGTCGGGAAGAGGTTAAAAATGTCCTATTAATAGTTTGATTAGTTCATATTTTATAGAATGAGGATTTATCTACTGGACTATTTTCTTAATAAATTACAAGTTTAGTGATATAATAAAAAACAATTGTTACATGTAGAAATAGGTGTTATAAATACTGGTTCTTGTACTCTTGTTAACATATAATTAGGATGAGACTATTTAGAAAATCCCACTTGAGGATATGAGCAGCTTGTTTCTTTCGGTTTGTTCAATGCATTCAGGTTGAAAATGCTGAACAAGTTGTGTTCTGATGATAAGATGTATTTATTCCGGCACTTACAGTATTTGTTTTTTATGTTTTTTTATTGTTGCATATAAATGTTGAATTCAGCAAGTTGTAATTTGAAAAGAAAAAAGGAAGAAGCCACACAAACATAAAATCAGATGATTCAAGGCTTAAAAAAAAAAAAATTAAAAAAAATTGATCCCAATTTGGTCCCAAGTTGAAAACCTGTACAAATATAACCAAGAACACAAGTAACACAAATGCATTTTTTCACAATTTTAAAACATACGTTTTTTTCACAATTGCGCATCAAAATTTTGAATTTGATTTCTCCAAAACAAAATATAAAGAAACATAGTCTTGTGACATATCAAATGAAAGCCGGTACCGCTCTGAGAAAAATGATGCCTCTCCCACTTATTTATCTTAATTCTAGCCCAAAATATGTTAAAAAATGTAAAGCCATACCAGGCCAAAATTCACACTTTCAAAACTTTAGAAGTCTATAAAAAATTAACTGATGAAGAAAAAAATTCAAAACTTTTTATTTGTAATTAACTTAAGTTGTACTTCATAAAAAATAAAAATAAAAAAAATCTAAAGACGTCAGGTAAAAAAAATATTCCTATTTGGATCACTTGATATGGAATGACCCAACTTTGAAAAAACAAAAAACACCTTTTCAGTTGCTATATATAGATTTGGCCATATGCCAGAAATAAAACTACTTATTGTACTGCATAAAAATACCTTACCTAACTCTGTTCTGTAAGGGTCCATTCACACGGAGTAACGTGCCGCGTGACCTGGCACATATACGGCGTGTGAGACTTTGCGCGCCGTATACGCTCCCATTGATTTCAATGGGAGTTAGGATCAAAGTCTCACACACCGTGTACGTGCCACATCACACGGCACGTTACTACGTGTGAACGGACCCTAAATATGAAAAAGCCATGCGTGTCAGAATATGGCAATATGCAAGGACATTTTTTGTATTTGGTAAAGTTTTACATTTTTTAAAAAGAAAATGCTACATAAACCTGGGACCACCATATTGTTTGACAGAATATAGGTGATGTGCCATAAAAATTAAACCCATAAGAAAAAAGGTGTTTTTGTTCCCCCTAATTCCACCTCATGTATTTTTCTTCTCAGCTTCCCAGTACACTGAATGGTGCCATTACGAAGTAAAATTTATCCCGCAAAAAATAATTACCCAACACAACTCTGTGACTATATTACTGAAAAGCACCGGACAAGGGTTTAGATATAAGAAGAGACAAAAGTCATTGGATATGCCTAGGAGTACAATATCAAAAATAAAGAATTTAATTTTTGAAAATCTGCATACTGTTCACCTTCTTCAAAAAAAACAACAAAAAATTAAAGTGACCCTACAAACAGGATAAAAGATGGGGGGCAGGAAGAGTGCTATGACAACTCTGAAGGAGATACACTAGGTTCAAATTGGCGTTCGGGTTTCTGTTCTTTGGGTCTGCTTGGCGATTTGAAAAACAGAAACCCCTATGCGATTAAAAAGTGGTTACCCTCTGACCCCATACACTATAATATGGACGGCTGGGTTTCCGCCTGAAATCAGCAGAATGGGGGACGAAGCCCTGGAACCATTACACAACGCTAGTGTGACGGTAGCGTACAGAGTGCCACACTGTGCATAGGACAGGACTGGTCAGCTGTTGCTTGCCAGGGAAAAAAAATTTAAGAAAATGGATTCTGTTGTATTGTGCTAAATACACACAATATATGTGAGGTACAGTGATTCCTCTATTATAAGTGCGGCATATTTCAGCATTATTGCATATTTGTTTTCTCGCTTGTGTTTAAACATCCGAGTTCTTCTTACCCATAACTGCGGAAAGATGAATATTCCACAATCTGCCATTTACTATTCTTTTTATTGTTTTTTTAAAGTCTGAAATGCATCTTCATGCAGTCACTTAGGCGAGATATAAAATATACTTTACATGGAGAGTTGCTGAAGATTACCCAGTTTTATGGCAGGAAATAAAATAAAACATAGTTTATTGCAAATTTCAATAAATCACTTGTATGTGCCGCTGCATGCTTTATAGCAAATTATGGGAAAAAAGAAATAAGTTCCAAGTTACAACTAGAAGATTTCTCATTACAAGGGATACTAAATGACATAGGCAATGTTACACACCAGGGTTGGCGTCTTACTCCTATTGTATTAGCCAATATTTAAAAGTACTGCTTTTAGGGTTGTACTGTCTAAATGGTATAATTCGCTTGTGTCTATTATAGATTCTATATACCATTTCCACCTTAGATTTGCAGAGAGCTTTGTGTGATCCTTTGGTTCATGCCTGGGCATAAAACAAAGAACGCTCTACGATATCCAAAATCCTGGAGCCATCCTGCTCATATATGTGTGCAGACAAAAATATAGAATGCTCATCCGTTTTTTTTTTACTTCATAGAAGATACACAAATCACAGATATGACACAGATGAACGTCCCTATTTAGTGAAAAATATGCCAAATACTAGCACAAGACTAAAAAAGCTATAAAAAGAGAGAGTACCTGCAGACCTTCCAGGGGTAGTGTGCAAATGGATGTTTCCACACTACCATCCATGTTTGGCTGTTGCCTTATGGCTAGGACTTTACGCCATGATTCCAATGTCAGCCATAACTGGCGAAACTGAAAATATCCCTTTAAGTCAGGCAATGCATGTGTAATGATCTGGCAGAGGGGAGAAAGGTATCTGCTGAAATACAACATCTGTAATGGGGTCAGTGGGAGCCCCATACACATTATATGATCATCTGAACCCATTAAAATCTGTGGGATCAGCTGATCCATCTCTAATGTGTATGGCCGTCTTACCAAGCGGTTAGGCTTGGTTATCTGTAAGAAATCATGGCCCCCCAAGAAGGAAACTATGTGCTGAAACACTGGAAAGGATTAGAAAACAGCACACAATGCAGAAGATGTTGGTTACCTTTAGCGAGTATTATCTGATCGAATACTTCGCCGGCATAGGAATGAGTGTAATCGGCCGAACACAAAAGGGATAAACGCTTCGAATATTCAATGCATTTAACCCCTTGATGTTCCGCCGATTACAAGCATTCCTATGCCGGCGAGGTATTCGATCGAATATTACTCGATCACTAGTTACCGTCAAACAGCGAAGTGTAAAATTTGGTTTAAGTCTTAACAAAATTGTAAGATTATACCTGGAAAGTAAATGGGTAGGCCAAGGAAGGAATGCAAATGGAAAGAGGAGAGAGTGTAGAAGTGTAAGAAACCCCAGTCTGTATAGGCAAAGGAGGGAATGCTGGAACTGTCTGAAGAATACAATCCCACTCATTTGTACATGGGGTTACATGTCAGGTAGGACCATTAGAGGTAGCAAATATGACCTCAACAGTCACTGCAGAGCTGAAGGTCTCCATATTGGATGGATTTCTTACTCCAGCCATAGAAATTCGGTTTGGCAATGATGAAGTCATCTTTCAGAAGGATGTTATTGAGCATGACCTCAATAACATGGGCAGCAAACAGTCCTGAACTCAATCTGAATATAAATGGAGCAGCCACAAACTGAACATTTATACTGCGCTTGCAATTTGTGTAGTGTGGCCGCCATTCACGTTAAATAAATGTGAAGCGACCATGCTGTGCAAAGTGTACGTGGATACTGTGCAACCAACATTAACGCGTTTCTTTGGTGAATGCTACAATTAATAAAAACTTTTTACAAAAACCACACCTATCACAAATTCTTTGAGAATTAGGAACCAATCTGAGTATATTTATCATTAGCAAGTTGATTCCTCAAAGAAATCAGGGCCCCATAAGACAGAGCAAGAAAGTACCAATTAGGTATTGATTTATATTTTGGAGGATTCAACTATTTATTAGTCTACTTAGGCTGGAAAAAAAATCTGCCATAAAATAAAAGACTTAGTTGGAGGTATATTTCACTAAGTCGGCGTATTCAGCTTTAGACAAATATTGCCTTGTGTCGTAGCTGTGATTTGTGTATTTGCAGGAGAATATATGAGCAGTACAGCTTGTGCACAATCCCATGGCCACTGTTATCTTTAGGCTTCATGTACACGACCAATTTTGTATTCCAAGTGTCATCTGTTTTACAATGGACGGCTTAGATCCTTGAAAATGGATCTGAATAGTTTATGCTGTAGAAATATCAGAATGAAACATCAGAAGACACATGTCATGTACATGAAAGCTTACTTGGAATGACCATGGAAGGAGCTACTGTGCATGCAAGATTTAACCCTGCTCGCCATGAGGTCCACCATGGAGGGGAAACGGAACGGATTAAGATTATGCACAAGAGGCGCTGTGGATGGACATGTTCACGGACATCCATTTTAAACAAGCAGCCTCTCATGTGTAGGAACATATCTTTGCTACATGTTTTCAGCAGGAGCCCATTGTCTTTGAATATTGCATGAAACTCTGAAGAATGGCAGACAATGTGTAAGATAAATCAGTACAATGCATTTAGGTATGAATAGGTAGATGTCTACTGAATGGCAGGAAAACACGTCTTTCATTCTTACATCAATCAGCTCATTCATAAATGCAGTTTTTTCCCCTTGATGCACATAGAGAGATTGAAGAATATATCTGACATAATTAGATTTCCACCGCATTCCAGGGTCCTTATTTGCAGACTCTTACAAAGAAGTGGCTTTGAAGTTAAAGGTGATGGATCCAATTTAACAAACTGGCTGCTTCAATCATTCCTTGAGTGCTTTACTAATAAAAACCCATTTGAACCTTGGAAAATACAGCAACAATAAAGCCTGTAGGGTCTTTTTTTGTGTTATGATGCAATTCAGCGAGGTTCAGGGTTAGGAGACAGGGCTACCATATTTTTCCTCCAGGATCTTTTCCATGATTGCAATACTCTGTGAAAATAGGAAATTGAGTTAGTATAAAATAAGAAGACTACACAATGCAAATAAAACATGCGCTATATGCTGTAATAACACAGAAGGTGAGGAAACACCATACTAGTACAGTATACAGAATCAGATTCCACCATGTAAACCGCCTTCATTCATCGCTATTGACAAGAACTAAATATACAGTATATATGTCATCTGAACTATGAGGGTAGGTTGTATTAGTTTGTGTCATTCTGGACTTCTGGTACAGTGTAGAAGCTGATGCTGTAATGCAGAATGCAATACTGAGGGATGCCATACCATATTCTCTTTTAGACATTCTTACTGTGCGGTGTCATGTCATGTAAACAGCCAGTGTCTAAGGTTGCACGACAGAGATTTCTTAAGCACTATAGATCCAAAACCCCCATCTACATCAATATCCAAATTGTAACTAGTTTAGTGGGAAATGTTTGTGATGAGCGGCTACTTTACTAATTGGTTTGAATAAAGAATAAAAAAAACAAAAAAAAAAACAAAAAAAAAAAAACACATTCCCTTTAAATAAAATCTGTGACAATTAAACATCTGGTGCTGCCCACAGACTGAATTATCAACAGGTCGGATCAAAACTAGCATAGTCTGAAAACAAATACATAACATATCTCTAGAAGTGGCTTCCACATTAGAAATTTATTGTGTTATATTTGGTGTACAGGATGGGTGCTGGAAGCGGCTCCATACAGCTGATCAATGGTGGGGACGAGAGCCATCCCCAGTCTGATCAGGTACTTATAAATAGCTTAAGCCCAAACAACCCCTTTAAAGGGAACCTATCAATTGTATTTGGGGCACTAAATCACCAACAGCCTATCTATTTCATTTTATTTATATAGAGTCACTCACATGGTTAGGCTGTTTAGGACAATTAGGACAAGTTCAGACAGGTTTTTTGGACCAGATTTTGACGCGAAATCAGTGTCACAATAAGGCTCAAGAAACCGCCTTCCATTGAATTCAATGGGTTCCTTTTTCCGTGAGCGGTTTGTTCCTGCTTACAGAAAAAAGCAGCGACATGCTCTTTGTTCAGGTGGATTCAGCCGCGGACATCCGCCTCGCAATACTACCTCCCGACTAGGCCCATTCATTTGGGCCTAATCTGGAGCGGAATGCCACGACTGGATGCCGATGCACTGTAAGCACTGCACTGGCATCCAGTCGCGGCTAGCTGCTTTTTGGACCGGATTCTAAGGCGGCCTCCGCCTCAAAATCTGGTCCAAAAACCCCATCTGAACTTACCCTAAACCACCTATCCTTGAGAACTTGTAAGTGGTTTAATGTCTCAAATCGAGCCACCGGTCAAAGTATATATGCACCTCTCTCCATTTAAGTCTATAGAAGAGCACCATAAACAAACATGACCTTAATATGCAGAAAGCTGCACATGACGCAGCAGTGACAACCTCTGGGACCCTCGCCTATTCTATAACTATGTCATAAATGTCTAAGGGTAACAACTCACATAGGAGTCATTGTATAATAATCACATGCAACCAAAAACGCACCCAACCAAGGCAGGCTATCCGCATACACCATGTGTTCCATCGCACACACACTGGACAGGTTCATATGCTTTGGATTGCATGCTATTACCATATGATGGTGGCTAGATGAGCGGTCACCATGAAAGTGAAAAACGTACTTTTAGAATTTTATGTGTAACACATGATCAACAATAGAATAAATGGAGATATCTTGCTTTGGAGACTATAAGCTCCCTCAACTGCTACCTCTTTATTAATCAGCAATTGCACAAGAGAAATCCTCTCAAAAACAATCAAAATTGGTAATTTTTAGAAAATGTGCAACACTTCACTTAACTTGAAAGAAATAATTTGCATTAAACAAAATCTCAGATTACTCAATCAAATGCAATCTAAGTAGCAGGATAAAGCCACGTACTGTTATTAACACACCGTGCTCTAACCAGATTACAGAACTATGTCGGCTTTTTTCTACCAAGTTTTTTATAAAATAGAGAATGTACAAGCACCTATGTTATGTGTCCCCCTGCTTTGTCATTGGTACGCACAGCAAACAATCACATCACTTCATTCCTACCAGACAAATAGTTGTGATATACTGTATCATATGCCCCACAGGATAGCAAGGGGTGTGAAGAGGCCGCAGACACAAAAGGTCTAACGTCACCTCTTCATAATAAAACAGATTTATGAAGACTGGCTTATAAATAAGGCGCACTCCTCCACCGGTCTGTGTGTCTAGGGACAAATGCACGCTAGTGTACTTTTCCCCAACATTTATGCCAGATTTCTGGCATACGATGGTAAATCAGCCATTGGCCCCACCACTGCATGCCTTCTTCGGGTCCTTTTTCAGGAAAGTGGTGAAGGCAACGTGGATTTTAAGAGTTAAAATATTTTGAGCAAAACCTTATTTACAGAATGGTCAGATCTGTTATATACACTAACTAAAACACACTATAATGAGGTCAACACAACATTATACATTTGTCAACTAAGGCCCGATTCTTATCTATGTTCGGGCCATTCCATTGCCTTATCTGCATGAAATATGCAGAGGACTTTTCATGTGGAAGCCACACGGACCCTATTACAGTCTATGGGCTAGTTCACATGGGGGCAATGAGGCAGATATTGACAACAGATTTCGCCTCAAAATCTGCCTCCATACAATGGTGGTCGATGGAGACTGCTATATATTTTTTTTTCTGCTAGCAGAAAAAAGAAGCGACATGACCTTTCTTCAGGCGAAGAAAAAGAGGCGAAAAACAATGTGAATGGAAGGCGAAAAACAGCGAATGAAAACGCCTACCGGTTGTTGTTTTTTTTTTATATAGTCCATTCACTTTAGGGGAGGAAAAAACCGCCTGGCATTTTCTGAAGCAGTTTTTACCAAAAACTGCTGCAGAAAAATGTCCAAAAAACGCCTCAAGTTCAAAAAACCACTTCCTAATTAGGAAGCATTTTTTTTTCCAGGACCAAAATAAGCCAAGAGGTTTTTACGTTTGAACTAGCCCTAAGGGGTCTGCAGGTTTCCTTAGGTAACCGCTTTTTTATGTGGATACGTTTTGGTTACGGGGGTCTCCAAGCGGACTCCCCAAACGGAAACCCAAACACAGATGAGAACTGGGCCTAGGGGATTCTTTGGTCGTCAAGCAATCTATGACACTTATGAGACAAGGCCAGAAATGTAGGAGTAGCTCATGAAGGAAATCTCCGAACTCCAGCTATATTGTATCTACCCTACACCAAGTCATGACTTTAACCACTGACTAAACTATATTGCAGTAGCGACAACATAAACCTATGGCAACTTCATACTAACAGTGCACCTAAAGAAGAATTCTGTTTGGAGAAGGTTTCAATAGCAAAAGCTTTCCGGTTCCACCATGCAGAACGTTCCTTACATTAAGACAGACTTCTGTGGGCATTAACCCACTGCTTCTAGGAGTCAGAACATCTACGTGCAATGATAAAAGATGTAAGGGATCCATTATGGGTTATTTTGCAGCGAGGCGTTGAATCGCAGCATCATCAGCATACAATCCTTTTAGCTGAAGTTCAAACAAGTTGATCTGAGCTGCAGGACATTGGGTAGAAAACGTTTCATTACAGTGATATGCTTAGAAGTACCGGGAAAATACCACGTTACCTAGGCATTACGCTTCCCACACTTGCAGATGGAGCTTAAAAGGTTTATGTGACTGACAGTCATCACCATGCCATTCACTTAAAGGCAGAACAATTACCTTCCGCTATTCTCTGTAATGTTTGTGCTTCTCCTGCTCATGTTTTCACTATTCTCTTTCTATTCTGACATCTTTTATCTCGGCGCTTTTTTTAATGCAATCAAATGGATATTAACTATTTCATATTGTAATTGGTGAATCCGCCAGCTATAATGTAGAATCCCCCAGCGATATCATTACTGAGAGGGACCTGTGACCCCAGGATGAGGAGCTGGATGTCCTGACTTTTGGGGGTTCTAGCAGTTCGGTCTTCTTAATCTTTAAATACAATTAATGCTCAGCCCAAAATATTATCATTTAGGATTGCCGAATTCTAAAAAAGGAGAATTCTCGCTTTTGTAGCTTATTATTCAAAACTGAAGTCAACATCCTTTCAATTTGTTGGTCTTATCTAGGGAAAATTTAAAAGCATATGAAAAAAAAAATAAAAATAAAAAATAAGCCATTTTCCAATTGGGAATAATTCCTAAAGTGGTTGTTAAATCACAAAATATTATTTTTACAGCTCAGAATGGAGTACAAAAAAATAAAACTTTCCTTTCCAAATATTCATGTGTATTTACTGAATGTAAAGCCAAATTATGGAACCGTATACCAGAAACACATACCATGTGAGATACATTTCTCTCCAGTATACTTCAAACAACAGGTATATAGGGATGTCTTAGGGTGTAAGAGCCAAGAGTTGGGCGGTCCGCACACAGCCTCCCATGATATGCTATGCAGCTTAACCCTTTCCCTGCTACGGACATACATAATAGGTCACAACTTTAAATGCTTGCCACTTCTAGAAGAAAAGGGAAAGGGCTCAGATCTAGCACTGCATTAAAGGCCAGATTCTCAGCTTTCAAATGAGACCGAGACTAATATCAAATAGTAATATTCAGGGTCTGGGGACTCAGCAAAATCGTGTCAGTATCAGTTTCTGAAATCTCCTGATGCAACAACTGTGAGAGTTAGGGGGCGTTCACACTACCGTTGGATTCTGCTAGCGGTGTCCGTGGCTATTGTCCGTTACAAGATTGTAGGAACGGACACCAGCTGGTCAGTCTGAAATTTCCATTCATTTCAATGAGATTATATCTTGTGTCCATTTGTGTCCATTTACAACCATGTCCGTTTTTTTCAAGCGGACAAAAAAGTCCTACATGCAGGACTTATCTGTCAGTATGAAAAAACGGACAGCAAGTGTTCGTTTTTTTTTTTTTTTTGTTAACGTTGAAGTCTATGGGCAACGGACAGTAAATGATCAGTAGCCACCAGTTACTGTCCGTTATTTTGTGTGTTTATTTTCTGCATATGGTTAGAGAGCAAAAAAAAACAGCAAACCACCCCCCACCCCCCAAAAAAAAAAAAGACAGTATAACAAAACAGACTAACTGATAATGCATCAGTTTTTTTTAACTGATCCATGAAATCAGTTAAAAAAAAAAAAAAAAAAAACGGACATAATAATATCAATTGGCATCAGTAAGGGAGCATTCACACTACCGTCAGTGTCCGACAGGTAGTGTCCACTGCTAATGTCCGTTCAAAATCTTGCATGGACATTAGGAGTGGACACTAGCTGTGTCCGTGACATTTTTCATTCATTTAAATGGCGATCAGGTGCGTTGTTTTACACTCCATGCCTGTCCTTAAGTGTCTGTTCCTAAAGATGTCCGACTTTTCAAGCGGACAGAAAAACCCGACATGTAGGTTTTTTCTGTCCGCTTGAAAAGTCGGACAACTTTGGGAACGGACACTTAAGGACAGGCACAGAGTGTAAAACAACGAACCCGATCGCCATTTAAATGAATGAAAAATGTCACGGACACAGCTAGTGTCCACTCCTAATGTCCATGCAAGATTTTGAACGGACATTAGCAGTGGACACTACCTGTCGGACAATGACTGTAGTGTGAACGCTCCCTTAGTGCTCTTTCATGTCTGTTATGATAAGTGTCCATTTTTTTTTTTTATTTTTTTTTTAAAACAGACACCTTCATAATGGACTCAAAAGGTAGTGTGAACCCTGCTTTACAGAAATGAAGAATGCAACAGTCAGATCATGGCCTCCATCCACACAGTTGTTCCTCTACCTAGTCCCACCCCATTACTCTCTTAGTGTGTGGGTCCTGATGACATGACCTTACATCATGGCCGTCACCCTGCCTGCTCTATGCTGCAGCTGTCTACTGACTTTTCCTCTGAACCTCTTGCCTTGTGACCCTGTGTAAACTAGTTACAACAGAAAGTATGAAATATTATAATGTGTATATCTTTCACATTGTTTCCTATACAGTATCGCGCCTACCCGCTCACCGTGCAGTATGAAAAGTGTCTTTCTTGTTCTGTTTGCTAGTAAGATAATATTGAAAGGAAAGAAGCTGCAAGTAAGATCAGTCTGTTACGATCTTCTCTTCCCCAGGGTTATACAAGAAATGTTGCCTATATTATAGCCCCCTCCCCCTTGCCAATCAGGGGGGTACTGTATGTTCTCTTATTTCTATTAAAAGAGTATATGAGCAGATTCACATCTGGCTGGTCCTGCTCCTAATCCCGACATTTGTTGCCTTATATGTGTACATTTAGTTGTAGAGAATATGTGAAGATACGGGCTAATACACATAGGCATAATTGGCATGAATGATTTCTAAACATCCTGTATTGTTATTTTTGTAAGGTTTTGGGTACCTGATAAAACAAAATTAGTTGTTGTTACCTTTTTAGCTCCTTGTTTTAAAAAGGTTTGTGCAAATCTTTCCAGGACAAAGTTGAGGTATCCAGCACCAGTGATTGTTATGGTCCCTTTCTGACTGAATTCCGTCCTGTATAGGGAAATGAATGAGGAAATCAGCTCATTGATCAACCTTTTATTCAACCACACATTATAGCAAAATTGTTAGTATCAAGCTTAACAATTTCAATAGACACTATTGTTTCAATTAGCTTTACATAGATAAATATTACAGCCAAATGTAATATATCTTATCAGATAGAAATGCCTCTTTCTGCTCTTAACAGGATGTTCACTGCTCACTCCCCTTCTTCTAGAGTGACTTTTACTCTGAAAACCACTGCTTTATCCATCTCAAAATGCTCAGTAGATAACATATCTCTAGAGAAGTCTATGGAGAGTGAAGGAATGAGTAAGACATCCAGATGTAGACAGATGAGAGATGAATAGAAGGCTTCCATCACAACCAAAGCTTTTTACTCATATTACTAGCAGTCAGAATTGCTCACACTAGGTAGAGGAGCTCGCAGAACATAGATAGAGAAATAAATGCCAACTAGTCTCCACCTACTATCTCAGAGAGGACTGCAATGTCCAGATACAGCATGTACATGGGAAACTGCTAAAAGATGCAGACTAGAAGTCATATAATACCAGTGTTCCTTGCTTGCATCCGTAACAAAATGTTAACCATGGATACTAAGAGATCCATCATAAATCTGGTAAAAATCCCAATGATCTGCTGTCTATTTTCACCAAATCAGTCACATCCATTTTTTTTGTTGCGGACATAACACAGGGTACAGGACTTTTGTATCCGTTCAAAATAACGAGTTATGGCGAACTTTAGGCAGCCACTATTCTTTAACATTAATGTCTATGGCTAATTGACAGTTACAATGGTCATCTGTTATTCTGTCCATTATTACTGTCTTTTTTTTTTTTTTTTTTTTGCCCATAGCAAAAAAACAGACAGTATACACTTTACTATACGCACCAGGATGTACATGTAGATATTAGTGTACATGACCAACTATGGCACTGTCTCAGAAGCAGAGTACAGTGCCAGCTGGGTCTCTGCTGTTTCACACATCAGGGACCCAGCATCAGTGCCAGTGATCAGAGAGGACTATGATCACTGGCATTTAACTACTCATATGTTATGGTCACAGCATCTGGGTGGTTACCTTCACTTCCTTTTTGATCTCTGGTAATATGGCTTCCAGGTTTGCCATAGTAATGTAGCCATTGAAGCCTGCCTGTAGGCAAATGTCTGAACTATTAAAACAAACATATTTGTCCCATACGGTGAACGTCTTTTAAAAGATAAATTGGCCGAAATCAACATTTTTTCAGCACTTCACAAAGTGATCAAAATATCACACATTCCGGAAAATGGTATCTAAAAAAACAACATAAAAGACACAGCTCTGTACCCTGCAATACACATTGACAACAGGACACAAGTTATAGTTGTCAGAATATGGTGAGTTAAATAAAAAAAAAATAAATAAATTGTTCTTAAAAAAGGTTCCCTGTAAGAGTTAATTTGCTAATAATAAAAAGATGTCCTGTAAGATGCAACTACGCATATCAGTATGTACTGTATATCAGAAATAACCTCTAGAGTTTGTTCAGAGCAGTGTATCTGTATATCATATTCGCTTCTCTTGGGAAAACTATTTGGTATGTTCACATGATGCAGATTTGAAGCAGGATTTTCCTACAACTCTCCCATTGAACTGCAGACTATTCCTATACTAGACTTCCAACACAACATTAATGAGTAAGCACACCCTAGAGGAAGCTGCAGGCAGCAGACAGAACTCGATTCTGGCATTGTGAGCCGAAAACACAGCGCCAACCACCCTATAAAGAAATGTTATTATTTGATGCAAGTGTAGGACTGGAATCACAAATACAGTTTTTGATGCAGTTTTTTGCGCCAATGCCAGCGGATTAAGGAGGAATGAGAAATACAAGTCCTTTTTATATTTCCAATACTTCCTACTCATAGCTTTGGCTAATAAACAACTGAACGTGCAATTCTAGCCTAAATATGTAATTCTCCGCAGTTCTGATACTATAACCATGTTAGGAGCTATTGAGACACTTTGTAGAACTCTTCCTAGGTATAATTTAATCAAGAATCCTTATAACATAGCCTTATAGTGGGGTGGGGTCAACGCTGTCACCAATGGCCCCAGCATCATTGAACATACCCAAATAAGTAAATGTAGAGCACCATAGCGTAGTAGGTTGCAAATCAATGATGAAGTAGAAGTGCCAAAAACTGCGCTCACCTTGTACAGTTGAGCTGAAGAAGGCACAATGCTATTCAGCTCTAAGACAGAGGTCAGTATTGGAGATCATCTAATACCCTTGGTATAGACATTATGGGTAAAAAAAGGAGCAACCAAAAAAGGAAAGGACTGAGTCGTGCCACCAATCACCAATGAAGAAGACCAAAGGTACTTTTAGTGGTAAATCAAAAAAAGCTCATAACATATTTGGGGAATACTTTGTTCCCTTCATCAGGCAAGACAGTATATCTACAGGAGTCTTGAATCTCATCTTGTATCTTTAGTCTTCTTGACTGGTGGTGCGATACAATCCTCTCCTTTTTGGTTGCTCCTAGTTTTATGCCCTTAAAGAGGTTGTCCTGGATAAATATTAGGTCCGAGAAGTTTTAAAACAAACAAACAAAAAAAAAACAAAAAAAAAAAAAAAAACACTATTCTCACCTTCCCCCAATGAAGTCCGGTAGCTATTTATCTATCTATCGATCTATCCATCTATCTAATCTTTAAATAACATTCATTAACGCAGTCCATTATATACAAATAATAGGCAGCAATAAGTAGCTTTAAGGGTATGACCACAGGAGGAAAAAAAAACTGCAAGGGAACTGACCGACAATGGCATATCTGTGGATTTTTCCACAGATTTGTCACTTTGTGGCAGCTGTTCCCTCTGAATGTATGTTTTGTGTAGTTCTACCTTTGAGATGAGAATGGGGCCCCCCACACCGCTGCACATATGGCATGCTGGCCCTTAGATCTATCAGATATATTACAGACAAGAATAACAATACGGAAGAGTAGAGAGATATGCAGGCAGGTTTTACATATGAATATACATGAGATATATTTTAGACAGCACTTGGGAGTAAAGCGCACCCGTGAGCAGTAAGATTTGTTTTTCTTATAGCTGCAAATGCAGCGTAATGAGAGCAATTGTTCCTTGGTTAAACTGGCCTCCTCTGATAATTTAATACATTTAATATTCTGGTATTAGACTTAATGGTTTTTGGATTACACCTTTCAAGCCCTAATATACACAGCTATTAAAAACGGAAGTCTAAGCCAAACATCTAAATGTTAATGTTAACCATTTATTATTAAGCTTTTTTATCCAAGCTATTTTAAAAGGTCCACTAAATTTAAAAGTACATAACATTGCAGGATTTTAGGCTGAAATGGATGGGTCCGCTATAAATCACTGGCATTGGGAATAAATATAATTCTAGGCTTTCGATTAATAAAAAAAAAAAAAAGCAGACCACAAGAGAACCCAATGAAGGTAAAAATGTTACAAACAAATTGAAGGAATTTTCTGAACCTCGTATACTTATGATGGGTCTCCAATATGTGATTGGTGTGGGGGCCAACACTGCAGCCTCTTCAATAAATACCAAGCACAGCAACGTACTTGGCAAAGGGGCTGTGTTCGGGATATTAGTTCAGCCCCATTCCAAGTTGCTGCTTCACTATGTGACCAATTTCAGTGATGTCATCATGAGCACTGCGGCCTCTTCAAACAGGTGTCGGCCTCCCACTGATCACATATTGATGGCCTAAGGATAGATGATCAATATACAAGTCCTGGATACATAGCGGGTATAACACCGTTCTGCCATCAAGACTATCGCATGCTTTATTTTGCAGCTGCTGAGATCCTAAAACCCTATACAGCTGAAATAAATGCTCCAACATTGCTAAGCAACATCTACATATATAAAGTATCTCTCTATATATATCGGAGCGAAGGGAAAACATACATTGAAATAGAGACTTTCCACTGGATTCATCAACACGAGTGGTTAATCTTTTCCAGAAAGGGATGCAAATGGCAAGTTACTGGAGAATATTGATCGCTATCGATCGCTGGAGAATAACCATGTCAGGACGCACCATTACAATGACACAGTCATGAGGGGAAGTCTATTAATGAGATTCAGCTTGTGAATTATTGACTAGTTAAGTACACAAGCTCCGACCTAATTGGTTTTCACATGGGAGTTTAATTAAAGTGTCTTTGATACAGAACACCCGGCATCTTCTGACAATATGTTCAAAGGTCTCACAAAATCACATTCTGTAGCCCAAGAATGGACCTTATGTGTAAGTCTGTTTATTTTCTCAAAAGAGCGATCCCAGGATTAACTGAGGCAAAGGAGAGCTAATCATTTTACTACATATGAAATGGACATTAGGTATATAAATAATAATAAATAAAATAAGCATGCTGTTATAACCCCGCTATTGAAAAAACCCTCCCTGGACCCGTCCTGTGCTGCTAACTATCGACCCGTCTCTAACCTCCCCTTCATCTCTAAACTCTTGGAACGCCTGGTCTATTCTTGTTTAATCAGCTAACTCTCTGCTTGACCCCTTACAATCTGGTTTCCGCACTCTGCACTCTACTGAAACGGCCCTCACAAAAGTCTCCAATGATCTCCTAATGGCTAAATCCAATGGTGACTTCTCTCTTCTTATTCTTCTGGACCTCTCTGCAGCTTTTGACACTGTTGACCATCAACTTCTCCTCACTATGCTCCGCTCAGTTGGCCTCAACGACACTGCGCTCTCCTGGTTCTCCTCTTATCTCTCAGACCGCACTTTCAGTGTATCATTTGCAGGCTCTGTTTCTTCCCCTCTTTACCTTGCTGTTGGGGTTCCTCAGGGCTCGGTCCTAGACCTCCTGCTCTTTTCTCTCTACACAGCCCCCATTGGACAAACCATTGCCAGATTTGGCTTCAGGTACCATCTTTATGCTGATGACACCCAATTATACACATCTTCCCGTGACATCACCCCTGCACTCATACAGAACACCAGTGACTGTCTCTCTGCTGTCTCTAATATCATGTCCTCGCTCTATCTGAAACTAAATCTCTCTAAGACTGAACTACTACTGTTTCCACCATCTAATAGATCTGTCCCTGATATATCCATTGCAGTCTCAGGCCTTACTATAACTCCGAGGCAGCATGCCCGCTGCCTCGGGGTAATGTTTGACTCAGACCTTTCCTTCACCCCTCATATTGAATCACTCACACGTTCATGTCACCTCCACCTCAAAAATATCTCCAGAATACGCCCTTTCCTTACCAGAGATACGCTAAAGACACTTATTGTCTCTCTGATTCATTCTCGCCTTGACTACTGTAACTCCTTACTAATCGGTCTTCCCCTCACTAAACTCTCCCCTCTATAATCTATTCTGAATGCAGCGGCCAGGCTCATCTATCAGGCTAGACGCTACAGCGAGGACTCTGGTCTGTGCCAGTCGTTACATTGGCTGCCTATTCATTATAGAATAAAATATAAAGTTATTACTCTCATCCACAAGGCTCTCCATAATGCTGCACCTCCATACATTTCCTCCCTCATCTCTGTCTACCGCCTAACCCGTGCTCTCCACTCACTCAATGACCTAACACTTACATCCTCTATTATCAGAACCTCCCACGCTCGTATACAAGACTTCTCCCGAGCTGCACCACTTCTCTGGAATGCTCTATCCCGGACAATCAGATTAACTCCCAATTTCTACAGTTTCAGACACAAACTAAAGACACATCTTTTCAGACAGGCCTATCACAATTTCTAACGTAAACCCTTCCGTACTACAATTAGAATCCCCAAAATTTAACCCTCCTCTGTCCCCGCTCCCACATGATATGATGCCATCTCAGGCTAACCTTATAGGTCCAAGCTCCATCCACATGTTAAAGGACACGACTAGTGACGGCTCATAAGGTTTTAATGTTTGTGTAATGACAGTCACCTCTATTACAAAAGTGTCTGACCTCTGCATAAGCAATGCCGCCCCTGCTACCTCTTGTGTCACTCCCTCTACCTCATAGATTGTAAGCTCTCTTGAGCAGGGCCCTCAGTCCCATTGTGTGAAATGACTTTCTTTGTAATGTAGCTTTCTGTCTGTATCTGTACCCTAAAAATTGTACAGCGCTGCGGAATATGTTGGCGCTATATAAATAAAATTTATTATTATATTATTATCAATAATGCACCCATATAGAAAAGTCAAATTGCTGCAAAACTCAGCATTCAGTTATTTCCCGGCGAGGTGTGTTAATGATTATAGACAGGGGCGTAGCTATAGGAGGGGCAGTGGACGCGGACCATGAGGAAGTCACAAAGAATACTCTGCCACATAAAACAGACCACTATTCTAAATGATACACCATAGGTAGGGCCCCATTAAGGATTCTGCATTGGGGCTTATGAGCTTCAAAGTACGCCTCCGATTACAAATGTGATCAGATTGGGTCGCATGTTCGTAAAAATGCTTTCTTTGCTGCCCTATAAAAAGGCTCTTGGACGCTACTTTTCCTCTTGGTGAGATATTGTTGACTAATAGACATGCTCTACAATGCGCTCAAAACATTATACCCTGCTAACTGAGGGGGCCATTCCAATCTAGTTGTTAGAAGGTGACATGCTATTGTCAGCCACCATCACTGTCATATGCAGGGGTGTCATGAAAAAGACTGCTATGGATTGGAACTTAATATTCTCTCGCATCGAATCCAGGTTCTGTTTCGACCTCCACAATGGTTGGGTTAGAGCATGGAGGTCTCATGGTGAGCGTTTCAATGCTGCCTTTGCTGTGGAGAGAAACACTGCCACAAGTGTAGCAAAGCCATTTTGGGGTGTGGTCTGCATTTCTGTAATTGGTCTTATATGGATCAGCATTTTTTTAGGGGGAGAGGTCTGTATTTATTAAGGGGTCTTATCTGGATCTATATTTGCTCAGCGGTTGTGATCTGTATTTATTCAGGGGACCTGTTCTGGGGTTTGTATGTGTTTAGAGAGGTCTGGTTTGGGGGATTTTAATATAGGGGCTTAGGCGTTTGCATTTATTTAGGGGGATTGTTCTTGGTTCTGTATTTAATCAGGGGTCTGCTATATTTAAGGGACTTCAGACTTTGCTACAGAGAAGTTTTTTCGGTTAGACAAATTAAACAGATGCAGTTATTTGTTAAGATATTCCGAGCACATTCCCCACCAGGCCGGTTATTCCACTTGTGACATAAACAATATATGTACACTTTGCTTGGTGATTATTGTGCTTTGTATCATTCGGTGATTGCATGGTAATTGTAAGGGAAGAAACCAAGGTAACTTCAAAGGACTAGAAAATTACATTGATCCATGTTGTGATTTTCTATCTAGTAAATGGCCATTGTTACATAAACATTATCATCACAAGCAGCTCTACCCAACCGTGAGCTTTTTCTTAGGAATGTAAAATAAGATTTGCAGATATTATTCTAGGCACCACTGTTCACAAGCTATAATTTGGGGAACGGGAGCACAATTCTGCAATCAATACGTCTGTTAAGAAGCAACCTAAATATGTGGATGACTGAAACGCATCTATCAGATGAAAACTAAAACCAATGTAAATTAACATATCACATAAGAAAAATACTTCCAACCAACAAGGTCGCACGATTAAAGCGCTAAAGAGCAATTCCACCTAGAATGTGTTTATACATAGACGTACTTGGCATTCCTACATGGATAGAATATATAACTGCACCTCAAGGCTCTATATGTAACGTTAGGAGTAAAAAAAAATCCAGTCAAGAGAATGTTTCTGTTTCTCTGCACGTTCTTATGAAAACTGAGACATGACAACTGCTCCCAAATTCTTAAGACTCGGTGCACATGGGAAGAATTTGCAAGCAGGTTGGCCATGGTGAAATCAGGGAATCGCTGTGGTGATATCCCAATGGACTTTGGCTGGGTTTTCGAGGTGTTAAAGAGGGAGAGATGTGCCATATTACATACTGCTAGAAAGCGGACATTGCGCTGTACATCAGGCTTAGCACCATGCACGGTATAGTGGCTGTACCTAAAATAGAAAAGCCAAGTGATCGGTGAATATGACATCACAGACCTGAATGCACCACCTCCCTCGAAAGGTTGGAAGACCACACCAATCTAAAATTGAGGACCTACTGTATAGATTGGTCACCAATGTTTATGTCTTATAAAATCTTTCTAGAGTAGGTCACAGAAAGGCTGTCAGCTTCCCAGTCAAATAAGATATGGGACATGAGATGTGAATCATGAAAATGTTGAATGACCCTTGACTAAAAATAAACCAACAATGGATTTTGAGAGGTGTAAGATTGGTTTATTATGGCCTCAGGGTAAAATATTTGTAACATATAATGGCCTTTCCTGGGCATCTATAACTTGAGGACGGCATTCACCATACAGTTCCACAGACAGTCTGGATATATGGCACATGTCATTGGCTGGAAGATGTCACTTGTATAACTACCGCATTACTAAAGTGTAACCGCCAGCTGGGTCTCTCTTAGCCCCTCTCTACAGTCCAGTAGGGTACTACATGTTACATGCTGCTCCTCCCCTGTGCCAGGATATGCTGCTTCTTAGACACCAAGTGAGGACAGCGCTGTTTTATAGTTCTGCTATACTGATCAAAAAGGAAAGTGCTATACAGTGCTCAGTAACTAGTATTGACTTTACCTAAGGAATTGCTTTATTTGTGCTTATTTTTCTGTTACTGTTTATTTTGGGAACCTTGGAACCAATTGCTAGTACTTTGCTGACTGGTTCTTTCTGCTGACTGGTTCTTTCCCTGAAGGGGTTTCTCGGCACTAAAAGAATTTTTTACATCAATGATCTATCCACAGGATAAGTCATCAGTATATGATCTATGGGGGTCCAACGCCCAGACCCCGCACAGATTCATTGCTCCAGCAGCCATCAAGAGCCAGAATCGGCTTCAGTCGGTGGTGAGCATTGTGCTGGCTTCGCTTATTCGGGTAATAGAAGCAACACTGCTATTCTTTGGAAACACCACTATACAGTGTGTGTGTGTGGGGGGGGGCTGTAACATCTGGCACCTTAGGCAACCAGAACAACTGATCTGATCTGGTGCCAGACCCTCACAGATCACATTCTAATGACCCATACTGTGGACAGGCCATCCGTAGGAAAAATCCTTTTGGGCTGGACAACTCCTTGAAAGCAGAGCCCTCTGTGCTTGTTCGCCGGATACAGGACCGTTATCTCCAATAACCTTTAAGTCTGTGTTCTTCACAACTTGTACTCAAATATCGCATGATTTTATTCAGTGTCAATCTGGATTCATACTTCCACATCTGATTTAACCTCACGTAATGCGCACAGTGAAAGGCTACCCACACGGTAGGTTCAGTTTTGATGGAGATCTTAAACTAACCAGCTATGACAAAGCACTGTAGTCTTGACAGCATTGATGTAAAACAAGACCTTTACAATAGAATAACCATATAGTTACCAGCATATATATTACTAGTTCACTCTCTGGCCAGTTCACAACTCGGCAGTCACGTTTTCGTGTTCAGTACTACCTGATGGCACTGCTTGTTTCTCACATGTAATCATTCAGTACTGCTGCATTTTCCTCATTTGCCATCTATACAAGGGAACATGTCCATTGTTAAGAAATCCTTTATGATTAATGCGGCCTATTTTTACAGCTTTATGACCTCAGGGGCCATGTTTTTGAGGCCCCTAATCTACAGTATGCAAAAATACAATCTGAGAGAAAACAAAATACATGCTGTTAGAAATCTCTGCAGCGTGCAGGCCGAGGTTTCAGTGTGTGTTTGGTTGTTCCACTCTGATATTTTTTGAGAAGGTCCTTTAAAATAGTGGAACAAAATGCAGCTTTGGGAAACCCCCAGGAGACACAGGATAGCTAGTGGTTTCTGCAGAAGGACAACAATGTATTATATATGACATGAGAATGACCCAGCCAATAGCAAATTCTGCAGAACTGATGTTCGTGTCAAGGGGTCTTGGAAAAGAAGTTCCATATCACTGTTACAGACGAGAACCTTACAGCAGATTTTTAGTATAAAAGAGGTTATCCCAAGACTGACCATTTATCCGTAGGTCAGTATAGCAAAAAGTATCAACAGTGAATGGAGCCCCAGCTCCTATGGACAACTGCTCCACTTGTCAAATAAGAGGTATAGGAATCCAGTTTTCATAATGGGACCCCGCGGTGACTGATCACTTACAACCATGGATAGGTATATTTGTCGCCTCAGGTCATCTCCTTTAGGTCACATTTATTTTTCCCAATGGAGCTTCGTAGCTAGTTTCAGCTTTGCTCCATTACTCTACAGCTATGATCAGTGACTGCTAGTCTAAATCCCAGCTATTGTCTAATCACTAGCTGCAGATATGGCTCTGTTACTCTATGCTTTACACTGCAGCTGTGCTTGTTCAGATTGGCTGCTATAACATAGCTCACACTTGTATATGTAGACCTGAAATTAAACCAACAATGGTGAACAGAAGATTATAAGGTGACTGAAAAACATTTACTAAAGAAAAGCTGACCTTTAGAAGTGGGACATTACGGTTCTTCTAAGCCAAGTTATAGCTCTAGTACAAGATTACAATATTATGGATTTAATGCCACATTCGAAAGAAAAACACATTGTAAAATATTCATATACTTCACCTTGTAGTGGAATGACAACCACCTTGTTTTTTCTAAATACTATTTCAATGTACTATTGGCATTACCAACTCAATGGCAGACACCTAAATATATATATATATATATATATATATATATATATATATACACAAAACAAGTTTTACACAACACTTGTACATACAGTGGGGCAAAAAAGTATTTAGTCAGTCACCAATAGTGCAAGTTCCACCACTTAAAAAGATGAGAGGCGTCTGTAATTTACAGCATAGGTAGACCTCAACTATGAGAGACAAAATGAGAAAACAAATCCAGAAAATCACATTGTCTGATTTTGTAAGAAATTTATTTGCAAATTATGGTGGAAAATAAGTATTTGGTCACCTACAAAATCAAGATTTCTGGCTCTCACAGACCTGTAACTTCTTCTTTAAGAGTCTCCTCTTTCCTCCACTCATTACCTGTAGTAATGGCACCTGTTTAAACTTGTTATCAGTATAAAAAAAAGACACCTGTGCACACCCTCAAACAGTCAGACTCCAAACTCCACTATGGTGAAGACCAAAGAGCTGTCAAAGGACACCAGAAACAAAATTGTAGCCCTGCACCAGGCTGGGAAGACTGAATCTGCAATAGGCAACCAGCTTGGATTGAAGAAATCAACTGTGGTAGCAATAATTAGAAAATGGAAGACATACAAGACCACTGATAATCTCCCTCGATCTGGGACTCCACGCAAAATCTCACCCCGTGGGGTCAAAATGATCACAAGAACGGTGAGCAAAAATCCCAGAACCACGCGGGGGGACCTAGTGAATGAACTGCAGAGAGCTGGGACCAATGTAACAAAGCCTACCATCAGTAACACACTACGCCGCCAGGGACTCAGATCCTGCAGTGCCAGACGTGTCCCACTGCTTAAGCCAGTACATGTCCGGGCCCGTCTGAAGTTTGCTAGAGAGCATTTGGATGATCCAGAAGAGTATTGGGAGAATGTCCTATGGTCTGATGAAATCAAACTGGAACTGTTTGGTAGAAACACAACTTTTCGTGTTTGGAGGAAAAAGAATATCGAGTTGCATCCATCAAACACCATACCTACTGTAAAGCATGGGGGTGGAAACATCATGCTTTGGGGCTGTTTCTCTGCAAGGGGGCCAGGACGACTGATCCGGGTACATGAAAGAATGAATGGGGCCATGAATCGTGAGATTTTGAGTGCAAACCTCCTTCCATCAGCAAGGGCATTGAAGATGAAACGTGGCTGGGTCTTTCAACATGACAGTGATCCAAAGTACACCGCCAGGGCAACGAAGGAGTGGCTTTGTAAGAAGCATTTCAAGGTCCTGGAGTGGCCTAGCCAGTCTCCAGATCTCAACCCTATAGAAAACCTTTGGAGGGAGTTGAAAGTCCGTGTTGCCAAGCGACAGCCCCAAAACATCACTGCTCTATAGGAGATCTGCATGGAGGAATGGGCCAACATACCAACAACAGTGTGTGCCAACCTTGTGAAGACTTACAGAAAACGTTTGACCTCTGTCATTGCCAACAAAGGATATATAACAAAGTATTGAGATGACATTTTGTTACTGACCAAATACTTATTTTCCACCATAATTTGCAAATAAATTCTTACAAAATTAGACAATGTGATTTTCTGGATTTGTTTTCTCATTTTGTCTCTCATAGTTGAGGTCTACCTATGATGTAAATTACAGACACCTCATCTTTTTAAGTGGTGGAACTTGCACTACTGGTGACTGACAATACTTTTTTGCCCCACTGTATATATATTATGTAATTTTATAATTATATATATATATATATATATATATATATATATATATATATATATATATACACACACACACACACACATACATACACACACACATACTTACCACTGGTCTAGTTTTACTGTACTCTATGATTATACTAACCACACACATATATCTAACAATAGTCTATGACTATAGCACTAGCCTTAGCTGTTTTATTCATGCGTGCTCCCGTGTCTATTCGCTTGCAGCAAATCTTCCACACACTGATGTTTACCACATTTTCATCCTAGTACTGGAGGGGTAAGAAGATTTCTTTATGCCTAGTTATGACATTTCTCCTGGTATTCCCAAAGGGTATGTGGTTTATATGGGGACACATTGCTAATATACTGTCCTATGAACTAAATGTCTCTCTGGAATAGACCTCCAGCCCTGCATTTATTCTAGAGATAGGCTGTCAACACTTGTAGACCTCATAACTCTCTGCACAAAACATCTCAGCTGGCAAAACACTGTCCCATAGTGAAGAGAACTGTACTACTCTATGTAGTGTCATGGTCTCGCTGCTTTATCACAGATGCCTTAGCTTTTATTAGTTTCATTAAATGCAATGTTTAGTTTTATTAAGTGGTCATTCACTTAATATTACATGTGCAGGGGTCCAACAAGCGGGACTCCCACAGATCAGCTGCTCCAGGACAATGTGCCTCCCAGTAATGTTTACATGCCAGGGTCAGGCTGCTTACTTGCTACACACAGTGTAGCGGCAGCTGTAGGCATTGCAATGATTTCCCACTCACAGTTTCCCCCTCCCGCAGAGGGCTCACATAAGTCAGGGGAAGAGTGCAGTCAGGGAGCAGTGAGGCAAGTACTTTACTAATAATCACTAGAGCTCAACCACTATATTGGGGATCCTGTGTGGGGGCCAACATAAGGAAAGTGACCCATCAAATATCAATTTTTCTATGTGTGGCCCATTTACTGAGCCGGGTCTGAGACCTCTGCTTTAGAGCCTCTCTCGCCAGAGGTATAACTTGGAAGGCACTGCAGGAGGTGCTCCTAGGCCTAGTTCACACAGGGCAAGGGGGGGTGTATTTTGGACCTGATTTTGACGCGGAAAGCCACGTCAGAATAGGACCAAAATACGCCTCCCGCGACTGTTGCAGCTTCCGACAGTCGCAGCTCTCTGCTCCAGAGTAGGCCCAAATGAATGGGCCTAAGTCCTGAGCGTGCTGCCGCGAGGTAGACACCGCGGCTGAACCAGCTGCTGAATCCGCTTGAAGAAAGGGCAGCTTGCTTCTTTTATCTGTGAGTGGCATGCTAGCGGTCTACATAGACTGCTATTGTGAGGTGTGTGATCAAGTTATATTCTCATATCTTACCAATTGGAATTATGTTTGCTTTCCCGGTACACAGACTCTTCTTTCATTTGTGCATATTGGTCCCAGGTTAAGCAACGACTCTTAAGACTCATCACACGAGCTTTCATGTCCAACCAGGACTCTTCTTCTAGGTAAACATTTGATACTTTAAGGATGCTCCACTGCAGATAAAAAAAAAAAAAAACCTCACAATGAAATATCATTTAAGGATAATGGTAATCTATTCCTTTCTATAAAATCAATTTATCAAAACTAAAAAAGCTCATTCTTTGCAATGGGCCACTGCTCAGTTTTTTCTCTGCGCTAGTTTTGATAAATTCCACCCTTCGTGTGCTACAGCCATAAACACGCAGAAAAGCCACAAAAACAAACAGTACACGGCATAAAAGCAAAAGGTGCCCAAATAAATCCAACCGCCGACATACTAGGATAGTGCTCAAGGGACAAAGAATACTAAATCTGATTCTCAAAGAATTAGGCTTGCATCAAGTACTGATGTAAGACAGGCTATGCATACGGGAACCCTGGGAGTACATGAACTTATGAGCTCTATCATTTATAGTGTAAATTAAAGGGAATAGGTCATGAGAAAATGACTTATTGTTTAAATCATGTTTTTATGTTAAATATATTTTCAAGAATGTTTTTTTAAATTTTCCATGTTATCTTTACTTGAAATAAATCCTAAAAACAAAACAAAAAAATAAATCTTACAATTCTAACTTTAGCCAATACGCCCAAAATAGTCTGTGACTTTCTGATTCCTAGAGAAGGACCAAGGTTCATAGAGACAATGGTCTGGAGTAGACACTGTTGACTTGTATTGGAGTGTTTTCTAGGTATGCTCTGTGACCTGTACAGAGGTCATTGAGTAGATAAATTACCTGTTGTGACTGGGGGATTCTGCATATTATCTATGTATACATGATAGCTGAGATCATCAGTGTGTACTGAAACTGGAGATATAAGATTATTTTTCAGCTTAGTGGCCAGAGTCAGAACAGCAGGATTTGGTGGATTTATTTTCAATATAGATAATCACATGGGAAACATTTTGAACACTCACCATAAATTCGTAAAAAATATGTTTAACATAAAACTTGATTTCAAAAATAGGCTTTATTTTCTGGTGATATATTCCCTTTAAAGTAAGCCTGTCATGCTGTTTACCAATAGTCACAGTCTTTTGTGATAATGACTAACACCAAAGTTGGTGACTTTTTTTTTTTTTTTTTTTTAAATCCTGTAATAGATAATTCCTCCATAGTTTTAATACACTGGCCGGCTATTACTCTGACTTGTTAAAATGACACTGTAGAATTTGTTGATGTAAAGAAAATAAGCAAATGCAGGATGAGAAATTCTCTCCTCCTAGAGAAGTTTCTTACATTCAGACTGCTAAAAACACAGAGCTCAATAAGTGTCATGTAAATAATACAGAAAGCGGCCATGCTGCTTTAAGTCCTTTGGCAGACCCAAAAGAATTAACAGTCAGAAAAGCAACTATAACATCTACAGTCATCTTGTGTTTCTTCCATTTTCTAATAATTGCGCCAACAGTTCTTGCCTTCTCACCAAGTTGCTTGCCTATTATCCCGTCGCCCATCCCAGCCTTGTGCAGGTCTACAATTCTGTCCCTGGTGTCCTTAGACAGCTCTTTCGTCATGGTGGAGAGTTGGAGTATGACTGACTGAGTGTGTGGGCAAGTGTCTTTTATACAGGTAAGGAGTGTAGAGTAGGAGGGCTTCTTAAAGAAAAACAAACAGGTCTATGAGATCCAGAATTCCTAATGGTTGGTAGAGAGTAGAGATGAGCGAACAGTGTTCTATCGAACTCATGTTCGATCGGATATTAGGCTGTTCGGCATGTTCGAATCGAATCGAACACCGCGTGGTAAAGTGCGCCATTACTCGATTCCCCTCCCACCTTCCCTGGCGCCTTTTTTGCTCCAATAACAGCGCAGGGTAGGTGGGACAGGAACTACGACACCGGTGACGTTGAAAAAAGTAGGCAAAACCCATTGGCTGCCGAAAACATGTGACCTCTAATTTAAAAGAACAGCGCCGCCCAGGTTCGCGTCATTCTGAGCTTGCAATTCACCGAGGACGGAGGTTTCCGTCCAGCTAGCTAGGGCTTAGATTCTGGGTAGGCAGGGACAGGCTAGGATAGGAAGGAGAAGACAACCACAACAGCTCTTGTAACAGCTAAATTCCAGGGAGAAGCTTGTCAGTATAACGTGGCACTGACGGGCTCAATCGCCGCAACCCAGCTTTCCCAGGATCCTGAATGGAATACACTGTCAGTGTATTCCCGTATACCCGATATATACCCCGATACCCGTTCCAACGGTGTGCCCCCCCACCTTCACCCCAGAAATACCCTGCAAGTCCCCTAGCAATAGAATTGGGGCTATATACACCCACAATTTTTTACTACTGGTATACAGTGCCATTGTCTGACTGGGAATTCAAAAAATATATTGGGAATACAAATACCCTCATTTCTTGCTACTGCCATATAGTGCCAGTGTCTGACTGGGAATTCAAAGAATATATTGGGGTTACGTGCACCCACAATTTTTACTACTGGTATACAGTGCCATTGTCTGACTGGGAATTCAAAGAATATATTGGGAATACAAATACCCTCATTTCTTGCTACTGCCATATAGTGCCAGTGTCTGACTGGTAATTCAAAGAATATATTGGGGTTACGTGCACCCACAATTTTTACTACTGGTATACAGTGCCAGTGTCTGACTGGGAATTCAAAGAATATATTGGGAATACAAATACCCTCATTTCTTGCTACTGCCATATAGTGCCAGTGTCTGACTGGGAATTCAAAGAATATATTGGGGTTACGTGCACCCACAATTTTTACTACTGGTATACAGTGCCATTGTCTGACTGGGAATTCAAAGAATATATTGGGAATACAAATACCCTCATTTCTTGCTACTGCCATATAGTGCCAGTGTCTGACTGGTAATTCAAAGAATATATTGGGGTTACGTGCACCCACAATTTTTACTACTGGTATACAGTGCCATTGTCTGACTGGGAATTCAAAGAATATATTGGGAATACAAATACCCTCATTTCTTGCTACTGCCATATAGTGCCAGTGTCTGACTGGGAATTCAAAGAATATATTGGGGTTACGTGCACCCACAATTTTTACTACTGGTATACAGTGCCATTGTCTGACTGGGAATTCAAAGAATATATTGGGAATACAAATACCCTCATTTCTTGCTACTGCCATATAGTGCCAGTGTCTGACTGGGAATTCAAAGAATATATTGGGGTTACGTGCACCCACAATTTTTACTACTGGTATACAGTGCCATTGTCTGACTGGGAATTCAAAGAATATATTGGGAATACAAATACCCTCATTTCTTGCTACTGCCATATAGTGCCAGTTTCTGACTGGTAATTCAAAGAATATATTGTGGTTACGTGCACCCACAATTTTTACTACTGGTATACAGTGCCATTGTCTGACTGGGAATTCAAAGAATATATTGGGAATACAAATACCCTCATTTCTTGCTACTGCCATATAGTGCCAGTTTCTGACTGGTAATTCAAAGAATATATTGGGGTTACGTGCACCCACAATTTTTACTACTGGTATACAGTGCCATTGTCTGACTGGGAATTCAAAGAATATATTGGGAATACAAATACCCTCATTTCTTGCTACTGCCATATAGTGCCAGTGTCTGACTGGGAATTCAAAGAATATATTGGGGTTACGTGCACCCACAATTTTTACTACTGGTATACAGTGCCATTGTCTGACTGGGAATTCAAAGAATATATTGGGGTTATAAATACCCTCATTTCTTGCTACTGCCATATAGTGCCAGTTTCTGACTGGTAATTCAAAGAATATATTGTGGTTACGTGCACCCACAATTTTTACTACTGGTATACAGTGCCATTGTCTGACTGGGAATTCAAAGAATATATTGGGAATACAAATACCCTCATTTCTTGCTACTGCCATATAGTGCCAGTGTCTGACTGGGAATTCAAAGAATATATTGGGGTTACGTGCACCCACAATTTTTACTACTGGTATACAGTGCCATTGTCTGACTGGGAATTCAAAGAATATATTGGGAATACAAATACCCTCATTTCTTGCTACTGCCATATAGTGCCAGTGTCTGACTGGGAATTCAAAGAATATATTGGGGTTACGTGCACCCACAATTTTTACTACTGGTATACAGTGCCATTGTCTGACTGGGAATTCAAAGAATATATTGGGAATACAAATACCCTCATTTCTTGCTACTGCCATATAGTGCCAGTTTCTGACTGGTAATTCAAAGAATATATTGTGGTTACGTGCACCCACAATTTTTACTACTGGTATACAGTGCCATTGTCTGACTGGGAATTCAAAGAATATATTGGGAATACAAATACCCTCATTTCTTGCTACTGCCATATAGTGCCAGTTTCTGACTGGTAATTCAAAGAATATATTGGGGTTACGTGCACCCACAATTTTTACTACTGGTATACAGTGCCAATTTCTAACTAGGAATTCAAAATGCGCAAGGCTCCCGGAAAGGGACGTGGACGAGGCCGTGGGCGAGGTCGGGGGAATGGTTCTGGGGAGCAAGGTAGCAGTGAAGCCACAGGGCGTCCCGTGCCTACTCCTGTGGGGCAGCAAGCATTGCGCCACTCCACAGTGCCAGGGTTGCTTGCCACATTAACTAAACTGCAGGGTACAAACCTTAGTAGGCCCGAGAACCAGGAACAGGTCTTGCAATGGCTGTCAGAGAACGCTTATAGCACATTGTCCAGCAGCCAGTCAGACTCTGCCTCCTCTCCTCCTATTACCCAACAGTCTTGTCTTCCTTCCTCCCAAAATTCCGAAGCTTTACAGAACGATAACCCAAACTGTCCCTGCTCCCCAGAGCTGTTCTCCGCTCCTTTCATTGTCCCTCAACCTGCCTCTCCACGTCACGATTCCACGAACCTAACAGAGGAGCATCTGTGTCCAGATGCTCAAACACTAGAGTCTCCTCCATCTCCGTTCGATTTGGTGGTGGATGACCAGCAACCCACCCTCATCGACGATGATGTGACGCAGTTGCCGTCAGGGGATCCAGTTGACCGGCGCATTGTGCGGGAGGAGGAGATGAGACAGGAGTTGGAAGAGGAAGTGGTGGATGATGAGGACACTGACCCGACCTGGACAGGGGGGATGTCAAGCGGGGAAAGTAGTGTGGATGTTGAGGCAGGTGCAGCACCAAAAAGGGTAGCTAGAGGCAGAGGCAGAGGTCAGCAGCTTAGGCGAAGCCAGGCCACACCCGGAATCTCCCAAGATGTTCCAGTTCGTACCCAGCCCCGAAAAACTCCCACCTCGAGGGCACGTTTCTCGAAGGTGTGGAGTTTTTTCAAGGAATGCGCCGAGGACAGATATAGTGTTGTCTGCACAATTTGCCTCTCGAAATTGATTAGGGGCTCTGAGAAGAGCAACCTGTCCACCACTTCAATGCGCCGTCATTTGGAATCCAAGCACTGGAATCAGTGGCAGGCAGCAACGGCAGGACAAAGGCCGCCTGCCGTTCACGCCACTGCCACTGCCTCTGCCACTGCCTCTGCCTCTGCCACTGCTGACTGTGCTGGCGATGCACTCCAGAGGACGAGCCAGGACACCACTTCATCTGCCTCCGCCACTTTGTTGACTTCTACCTCATCCTCCCCTGGTCCTGTCTTATCTCCTTCTCCTGCACCATCAAAGGCACCATCAGGCGTTTCTTTACAACAACCCACCATCTCTCAGACATTGGAGCGGCGGCAGAAATACACTGCTAACCACCCACACGCGCAAGCCTTGAACGCCAACATCGCTAAACTGCTGGCCCAGGAGATGTTGGCGTTCCGGCTTGTTGAAACTCCCGCCTTCCTGGACCTGATGGCAACTGCGGCACCTCGCTATGCCGTCCCTAGCCGTCACTACTTCTCCCGGTGTGCCGTCCCCGCCTTGCACCAGCACGTGTCACTCAACATCAGGCGGGCCCTTAGTTCCGCGCTTTGCACAAAGGTCCACTTGACCACCGACGCGTGGACAAATGCATGCGGACAGGGACGCTACATTTCACTGACGGCACACTGGGTGAATGTAGTTGAGGCTGGGACTGCTTCCCAAACTGGCCCGGTGTACCTCGTCTCCCCGCCTAACATTCCTGGCAGGGACACGAGAAGAACACCCCCCTCCTCCTCCTCCTCTACCGCCTCCTCCTCCGCCACCGCCTCCTCCTCCGCCACCGCCTCCTCCTCCGCCACCGCCTCCTCCTCCGCTGTTAGATTGACCCCAGCTACGAGTTGGAAACGTTGCAGCACTGGCGTTGGTAGACGTCAGCAGGCTGTGCTGAAGCTGATCAGCTTGGGGGACAGACAGCACACTGCCTCCGAGGTGAGGGATGCCCTCCTCGATGAGACGGCAATATGGTTTGAGCCGCTGCACCTGGGCCCAGGCATGGTCGTTTGTGATAACGGCCGGAACCTGGTAGCAGCTCTGGAGCTTGCCGGACTCCAACATGTTCCATGCCTGGCCCACGTCTTCAACCTAGTGGTGCAACGTTTCCTAAAGAGCTACCCCAATGTTCCAGAGCTACTGGTGAAAGTGCGGCGCATGTGCGCCCACTTTCGCAAGTCGACAGTAGCCGCTGCTAGCTTAAAATCTCTCCAGCAACGCCTGCATGTGCCACAACACCGGCTTTTGTGCGACGTCCCCACACGCTGGAACTCAACGTTTCAGATGTTGAATAGAGTGGTTGAGCAGCAGAGACCTTTGATGGAATACCAGCTACAAAACCCTAGGGTGCCACAAAGTCAGCTGCCTCAGTTTCACATCCATGAGTGGCCATGGATGAGAGACCTTTGTGACATCCTACGGGTCTTTGAGGAGTCCACAAGGAGGGTGAGCTCTGAGGATGCGATGGTGAGCCTTACAATCCCGCTCTTGTGTGTTCTGAGAGAATCCCTGATTGACATCAGGGATAACTCAGATCACACAGAGGAGTTAGGGATAGCATCCGATCCGTCACAGCTGGAGAGTAGGTCCACACATCTGTCCGCTTCACTGCGTTTAATGGAGGAGGAGGAGGAGGAGGAGGAAGAAGAGTTGTCCGATGATGTGATGGTGATACAGGAGGCTTCCGGGCAACTTCGAATCGTCCCATTGTTGCAGCGCGGATGGGTAGACATGGAGGATGAGGAGGAAATGGAGATTGAACTTTCCGGTGGGGCCAGAGGAGTCATGCCAACTAACACTGTGGCAGACATGGCTGAGTTCATGTTGGGGTGCTTTACAACCGACAAGCGTATTGTCAAAATCATGGAGGAGAGGGGGGCGTGGCCTGTACGCTGAAGCTGGCAGACGTGTCTTCTGTGAGCTCCCGGCATCACCCGAATTTATCTTCCCCCATCGGCATCCTAACTGGCCACAACGCTGAAGACCTTCCTTCAAGGGATAACCCCCCACTTTATGGACCTCCTCAACGAAATCGGGGTGCAATAAAGACCTTTCCTGCCCGCAAAGAGTGGAGGCCTGTTACACCAGACATCCGCCTGCCATCTTGACCGGGCTTCTTCCTCCATCCCCCCCCCTCTCCGCACAACTGCAGACAAGCTCCACAGCCTCGGAGGACAGTACCCCTGCACACAAATTTATTGTCCGGAGCCTGTATACCGGACATCCCCGACCGCGGAGGTCACTGGCGAACTGCCGGGCACCGGATCCCCACATCAGGCTCTACATAGCCTCACCGGCGGCAAACTAAGAGACTAACCTGCACATCCGGAACCTTTGGTGCCTCCCAAGGATCTTCATCGGCCCCTCTGCTGACTGCAGTGCTTCTTGGCCTGCTCCGATTTGGGACTTCCAGGTGAGGCCTACTTCCGGCCTAAGCACCGGACTAAATTTTTGGACTCCGGCCCGGAGGCATAGACGACTGAAACCCCGCCCCCTGACTCTCTGGCCCCACCCAGCCTCCCTCCCTGCTGTTTCCTTGACAACCTGTGTGCACGGGGCATAGAGATCTCCCTACTTCTATGTGATATAGCTGCTGCAGCACGTGGACAAGAACTGTCTCTCCCTTATATTGCATACAACAGGTGAATAGCCACATTTTTCTTGTTGTTTATCTGCCTTTATTTCTCCTGGACAACGCTAGCTCAGCTTGTGCACAAGAAATTCACTTATCTTTGATACGTGCCCACGGCAACTCTACCATAATCTTACTACGGAACATTGCCCTCCAGCCCATGATTCGCACGTAATAAAAGCGAACGTGGAGAGTGCTGTCGTACTATCATTGGCTGATTCCAGCATTTAAGCATTAGTATGGTCAAAATTGGCAAAGACTCTGCGTCGGTTCATTCGCAACAAACGAAGCCGACGAAATCCCCACCAGAAATGCAGAAGTTTTTGGCGAAACGCCCGCCGCAACCCTCAACTTCAACCTCACTTCCTAACACATCTGCTCAGGAACAAGCCACCACCTCTAAAGCGGTGATGGCAGACCCTCTAAGGGACGCCTCCCAGTTTGATGTCCATCCAGCACTAATTACCAAAGATTTTCTTATGGATGCGTTATCTCAAGCGATCACCCCTGTACTCAATGAAATCGCTGTCCTAAGAGAGGAGGTCAAGGCGATGGGTCCCAGAGTTGACACGCTGGAGAGGAACCAAATAGCGTCAGCAAATGAAACCAAGCTTATTTCTCGCAGAGTAGATACGCATGCTGAGCACTTGAATAAAACTTATCTACTCCTTGAGGACCTGGAGAATCGCAACAGAAGAAGGAATGTTAGAATTAGAGGTCTTCCTGAGACTATACCTCCAGAATCACTATCTGATACCTTCATCTCCATTTTTACGTCTCTCTTGGGGGTGGATAGAGTCAAGGAAATCACTATTGAAAGAATACACAGAGCGATTCGCCCCAAACCGGGCCCTGAGGACCCGCCCAGAGATGTAATTTGCGCTCTCCTCTCATCTGCACACACAATGGACATCTTGAGAGCAGCAAGGGATATTCCTGATTTAACCTTCGCTGATGCTCATATCCAGATTTTTCAAGACCTTGCTCCAGCGACGTTGCAAAAGAGGCGACTTTTCAGACCACTATTAGAAGTTCTGAGACGTCAGAAGATTCAATACGCATGGCTCTTCCCATTTGGTCTGTCTATCACCAAAAACAACAGGAGGATCAATATTTTCTCTCCGAGGGATTTAGACTCTGCCTGGGAGTTATTAGGCATCGATCCGATTGACATTCCCTCATGGCTACCGGTACCAACAGAGCACGATGCCTCAACAGACTCATTGACTCATCATGGTGCTGGGAGAAGTGCTCAGCCTTACACCCCAAGCCGTTTCCGCTCTCCTAGGATTAGGAGACGACTGCAGCGTACTCCTGATATGAGAAGAGATGGTCGCTAACTTTGTTTCTGGCTGTTGTTACCGTATACGCAAGTATTTCATTTTTTTGACAGCCTATTATTGTTAATATATGCCTTGTTTTTCTTTATTCTCACAACCTACAATTTTCACTTGAAACGTGAACTTTTGCACAGTCAATGTGTTAGGTAGTTTTGTTTCTTGCTTGTGCATTTGTGAGCTGAAATATTCATGTTTATCAACGGTATTTTTGCATTGAAAATGACTTTGTCCTGACCATTCTATGCCTTGCACTAGTGCGACTAACGTACTCTTGCGTTCCGTTTAGTTAACTAAATATCCTGATATTGTTTGTTATTTACTTAACCTGTGTTATCCGCTTTGTGAATTATATTTAACACTTAACTTCGGATTGGGGACAACCTTACATCCCCCATAACCTAAATATTGTATTTTTGGAGAGTAATCTAATCTCTCCTCCTCTATCACACTAACTCTGTTATAGCTGCTTAATTCCTCTATACCTGCTCTTCCTCCTAATCCTCATTCCCACCCCCCCTTTACCTGCAACTTGACGATTTTAAGTGTGTCACCAGTAATGCCTACGGTATCCTCAGATCAACCAGCTTCTCTCCGATGCATGACCTTCAATGTCAAAGGTTTAAATTCTCCCAATAAGAGACGCCATATCTTACTTCTATTACAGAAGTGGAAAGTGGGTATAGCGTTTCTTCAGGAAACACATTTTAAAGGTATAAAAATACCAAAATTACATAGTAAAGAGTATACCCAATGCTTTCACTCTACACACCCTCACTCCGCCTCTAAAGGTGTCTCAATCTTGATCCACTCAAAGGTTCCCTTCCTCTGCACGGGGACGTATTTAGACCCGGAAGGCCGGGCGATTTTCCTTAAGGGCACCATTGCATCAATTCCCTACACTCTCGCATCCATGTATGCACCTAACAAAAACCAAACTTCGTGGATAATACAGACTTTGACAACCCTTAACCTGTTCAGAGAAGGTCAACTGATTGTAGGCGGAGATTTCAACATGACTCTGAACCACGCACTAGACTCATCTTCTTCTGCACCTTCATTGTCACAAAGAGCCATTGGAGCACTCCACAAAACGCTACAGGAACTAGACCTTATAGATATCTGGAGAACACTCCATCCCTCAGTTCGTGACTACACGTTTTTTTCCCCCCCGGCCCACTCTTACCACCGTATTGATTATATCTTCATCTCCAAAACCTCTCTCCAGCTCGCCTCTGATGCTAAGATCTGGCCGATCACTATCTCCGATCATGCACCAGTGTCGTGTGATATATTGCTTTGCAGAGTACCGAAGGGCCAGTGGACATGGAGGCTGAATGAGGCACTATTAGATTCCGAGCAACATGTAGATTTCCTGTCCAAGCACTTGACCGAGTACTTTGAGAACAATACGACAGACGATGTTAATCCTCAAATCATCTGGGAAGCCCATAAAGCTTATATAAGAGGTGTTTTAATCGCCCTGGCATCCAGAGAAAAGAAGACGGCACAGAAGAACATGGACGACATTCTTCGGAAGATAGCGCAATTGGAAAGAGTCCATAAACGTACCAAAGCGGAAAATATTCAGAAAGACCTGACCTCTTTAAGAGAATCATTGCTGAACCTTCTCAATGCCAGAGCGGCCAAGCAACACTTGAACTTCCGGAAAATGATATATGCCCACGGAGACAAGGGTGGCCGCTTGATGTCTTCATTGATCCGGAAAGCGAAAACCCGATCTTATATTTCTTCTATCAAAAAGGAAGATGGGACGCTGACGAACGACACAGGCGAAATAGCAAAAGAATTTATTAAATACTTTTCGAACTTGTATAACCTCAGCGACAACGATCCAAGATCCTACACTGAGTCTAAAGAACACCTCACCAAGCAATTCTTGGATAATTTGAATCTGCCCAGGATATCTACGGAAGACGCTGCTACTTTACTTGACCCAATATCCACCAAAGAATTATTGATGGTAATCTCCAGCTTTCCACCTGGTAAGAGCCCGGGTCCGGATGGTCTTCCGCTGATATACTATAAAAAGTTCCAGAAACCTCTCATTCCTCCACTGCTCAAATTGTGCAATTCTTTATTGCGTGGAGGCTGCCTTCCACCTCAGGCCCAGGAAGCTCAAGTGACACTAATCCCAAAGGAGGGGCGAGATCTCTCACAATGTGGTAATTATAGGCCAATTTCACTATTAAATCTTGATATTAAAATCTGGGCCAAACTACTAGCACTCCGTATGAAATCGTTAATACCCGATCTAATTGACCCGGAGCAATCCGGATTTGTCCAGCACAGAGAGGGCAGGGACAACACTTGGCGACTACTCCCCATTATTCACAAGGCCAAACAGTCCAACATTCCACTAGCACTAGTTGGAATTGACGCGGAAAAAGCCTTTGATCGGGTGGATTGGCAATTTATGAAGGCATCTCTACAGAAATTTGGCTTCCCACCTCAATTCATCACGGCTATTCTTACTCTATATGCTGAGCCATACGCTAAGATTAAACTGAATGGGATTTTATCCGAACCGTTCAAGATTACAAATGGGACAAGACAAGGCTGCCCGCTTTCACCAACGTTGTTTATCCTTGTCTTGGAATCTTTGCTCCAAGCTGTCCGACAAGATCCTAGGATCCTTGGTTTCAAGACCGGGAAAACCACCACCTCAGCTGTAGCCTTCGCGGACGATGTCCTCTTCTTAGTGACGAATCCGGCGGAGGGCCTCAAGGCACTTACCGAAGTGATCGAAGAATATGGAATAGCATCTCGTTATAAGGCAAACCTTGATAAATCGGAAATACTTAATGTCTCGGTGAGTCACGCTCATGTGAAAAAGCTCCAAGAAGAGTCCCCATTTCACTGGACGTCGACTTCAATCAAGTATCTTGGTGTTAGACTAGCGCCCAGAATATCTCGGTTGTACGAACTCAATTTTACACCACTTTTGGATTCTCTACGAAAAGATCTACAATCATATCAAGCCTTACCGCTCTCTTGGTTTGGAAGAAAAGCCTTAATTCAGACCTACCTATTCCCAAAACTTCTATACACTATGTCTATGCTACCAATTTATATACCAAAAATATTTTTTGAATCCATTAGGAAGATTTTTACCAGATTCGTTTGGAATGGGAAATCTCCAAGATTGGCCTGGTCACTATTAACTAAACATAAGCTTCAAGGAGGCATTGGAATGCCTGATATGATTCGCTACTATAAAGCAAACCAACTTCGTTGGTGGACGCACCTTCTGTTTCCAACCAGGACGAATTATTACCCTCTTTCACTGAAGCTTCAAGGGGAACTTTGGTTTCCGCCTACCAGCACGAACAACCTTAGCTCTGAGACCCCTCTACTGCGTGGTGCTATGGAGACCTGGAGGGAACTGGGCCCGAAACTGGCCCCAGCCCCTTCTCCGCTTCTGCCAATTCCCCTCCTCCCGAAATGGATGAGTAAGAGCAAGCCATCGACTGATCTCTCCTGGCCTTTGAACCTCCAGGGGAGATTGAAAGATACATGGGCAGCGACAGGTGATGTTATGCAGCTTGACTATTCCCTTATATCTCAAGATCAGCATACCTTTTTTCTACATCAGGCCCATATTAGTCATCACTTAGCAACATTTAACAAACTAGAAATGCCGAAGAGATCTTTAACGACCTTTGAGAAAATGCTTCTCTCTGATACTCCTATGTTACGCAAAACGGCAACTTTATTACACAGGTTTGTAAATCCGATAACACCATACAAACCCGCGTATCTGACTAGTTGGGAGAAAGATCTCCAGATCACTTTAACTGATGAAGAAGTTGAACAAGCGCTGTTGGCCTCGCATGGTCTTACCCCATGTGTCCGCTTACAAGAGAACAGTTTCAAATTGATATCGCGCTGGTATAGGACACCAGATTGGCTGGTTCAGAAAGGACTCTCAGCAGATGACAAATGTTGGAGATGCTCTTCACAGAGAGGCACGTATCTCCATATTTGGTGGACCTGTCCAAAAATCAAGCCTTTTTGGGATGAAGTCTTGTCCATTGTTGCAGCAATTAGAGGCTCCCCTCTTCTATTAGATCCGAAGTCCCTATTCCTCTCGCTCCCGACTAAACAATACTCACCGACCAAAGATAAGCTGACCCACATGCTTCTAGCTGCAGCCAAATTATTGATCCCAAGATTCTGGATGCAAGACCGACCCCCACCTATCCAACTTTGGCTGCATACGGTGCAGGATATAGCTAGGTTAGAGGAGCTTCTCAGCTGGACGAATAGGACACACGACAAGTACATGAAGGTCTGGGCCCCGTGGCTCAACTACGCCGCAAGATCGTCGTAGATGATTGCCCATAGACTCATTAATATGCTTATCCCCCTACCCTCCTTCCCCTCCCTCCTCTTTCCCTTTTCATCTCTATTTGTGCGAGTTTAGCTGTACATAAAACTGCTGAGATTTGACCTTGCACACCTCCCCCCCCCTGACTTGTAAAATGGCGAATACAATTGTCTGTATGTACTGATTTCTATGTATCTGCCATTATTGTTTCTTTAACTCCTTTGTTGTATATTTGAAAATCTTTAATAAAAATCTCTGAATTAAAAAAATCATGGAGGACAACCAGTACTGGATCTTTGCTATCCTTGACCCCCGGTATAAAAACAACATCTCGTCTTTTATTCCGGTAGAGGGGAGGGCCAATCGCATCAATGCTTGCCACAGGCAATTGGTGCAGAATATGATGGAGATGTTTCCAGCATGTGACGTTGGCGGTAGGGAGGGCAGTTCCTCCAGTAGGCAACCAAGTTCTCACCGGTCCACACAAACGAGGGGCACACTGTCTAAGGTCTGGGACACCTTGATGGCACCCCCTCGCCAAAGTGCCGCCACGGAGGGTCCTAGTGTCACCAGGCGTGAGAAGTATAGGCGCATGTTGCGGGAATACCTTTCCGACCACAGCCCTGTCCTCTCCGACCCCTCTGCGCCCTACACGTATTGGGTGTCGAAGTTGGACCTGTGGCTTGAACTTGCCCTATATGCCTTGGAGGTGCTGTCCTGTCCTGCCGCCAGCGTCCTATCTGAGAGGGTGTTCAGTGCAGCCGGTGGCATCATCACTGACAAGCGCACCCGTCTGTCAGCTGAGAGTGCCGACCGGCTCACTTTGATAAAAATGAACCACCACTGGATAGAGCCTTCATTTTTGTGCCCACCTGTGTAAAGCACCCCAACATGAAACTCCATGTCTGTACTCAACCTCTCCAATTCCTCCGCATCCTCATACTCATCCACCATAAGCGTTGCACAATTCTGCTAATACTAGGCTCCCTCCAACATGATTTCCCCCAACTCTGCTGGTTAGAGGCTCCCTCCACCCTGATTTCCACCAACTCTGCTGGTTAGAGGCTCCCTCCACCCTGCTTTCCCACAACTCTGCTGGTTAGAGGCTCCCTCCACCATGAATTTGCCCAAACTGGGCTGGTTAGAGGCTCCCTCCACCATGAATTGGTCTAAACTGGGTTTTTTAGAGGCTCCCTCCACCATGAATTGGTCCAAACTGGGGTTTTTAGAGGCTCCCTCCACCATGAATTGGTCCAAACTGGGCTGTTTAGCGGCTCCCTCCACCATTAATTGGTCCAAACTGGGCTGGTTAGAGGCTCCCTCCACCATGAATTTGCCCAAACTGGGCTGTTTAGAGGCTCCCTCCACCATGAATTTGCCCAAACTGGGCTGGTTAGAGGCTCCCTCCACCATGAATTGGTCCAAACTTGGCTGTTTAGAGGCTCCCTCCACCATGAATTGGTCCAAACTGGGGTGGTTAGAGGCTCCCTCCACCATTAATTGGTCCAAACTGGGCTGGTTAGAGGCTCCCTCCACCATTAATTGGTCCAAACTGGGCTGGTTAGAGGCTCCCTCCACCATGAATTGGTCCAAACTGGGGTTTTTAGAGGCTCCCTCCACCACGAATTGGTCCAAACTTGGCTGTTTAGAGGCTCCCTCCACCATTAATTGGTCCAAACTGGGCTGGTTAGAGGCTCCCTCCACCATGAATTGGTCCAAACTGGGGTTTTTAGAGGCTCCCTCCACCACGAATTGGTCCAAACTTGGCTGTTTAGAGGCTCCCTCCACCATGAATTGGTCCAAACTGGGGTTTTTAGAGGCTCCCTCCACCATTAATTGGTCCAAACTGGGCTGGTTAGAGGCTCCCTCCACCATGAATTTGCCCAAACTGGGCTGGTTAGAGGCTCCCTCCACCATGAATTGGTCCAAACTGGGGTTTTTAGAGGCTCCCTCCACCATGAATTGGTCCAAACTTGGCTGTTTAGAGGCTCCCTCCACCATTAATTGGTCCAAACTGGGCTGGTTAGAGGCTCCCTCCACCATGAATTGGTCCAAACTGGGTTTTTTAGAGGCTCCCTCCACCATGAATTTGCCCAAACTGGGCTGTTTAGAGGCTCCCTCCACCATGAATTGGTCCAAACTGGGCTGGTTAGAGGCTCCCTCCACCATGAATTTCCCAAAACTTGGCTGTTTAGAGGCTCCCTCCACCATTAATTGGTCCAAACTGGGCTGGTTAGAGGCTCCCTCCACCATGAATTTGCCCAAACTGGGCTGTTTAGAGGCTCCCTCCACCATGAATTGGTCCAAACTGGGTTTTTTAGAGGCTCCCTCCACCATGAATTGGTCCAAACTGGGCTGTTTAGAGGCTCCCTCCACCATGAATTGGTCCAAACTGGGTTTTTTAGAGGCTCCCTCCACCATGAATTGGTCCAAACTGGGCTGTTTAGAGGCTCCCTCCACCATGAATTTGCCCAAACTGGGCTGTTTAGCGGCTCCCTCCACCATTAATTGGTCCAAACTGGGCTGGTTAGAGGCTCCCTCCACCATGAATTTGCCCAAACTGGGCTGTTTAGAGGCTCCCTCCACCATGAATTTGCCCAAACTGGGCTGGTTAGAGGCTCCCTCCACCATGAATTGGTCCAAACTGGGGTTTTTAGAGGCTCCCTCCACCATGAATTGGTCCAAACTTGGCTGTTTAGAGGCTCCCTCCACCATGAATTGGTCCAAACTGGGGTGGTTAGAGGCTCCCTCCACCATTAATTGGTCCAAACTGGGCTGGTTAGAGGCTCCCTCCACCATGAATTGGTCCAAACTGGGTTTTTTAGAGGCTCCCTCCACCATGAATTGGTCCAAACTGGGCTGTTTAGCGGCTCCCTCCACCATTAATTGGTCCAAACTGGGCTGGTTAGAGGCTCCCTCCACCATGAATTGGTCCAAACTTGGCTGTTTAGAGGCTCCCTCCACCATGAATTGGTCCAAACTTGGCCGTTTAGAGGCTCCCTCCACCATTAATTGGTCCAAACTGGGCTGGTTAGAGGCTCCCTCCACCATGAATTGGTCCAAACTGGGTTTTTTAGAGGCTCCCTCCACCATGAATTTGCCCAAACTGGGCTGTTTAGAGGCTCCCTCCACCATGAATTGGTCCAAACTGGGCTGGTTAGAGGCTCCCTCCACCATGAATTTGCCCAAACTGGGCTGTTTAGAGGCTCCCTCCACCATGAATTTGCCCAAACTGGGCTGTTTAGAGGCTCCCTCCACCATGAATTGGTCCATACTGGGTTTTTTAGAGGCTCCCTCCACCATGAATTGGTCCAAACTGGGCTGTTTAGAGGCTCCCTCCACCATGAATTTGCCCAAACTGGGCTGTTTAGCGGCTCCCTCCACCATTAATTGGTCCAAACTGGGCTGGTTAGAGGCTCCCTCCACCATGAATTTGCCCAAACTGGGCTGTTTAGAGGCTCCCTCCACCATGAATTTGCCCAAACTGGGCTGTTTAGAGGCTCCCTCCACCATGAATTTGCCCAAACTGGGCTGGTTAGAGGCTCCCTCCACCATGAATTGGTCCAAACTTGGCTGTTTAGAGGCTCCCTCCACCATGAATTGGTCCAAACTTGGCTGTTTAGAGGCTCCCTCCACCATTAATTGGTCCAAACTGGGCTGGTTAGAGGCTCCCTCCACCATGAATTGGTCCAAACTGGGTTTTTTAGAGGCTCCCTCCACCATGAATTTGCCCAAACTGGGCTGTTTAGAGGCTCCCTCCACCATGAATTGGTCCAAACTGGGCTGGTTAGAGGCTCCCTCCACCATGAATTTGCCCAAACTGGGCTGTTTAGAGGCTCCCTCCACCATTAATTGGTCCAAACTGGGCTGGTTAGAGGCTCCCTCCACCATGAATTTGCCCAAACTGGGCTGTTTAGAGGCTCCCTCCACCATGAATTTGCCCAAACTGGGCTGTTTAGAGGCTCCCTCCACCATGAATTGGTCCATACTGGGTTTTTTAGAGGCTCCCTCCACCATGAATTTGCCCAAACTGGGCTGTTTAGCGGCTCCCTCCACCATTAATTGGTCCAAACTGGGCTGGTTAGAGGCTCCCTCCACCATGAATTTGCCCAAACTGGGCTGTTTAGAGGCTCCCTCCACCATGAATTTGCCCAAACTGGGCTGGTTAGAGGCTCCCTCCACCATGAATTGGTCCAAACTGGGGTTTTTAGAGGCTCCCTCCACCATGAATTGGTCCAAACTGGGGTGGTTAGAGGCTCCCTCCACCATTAATTGGTCCAAACTGGGCTGGTTAGAGGCTCCCTCCACCATTAATTGGTCCAAACTGGGCTGGTTAGAGGCTCCCTCCACCATTAATTGGTCCAAACTGGGCTGGTTAGAGGCTCCCTCCACCATTAATTGGTCCAAACTGGGCTGGTTAGAGGCTCCCTCCACCATGAATTTGCCCAAACTGGGCTGGTTAGAGGCTCCCTCCACCATGAATTGGTCCAAACTGGGTTTTTTAGAGGCTCCCTCCACCATGAATTTGCCCAAACTGGGCTGGTTAGAGGCTCCCTCCACCATGAATTTGCCCAAACTGGGCTGGTTAGAGGCTCCCTCCACCATGAATTGGTCCAAACTGGGTTTTTTAGAGGCTCCCTCCACCATGAATTTGCCCAAACTGGGCTGGTTAGAGGCTCCCTCCACCATGAATTGGTCCAAACTTGGGTTTTTAGAGGCTCCCTCCACCATGAATTTGCCCAAACTGGGGTGTTTAGAGGCTCCCTCCACCATGAATTTGCCCAAACTGGGGTGTTTAGAGGCTCCCTCCACCATGAATTTGCCCAAACTCTGCTGGTTAGAGGCTCAATCCACCCTGATTTTCAAAACAAATGTTGGTGCCAACCTCAACTTACTACAAGGGCCAAATTCACTGCTGGTGACAAGCTCTCCTCACTGCAAGTGCCAAATACACATGTTTCAAGGTGTTTTCCTACTGTCAGAGAGGTGGTATTGAGTGTGTAAAGTGTGTAGTTGTTAGGCTGTGATGTTGGGGTAATAGAGGGTCTTTGGTGTGTTAGATGCCCCCAGACATGCTTCCCCTGCTGTCCCAGTGTCATTCCAGAGGTGTTGGCATCATTTCCTGGGGTGTCATAGTGGACTTGGTGACCCTCCAGACACGGATTTGGGTTTCCCCCTTAACGAGTATCTGTTCCCCATAGACTATAATGGGGTTCGAAACCCATTCGAACACACGAACATTGAGCGGCTGTTCGAATCGAATTTCGAACCTCGAACATTTTAGTGTTCGCTCATCTCTAGTAGAGAGCAAATACTTGTTTCATGCAATAAAATGCTAAAATGCTAATTAACTATTTAAAAAAAATATGATTTTCTGGATTTTTTTTTCTTTTAGAGTTGGTATCTCACGGGTGAAGTGAACATACGACAAAAATAGACTTCATTGTTTATGGTAAAAAAAATATCTAGTTCTTATACATTCCATTTTTTCCTTAAATCTATAAGGTTTTCACATCTAAGTGGATGCTTGACTGTTATCATTGGATTTCTGATGCACTTCTCAAAAGAAAAAGCCGAATTCACTTCAGAAGATATGTGTATATGTGTAACGCCCGAGGAATGATGATGTGCGCCGCACAAAAGAAGTTGCAAAAAACAGGCTCAGACAAAAGGGTGGCGGATTCAAAAGCCCGGAAATGTGCGGTGATAAATGTGTGCCATTAGAAAACATATTGAGCACATTGATTTTCAAGGTCTTTATCACAAAGTACTGAAGTTTATTGAGCGTCACTCTGAAAGGTTCCCACTCACTTGTACTGCCCTTTACTGGTCAAGCCTGTTTCTTTTCTATAAAACAATATTTCGTTTCAAATCGACTTCATATATAAAAAAAGGAAGGAGTTATGATTGTTAAACCAATCTATGATTCACTTGTGTAAAATGCTTTAATGTAAAGGCACGTAGGAAGAAATGACATTTATACATTACATACAACATACAGAGCTCCCGCAAAATTAATAACACTTCAAATGAATTTGCCAGTCAGCCCGTATGAAAAATTGCTTCTAGCAAGTAAATGTTCGCTTGTGTAGGAAATTGTAAGCTTTTTCTGTCTGCTTCATTACTCAATAACACAGCTATACTCGCAGTTTCACCCACCCACCCTTTCTTAAGCAGACCTGTCACCTCTTCTGACATGCTTGTCTTCCTCATGAAATTACAATTCGGGAGCATTTGTTCTCACAACTCTGTCTTGTGCCATGGCTCAGTTATTGCTCCTGAAGATTTACAACTAATTGGACAACTGGGCATTACCATTCTCTCCATAGTCTGGGACGGTCAGCACTGATTGGACAGTGTGAGTGGGGCCACACCCCCTCTCACTAACACCCAGTTGTCAGTGTATTTATCAATTTCTTGGAAAAATTAATACTCTGAAAATTAATTTTCTGTTCTTTGATGATTGGTTTTTGGTAACTGAATACCTGTTCTGTGAGTGACCAATGGTACAGCAACTATGAATGTATACACTCCTCATAAAGGCCTAGAATATCTGGTTATGGGTAAGGGTGCATTCACACTGAGTAAACGCTAGCTTATTCTGAACGTAAAACACGTTCAGAATAAGCAGCGTCTAAAGCAGCTCCATTCATCTCTATGGGAGCCGGCATACGAGCGCTCCCCATAGAAATGAATGGGATGCTTCTTTCACTCCGAGCGCTCCCATTGAAGTGAATGGGGAGTGCCGGCGTGTACGCTCCGGCATGAGCAGAGCTTGCCGTATACGCCGGCACTCCCCATTCACTTCAATGGGACTGCTCGGAGTGAAAGAAGCAGCCCATTCATTTCTATGGGGAGCGCTCGTATGCCGGCTCCCATAGAGATGAATGGAGCTGCTTTAGACGCCGCTTATTCTGAACGTGTTTTACGTTCAGAATAAGCTAGCGTTTACTCAGTGTGAATGCACCCTAAGATACATAATGCAGGGCCAGATAAACTTTGTCATACTGTGTGCCAAATATTATAATATAGAAATAATCAAAAGATAAGGTACTCTGTGTGTCGCTCAATCTCTCTGAACACTGCACCTCTAAATGAAAGTTACATATGTTCACTGCATATCCTGTTAAAAGTATCTCCCTCTATGGGGCTGCCGGGACTGCAAACTCTCACAGCGCCTGGGGCCCTGTAGAAGTGAATGGAGTGCTGGTCACACAGAACAATGGCGTTCTAATCACAAGGAGGCCTTCAAGGGGCTGTATCACTGGGAAAAGTCATTTTTAGATAGGCTATTCCATAAGTACCTTTTGTATGTAAATTGTTTCAGTAGTCTTTGAAATAGTCTGTTTTTTTATTCATATGCTAATTATCTGTGTCCGAGTCTGTGTCTTCTATTCTCTGTGTATGCACAGCAGGGAGAGGAATCATCAGCACAGCATCCTGTGCTGTAAATACACATAGAGAATACTAGAGAGGAGTGCACAGTGACACTTCCAATGCACGCTGGAGGCTGATAAGCATATGAATAAAAACTGACTTATTCAAAGACTACTGAGGCGACTTACATACAAAAGGTAGGTGTGGAATAGCCTTTCTAAAGCCTATGCAAGGATGTGCTTATTTATAAATGACTTTTCCCAATGATAGAGCACCTTTAAAGGGACTTTCGGTCCTCTTGATCACTGGAAGACCTGGCGATCGGACATTTATCTCCCGTCCTGTGGATAGGGGATAAGTGTTCATAACAGGACACTAAGTCCCCATACTAAGTATATAAACAAGATATGTTTATTCTCAGATTGTGGCACTGGGTTTCAGGGAAAACCAGACATTGATCTACCTTCCTTCTAGGTCCTTTAGGTTTGGTACTGTGTTATCAGCTTTCTTTGGGGAGATATTGGTTACCTTACCAAGTTTTAGTTTATATTCAAATTGAATTATTATTAAATTTATATGATGCAGATGGTTTCCCTTTGACTTCCTGGTGCCCCATAAATATAAGTGCTGAAGCTAAAAGTGTAATTTACACTAATATTATATATATTTATATAGTTAAGGGTGATGGTTACAAACTTTCTGCTGCCCTATTGTCTATCATTTATCAAAGACAGACTGAAAGATAGGCCACAGTGAACATTACAGTAAACAGCAACTATACTGTAACTCTCAATGCATTACGACAACCTGAAAATACGCAAAGCGATTGCACTAACAGGGGAAACTCTCAGAGGAAAGGAGAGCTGATACCTGTTCCGGGACACGATAAGCGGTGTCAACTTGAAGACTTATTCTATAACCTTAGGCATTCTTGAACTTTTAATGAAGTAGACCTAAGTGTGTACTATGGCTACCATTCCAGTGCTCAGATATTAGAGTCCCTATGAGATATGTATAGGTATATCAATATTTCAGTACACATTGCAGGCACATCATTTCGTTCTTTGCCACTTTATATATTTCTCAAATGAAATAATAGGGCGCTTTGTAATACAGTCTGGATAAAAGGCGCTTTCTAAATGCAAATTGTTTCTATGTGTGACCTGATGAAATAGGAGATGTGGAAAAGAAAAAGAATCTGTATTCATCCTTGTAATTAGACTCGAGGATTAATAGTTAAGCAATGATGAAAGCTGACCGACTGCTGTTAGCGCTTGGTATTCATATGCACTCAATGACCTTAACAAATGATGGCGAGGTCATGCAAATGTTTAAAGATTTATGCAAACTGCTTAGTCCCCAGTCTGATTCCCTTTACGGCTAAAAGCTAAGTAAATTATCTGCCCATTCCATGATTCATTTGGAGTTGCTTCCAGCTGGTTATAGCCTATTTAAAATGATGGATTTCAAAAGAACCCCCTTCGCCAACTGTTGCATGCAAGACATTGACAAGCAGAAGGTGGCGACTGGTAGCGGCACAATTCTCTTACCTTGAAAATCCACTCTCTCTAGACTGATGATGCATGAAAGAAAAAGTCAAACACAAATTGTATGCCTGCACATTGCATTCTACATTTCATGGCTCTGCTATTTACACGGGAATACAACATCTGTCACTGGTCACGTCTATTACACAGAAACACTACACACTAATGTAGGACTGGGTTGTTCACCATAAAATGCTCCTTTACATTAAGCAGGTTCACCAGTGACTGTTACCATGTAGGGGACTGCCATGCAAGAGCAGACTGAACAAAAGGGGATTTGTGTATAAGATTAGGCAATACTGTATATCCTAATAGGATAAAGGGAGAGCACAGCCAATGTTTAGCTGTCCACAGAACTGTAATAAGACTATAAAATAGACATATGAAGAAGTCTTCGGCTAGGGCCTACACTAAAGAAGTGGGACTCACGTAGTTTGCAAATAACTGTATAACACTACTCATTTTAAGCTAAGAAGTCATGAGAGTCATCTCAACGACTGACAGCCTTCCCTGTATTAGTTTACATGCAGAGATAGCCATTAGTCTCTGAGTAGACTCTTAAAGGGACAATCCAGTGATTGGATTATAACTTATTATGATGTCTGAAGGACAACCCCTTTGAATAGAAACCGTCCCCTGAATAGTAACACCTCACCAATTTCCATCATAGAGTCAATGTGCCCCCAAATCCCCCCTCCAGGTCCCTATGAATCACAGATCCCTAGCTGAAAAAGTTTTTTCACCATTTCGCATTACAAATAAAATTGATAAAAAATAAAATAATAATAAATAATAATAATAATAATAATAATAATAAATGATCAAAAGGTCAGGCATTCCCCAATACAGTATAAAAATGACATTTTATGAAGACCACTACACCCCTCTATACGGAAATATTAAAAAAAAAAAGAAAAAAGTACAGTGAGAATTACAGAACATAATTTTTTTTCAAAGATTTGTATTTTTGTAAAGGTATTGAATAACAAAAACTATATCAATTTGTTATTGCCGTGATCATGCCAATCCAAAGAATATAAGAAATGTAATTTTTACCGCATAGTCAATGCTGCAAAAATGAAGCCCGTATGAAAATGGTGCAAATCCACTTCTGACAATCTGATCCCTATAGTTCCCCCTTTTCCCCATATTGCCCACAGTTCCTGATTTTCTCACAGTTGGGTCAACCTGCCCCCCTATTCTTTCCCAATGTTATTAGCATTAAGTGCAGTTTACAGGACCTTTGGTGACATCATCCTCACAGTGTAGGGTCCTAGAATTTAAGCATTAGCTATGCAATGTTTTGCAGAATTGGTGCATTTCTTCTAGTACAAGTACAAGACATGGGGGACAGTAATACTAGATTTTAAATATAATTCAATAACTACTTTGCAATCTCGCAAAGCTTTTAAAAAAAAAAAAAAAAAAAACTGGAGTGTCACTTTAAGGTGAAAATAGCAGAGGTTTAGATCTCAGCTTCTGGTGCTCTGTAACACGCCGCCCGCAGAATGAACTGTCCTATGCTTTTAGTCAAAACACACAGACTTCCATTTGTATTCGGCGATCAGGAAAACTTTAGCTTATACTGATCAATGGACAGGGTGCTGTAAGGTGAATATACTCTGAGAGATTTTTTTTGGCAGAAATAAGATGTCATGGTGACCAGCTGCACATAACAAATACTTCTACATATAAAATGGGAAGAATTACCTTTCTCAGAAAGGATGGAATGACATTACTGCAGACTGCAATTCTTCGTCTATAGACAATCCCTGTTGTTGGGTCTGTTTATTTTTAAGGGAAACAAAAATGGACAGTAGTTAATTATCCTTCATCATTGTTACACATACGACTGCACAGTGTTCCACACAAAACTAGCTCTGTTCTCCATAGCAACCAATGACAGCACACTTTGCATGTTCAAAGAGCACTATATGAAGTGAAAGCTGTTCTGTGATTGGCTGCGATGGACATTAAAGACAGTTTTTGTGTTCGGCTGTTTCATAAATCTGCATCATACTCTCTCGATTTCTATTAAAAACACCTTGGGGAAGATTTATTATATCTTGGAGTTTTGTGCAAAAAAAAAAATGCAACCTTTTCTTCTTTGTACTGCCCTTGTCACTTTCCCAAAAAGAAGGTGTGATGAGGGTGTGCAGGGGGCAGGGCCATTGGACCCGCCATATTTATTATAAGTGAAGATGAAAAATCAACATCAGCTGTGAGCTGGCGTAGATTTGCGTCCAGACACCTGGCCTAGTGGAGAGTGCGTCATGTCATATATGAAGTATACCCTCTACCGGCGATGGGGTTACAAAGATTGGCACTGATAAAGCCAGTATTCATAAACCTCCTCCTTGCAATCCTTGGAATAATCTTTGCATTACCATGAGTCTGAGACTGTAGAACATTGTGTAAATCTACCTTGCCAGTATTCAACTTAGGCTAGGTTCACATCTGTGTCGGAGTCTCTGTTGGAAACTGCCAAAAATTGGCAGAGAGAAAAGTCCTGCGTGGAGGACAAACCGTATACAAACAGTAGAAACCCGACGGAGACCCGGCCGACACCATTGTAATCTATGGGGTCTGGGGGTGTCTGGCAGACATGTTCTCAGTCATGCGCGTTCCATGGCGGATCTGAATGACTGAGAACCCAGTGTAAGTGAACATGGCCTTAATCCGACTTTGTCTTCCTGGTTAATCAGATCAACCATATTTTATCAGCCAGGAATATGAACTATGAATAGTTCGAGATAAGGAAGCAAACAGTACAGAGAGCTGTTAAAGAAAATGTCCTTGGCCATCTAGTTCTCCATTCATATGGCCTGTTATTCATTTAGTATACATGCTCTTACATATACGGATATAAATGCTCACCTGTTTGCTCTTCTACAGTTGTGATTGCAGTTACATTTTTCTCTAAAGGGGTAGGATACTAAAAAGAAGACAGAAATAATAATAATAAATAACACATACATAAATACTGATATAAAGCCTTGTTTGCTACATTCAGCAGGTTTCTGGCATATGCATTCACTTTGTATTTAGAAACATGATTTGATGAGAAATTGGAGAGCACAAGACACAGGTCCCAGAATGAAACGTGAATTTGTTTTAAGAGAATGTTCAGTACTATGCAAAAGTTTTAGGCTGGTATGGAAAACTGCTGCAAAGCAAGAATGCTATCAGAAGTAGACACGTTAATAGTTTATTTTGAACAAAATTATAGTGTAATTGCTTTTTTTTTTGCTATTGCTTGGTGACCATTTTTTTGTAATATACTTTATTAACCTATCTAACTTTATAGACTTTTTTCTTTTTATTTCTTTTTTTTTTTTTTTTTTAAATGTAGATTGTGAGCCCCACATAGAGCTCACAATGTACATTTTTTTCCCTATCAGTATGTCTTTGGAATATGGGATGGAAATCCATGCAAACACGGGGAGAACATACAAACTCCTTGCAGATGGTTTTATGCCCTTGGTGGGATTTGAACACCAGGACTCCAGCGCTGCAAGGCTGCAGTGCTAACCACTGAGCCACCGTGTGGCCCCTTTATAGACTGTTTTCTGTTAAAAGAAAGTTCCCATTAGCAATGTTCTAACTAAGCATTGCCAGCAAGAAGGGGGGTATGTCCCCTATACTTGTACTCAATGCAGTATGTACTGACATAGCAGCTGCAGGGGATACAGTTACTTCAGATGACCAGGTTTCCTATTTTAGGGTGCATTCACACTGAGTAAACGCTAGCTTATTTTGTAGAGTAAAATTACACTTGTAAATTTTGCTATCCCATTGACTTCAATGATATTTTTTTACAAGTGTAAAAATACGCCTGTAAAAAATACGCCTGTAAAAAATACGCCTGTAAAATGTCATTGAAGTCAATGGGATAGCAAAATTTACAAGTGTAATTTTACTCTACAAAATAAGCTAGCGTTTACTCAGTGTGAATGCACCCTTGCACTACCCAGAACAGTGGTCCTGGTGTCCTATTACAGCTATAAGAAAAAACAGAGATTTCACTGGTTAAAAACACAGTAGGGAATGTGATTTTTATATGCAGCAGGAACTGCAACAATCTTAGTATTTGAAAGTTGACTTTCATATGAAACCCAAATTAGGGTTTCTAAGGAGAATTTTAGATATTGATGGGTTGTCCACCACCTGGCATCCCCACTGATCAGATGATAACTGCAAAGAATATAGAGTCGCTGACTGAGCAACTGAATATAGCTGAATTGCATTACTGCTATATATCTTTATCAGTGTGAGGCTCTTCGCTAACCCACCGCCCACAAAAAGGCATCCTCATACAGATCGGTTCCTAAACAGGCTTTACCTGATCTTGGGCCTCACCATATATCCAAAATCTCAAGTTTCTGCTACATCTTTGCCTTTCTCTGCTTTTGCATTTCACACAAGACATGCACCTGCACATATGTTCTTGCAAGATACATTGGGGTGTAGAGACTTCCTTCCTCCTGGTTGTGCACAGCTCTCACTTTTTTTTTTTTTTTTTCAGTGCTCCATAGACCTGGTTCCTGCCTTCGGTTATTTTGGGGGCCTATGGTAGATCCTTATGATAAACAGACTCTCTTCTCTATTGGACTTATCTGTTTATGGTCGTCTTGTTGTGGCGAGCGCAAACATTTTAGTCAAAATATGTGATCTGAAAATATGATATAGTAGTAATGAGATATATACACACATATATATATATATATATATATATATATATATATATATATATATATACACACACATACACACACACTGAGTATTCTGTGGAGCTCAATTTCTTAAGAAAAAAAAAAAAAGAAAGAGGTTTAATAAAGATGTCCAGGGTAGGATTTGCTCTGCTGTTTTCTACTGTATTGTATACCTAAGGGCATAGTCTGTGATGATTAATTGAACACTTTTTATAGAGAATCTGACAGCAGCCTTGAAAACCTAAAACAAACTGCACATGGGAACACGAGAAGCCATGATGATCTGTTCTCATTGTCAGTATGTGACATGAACAAGTAATAGAACCTTCATCTTTAATACTTGGGGTGATTAATACAATAATGAACACTGCAGACAATATTAGTGCCATATACACAGCAGTGACTGGCCCCAGTGCCCAAGATTTACAACCTTTAGCCTAGGCTGTGTTTATACAGTCATCAGAGGCTGCATTTGGAGCGATGATTGGCAGTCCAGCAGATCTGTCTATTAGGCATTGGATGTGGAGATAAACAAGGTAACGCCTGTTTTGAGTACAAGATGCTTTGCATAGGCCTCAGTGCCTTACCCAGGATCTGAAACTACAATGGAACCAGACAGATCCCACAGCATGACAAATGGGTCTATATGATTCAGGTGTTATCCACATGATACCGTGGGTACACCAGGAGAGGGACTTTATTCTGTAGAACTGAAGGGGACATTAAAGGGGTATTCCCATCTCAAGGATCCCATCTAAACTGCTGGATTATGGAAATTGAAGAGTGTTCCTAAATATATTGCTTTAGCAATGCTGCTTTGTTTGCCCACAATCTGTATTATTCCTCCCATTGTCTACACAGTTTCCATAGAGTCGGACATGTGTGATAAGTCAGGACAAGTGACATCACTCACTGCTCTCACTGTTATCTACAGCTCTGCCTTTCAGCTAATAGCAGTTTGCTGATAAAGCCCTGTCTGTTATCTCTGTATGTAAACACACATAAGAGTCTGTTCTCTATAAACCTGTTTAATGTAATTTACATTTACTGTGCATATTATTTGATCACCATTTACATTAGATTTCTAGTAATCCTAATAATTATTGTGATAGTTCATAGTATCCTGTTCAGCAAGCTGGGGGGAGGCGGCGTTGATTGTTTGAGGGAATACAGGAAGTGGGAAGAAGAGACAGCAGGCAAAACCTCTTTAACCTCCTCCTGCAGCAGTCATTTTTTGATTTTTACACCCCCATTACTTCATATGCACAGACTGCAATATAATGTTGTATAGAATTCTGCCAATGCATTATAGTTTTAAAAAGGAAAGCTAAGACGTAAAAGTCCCATAATGAAATTTATACAAAAAAAAGTTAAAAAAAAAAAAGAAAGATACAGTTTGAGTTAAAACAAAGGAAATATCAAATATTAGATATACCTTTTTTAATTCAATAAAAACCTACATTATATCCTCATGTGCTTAATCTGTTCAATAAATGTGTCATGCAAATTTGTGATGTTAAAAGTACAGTACAAATTTATAAGAAAAATTTTTTAAAAATATTTAATCTATTCAAATGACAGAGAGGATATGGCCGTGTGAAAAAAACTAATCTATTTGATGGATTGGCGTCTTACATCCATTTTCACAGACCAGAGTCACCTGCAGAGGTGAATGGGTCAGTGAGAAAAACAGATCAGAGAAACATGGCCAAGACTCCAGGTGAAGATAGTCTTTGACTATCACAACCAAAACATTTTCCTCATATCAGTACAAGTCGGCCCCTCATATACAGGTAAGTAAGTATTCAGGGGGACTTTTTGTTCTCTAGATCGCTGAGGGCGTCACTGGCCGGACCCCCAGCAACTTGACACTCATCCCCTATTCTGTGTATAGAGGCAAGACACCTTTAAGGGAACTACAATATTTAGGTATTATCAATTATATCATTCATTTTTATCATCAATCTGATTAAGGTTAAAAAAAAGCCAGTGTCACAGATATATAATGTTATTTTAGAATCAATTTCATTTCTCCAAGTCAACAAAAATGGAATAGAGATATTGGACAAGTAGAACAGAATCAATAGGATAATATTCACAAAAATATTAAACTAGTTTCACTGAGAATGAATTACAGAATGGTGCGATTTAATACTATACCCTGGTTTTATTGCAGAGGATGAGGATTATAGAAATTTCTTGCCAACACAGGAGTGCAGAGATAGCTAGATAGCTAGGATACCACTGTACATGCATAAATACTGCTCAAAAAATAAAGGGCACACTCCTAGATCTGAATGAAGGAAATATTTTCATTGAATACTTTGTTCTGTACAAAGCTGAATGTGATGACTACAAAATCACACAAAAATCATCAATGAAAATCAAATTTAATAACCAATGGAGGCCTGGATTTGGAGTCTCCCCAAATTTAAGTGGAAACACACTACAGGCTGATCCAACTTTGATGTAATGTCCTTAAAACATGTCAGAATGAGGCTCAGTAGTGTGTTCCCTTTATTTTTTGAGCATTGTATATGAGTGTACACAAGTGCAATTTTAGAGTAAATAATGTTAAAATGTATCAGAGTGATTGATGTTGGATGATGAATCTGGCTTATTTCTCGTGTGGACATTCACTCCTCATTCTCCTACTGTGCCTTACATGTATGAAGATCTGCTCTCTGTGCACGCTCACAGTAGTGGAGCCATGTTACAGCAGCTGCACTCATTGCCGTCCCCAAAATTTCACGCTAGCAACTTTTCTTGTCGTATTGAAAGTATAGGAAATTGTCCCGTACTCAGTGTGAGGGATTTAGAGCATCATTGTGGGTCAGGGTCTGTCCAGACTTTTCCTATCCTTGCTACAATACTGTTGTCTCCATTTTTAAATATTGTGTTATCCGTATACATTAGAGCAACAAGAGCAATGATAAGGGTTCTGCTATACTTGTGTTTGCAGCATCTATAGAGCAGCTCGGGTGCCACCCAGCACGTATAATTGTGGGTGGCCACTGGAATGGAGATGCAGATTAAGTCCAGTTCACATCTGTGCATGGGTTTCCATTCGGGGAGTCCGCTTAGGGAACACCCCCCAAATGGAAACCTAATCCACATAAAAAAGTGGTTACCTTAGCAAACCTGAGGACCCGATAGACCATAATGTGGTCCGTGAGGTTTCCACATGAAAATTGCGGAGACACAAGTGCTGCTTGCAGTGCTTTTCTTTCTCTTTGCATTCTTCATGCAGTGAGAGGAACGGAATGGCCCGAACGCTGATATGAACAGGGCCTGCACCTTATAACCCTTGTACCTGTGTCACTTTATTTATTAAAAGGGATCCTATCATTAAAATGCATTTTTTTTTGTGACCAACACGTAGGAATAACCTTAAGAAAGGCTATTCTTCTCCTACCTTTAGAAGCCTTCTCCACTCCGCCGTTTGGTAGAAATCTTTGTTTTCTTCTGTATGCAAATGAGTTCTCTCGCAGCACTGGGGGAGTCTCCAATACTGTGAGAGAACTCTATAGCGCCGCCTCCATCTTCTTCTGGAATAGCCTCTTCATGCGCCTTCTTCCGGTGCTGTAGTGAAACGTCTACGCATGTGCAAGTTGGCTCTGCCGCTGGGCCTCAGGCAGAACCAACTGAGCATGCCTGCCTGTTGTAACCGGCCATTTTCTTGTGACCCCTTACACAGTAAGCGAGGTAAGTGGCCACAAGAAAATGGCCGCTTACCCCAGGCAGGCATGCAGAGTCAGCTCTACCTGAAGCCCGACAACCAAGCAGACTTGCACATGCGTAGAAGTTTCACTCCAGCGCCGGAAGAAGACGCATGAAGAGGCCGTTACAGAAGATAGAGGCAGCGCTGGAGAGTTCTCTCGCAGCATTGGAGACATGCCCAGTGCTGTTTGAGCACTATCTAAAGGTAGGAGAAGAATAGCCTAGAATAGCTATTCCTACGTGTCACAAAAAAAATTGCATTTCAATGATAGGATCCCTTTAAGCGTTTTAGAAAGCTTCAGCAACTTGTCGGACAATTGGGTAAGCTTTTATTGGAATGGGGCATGGTTTAATCAGCAAAGAAATGCAGCTTAATATACAGCCCCATGAAAAAGTTTGGGCACCCCTATTAATCTTAATCATTTTTAGTTCTACATATTTTGGTGTTTGCAGCAGCCATTTCAGTTTGATATATCTAATAACTGATGGACACAGTAATATTTCAGGATTGAAATGAGGTTTATTGTACTAACAGAAAATGTGCAATATGCATTAAACCAAAATTTGACCGGTGCAAAAGTATGGGCACCTCAACAGAAAAGTGACATTAATATTCAATAGATTCTCCTTTTGCAAAGATAACAGCCTCTAGTCGCTTCCTGTAGCTTTTAATCAGTTCCTGGATCCTGGATGAAGGGATTTTGGACCATTTCTTTCTACAAAACAATTCAAGTTCAGTTAAGTTTGATGGTCGCCGAGCATGGACAGCCAGCTTCAAATCATCCCACAGATGTTCAATGATATTCAGGTCTGGGGACTGGGATGGCCATTCCAGAACATTGTACTTGTTCCTCTGCATGAATGCCTGAGTCGATTTGGAGCGGTGTTTTGGATCATTGTCTTGCTGAAATATCCATCCCCGGCGTAACTTCAACTTCGTCACTGATTCTTGAACATTATTCTCAAGAATCTGCTGATACTGAGTGGGATCCATGCGACCCTCAACTTTAACAAGATTCCTGGTGCCGGCATTGGCCACACAGCCCCAAAGCATGATGGAACCTCCACCAAATTTTACAGTGGGTAGCAAGTGTTTTTCTTGGAATGCTGTTTTTTTTTGGACGCCATGCATAACGCCTTTTTGTATAACCAAACAACTCAATCTTTGTTTCATCAGTCCACAGGACCTTCTTCCAAGATGAAGCTGGTTTGTCCAAATGTGCCTTTGCGTACCTCAGGCGACTCTGTTTGTGGCGTGGTTGCAGAAACAGCTTCTTTCTCATCACTCTCCCGTACAGCTTCTCCTTGTGCAAAGTGTGCTGTATTGTTGACCGATGCACAGTGACACCATCTGCAGCAAGATGATGCTGCAGCTCTTTGGAGGTGGTCTGTGGATTGTCCTTGACTGTTCTCACCATTCTTCTTCTCTGCCTTTCTTATATTTTTCTTGGCCTGCCACTTCTGGGCTTAACAAGAACTGTCCCTGTGGTCTTCCATTTCCTTTCTATGTTCCTCACAGTGGAAACTGACAGGTTAAATCTCTGAGACAACTTTTTGTATCCTTCCCCTGAACAACTATGTTGAACAATCTTTGTTTTGAGATCATTTGAGAGCGGGCTGTCCATGCTCGGCGACCATCAAACTTAACTGAACTTGAATTGTTTTATAAAGAGGAATGGTCCAAAATCCCTTCATCCAGGAACTGATTAAAAGCTACAGGAAGCGACTAGAGGCAAAAGGAGGATCTACTAAATATTAATGTCACTTTTCTGTTGAGGTGCCCAGACTTTTGCACTGGTCAAATTTTGGTTTAATGTACATTGCACATTTTCTGTTAGTACAATAAACCTCATTTCAATCCTGAAATATTACTGTGTCCATCAGTTATTAGATAGATCAAACTGAAATGGCTGTTGCAAACACCAAAATATTCAGAACTAAAAATGATTAAGATTAATAGGGGTGCCCAAACTTTTTCACAGGACTGTACAATACAGTGCATCAAAAATGTCCCAAAATGGTAGCATATTTTTGGTGCAAACTGCGCTAACTGTGTTGTAAAGCTAGACTAGACCGTCTAAAGACTTGCAAGATTTCTTAACCAGAATCAATCAGTCAGTGCGATAAGTCTGGCACAGTTAAGCACTGTCTACAACTTAGATATTAGTAAATCTGCCCTAATATCTTCAGATACCACTGTACAAGCAGTGGTCGGACCCAAAGGAAACCATGAGGTTTTTGCAGATGTTAATAACTTTATAGAAAGTGTTGTATACAAAACTACTTCTGAGTTGGGAACATAATGTGGGGCGTTTACTGAAAAAAAAATTTATATATTAAATTAATAAATATTGTGCTCAAGTCCTAAAGCAAGCAAAGAGAGTAGATGAATATACCGCTACATACAGCATAACAGACCAAAAATGACACAAAGTCCACATATTTTACATCTGACTGCTAAACCTGTTACATTCCAAACAAGTCTAGTTGACAAAAATAGTGCAGAGATGAGAGCGAGCCTAGGGAAGGTCTTCTATCTGCCCGGCAAATATAATTAACACTGAAATAGTATATGCAAAAACACAGCTCAAAATGGAATACATCAGTCAATCCTTCACAAATCTTTGCAGATCAGCTTTAGCAGTAACTTGTCACACTGGCAATGGACACAGTGACACCTAATGGTCACATGGAGAATTGCAGTCTCTAAACTGAAGTGATGTGTGCAGAGTAAAACCTCACTGCATCATAGAAGATTATTTAGTAACAGGGGCGGCAGGGCTCCTGTGCATGAACAGTTAGGAGCCCCATGTTTTCTACTATATCAGCACAGAGCGCCCCCTTATGATACATTTTTCTAAGAAAGTTAAAAAGCAAAGAAAGAAATACAAAACTACCATTTTAATTCTAATCTCCCGCTATAGCTTTCACCATATGGATAAATATTTTTACATAGATTTTTGGAAGTAGCGATACTCAACATGTTTATTTTTATTTATTTTTTTTACTATTATTTTTGTATGCAAGCTAGGGAAAGCAGGAGGTTTTGAATTTTTTTAAATACATTTAAAACTTTACTTTTTTCTAGCCTTGAACTAGCATTCATAGGATTGCTTATACCAGACTATAATGTTAGAGCATTGCAATCTATGGGAAATTGCCTTTGCTGCTATTGTGCCCTGCCAAAGGCTTCCTTCATTGGATAATGTATTGTGTTAGGGCTTTATAGCGGCCTAGCACTAGCAGGCCTGGACGTACCCACAATCTCGCCCTGGGGTAGCCATTCAGTCCCCCAAAGTGAAAGTGTCAAGTCTGACCGATGCCTCTAAGAGGTTAAATGCTTGTGATCGGCGTCGCTTATGAGCAGGCACTGGCACCAGAGACCCAGCAGCTAAATCACATCCACTTTGCTGCTGCAGTACACGCTGATGATATTTTTGCCCAAATTTCCATGTTGAAAATCTACAGCATCCTGGTTCCAATTTTTTATCATGTTTAGCACCTGTCGACAGGATGGGCGATAAATGTGAAGTCAGAGTAGGTGAAAGTGCTGGTCCAAGCAGAGGGGATTCTTATTCTTCCTTCAATGGGTGGTCCCAGTAGGGCGGATATATATGAAGTAATGGCCAAACTCGCACAGTTTTAAAGACTTTCTCTAACCATCAATCACCAACTGTAATGACAGTCTGTTATCCTGATGGATCCATATCCAATGGATATGACCATGAATCCGGTGTGTTTTTTTGGTACCATTAAAGTTCCAAGTTTGACTACGTTTTGGTGAGTGCGGAGTTTGTGCATCAGGCCGTCCTGGTTCACCATCTGGTTGTCCAAGGATCCCAAGGTGCTGTTGGTCGTTCCTCTCTAACAGCTGCTCCAAAGCCCTGTACCCAGAAATAGGGTATGTGCAATACATTTAAGGTTGTAATATTCCTCACACAACCGTGAAAGGGGAGAGTCTCTTCTATTTTTCTTGTTGTGCCACCTCAATTCGGACGGTATCACGCTATGCACAGCTCAATGCTCTCTTATTTCCTTAACGACCATGAATGCAGAAAATTTCTATGGTCTCGCACTTGTCAGAAACCCAGCCATGATTTCCTTATTGTGGCCGATTTAACAGTCAGTGGCGCTCCGTGCATGAGAAGATAATCCAACCACAAAATGAAAGTCATGGCTGGGTTTCTGACAAGTGTAAGATCTTAGAAAGTTCCTCACTTAATGGTTGAATCCACTGGCAACCAACCAAGACAAAAGACAATCAACTTTAAGATGGTTAGAGAAAATCTTTACAACTCAAAGTTTTTGCAAATTTAAATATTTAAAAATTTTGCTATTTTTTTTTTCACATTTAAGTGATGTTTGAGAGAAAACCTCTAACTGATCGTTGCTAGGAAATGCCCGTACACACATTAAGTACAGCTGCAATTGTTGTATATGCGGAGGCTCTTCACCTGCCTCTGCCATCTTTTCCTTCTATGCAGCATGTATGTTGTTTTTACAAGGAATCTAAACTTTTATTCACTTTCCCTAAAAACTACATTCTCTGAGCTCTGTTAACAGCACTTCATATAACCCATCTGTCATGAACTTGTGCCCTTCTGCTATGTTCATGTTCTATAGGAACGCCAGAGGTAGCTAAGTACAGCACTCTGCTATCTCTGGTGCCGCCATAAAGATTGACTGGAGTGGCATGATACATACTTGGCCTGCCATGCCATAAGGACAGGGGACATAAGACTCCCACCAATCATGAGGTTATCCCCCACCCTATAAATAGGGAATACATTTGGTACAACTCATTAAAAATGTCCCCGCAGCTAGAATGTATTTTTTTAGTTCTATGTGCTGGAATAGCTAACCAAATACCGTACAGGTCTTCTTGCTGTGAACAGCCTGTAAAGTCTTTCGCCAGATGTGAGTATAGTGTTTTTTCTTTGACTACAGACTCATTCTACTATATTGTTAAGAGAAACATCTAATTTAAAAAAAAAAATAAAAAAAAAAAAATTCAATACAATCACTGTAAATAACGCAGCAGGTTTTTCAAATAAACATTTTTAATTTGTCTATTCCCATCCAAAAAAACAAAACAAAAAACACCTTACACGGATCACTAGAGTAGACACAATAAGCTAACAGTTCCTGACTTTTGCAGCTCATTTTCAGCTTTGCTGTTTAGACTGGCACAACGTGTGCAGAGTCATCTCATCATCATGGGGGTTTGCTAGTGACAGCTCTATTGTATACATCTCTCCTATCGCTCTGTGGTCTCTAAGAAGACTGTACTCACAGTTCATCACTTCCTGGTGATTGTAATAGTCTAAGGGTGGGTTCACATCTGCGCCTGGTCTCCATTTTGCAGATTTCCGTTTCCTGCCCGAAACTGGACAGGAGACAGAAACCTGCAGTCACTTTTCAAACCTACTCATTTGAACGGTCTTGGAAAGTGTCCAGCCATGAGCGCCTGTGAGTGTTTTGTGCTCCCTGCGGTGAAAGTTTTGTTTTTTGTTTTTTTTTAACCAGACACAAAGTCAGACATGCAGGACTTTGTGTCTGGTTAAAAAAAAAAATGGTTTTGCCGCGGAGAGCACAAAACGCTCACCGGCGCTCACAGCTGGAGACGGTCTGCCAGGTTTCCATCTTGTCTCGACAGAAGACGGAAGCATGAAAACGGAGATCAGGCGCTGGTGTGAACCCGCCCTTACATATATTTCTGGAAATTAATGTCAACTTCATTGCAGCTGTCATAGTGTATATATCTCCTACACAGGCAATGCAGAAAGAAAGTCAAAGTTTCTAATATTCTTTTATATTTTGCAGTTTCGAAATGAGCACAATATCGCTGTTTTGCATACTTATCTCTTACCAGCAGTAAAATGAGTACAAGATATTGCCAGTCTCACCTGTAGCACAAGCATTTAATGCTCAATTATTGAAAGCGCCAAAGAACGACTTCATTGTAAGGCAGGATGTATGCTCGCTTCTCCCCACCACTTCACTAGCACAGCATTTTGGCAATCCTGTCAGCTCCCTGACTGGCTGTTAGCACTTAAAATGATATCACTTATAGACCAAATGCCATCTTGTTTGCCTAAGGGCTTTAAACAACAAAATCAACTAACGTTTTCCCTTTCTGCTGTAAAAGAACAGTAAATGGCAGACCTTTAGTTCTTGTATCCATTACAAAACATATAAAGGTTCGGCAATTCGCAAAGCTCTTCCACTAATGTCAATGTTTTGAGAGTTATTCCTTCGGCTTTGTGCGCCTGCTATAATTTGCGTTGGCTGGAAGTTCTTGCATGTAGTCGGCTCTCTTTCCCACAGCTCTGAGCATTACATGAGAGAAGTACAGCTTTTAACTGTATTGCTGCAGAACGTTCCCTGCTGAAGGTCTGGAAATAATGGCCCGAGGATCATGCGATTGGAAGAGTCTATTGTCGTTATTCGCAGGACGCCGCAATCACGTGGAGAAAATTAAGTACTTCACAGGAGATGGCGTGAGAGGAAGCGATAATGTGACTCAGCGAGAGATCTACTGCTGTCTTTAAACCCTACAATCTCACTCACCACTATCTCCTGCCATTTGTTTTTGTACTTTCGAAGACTAAATTTGAGCCTAAATGGACTGCGCGCTTACCTAAATTTTATTACACCGCAGTAATCCCAGGTATATCCCGGGAGTATGTGTCGCTCAGTCAATATCAACACATATACATAGTCTTAGAAGTGCTCAGTTATTCTTTAGGATCCTGTTGGGCTCTTATTTTACAGATAAAAAAAAAAAAAAAAAAGAAAAAAAGGCTAAAGTCTCTACCAAGATCCATCTTGGTCTCCCAAGACAGACTGCAGCTCACAGAAGATGTACACATAGAAGTCTAAAAAAAAATAAAAAATAAAAAAGGAAGATGAGGAGCCAAGTAAAAACAATACTAGAAGCCGCAGGCAAGCAGAGGATGCTGTAGCTAATAGCAAGTTTTTTTTTTTTTTTAAATCTAATCCCAAGAGTATGGTGCTGCCTCTTAGGCCCTGTTCACACAGGCGGGCGGAAGGGCGGAATTTGGCACCACGTCATTCTTGGGCCAAAGAGTCTATGAAGAGGGGAGAGGAGGCTGCTAGAAAGGCACACTTGCTGCACTGTGCATGGGTGAAACTCGATTGTGTGAATCTAGCCTTAAACAGTGATTTCCCCGTTTCCAAATTAATTTTCAATAAAAAAGACTTTTGGTTAGAGAGATTGTTAAAAAAAACAAAACAAAAAAAAAAACATTCCTAGTTTTGTCTCAAAAATCCACAGCAAAATCTGCAACAACAAAAAAGCTGCATTTCCGCAACATGGGGCCTCAGCCTACGGGTTAGTTCACACGTAAATAACGAGTGGCTTATTTTGGCACTGGAAAAAAAGCTTCCTAATTAGGAAGCTTTTTTTGGACCTTGCCAAGTTTTTTTTGGAGCTTTTTTTTTTTTTGGTAAAAACAGCTTTAAAAAAAAAAAAAAAAAAAAAGCCAGGCTGTTTTCCCCTCCTGTAAAGTGAATGTGCTGAAAAAAAAAAAATGCGTCGCCTTTTTTCCCCGCGTTTTTGCAAAAAAAAAAAGCGTCGCTTATTTTTGCAAAAAAAACGCACGGAAAAAAAAACATGCAGTTTTCGCCTCCCATTCACTTCTATTGCTTTATTCAGGCGGAAAACGCCTGAAGAAAGTTCATGTCGCTTCTTTTTCTCTGCTAGCAGAAAAAAAAAAAAAAAAAAAAAAAAAAGCTAGCAGTCTACATAGACTAACATTGTATGGAGGAGGATTATGACGTGGATTCCGCTGTCAAAATCCTCCTCCATGTCCCTGTGTGAACTAGCCCTTCAAATAGGGTCTGTCTTACATAGGAAGAAGCGGAGGACAGTCTATGAGAAGTCCTCCTGACTCTCTACACCATATTATTCATACTCCCTCTCCAGCACCTTCACTTCATGGTTCCACCTTGTCACCCCACATAATTATCAATGTATCAAGTCATGAAATAAATTGTGTAAGGAACCTAGGCGGGTTTTTCTTTTATATACGTACGACTTTGAAGTGCTGGGATGGCTTTGAAGTGTACATGCAATAATTATACTTTCAACTTCTTTCTGCCGGTCCAATCTGTAAGCTCCAGTGTTACATTCTCCAACTACAAAAGTCTGGACAAATCCTCCTTGTGCAATTATAAAGGGTTCCTGAGGAGGTAGGGATTAAGCGTCGTCTCATTATGTGGAACAGCGCGGCTCTGTGTACCAGAAAACCGGACAAGAGGTATTTAGCGTTATCTTTATAGAAATTGGAAGATAAATAGCTTTGCTAGCAACAGGTCTGTGCTGCCTCCCTCTGCATAGTGGCTGCTCAAAGAGTCACTTCTCTCTAATGACAGAACACACACAACACAATGCCAATGGCTTCCGGCAGCCAGAACTCAAGACAAATAACCTCCCTGCAAGCCAACAGCAACTAGGACAATATCGTGGTGCCACCTCCCCGCCATCTGCCGCCTTGTCAGGCACGTTAACATTTCCTTGTTTGTCTCTGTTCAGCAAAGCATTTTTATCTCAATTAAGATACTGCGGATCTGACGGCTACAGGAGCGGCCATGCTGCAGACGCCGAGGACGCTTATTAACTCCTTCTCTGCCAGCTTTTCTAATGCAGTTGGCACCGCAGGCTCCCTGATAACCTGCAAGCATTGAACACAAAATTTAGTATCGGCCACAATTACAGATGTGTTCACACCAGTGATTCCACAAGCGAAGGTGCTGTGCCCATTTCTTAATTTTCATAGAAGCGAGCTATAAAATCTCATTTTTGTTAAGTCCGGAGCCAGGAATCGCTGAGGCAAAGCAAAGACACAGTTACGCTCCCTTATTAGCAAGATAATTTACTCTCCCTGTCATTTCAGTTTTTGGAAGCGGCAACATAACAAAACAGTTTTTCTCAAGCATCGGTCCATGGTCCGCCATCTCCGCTTTCAGCATCAGTGCTGCTCCAGCCTACAGTATAAATCAACTAAAGCCAAGCTTGGCTCATGCTAGCCCTGGAGGATTGGAAAGCCACAGCAAACAATAACAGTCACTGACAATGACTTGGTCGGCCATGTTTGGACAGGATATTATACCTACCTATAACAACTTTATCATCCTGTAAACAGCTACAAGTACCTGGGTGTGCTCCTCAGTAATAAGCTGGACTGTGCAGATCACCAGGACGTGCTGCACAAAAAGGGTCTCAGCAGGCAATACCTGCTCAGGAGGCTGAGGGCCTTTGGAGTCCAGGGGCCACTTCTTAGGGCCTTTATCAACTCTGTAGCGGCAGCTGCCATCTTCTGCATAGTGGCCTTCTGGGGGAGTAGCGTATAAAGCAGGGATATGAATAGATTGGACAAGCTGATCAGAAGGACCAGCTATGTCCTGGGGAGTCCCCTGTGCCCAGTACAGGTGGTGGGTGACAGAAGGACACTGTCCGTGGTGAGCTCCATGCTGGAGAATAACTCCCATCCCATGTATGAGACTGTAATAGCACTGGGCAGTACTGTCAGTGACCGACTGCTTCACCCAAAGTGTGAGAAGGAGCACTATCGGAGGTCCTTCCTCCCAATACAACCAATACCAGGCTAAGTGAAGATCACTCCATACAGAGAACTTAAAGCTCCTGAAGTTGTGATATCCTTCCTACTATCTTCTTTCCTTTATCTTTTTATCTGTACCTACTGTCACTGTAGTGCCACTAGCGTTTTGTACTTGTATTTTTTATTTCTATATTATTGGATTATCTATGCTGCTGTAACACACTGAATTTCCCCATGGTGGGACTATTAAAGGATTATCTTATCAAGTTTTTCCCATCTGGGGAAGTTAGAAGACTGTTTGACCTCTAAGACCCCCCAGATTAGAAGAACAAGGAATGTTTGGCCCCTATTCTGAATGTAGCGGTTTACGTGCAATGGTCAGTGAATGCACCGCTCCATTCATTTCAGTGGGAAGATCGTTGCACTTGACTATCTCCAGCGCTCCTGAAATGAAGGAAGCAGTGCAGGGGCCTCCTGACCAACACTCCATTCAGAACGAGAGACAAAAATCCCTCATTCTCTTAACCTGTGAAGAGGTGAATGGTCAAACCCCACTGACCTGCAAGTTATCCTGTGGAGAGGGCAAAACACTTGGATAGGCTGAGAAAAACCCCTCTGCTTATGGTCCCTGGTGTCTAAAAAGATATCTGGAAAGTCTCAGAGCACCTACTCAGGTAATAAGAGTGGTGCAACAGCCCCGTCCACTGCGTAGCAGTGGTTCCAGTGAACTGCAACGCTGCTCCTATTACTTGTATAGGAGAGGCAGTGCAAGCATCATCCATTCACTGACAGAGGCTGTTAGAATAGATGATCTGTACAGGGACCAGGTGTTGGACCGTGACAGAAAACATACGGATGACCTATCACAGACTGTTAAACATTTAAGGCAGAGGATCACTACTGTACAACTTTAAAGAGAAGCCTGAATGGGTACAAAGAAACCCAGACCGTTCTCCTGCTGTCCAGTCATAACCTGCCAGATGGATGATCATAGCATGTGGGGACCAATGACGGTTCTATCACATAGATAATATCCTCCAGTCAGTGTTTTATGAGATTTCATAAAGCACCAAGTCTAAAATAATTTGCACTGTACACCTGCTGTATGTTATATAGATGTGAAATACCTCTGTGTATCCTAAATAAAGGGGAATATATCATTTATAAATCATTCTATGCTGGCATGTGACTGTGGGACCTCCATCTTACAGATATTTATGGATTATTCTATGGATATGCCTATATATGTCCACAGTGGGAATCGCATGTGGTGAAATAAATGCACTGATGTATACTGTAATGACGCCATAGGCTGAAGGCGGCACATTTTCTGCCATTTGTCACTGTAGTCCCTTGGACCCAATGACATTTTTATTTTTTATAACACTGACAGGCCCACATTAATATAAATCTGTCCGGAGGCAGAGAACTCTACACAGAAATATCCAGAATTACAGACTACCATTCTTGTATTTTTCTACAAAGTAAACAAGATGTACCATTGTTAAATATTATATTGCTGCATCCCAAAAGGCAAAGAGACTGCACATAACTGGAGAGAGGGTAAGACACAGCCTCACTTAAGATTCCAGAAGTAGTTTCCAGTCCACAGTTATAGACCTTGTGAGACCTGAGTGAGCGGGATTTATGGGCCCGTCTTCAAGGTGAACTTCTCATCTTTTATGTACTGTTACATGACATACGCTCTGAAGCACTGACTGAGGAGAGATTCGCTCGTGGCAACAATGCTTTAATATAGAGGCTTTCAAATATCGCCAGCATTGTCGCACTAAATAAATGCAAAAGACCCACTGAGGGGACATTTCAATGCAAAGTTACACAGGTAACAGTCTCTTCTCAATTACAAGACTGAAAACGTCCTTGGCATGTGTTTACTGTGAGCCCAACTTATGAAGGGTGTTACGGGAGGGGGTCTTATCCGCAGTCGGCTAAATCATCTGGAATGTAAGGGCCTCAATCCTTCCGTTTAGGAGTTGCCCATTACATGATACATATTACACATTATTCAGACACCTTATATATAAAGCATGTAAAGTATGCTGCTGGTTTGTACAGGGCTTTATACTGTATATATACAACTAACATTCCTATGAAATTCTTCACAAGCTCAGTCTATTAACTCTTTAACAGTCATCTTGTACACAATATGTATTTATTCTGTACAAAGTTTAGACCAGCCAGCCATAAATTGTGTCCGATTTACAAAGTGGTGCAAATATTTTGAGCACAAGGGGGAGATCTATCAAAACTTGCAAGGGAGAAGTTGTCTATAGCGAACACAGCAGGCGCTTTTTATTTCCGCATCCTGCTGTGATCTCAGTCTACCATTGAAAACAAATCAGTGTCAGATTCCTACATGTCAACACCCCATTAATGTCTGACCGCTACCGCACCTATAATAAAGGGGTCGTTCATTACTTTCCAAAACATGCTGGATACTGCACATAAGGTAACTTACTAATGTCCAGTCTGCATCCTCGTATGTGCGGCACTCTAGTCTGAACACAGCTGTTGATGGAGGGTCATGTCACCTGTTTCGCCCATATGAAGGAAACAATATGTACAACAGCACCTGACAGACAATTCTATTTTTAGGCTAAGTTTACTTCCGTGCCAGAATCTCCGAAGTTTGAGACTGAATAAAGTTCTGCACGCTAAACTTTTGCCACTATTGAAATGATAGAGAATGTAGGAGATATCCAACAGACCCCAATATAGTGGATGCCTTGTGTCAGTCATAAATGTTCCCACTGAAGAGGTCTCCTGACTTTAGTAGGCCATACCTGAGTCACACTGCAGGATATTATTGCTGTGCAGTCCTTGCCTGTATGGAGTGCTTTACAAGTGAAGCGAATGGGAAAAGTTGTACAAGTACCTCTGTATTGTGTATTCTGTATATGGGCGCACACAACAGGATTACAGCTTTCTGATCTGCAGGACTGTACCTACAAAATGTATATGGAGGCACAGTTTTATTTCTATGAGGGTAAGGCCCTATATACCAGGCCGCAGCTTTTTGACTGCAGGAAAAACCAGTTTTCCTCTGCAGACATTCTGCTTTAATTATACATAGGAAATCGCCAGCATTTCCATAGGTGTAATTGACATAACACACAACTGTTTTTGAAATCACAGGTGTTGATATTTTTCTGCACAGTGTGAGGATGGGATTAGCCTGAATCCCATCCACTTTGCAGGTACTGTATATCGCTGCGTTTGCGCTATGTGGCGCCCAGGCCTTAATAGGATTCTATTCAGTCAACAGAGGCCAAAAGATTGTCCTTCTAAGCTGAGGCATACCACAAAAAAAAAAAAAAACACTACACATTATATGTTTGTTTTACAACGGGCATTGATGAACGGTATATGGCACTGTCGTGCTCAGGATGGGCGCCATCAACATCTGATCCATGTAATTCTGAAACCCAACACTCCCACTGATCTGATGCAGAGGCCTAACTTGAAGCTCTTAGGCCCCAATGCACTAAGTCCATACCTACCTTGTGCCATTTAGAATAGAGGTTTATTCTGTAGGGCAGAGGGACCTTTGGGGCCTGGTCAGGACTGCTAACTCAGAACATCTTACCGCTACTCCCCTGATCAGCTGCCTCCGATCTATACTGTGGATGGTGCAAAAGGCAAACAGGTCTATCCACTGCATAGTGACAGAGCCGCAGTACTACAAACTAAATCTTATTCACCTAACCATGAATGCCCACTATACAGTGGATGGAGCTGTCTGCATCTGGCTCCGTCCACTATATAGGTCTGGTAGGAGCTGAAAACAGCTGATCATCAAGAGTGCCGGATGTTGGCCCCCATGAATCACATATTACCTATACCCAGCATAGGCCGGCAATATTAAATGCCCAGAAAGCCCTTTTATCTGTTTTGCTTTGGTTTTCTGGCATTAAAAAGTTGCAAATATTTATATTTTTGGCAGATTTTCAACTTTTTTATGATTTCCTGCTGCTCACACCACTTTACTACAATTCACACCACAGCCTGTGTAATCTATGCTGAAAGTATAGGGTTAGCTTATGCAGGCAGGTTATCTACAACTTTAACTACATTGAGGCCATTGAGTTATACTGAACACACCATAAGAAAAGTCTGCGCTTTCTGCTAGTCCCTATGGTCTCAAGGAGCAGGGACCACCCACATACACAGTATAGGTGTGTAATATATATATATATATATATATATATATATATATATACACACACACACACAGATAGATGTATACTGTATCTACACTGAGGAACAGCCAGTGTATGAATGTGCAGAAGACTTGCTGCTTACACCGCACACCATGTACAAGGCTCCGGGAATAGACACTCAGCGCCTCTCTCCTCCGCTGCACTCACCTTGTTGAGGTAACCATTGACCACCTGCTGGAACGGGTAACAATAGACTTTGTCGGCCACCACCTCAGCCCCCATCCTGTCAGCCGCCGTCCTCCTCCTCCTCACCGCTTCCTCCCTTCCACGCTGTCTCTTCGGTACCTCTGTGCCCTAAAGCGCCATATTTTTTTTAAAAGTCTTTGAAATAACTTTATTAGTCGCGAACAGTGCGTGCAGAAGAACATGTAGAGGGATTACTCAGGCTGAGCCTACTCAAATTCATTTTGAGGGTGTGAGTGTCTCCTGCTTATCTCAGCTGCCTGAGTGACGCTCATTGTAGACACGTCCACACCATTCTGTGTCTGTCAGTGTGTAACATTTACAGAAACCTTCACATTGGTCTATTCTTGGGCATTGTCTTATTTATATGTTTCTAAAGACATTTGCAGCAGGCTTGTATTCACACCTTGCAGTCTTGTTGCTGTTTATTGCTGTGACGGTCACAAATACTGTGATTTCTCTTCAATTGTGCCAGTGTTGGTTGCAGAACAAGCCTGACTGCTACACTACATCCTAATATACTCTTTGTATCGTTTATTTTTTTTGCAAAATATTTATGACTCTTTGTATCATAATACTCTCATCTGTGTTTTCTAGTCCTAATAACTTACAAATGCCATAACATTGGTAAACATGCAAAGTGGCGCCCCCTACTGGCCAATGACCAGGCTGCAAGTATACCAATGGCCCTTCAAGACACCTGTTGCTTTTTGTTTGAAGGATTAAAAAACAGGTGCATGGCCAAGAAGCTTCAATGGCTATGAGAATGGTTCATCAGATTGGCCCCACATTGTGGAAAAGCAGCTTTTTGTAGCAGATTTCCCTGCGTTTTATGAGTGAAATCCAATGCAGCAAAAAATTAAAAATTGTGTATTACAGTACCAGCAAAGTGAATGAGATCCTGGATAATCCCATCCACACATTGCAGAAATAAAGCAATGAAGAAAAGCTGCATTTCTTGATCTATGGAGCATGTCAAGTTTACCTTTGGATACACTAAAATTAAAAAAAAAAAAAAAAAACTGCAGAGAAAAGTGCAACAAAAACACAATGAAAAATGTTGCTGAAAAAAGTTCAGTGCATTTTTTAGCTGCGTTCCACAATATTGGCCTTAGCCTAACGGTGATTTTTCTGCAGAGACGTGAAAAGAGGTTTAATGGTTTGTATCATCACATGCTGGACTCTGGAGATCGTGGCACAATTTTTCTCTCCCATTCTGTAAACTCTATATGAGAAAGTTGGTGAGTACTTTTCGTTTCTTTGTACCGTGAAATGTAGAAGTGCCAGATCCATTATATGATGGACACCAATAGCATCCCAGATGCCCTATTCACTATAATGAGGGACATCAGGTTTCCGTGATTGTGTCATTATATTGTAGATTATGGCACAGCACAGCTTTTTTCTTTTTTTTAACATAATCTGTGTCATGACAGATTGCTAAGGTGACCATACACATTAGATAGAGATAAGCTAGTGGTTGAACAGTCGTCAAACAAGCCGTTTTCTGATGAATTATGGTTGCACAGATACACCCATACACATGTTACACCATACTGGATGTTAGAGTCATTCACACTAGCCATATGTAATGAATAATTTTTATTGCTTTCTATTTTTCTAGGAACACATTCTAAGGTTATTAAGGACGAGGAGACAATGGCCGTCCATATTCTTCAGACTCATCGCCGCACATCTGGCAAGGCTGTAGGCCATTTTCATCACAAGCAGGACAACGAAGAGCACGGTAAGACTCTTTAAATCGGTTGGCTAGCATTGAAAACTTGCTCCCATGACATAAAGAACAAGGTGCACAACCTGAGCCTTTGCACTGTGAGCACTCCTGGGTCTCTTCTTCCTGAAAAGTATATAGGGCACGATGTGAATGACAAAATTATTCCAGCTCTTTTGACTGAATTGCTAAATAGACATTACAGCTGGGGATACACAAAGACCTTTTCTAGTGCAACTTTCCAGCTAGTGACAGCAGCATTTGGCCCAGCATCTGGAACTCTATTGATTAAGTTATTTGGGGGGATAATTAATTTGATGGCCTGTATCTAGAATAGTCCATCAACATCAGATTGAGGGGGTTCCAAATCTTGGCAGCCTGCCAATCAACCATTTGAGGGGGTTGCAGCTCTCACATAAATGCCTGAAGTTGATTGGGTGAGTGCAAAGAGTTGGACCCCAACCCATCTGAGACTGATGGCTTATCCAAAGGATAGGTTTACCAAAAGTACATGCACACTACCCTCATAGTAGCAGTAGTGTAAAATATTGCAGCTTTGTCCCGTTCACCTGTATGGGATTAGCTATGGGATTGAACTCTTCACTATCACTACTAAGTAGACAGATCCCCACTGACTTGATATGTGAGGCAATCAATATCCTGATCCCAGTTTCGTTAAATGAGGCCATAGGCTAAGGCTAAGGCCCCACATGGCATCCCACAGCAAAAAAAGTGCTGCGGTAAAAATCTCGGTGGCAACACATTGCGGGTTCCTCCTGCAGCACTTTTTTTTATGTTGATTGTGAGCCCCATATAGGGATCACAATGTACTTTTTTTCCCCCCTATCAGTATGTGTTTTGTAGAAGGGGAGGAAATCCATGCAAACACGGGGAGAACATACAAACTCCTTGCAGGTGTTGTCCCTGGCAGGATTCGAACCCAAGACCTCAGCACTGCAAGGCTGCAGTGCTAACCACTGAGCCGTGTTGCCCCTTCCTGATGCACTTTTGACAGAAGTTCGCAGACTTTTCCTCTGTAGACTTTCTGCTTCAATTATATCTATAGGGAAACCACAAGAGTTTGCATAGGTATAATTGACATGCTGCGATTTCCAGAAACGTGAAGGTTTTGGAAATCACAGAATTTCAGCTGTGCGTATTTCTCTGCAATGTATGGAAGGGATTCACTAGAATTTGCAGGGACTGCAAAATGCAGCGGTTTTTGCAAAACCACGGTTTTCACACCACATGGGGTCCCGGCCTCAAAATGTAAAGCTGCCCTGCTAGTCCCTGCCGCCTTGTCCCTCTTGATACAATCAATTTCTTAATGAAAAGGTTAGTCTCAACAGTCAGTAACAGATTGAACAGCATTTCTTGGGCGTTGAGAATAGAGATGAGCGAGTACTGTTCAGATCAGTCGATCCGAACAGCACGCTCCATAGAAATGAATGGATGCACCTGATACTTCCGCTTTGACGGCGGCCGGCCGCTTAACCCCCCGCGTGCCGGCTACGTCCATTCATTTCTATGCGAGCGTGCTGTTCGGATCGGCTGATCCAAACAGTACTCGCTCATCCCTAGTCGAGAGGGATCAATGAGGTGGGTATAACGAAGAATAATAAAGGAAGTGAAGTTTAGTTTTACAGCACTCAGAGATATGTGACAATTTACATATAGAATATTTGTAATATACTCTCCTCCATATTGAAATTGCAACATCAAAAAGGAAAAGTGAAATTATCAAGATTGGCTGTTAGCAGCTCATTTTGCAATTGCTGACCAATGACATCTCAGATGTGCTCAATGTAAGAGAGGTCCACAGATGTTTCAGGCTGCTCACATTACCATGAACAATATACATCCTGGAGTAGATGTGTTGGAAAATTGTCCTTGGGACACTTTGGAGAAAATGCTATACTGCTGGATCCAAATCAATAATTCCATTGTAAAGGCCTCTTCATGTATTTGCCCACGTGGTCTCCAGACCAATCTCTGGCTATCATTGCATTTGTGACCAATGTGTGACTCTTCGCTGGCAATAGGTCTTCATTCCATTGTTGTCTTGCTGTGCACTATGATAGCCTTTGAGAGTGATGGTGTGAGGTCAGTGGAAACACCTGTATTTGGATGTCTGGCTTGTAGACCAATGCCTTGTAAACTCCTCTGATTGATTGTGTCAATATTGTTTGCTTCACATAGTCATCCCACACCTCTTGATCCTATGTTGAGGTTTCATATGGCTTTATGTCTATGGTGTTATTTACAGATTGGAACTAGGTCCTTGAAAATGTGATAATTTTCAGATCTATTACTTCCTACCTGTTACGTCCTCGATTGGATAACCTTACAGCTTGTATTTCTTTATGTTGCAATTTCAGTGTTGAGGAGTGTATATGCTTCGGTATGAAATCAGAGATACGGATACATTATGGAATCTATAATCTATCCTATAACCGCTCCATACAGTCAGAGCTTAAACAGAGCTCTAATACGGCCATGTCCATGAGTCCTTACATCCACGCTTAGGTATGTCTCTGTCATTCACACCTGTCATTAAAGGGGTTGTCCCATCTCAAAGATCCTATCTATATTGCTAGCTTTTGTGGATTAAAGATTTTTCCTAAATACATTGATTCAGCAAAACTGCTTTGCTTGGCTGCTATCTGAGATTATTCACTTCATTGTTTACACTGCGTTTCCATAACCACGGACCTGGGGATGATCATATCTCTCCGCCCAGGACAAATGACATAGCTCCCTGCTCTCTGGAAGAGAGGAGGAGCTGAGTTCTCAGAGCAAGCTGGTATTTCTGAGCTGTTTATCTTCCAGTTATCAGTCTGCTAATTGAACTTTGCTGATAAGGGCTGAGACAGGGAGTCTGTATGTAACACAAGCCTAAAACTGAGTTTATTGCAAGCTGACTCTTGGTCCTGCAGTTTGTTTTTCTCTCCCACCCCGTGTAGTATAATACTGAAACCCCGCCCACCAAGTTACCGAGAAAACCATGAAGTGAACAGAGCATACAGCCGGTGAGTTGGGAAACCCCTTTTAAAGTCTTATTCACACATTGAAAAATGGTCATGTGACAGCCATTTTCAAAACAGTAAATGTCAGAGCCATCAAAGAATAGGAGATATACTATATCCTTGTATATGGGTACCCCACAGATATTAAATGGCCATAAAAACGGGGCTGTTTCTTAAATTTTTCCCTGGCAATTAGCATCACAGTCATGTAAATAAGCTACAACTAAGGCCTCGTGCACAGTAATGGAGTATGCTTCTAATGGGGGTCAGAGTTTGCATCCGAGTGTTGCCTGAGTGTATGTCATTATGCATTCTATGGGGGCATCCGATATATTCTATTCCAATTCTGACACAGAGTATCATAGAGCAAGTCCTATCCTGTTCCTTGTCATTGGATCGGAATGGATCAGAAACCCCAATAGACATTGTTGCATAATGGAATACACTCGGGTGACAACTGGATGTCACTCCGAGTATCATCCGAGTGCATTGCGCTGAAAACTTTGCTCCGCAATGGAAGCACACTTATGTACATGGGGCCTAACCTTCCTCTTACAGCCTTCTTTATCAGTGGTGCTGGGGCCCATAGCGGCAGTGATCTGCATAATAAGAGGAATTGGTATGAAGGAGTGGGCAGTTCAGCCCTTTCGTATATCTCACCTGGGTGTGATGTTCAACCAGACTGCTCTCATAGCACTTAATAGCTGTGTGACATAAATCTCTCTGGCTCGCTCTCCGTCCTCTTCTTGGAGACCATTTTGTATTTTCTGACACTTCTGTGTTGATAACAGGAGTTCTTATAATCTTTAAATTACTGGTATAAATTATGATCTTGCCAAAGTCTATAACATCAGAAGTCTGTAAAAGAATCATAGGAAAGCAATTATATTTCCCCATTGCTGTGCAAATCCATATTTCTTTTTTCCCTGTGATTGAGTATTAGTTGTTTTAACATCATCTCTTCTGACTATGCCTACGCGATCTGTATGTGTATAATGTTACTTGGCTCTTCCTGATCAGCATATTGAGACTTCTTTACTAGAGATGAGCGAGTACTGTTCGGATCAGCCGATCCGAACAGCACGCTCGCATAGAAATGAATGGACGTAGCCAGCACGCGGGGGGTTAAGCGGCCGGCCGCCGTCAAAGCGGAACTAACAGGTGCATCCATTCATTTCTATGGAGCATGCTGTTCGGATCAGCTGATCCGAACAGTACTCGCTCATCTCTATTCTTTACTTCTCTTCATGACCACCACCATATTAAGATTTCTTTACTAATGTGCTAAATGGCTCTTCATGACTACCACATTGAGACTTCTTTACTACAATGTAAAATAACTCTTCCTGACCACCACTATATTCAGATGTCTTAACTACTACAAGAAATGGCGCTTCATGTCCAACACTGTATTGAGCAAAATATAGCAAAAATTATTATCAGTGATCTGTATATGTGTAAAGCAGAGAACACATATACCTATACATAAATGCACCAATCACAAAAAAATTAACTCGTTAAACCAAAAAAAAAAAATTACCCCGGACACCAATTTCTAAAGGAGTTATGTGCGGAGATTATTTATTATCACTGTACTGAAGAAATATCTTACTGATACAAGGGGGTGCCCTGGTCTTCAGTTGTTTTGCCTGCAGCACACGGTGAGGGGGTGGCGGTACAGTTAAATTCTTCTTAGTTCCTTGCTGACATTACAGAGAGCCGGAGCAGGAGCAGAACAGGCTGAGCACAGACTTCGAACACCCTGCTGCACTCTGCAAATGTCATCATTGGGACTCTAGAGGACTTTTAGCCATTATGAAAACTAGAAATGGGATTTTGCTGTCATTTGAAAGATGAGATTCTCAACCTTCATATGACACCAAGAACGCAGTTCTAGTTGTATTATTACATACATACCATGCGATATCACTAGTTGAAAACACAGCCGGGGTATAAGAGCTGTCTAAAATTTTTATGTTTTATAATACCTCAAATATAAATGTTTGAAGTGCCCCCCCCCCCTCCAACTTAGCCTCTCTGTGTCACACTTCTTCTCCCTCGTACTCCTAGTTAGAAATAGAGTGAATTTCTAATACCAATAGAGAAATAAGCGACAGAAAGTGAATTTTGGGAATTCATGGAAAGAAGCCAAAATCCATTATTAAAGTATATAAAAAAATGCATTAAAGATACAAATGCTGGCAGATAACTAAATGTTGTTTAATAGCTTGTGTATGCTTTAAGGGGCAAAAGCATATATGTGTCAAGAATCCAAAGGAACCCAACAATAAACCCCCCACCACACATAGTGTACTTACACTCTTGTCCATTCCATGGCATCCAGAAAACATGGGGTCTCCAGATAACCTGTAAGTGGTGCCATCTCTGAAAACACTTATTCTCTGAGCGGTGAGACGAGCCGTGGGATAGTATTGTGAATGTGTTTCTCCTGGGTTGTAATAATGTTCGGAGGACTCAAAACTATCATGTAGAAAACTGTGAGGATACTCTTCATCCGGGGACTCCAGTTCCTGGCCGTCCTCAAAAACCTGTTTGAGGACCCGACCACTGTAGGCTGAGGAAATCTTAAATCTCACTTTCCGGGGTCTGTCTTCATACCTTTGGCTTAACTTTCTCTGCAGTTCCTCCATAGGCTGTAGCAGGGTGTATATTCCTTTAGTTCTTCTAAAGGCTCACCATGTCTCAGTGTGTCAGTGCAGCTTTCTGTGCACTTTGTCTTCATCGGTTTCTGCAAGTGATAAATAATTCACCAAAGGCTTAAGATCTTCTCATGTAACGTCAACCAATACCACCTTATTAAGTATTAATAAATACTCATGAAAGAAGTAATCATATACATGGGGTGACAACTACATCACCTTAAGCTTCCACATCCTTTATGTGACTCAGTTTACAAACACATCAAAGTCAGCGGGCCAGATGTGAAATGAAGCCTTTATTTACACACCTATCATTTCTGTGTTGGCCATTAATACAACACTATGATCTACAAATCGATATATGTGGGGGGAGGGGGGGTTGCACCATATTTATGACATGAGTTACAATAAGTGTGAAGGAGAAAATGAATGGACTGGTAGTTGTAGTGAACCCACACCTTTGTATACTGTTTACAGAAGGTATGGTAGGGGCAGAACTAAAATCTAATGTGCCCTGGTTCAACAGTTCAGTTATGGACCCTGTACGCAACTTCTCACAACTGTCCCATCTGTATATTTTAGTAGCATTCACATTTCCTTTTCCTACTGTACTTGGGGCCCAGACCACCGTGAAGTTTTGTTCACAAGCTTCCCATCATTCCCATCTGCTGTCAGTGTGCCCCACACAGTAATTGTGCCACAGCAGACTATATGCAGACTAACTGCCAATTTTAACATTAAAAGTTACATTTTCTCCTTTCAGACAGTGTAAGGCTGTGTATCATAGATCTTCCTCCCTTGACTCGCCTCAATGCACCGGATAGCAGGGGTGATAAATTTAAGACACACAGACTGCCATCCATCAAAGGGAATCAGAAAGGACATTTAATTAGCCTTCATGTGCCATCGGCTTACGGGCCCGTTGCCAGCTGTGCCAACTGCGACCTTTGTAGTTATTCCAATGCTTATGGGCCCTGCGTATGGTTATCTTACTGCTGTTTGGAGGTTACATTGTGCCATATTATTTGTATGTGTTTGCTCTGCTCATTCACACCCCAGCTGATCTAGAGGTGCAAATATTCTTTTGTTCCAAATAGTAAACCCCACAGTAGATCGTTCCTATACTAAATATAACACAGGATCCCATATCCTGCTATAGCTTTATATAGTATAATCTACTTTACAGAAACATTTTAGCAATTTTGGCTTCACCAGGCGCAAAAACTGGCCATAAATTGTAAGTAAAAGTAGCCCCGACCTGCCACTTTGGTGAAGAGATGCTTGTATACTATGAAACTGAATATAGAGCCATTTCCACAATGCTGCACAAAAGAGAATGATGACTGCAGAGTAAAAAAAAATAGGAGTGTGGATATTAAGATTCTAGATGCATCTTCACATCTTGTTGTGTAGAAAGTTTTAGAGATAGATATCTCCCTGTAATCCAGGATGCTTCTCATTCATTCCTCTTCTTCCTCCCCCTCCCCTCTCCGTAGCTTTATATGAAATACAGCCTGTCTTCAGAATATACACATCTCTCAGTTTCATTTACTTTTGAATCTATTGCAAATGTAATTCTCATACAATTTTTCAATCTTAGACTTGGTAGCATGAACAATTCACACCTAGTCACATCGTATGACATCCATGACAATTTAATTTTTGTATCTCAGCGAATTCATTTCTGTAGATCACAACGCTAACATTTGCAGAACAGCAACCATTTTCATCATACCCAATACTACTTTTTCTTTTGCAGTCTTTTTACATTTTACCAATTTATACCATGTTCAAACATATCATGTCATGTGTATATATGTACATGTACAGTGTACTAAATCTGTAACCTTACCATGTTAGTAAATGAAATATTCCCTAATAGAAATGCTTCTCTGCTGCAATACTGAATTCAGAACACAATGGGTACAGTCTCTTCTGGGAATAATGGGTTTAGTCTATGAATGTATTGTTTGAACTCTGGAGAATTACAGTATTCTTTTCAAGCATAAAAATCATTACGTTTAGATGGTGCATAAGAAAAGCTCTTGAACCCTTAAATGGTTTCTTATAGTCAACAAGATTAACCTTAAGCTGGCCATACACTGGAGACTTCAGATGGCTAAAAAGGAAAATTTAGAATGAAAAAGTACGACAGACCCTGACCAAAGGCAGATCTCCGTAGAAAAGTCCAGCTGCCGTATAGGATTTTTTTGGTCGTTGTCAGGTGCAATGATTGACATACTTGGAAAGTCACTCCTGCCAAAACGACAGATGTGCACCCCACCACTAGAAGCCTAGGTCAAGAACCAAGGCAGAGATCAATCTGTCAATCATAGACATTTCGTCTTCTTCACTTATAGCATTGTCATCCAACCTCCACAGGAAAGCCATGAAGGTCATTCAGAAAGCAGCCATCTAAATTCTCTTAGTATATCTTCACTTTAGAGGCTTGCTTATCACCAGTGTCATTTCTGTTCCCTATCACTATTGTTAACCAATGCGAAAAGTGAGATCATTGAAAAACATTGCCAAAGAAGGTGCTGTAGGGTGAGGCAGGTCACTACCATGGCCATGGATTGGCTGAGGGGTCATTTCTTGTGTGTCAAAGGGGAAAAGGATGTAGCCAGTGGGGGACCTGGGCAGCAAAAGAACAGGAATGACAGGGAATTGGTGAAACTTTTAATTTTTTTAACCCATTATGAGCCAACAAAAAAAATTTTTTAACCCCCTGAAAAGCCATTTAAGGGGATTCCCCAGGAATTGGAGTCCGGGGGAGGTATAAAAGAAAAGGGAAAAAATTTAAAAAAGGCAGACTTGCCTCTTCTGGCGCTCTGTTGCTTGCCGCCAGTGTCCATTTAGTCTTCTGTTGGCGCCTTCTTGCTGGAAGACCTCCAACTCATGTTACAACTGAGACCTGTGGGAGGCATCAAGTCTATCATATCCCCCATAGCTTATACAAATGTCAGCACTGTGTCACAGAGCACATTACAGTGACAAACCACATACCTTTTTTTTTTAATGTATATTGTGAGCGGGATCACAATGTACCTTTTTTCTCCCTATCAGTATGTCTTTGTAGAATGGGAGGAAGTCTACGCAAACACGGGGAGAACATACAAACTCCTTGCAGATGATATCCTTGTCAGGATTCAAACCCAGGACTCCAGCGCTGCAAGGCTGCAGCGCTAACCACAGAGCCACTGTGTTACCCCCACAAACAACATACCTTTGTCATGTATGTCTCTTTTGTGGATTTGGAAAAAATAACCATGAAGTCTTGTGCAAATAAGACAGTTTATACACTGGGGAGGGGTCTCCAGCTACCTGTCCATCTTTTGCCTGCGTGATCCCATGCAGTGAGAGTTGATCCTTCCAGTGCTATGATATACTATGCTTTGAACATTTGCATTTTTCACTGCTTTTCCATTACATTTTTTCATCCCCCCACCCCATATAAGTTAGGCAAAATTAAAATTCTGCATTTTTCCAAAATATGTTTGTTTTTTCTTCACCAATTATGTTTTCTGCCGCATTTTTTTCTACAGTTTGAGGATAAGTACAAATGAAATCTCGTTGACTGTAAAACGCTGTTTCTTGCCTATGTGTTTCCTCAAACAGCCTAAACCGATGTCGTGCCACAACCTGTGGCCTCAGCCTAATATGAGGATCCTTCACATTTTTGAGAACATTATTCTTTTTTCGGTGACAATTTCCCCAAGGCTTGTAAGAAATGAGCCTGCCGTGCACATGTAAAAGCATCTGTGGTACCCTGTCCCAGCTGTTCATCGTGCTGCTGAATCTCAACCACAGATCCACCTAGTCATTGATGCATGATGGCAGTCATTACTTTATTATTCGGTTATGAAAACAATTCATCATGCTTCATTCGGCAGGAAGTCACCTTATTAGGATCGCTTCAGTGGGACAGGGATTAAACATGCAAGCCAAGAAATCCTAATTAAAGCTTCCATTTCCAAGCTGTATTAAATTACGGAAACATGTCTATAGATTTGTTAGAAGTAAATGAAATGCAAACCCTGGTTACGGAAACGAAAAAAATGTAATATCTGGAAAATGACTAGAAGTGGCCTCTTCTAATGATTCTATCACAGCATGAATTGTCATATCAGAGATAACACTCTTAATATACCCGGTGCACTTACGATTATTACACAATTAAAAAGTAATGACTCGACTATTGACTCCCCAGCAACTAGTGCTATGCGGAAGGAAAACTTTCTTTGGAAAATGTCATTTCAGTAATTGCAAACAGCTCCAGGTATGACTTTTAGCCCGTGATGTCCTGCTATTCTTAGTGAGCACACTTTTGTTATGGCATGCCAATATCCTCTTACAGGCTACTGTGTCAGCAAAGCAGGTTATGTTTCTACCCCTGCGTCCTGAATTTAATACTATTTAAAACCTACTTAGCATGCCTGAACTCTTGTGTATTAAGGAAAGCAAGCAATACATTATCAGCTTAGTTTATTCCTATGTTGGTGTATATGTACACCGAACAGCCCTAACAATATAACTACCTGCCTAATATTGTGTAGGCCCCCTTCATACCACCAAAATAACTTTGACCCATTGAGGTATGTACTTCACATGACCTTTCTTAGGTGTCCTGTGGTATCTGTTGCAGAGATGTTAACTCTAGATCCTTCGGTTAAGGCCCCACATTGTGGAAACGCAGCTTTTTATGTTGTAGGCTTTGCTGCATTTTTTTGAGCCAAAGCCAAGAATGGCTACAAAAGGAATGGGACATGTTCCTTTTATACAGAGAAAAGATGTGGGAGACACCGAGCGGAATTATAGTCCAGTAATTAAATTGACATCAATTTGGTAAGAAATCAGCAAAATGGCCTCTTACCTCAAGATGTTGTGAAAGCCCTCACAACATCAGATACAGCATACTGTATATTAAACCCAAATTGTGGTGGCAGCAACTTCTCCCTAAATGCTAACTTGGTAGCGTGATCAGCAACAGGTAATAGACCAAAGAGACAGACGTCCGTGATGGTGAGGTGGGATTGGGTAAAGTGCGCTCAGGAATAAACTGATAATCCCAAAAAGCGATATTTCTCCAAATGTATTGTTTAAAAGCACAACGCATTTCGGGCCGAGCCTTTCTCAAGTGCATCAATAAAACACGTTTGCATCCTCTAGCGATGTGTTCACATCACTAGAGGATGCAAACCTGTGTTTATCATTGCTTGTCTCAGTATGATATACAGTAAGCTGTGAAACACTGTCTGATCTGACATCTTATCACAACCAGCAACTTTTTCAGCAAGAGCATCAGTAGTTAACCAGATGGGATATCACCCCCCTTTTCTCATGGCCTAAACACTCTCCTTTCTCATGATCAAGATAATCACCAACCTGCAATTTATCCTCTGTCTCATCTCCTATGATGTCACTTCCCTGTATAGGAATAGATAATCAACAAAACAAAAAAATGCCAAAATAAAACTTAAAGAGGACCTTTCACCTCCTGGGGCACATGTGATGTAATACACCGCTAGATAGCCGACTAGATCGGCTTTCCTGTTTTGTGCCCCCGGTGAAGAGCTATCAGTGCCGGTACTGTAGCTGTTCTTTGTCAGAATGGCGTTTCTGACAGTCAGTCGGGAACACCTTTCCTCACAGTAGCGTCTATTGCTCTGTACTGTGAGAGGGGGCATTGCTTACCACCCAGCAATGATGCTGAGCGGTGAGGAACTCCTCCCTCACTACTAGTCTATGAACGAGTACTATCAGGAGGGTCAGGAACTGTCAGTAACTGACTGTCAGGAACGCCCTTCTGATGATAAAGAGTTACGGTACCGGCACTGATAGCTCTTCACTGGGGGCACAGAACGTGAAAGCCAATAGTGCGTTGAATTCAGCTCACTGTCGGCTTTCTAGCTGTGTATTACACTGCATATGCCCCAGATGGTGAAAGGTCCACTTTAACATTTAATAATGTTATAAAAAGCATCTTGGTGCAACATGGTCTATCCCTCCATGTGATATACATATAAAGGGGTTGAGGGCTGGTAATGCATACACCAACTATCCATATATAGTGAATCCCACAACTACTGAAAAGGAAACAGAAGGGGGTGGGGGGGAACCTCCCTAACCAAATATAAATGAGGATAGTTCTGTCACTGTACTATGATAAATGTGGCTGAAAGTCAAGTAGATAATAAGTGGAGGAACAGCCCCGAGGCTACTGGCCTAATGTCGCACCAACGTTAGCCAATCCCCAATATCTCCACGGTGAATATGTACTGACAGGACTAAGCACTCATACTAGGGACTCAAACAAGGATATACACAGGATGATGGCATCTACCAGCAGGACAATGCGACGTGTCATAAAGCTCGCAGTGTATGTGCCTGGTTCGAGGTGCACCAGGATGAGTTTACCGTACTCCTTTGGCCAGCAAATTCTCCAGACTTCAACCCAATGGAGAATCTGTGGGACCACCTCAATCAGGTTGTTCGCGCCATGAATACTCAACCGCGTAACCTAGCGCAGCTGGCCACGGCACTGGAGTCGGCATTGCTCAACATCCCAGTGAACATCATCACAACATCCCCTCTCTTCCTGTACGTCTCGCAGTGGTCTGCTCTGTCAAAGGTGGTTATTCTGGATTTTGACAGGTGGTCACATTAATGTGACTGGACTGTGTAGAAAAGACCCTCCAACAAGATGGATCATCAGGGGTAGAAATTACATTTTTGCTCCAGGAGAATACAAACAAATTTGCCATGATAATCTTGTGGTCCCTGCATTCAGGAGCCGGGTACCTCTATAATCTGGTACATAGTTTCTGAAGTTAAGAACATTACACCATAATCCTCATTGTGATTACATGTGATGTTGATAAAGCTTGGTAGGCTAGGAGTATAGAAATATCTGTATGGATGGTAATCCGGTTGTAACAGTAAATAACCCTGCTAATTTTACTCCTATTTCCATTAATAGTATGTATTGTTATGCCAGAAGAAGCCGCAGCAGCCCTGAGACCTGAGCTGATATCACATTCTAATGCCTAAGGCTGAGACAAAGTGCTTCAATCTCGCTAAGTGAATTCCCCGTACTAATTACGAGAAGAACGCTTCCCATACAGTCAGGCCATTAGCTAGAATTAGACACGCAATCTTTAAAATATGTTTCACTTTACTTAATCCTTGTGGACGTTCCTAGACATGCCAGTTTAATTTTCAGAAAGTGGACACTGGGAATTAAAATTTATACCTTGCGAGTCCAAATCGCCCTTAGGCAATTCTCTGTATTATGTAAACTGGTCTCTTCTCCTAGAGACTGGGCGAGTACCAGCTGGGGACTGAGACGTGCAGACGGATGAATTCCACCTAGAATAGGAATGTAGAGATGGAAGAAGAATTTAATAAAGATCTTTTAACCCTTAGAAAAACAGAGCAAAGATGTGCTATGTGATAAACATAGTACAATAGAACTGGTTTATGATCCTACTAAGTTCAACGCAGAACATTTTTGGAGGCATTTAAGGTAAAAACCTCATTGTCTAAGTGAATGTCGACTTTATATCATTGTATAGGTTAAATATTCTGTACTGATTTAATTTATCAGTATACCTTAAGGCCAGGAACACATCAGGCAAGTTTGTGACGGGTCGGCAGCAGTAGAATTGCTGGTGGCTAACATGTTGCAATGTACAGTAGCGGCGTAGTGAATGATATTTAGCTAAAACTTTTCAACTTTCTGGACACTGGTGTGTATTGTCAGAACAATGGGGCATGACTTAAATTTACCACTATACACCAGAAATTATCCTAAAATAGCATATTCTAATAAAATTTAGAGCCAAATATGGAAGCATAAAGCTTTCTTGCTTGTTTTCTTCCATTTAGTGCAAATTATTAGACCTCATATTTTTATATGTTGTTTAATATAAAACTTAATACAGGCGGCTTCCCGAGGAAGTGTATACTACAAAGACTCACAGTGACCTTGTAATTAATTTCAGGAATTAGCTTTTTTTTTATTTTAATAGTGTTCCCTTTTTAATTATTGTGCGTGGCAGGAGTTTCAGATGTCATGGGTGAGTTTCACTTATTTGTTTTATGTTTTTATTTTTATTTAAATTTATTTTTAAGAAAATATTTCACTTTTTCCATCATTTTATGTGTTATAAGTTGACGTACAGAAGTAGCAGAGTTAACCAGAAAATAACTGAAGATATAATTTCAGCAGTTTACGCCATTGCAGAATATCAGGTTAAGACTGCTACATCTGTAGGTTTCTCTCTGTACTCTATAATTCTACCAAAACACCTATATTCTATCGTATGGACGGTTAGTGACATAGTGAGCATACTTCTGTAAATGTTTCTGCTACGAAAGCATGTCCATGCCTGCTAGAGTACTTGTTTAAACCTGCGGTCAGCACCCTGTACAACCTCTAAGGTCTCGTTCATATCTGTGTTGGTATTCGGACCCCCCTTTCCCCTCGGACAGAATGCCAAACACAAATGCAAGTGGTGTACCAATGAAAGCACACAGACCCCATAGACTATAATGGGGTCCGTGTGCTTGCCGCCAGATCTCCGCTGGGACCATGTGGACAGGAAAGTAGTTAACAATTGCATGATTCGTGCGGGAAGCATGCGGCAAGCACACGGACCCCATTATAGTCTATGGGATCTGTGTGCTTTCACTGCACAGCATTTGTAGTTGCGTTCAGTATTCTGTTGGGGGGGGGGGTGCCCATGCGGACTCCCCGAATGGAATACCAAACACACATGTGAACGAAGGGTAACACAAAGACCAACAGGTGCCAATGGCGTGGACTGACAGGTGTGGTGTGCCCGGTCAACAGCTGATGCTCAGAAAGCCTCGGTCACAGAAAATCTCATTAAGGCTACGGCCCCACAGGACGTCCCGCAACAAAAAAAGATCTGCGGGAAAAACCGCTACGGCAATGCATTATGTTTCTTCCCGCAGCGCTTTAGACAGAAAGTTTGTGGAGTTCCTCCGTGGACTTTCCGTTACATTTATACCTATAGGTATACTTGATATGCTGCAATATCCTAATGAATTACAATCCATTCCACTAAAATCTGTATATAGTACATACTAGTCGTTACATCTGTTTTCTTGCAGACTGTCCGCATAAAAACACATCTTGGATGTAAAGCCACTTGGTTTGAGTCGCCTTTATTGTAGGTTTTTTTGTAGCTCTGTGCCTCTCTGATGCAGCTGCTTCCTTTGAGAATATGAGCAGAGGAGCATAAACAGGCTGAAACCTCTTGAAGAGAGAAGGAGCATAGCAGCCAATACTGTATGAAAGCTTCAAGTGCCTGCTTACATAGCACGGGTGATCACTGTGCATTTTAAGAGCCCTCCAGTTTATCTATTCAATCCAAATTTCTTTGTACAGAGGCAATGCTTCCTTTTACTGTGCAGTCTTTGCTTAAATGGAATGTATTGTCAAGAACAAAATGTATTCCATTTTTATTATAAAGATATTTTTGAAACTTCTCAATGTTTTTCTTTTTTTTTTTTTTTTTTTTGACAATCCAGTTTTAAGGTGGCCATTAGAGCAGTTGTGACAAGCTTAGATTTCATGTTTTCTGTCCTACTCGACTGCTTTTTGTGTATACAGAAAAGCTTTTATAGCAGCAGGTAATGCTCTGTATGTATTGTTGGCCATACACTTTAGTTGATTTTGATGGGACCAACTGCTCAAATTATTTGTATTGGGGCCTCATGACTGTCTCCCATGGAGGTAAGCTTTGGAAAGTTGGATTTGAGTCCAATGTTTTTGTTCTGGGTAAGCTGCTGCAGGAGGTATCTGATAGCAGTGCCATTTTCTCTCCCATACAGTACACATGTGCACATGTGGGATCTGGAGACATAGCAGTCGGCTGAACAACCCTTTGTCCGACACATATCCTATTATATGGTCAGCACTGGTCCCTAGTCGGAGGGAAGGGGGGCTGCTGTACTCCATTGCTTCCTAGAGCCTATAGAAATAAAAGTATGTTTCTAATATGGCTGCTTCTAGGGATTGTTTAAAAAAATAAATAAAATAAAAATATATATATATATATATATATATATATATATATATATATATATATATATATATATATATTCACACACACACACACATACAAAAGGGTTGTCTTGATGAGACTGTCACTTTAAGTAAAGGCACAGAATGGGTTAGACCTATTTATATTTATTTATACATATCATTTTTTTATTACCGTATTTACTTACAGAGAAACACATTGAATTAAAGCCATTTTTGAAAAACTATACTTGAGCCCTATCCATAACCATTACTTTGTGTAGCATTTCTGCAATAAACTAATTTGTCATTGGGGCTGTTCATGAATTACTGAAGCTATATTCACACGACCTTTCATGTCCTCGGACACATACGGTTTTATACACTGCTAGTAAACTAACAGTGCACTGAATTCAGCGACCTGTCAGCTTTCCTGTTATATGCCCTAGGACCAGAGACATTGGGGCCATTACCGATATCTCTTCAATGTAAGAAGGGCATTCCTGGCAGTCTGGCTGGCTGTGAGGAAAGCCCATCCTGACAGTACTGTCTGTAGCTCTGTAATGTCAGAGGGGGTGTTCCTTACCGCCCAGCGATGACACTAAGCTGTGAGGAACGCCCGCCTCCTGACAATACTCGTCCATGGACTAGTACTGGGGAGCGTTTCTCACCACTCAGCATTATTGTTGGGCGGTAAGGTACGCCCCCTCTGACAGTACAGCACTATGGATGGGTACTGTCGGGGGCATTCCTCACAGCCCTGTTAGACTGTCAGGAACGCCCTTCTGACAGTGAAGAGATATTGGTAATGGCACCGATCTCTCTGGCGCTGGGGCACATAACGGGAAAGCCAACAATGCCCTGGATTCAGCGCATTGTCGGCTTTTTAGCGGTATATAAAACCACATGTGCCCGAGGACATGAAAGATCCTCTTTAAATTCAATTCATGTGAATGGGGCATAGTCATGTCCTATTTTTTCTGTTTTCATGAAACCCTCCATACACTCATACTCTGTGAAAAACCTTTGGGTGCAAGATGGCCATGAAAAAAGAAAGTGTTTTACAGCCATTTTGCACCCCGTCATGTGATTGTAGCCTTATAGTACTAATGGGGCTATACACATTCAGTAGCTATTGACTGACAGCTGACCTCCTCATACATATGCATGTGTTCTCAATGTAGACAGTTGAGTAAGCCATTGCCAGGCACCTTTAGCAGAGGCTTTTCTAACTTAATGTCCACTCTGATCACAGGCATTACTACTTCAAAGCCCCCTAAAGTATAAAAATGCAGTTGTATTGCAGTCTATGGGACTTGCAATCAAATGACTACAGGTTCAAGCCCCCTAGGGAAGCTAATAAAATAGTAATAAAAAAAAGTATAAAAAATTCTAAATAGACCCCTTTCCCTAAAATACATATAAAATTTGAAATTTACTATGAAACACATACACATTTGGTATCCCTGTATCCAAAAATGTCTAGTCTAAAAACATATAAATATATTTTTCCTATATGGTGAACGTCGTAGCAGAAACGAAAATCCCAAGTGCCAAACCGCCATTTTTTTCACTGTTTCGCTTCCGATTTCAATAAAAAGTGATCCAAGCAATAGACATTCCCCAAAATGGTATAACTAAACAGTACATCTGGCAAAAAAGATGTGCCACCATCAGTGGAGAGGCACCTATAAGACTGAGTTCACACGGGGTATTTTGCTCAGGATTTTGAGGTGGAATCCACCTCAAAATCCTGACCAAAAAAAACAGCTCCCATTGAAAATCAATAGGAGTCTGTCAGTTCTTTTTTCTGGGAGTGGTTTGTTCCGGCTCTCAGAAATAAAAAGCGACGTGCTCATTCTTCAGGCGGATTCACCTTGCGACATCTGCCTGCAGACACTTCCGACTAGGCCCATTCATTTGGGCCTAATCCGGAGCGGAGTGCATCCCATTTTTCACACCGTAATCTGAGGCGTCCTCCGCTTCAAATTCCGGTCCAAAATACCCCGTGTGAACCCGGCATTAAAAGGTGTAAAAAACTGAAGATTTTGAAGGTAGTAAAAGTTCTTCTTTAAACAATAGGTCATTTTCTGGGGACACATTTCCTTGAAACAAATTCACTAGAGATGGTTTCTCAGTCCTGCCAAAATGAGGGAGTTGCTCAGGCATTGGGAAGATGGAATGACTGTAACTTCTCTCTGTTGCTGCTTACCTTAGTCAATGAAATTTTAAGCTGTACTTCTTTTATAAAGCACCTAATATAATTCTGCCTGCTTTTTTTCATCTACCCTATAATGTGAAAGAGATTGAACCTAAATTCTCAGAGAATGCATTTGCCTTTTTAATTATCCCTTATTATCATGATGACTGCGCTGTTCAACCCACCATAAGTTACTCATCTCAGGTGAAGTGAAATTACATCTGTGGGCTCATACTTGCAATTATCACATTTATCATGGTTGCTTTGTAATTCTTCCCTAAATGCTGTGGCTTATATAATATGTAATCTAAATAGAGGTAGCAGCAGTAATACTGATGAAGATGTAGCCACCACTTTAGCACCCAGTGTTACTTCATTGTGATTAGAGATGAGCGAACACTGTTCGGATCAGCCGTTCCGAACAGCACTCTCCCATAGAAATGAATGGAAGCAGCTGGCACGTACACTTTGCCGGCGGCCCGTCGCCCTGCCAGGTGCTTCCATTCATTTCTATGGGAGCGTGCTGTTCGGAACAGCTGATCCGAACAGTGTTTGCTCATCTCTAATCGTGATTGTAACAATAACATGTAATACCTTTTTTATTTAGAACTGTTACTATATTTAAGAAATTTTATTGCATTAATTCTTTTAGAGCTGCATCATCATTGTATAGCCGATGTCTTTAATAGCACTTTTATTTTATGACGCCTTTGCACTAGGCCCACCAATATGTGGTGAGATGGGTATTGCTTTTTATTTACTTTTTTTTTTTAGCCATTTTGAGCTTTGGCCACATACCCACATAATCTAAATTATATTTCCATGTACAGGGAGGCATAAGGTATCTTTGTTTGTGGGGCCAGATGTACCGTATATACTCGAGTATAAGCCGAATTTTTCAGCTCAGTTTTTGTGCTGAAAAAGCCCCCCTCGACTTATACTCGAGTCAGTAAAAAAAAAAATATATTTTTTTTTTTTTTTTAGGAGGGAGGGTCTATGACCAGCCACAATATTAATGTATAGAATCTCCCATAAAATAGTGCAAAAAAAAAAAAAAAATTTAAAAACATAAAAGTTCTAAGACACTCCTTTTCCTAGAATACATACAAAAGTAGAAAATGACTGTGAAACACATACACATTAGGTATCCCTGTGTCTGAAAGTGCCCAGTATACAGAATATAGGGTATCTGCAGTGTTCCTGTTCCGTCAGGAAGGGGTTAATAGAAGCACTGCAGATACCCTATATTCAGCCAGACTGAATTCCAAGTGGGGGGAAGAAAAAACTCAGTCCTCAAGCTCAGGGAAGGGGCAGACAGACAACCAAAACACCTCCTCCCCTTCCCCAGCATCTACTGCACCCAAAAACTCCGACCGTTTTAATTTTTGAAATTTTCCAGTAGCTGCTGCATTTCCCCCCCTAGGCTTATACTCGAGTCAATAAGTTTTCCCAGTTTTTTGTGGTAAAATTAGGGGGGTCGGCTTATATTCGGGTCGGCTTATACTCGAGTATATACGGTACATTTTAGACATACCATTTTGGGGAATATCTATTGCTTTGATCTTTTTTTAAATTTTTTTATTTTTTAATATCAATTTTTATTTAGAATTTTGCAGAAATAACAATCAAAACACAAAAGTGTAAACCGTAAAGGGGAAAGGAAAGGGAAGGGAAGACTCAAACTATGTTATATGTTTTAACATAAAAAAAAAATCCAAGGATTTAAAAAAAAACTTGAAGTTTCCATATTCTGACACATGTATTTTTTATTTATACTATTTTTGGGAAACGCATGACGCTTTGATTGTTTCTATATTTAAATTTTTTAGGAAGGCAGAATAAAAAAAACCCCTCAAATGTGATCTTTATTGATTTTTTTATTTTTTATTTTTTTCCTGAAAAGGGAGTGACTTTTAACTACTGTATATACTTGAGTATAAGCCGTGTTTTTCAGCAAGTTTTTGTGCTGAAAACGCCCCCTTGGCTTATACTCGAGTCAAGCAAAAAAAAAATATATATTTTTTTTTTTGGGGGGGGGGTGGGGTGGGGGTCTAAAACAAGCTGCAATAGTAATATAATTAAAAAAAAAAATGAAATAAATAAAAGTTCTAAATCCCCCCCTTTCCCTATAATACATATAAAAGTAGAAAATTACTATGAAACACATACACATGAGGTATCCCTGTGTCTGAAAGTGCCTGGTCTACTGAATATAGGGTATCTGCATGTTCCGTCAGGAAGGGGTTAATAGGAGCACTGCAGATACCCTATATTCAGCCAGACTGAATTCCAAGTGGGGAAAAAAAAACTCAGTCCTCAAGCTCAGGGAGGGGGCAGACAGACAACCAGAACACCCCCTCCCCTTCCCCAGCACCCAGCAACTATTGCACCCAAAAACTCCAACCATTTTAATTTTTTAAATTTTCCAGTAGCTGCTGCATTTCCCCCCCCTCGGCTTATACTCGAGTCAATTATTTTTCCCAGTTTCTTGTGATAAAATTAGGGGCCTCGGCTTATATTCGGGTCGGCGTATACTCGAGTATATACAGTAACTTTTATTTTAATTTTTATTTAATATTACTTATTTTTTGTAATGTACTGCAGTGTATTGTAATAGATTTATACTTATGACCAGCTTTGGGAGCCTTCAATAGGCTCCTGGCTGTTAAAGTAATGGATTGCCACCCTGGGATCTTGTGTCAGGGACTACAGTATATAAATCTGGAAATAGAGAGTGAACCTATCCAAAAGGACGTCTAAAATACAAATTTTATTAAATATTTTATTAAAACGAACCCCAAATACTATTACGACAAAATCACAAACATGCAGGATAGCACAACAGTTGTGGCGGTATTATTCCCAATGTAGCAGGTAGCAGGATAGCCTAGTGGATAGGCAAACGTAAAAAGCCCTTTTATTCAGAGTTCTCCCCTAGGACTATTAACAACATTGGTCTTCAGCCGATCCCATTTAGCAGAGCATTCCTTTGGCCATAGTCAGTAGTCAGCCCCTTAGAATACTCAACTGAGCTAATATTCACCGCTCATCAATTTAATGTAAGGGCTACGGACGTCAGAATAGTCTAAGACATTTCAATGTCCTTTTTGAGACCTAGCAGGACATCTCATCAGAGGTAAAGTTCTAAAGGAACTAGGACTATGACGTAATAAAGTCTCCCTCGTGATAAGCTGTCAGAGTCAGCCAGCACCGCACCTGCCATGAGGCAACCTGAAGCGACCGCTTCAGGCGGCGCTATGCCGGGCCCCTAGGGGGGTGGCATTTTTGCTGACCTAAGCCAGTCCAGGACAAGCTGTTCCGGACTGGCTTAGCGTCACTGTCTCGGCAGCCCAGCACGGGAAGCGAGCCGTGGATTGGGGAGGCCCTGTGGATGCAACGCTCCTCCACCGGCCTCCCCTCACGCTCAGGCAGAGAGCAGGTCCTCTCCCTGCCTGCTCTCTGCCTGCTAACGCGGCCCCGTCCGCTCCGCCCCGCTCCCCTTCGCTCCGCCCCGCTCCCTCCGCTCCTCCTCCCAGCTTTCTGTCGTCCGCCTCAGGCGGCATAAAAGCTAGGTTCACCCCTGGAGTCAGCGGAGTCTAATTGTCATTGTCTAACCCCTTGCTCCCTGTCGGCATTAGCGTGCAGCCGTCACAAACATGGCGACATGCATACATCGCCAGTGCTGACCTTTGCTGCAAGGTCTCTGCTATGTAATACAGAGTAGACCCGGCGGCTATGGCTGCTGCCTAATTCCTGAGCGACCTCCATGACTAAGGACCCAACATCTGCTGAAACAAAACAGTTGATAATGGGAATGGGTTTTATTTGAACATTCATGTGTCTTTCCTCAATACATTTGTTTGCAGTTTCCTATGCATAAATCCCTTTGTCTGCTTAAGCCATATACTTTTTGCTTTTTCTAGACATTACCATTTGAACTTCAATCTTCCTCATATATGTGAACATACGCCATGCCTTAATCTAAGGAGATTTCTGAGAACATCAGAGAAAAGTTCCCAATGCTCAACTGGCTGGGAAACGTTCTAAAGATGTTACTATGTAGTGTAAAAATCATTTTTTATTTTTCCCAAGATCATTTACTGAACAGAAATCAAAAGAGCAAGGCATATAATATTCTAAGAGATCGCAAAACCTCCAGAGTAATGCCTAAGGATCTGTAGACTTTTCTTGAAAACACTGTACAGGCATGGTACGCATAGCATGATTACAAGGAAGAAGGCACTAATCTGTAAGAACACAGCTGGCACCTGAAAGTGTAAGACACACAATGGCTTGTGGATAGATGTGTTACAAATTGTCCTTTTAGGCTTAAACAATAACTACTATATTCAACAAATATCTTCTTTTCAACATAGGAGCCAAATTCCAAGGGGAACCAGGAAAACTTGCAATGACTGATACACATTAGGAAGTATAGATCTGCCCTCTGTGTTGTAAGTCATCACATGCCATTTGTTTCATAGTGACTATGAGATGTAGTTACAGCCTTGTCTCATTCACTTCTATGAGATGAGCCTGTTATTACACTCCAGCACTTTAATACAATCCTCGCAAATGTTATCTGGTGTTAATAAAACTATTAACGTATATAGTTTCTAATTAGTTCAAGCTTTAAATCCAAAACGACATTCTGCCAGGAAGTGTTGTCTCAGTATTTGCAACAGGTTTATGCATCCAGTATAGATTTCAACTAATGTTCATCTGTTCATTAATAGATAAAGTGCCTATACCAGGTCAAATACAAAGACTGTTTCTAACATGGCATGCAGCCTCTCACCATTCTGAACAGAAGTTAATGTTAAGGATTCTCAACTGAGGAGTCGAAGAGCAGGTTCCATCAATTTGCTTTATAGTGAAACACTCAGTTTTGCTCGAGTGACACCATTTTCTATGTCGCCATAATCTTCCTGCAAACTAAAAGGATCTTAGTGCTTGTGTGAGCACCATGATCCATTCTCTTACAGCTGATCAGCAGAGGTCCTTGGTGTTGGACCCCACTAATCTATAAAAAAGAACTAGACAACCCCATCCAAGAATGCAAGTATACAGTAATTGTTACTAAAGGGGTTGTCTCACATTGGGTATCTATACTCACTGCTTAGATCACTAGAACAGGGGTCCTGGGACCCTAGTTTCTCATCACTGCATGACTGCTGTACTTTGGTGCCTCTATGAATAGAGAGCTTTTGACTTTTGACTTTCATACTCCATAACTCACCATCCATTACATCTATGAACGTGAGACTACCATCATTTTATAGACAATTATCTTGGCTATCTCATACATAAATTTGATATTCTTGAAGAAAACCCAGCATTTGAATGTGCTGTAGGTTTTCCGCAGCATTTTTACCACAATGTATGGATGAGATTAAGGGATTTATTTTTTTTCTGGGACAAAAAAAATTGTGAATAAGGTAGGAAATGCTTGTTACATGAATGAACAAACATAGAGTATCTCCATGTGTGTTTGGACTACTTTTTACCATTCCTCATGTTGTCAGGCTCATGCAATACTTTCTGGTTTACTCTTCCTCATTGTGGGAGTACCAGTGCTTTTCCAGGCAGCCCTTCCCATCATCCGTCGTCTGCACCTCCTACCATTTTTTTCATTCACACCCAGTATACCCTTTGATGATCTACAATACTATGCCTGTCTTGCTACATGCTCTATATATCTGTATGTGCATGTGTATATATGTGCATATTTACACTGACAAGCAAAAGGGTAACAATGTTTCCAAACTTTGACTTTCATATCTCACCTTCCATTACAGCTTCGAATGTGACAATACTCTCATTTTATAGACAAACATCTTGGCTATCTCATACATAAATTTGACTTGCAACTATTTAGCATTAGTTGATTAGTTATGCAGATTCTTGTCATGTAACTGTATTTATTTGCTCCTAAAAATCAAAAATTTTATTTGTATTTTGTAAATTCAACTTTTGGATTTCAAAACTTCCTGAATCCTAGGGGCCACACGGTGGCTCAGTGGTTAGCACTGCAGCCTTGCAGCGCTGGAGTCCTGGTGTTCAAATCCCGCCAAGGGCAAAAAACCATCTGCAAGGAGTTTGTGTGTTCTCCCCGTGTTTGCATGGATTTCCATCCCATATTCCAAAAAAGACATACTGATAGGGAAAAGTGTACATTGTGAGCTCTATGTGGGGCTCACAATGTACATTAAAAAAAGAAAAAAAAAACTGCCTGAATCCTTCTGGGCATGCTTTTAATCAGATGCAAGCATTTCTTGACCGAAATCTGATCCAGGTCTCTTCTACTTGTTCCCAATGTTGGTGCTTTTTTTCAACTCTACACACAAGTGTTCGATTGGGTTGAGGTCTAGGGACTAATCCAGCACCTGGTCTTTATTTATATGATTGAACCATTTCTTCACTAATCTCAATGTATGCTTCGGGTTATTGTCCTGCTGGAACACAATGTCGTCCTTTTCATACCCGTAGTACTCGAGTGTACGAAGTAACTTGTCTTGTAGAATACTCTCATAGCTCAGCATTGAAACCACCATCGATCCTGGTCAAGTATCCAACACCTTTTGCTGTGAAACAACCCATATCATCAGGCTTCTTCAACAATTCCTTCAATTTCTCGATCCCTTAGGCCCCATTTTTCCTTGCTTCTTTCAGAACTTTTTGCACCCAATCAGAAACTAATTTGACTTGTTGCATCACTCCAAATCATCCATATACTTTTTTTTGCAAATGCCAGCTGACGTTTATGACAATATTAGATTTGAGGCTTCACCTTTGTTCTGGCAACCATTACAGATGTCGCACGTTGCTGGCCTGGGCATCTGCGATCTCACTATTACAAAGCATATGAGCCACATCATCTGATGTGTTTGGCGAAACTGATAGACCAGGGGTAGGGAACCTTTGGCTCTTCAGCTGCTGTGAAACTACAACTCCCAACATGCTCCATTCACTTCCATGGGAGTTCAAGGAACAGCAGAGGAAGTATGCATGCTGGGAGTTGTAGTCTTGCAACAGCTGGAGAGCCGTACGTTCCCTACCCCTGTGATAGACCTTGTGATGAGCCGACTGGATGACTCTGATATTTTGTTTGGACGTCCTATTGGCTTTTCAATGGATGGGATGGACTTCATTTTGTATTCTTCCAGCTGTCATGGCACTAACGTGATGCAGTTTGGCAATTTTCTTGGCCAAGAGACCGCTCTTCATGATGCTGTTTCTCTATTCTTGGAAAATCTTCATGGCTGATCCTCGACTTGAACCAGTGTCCTTTTATTTGGGTATTAACCTAATAAGACACAGAACCAGGGGCATAACTACCGCCATAGCAGCGGAGGCAGCTGCCACAGGGCACGGGACATTAGGGGCCCGGTGACAGCCGCTACCGCTGCTATCATTATACTTGGGGGTCTTTGCAGACCCTCGAGTATAATGATCGGCAGACCGGGAAAGGTAAGGAAACGTAACAAACACAGTTACTTACCTCTCCACAATCCTGCCAGGCCTGCTTCCTTCTTGTCTGACATCTCTGACGTCACATGAACCCGGCCTGCTTCCCGGGTCATGTGACGTCCGACGTCATAGAACAAGGACGGTAGCGGAGAAGACAGCGTAGGAGACGGGGACAGGTAAGAAACAGTAGTTTTTTATGTTTTTATTCCCCCGGGTCTCCAATTATTATACTCTGGGTTCTGAAAAGACCCCAGAGTATAATAATTGTTTATGGGTGTCCACTATGGGGGATAATACTGTGTGCAGGGGCCCCTATGGTACATAATACTGTGTGCAGGGGCCACTATGGGGGATAATACTGTGTGCAGGGGCCACTATGGGGGATAATACTGTGTGCAGGGGCCACTAATGGACATAATACCATGTGCAGGGCTTACTAAGGGACATAATAGAATGCGGAGGAGGGGGTCGGTCAAGGTCTTCGGCGTCGGTTGGGGGGGCCATGTCAAAAGTTCGCCACGGGGCCCCGCCATTCCTAGTTACGCCACTGCACAGAACTATTAGGGAATATGAGAACAGGCTGTAATTTGTAGTCTATAAGAGGACAAATATTTTTTTCTACCACCAGGAGCAAAACAGTAAGAATGTAGTTACATGTCAAGAATCTGCATAAGTAGTCATATGCTGAATAGTTACAAGTCAAATTTGTGCATGATATAGCCAAGATGATTGTCTATAAAATGATGGTAGTCTCATCTTCCAAGCTGTAGTGGATCACCATGAATATGATGTGATGTGGAGTATGAAAGTCAAAAGTTCTAAATATTGTAGAAATCCCAAGGACAGGGCTAAGAAACAGTAACATGCTAGGAAACTCCTTGATGCTAGTAATAAGGATTATAAACATACATTAGATCCTTGGCACCTATTTGCAATCCACCAGTTGTTTGCCTTCTTTTTTATTTTTTTTTTATTTTTTATTTTTTGAAAAACAACTGTATACAGAGACTGACCATGTTTAGCTTTCACTTCCTATCACTTCTTATCATATAGGTCAATTCGGGGCAGAAGGACAAGAGTATGGCGCAGCCATACTGTTCACTCTATGGCTGCACAGACAGCTCCGTTTCATACATCAAGGTTTTCATCTGTCTTTTCTAGAGGGCAAAAGTAAGAACATCAGGAACTACTGGCTCATGCTGGCTTCTTTGATTTTCACAGAAAATAGTGTAACATGGAATATGGATGGAATAATTAATAACTTAGTACATCAGTCATGTCAGTTACTAGCAGGAAAGTACTGAATTATATCTTAAAGTAGATAGATCAGCGTAATATGCTTTCACTTTTAAAGACAGCATAGTATAGGAGCTCTCTACTAACAAAACCAGCCAGGCAACAGGGAAGGCAAGTAGGATGCTAGAGGAATAACCAGTAGGAGGAGAAAGATTGTGATACTGTTGTACAGAGCACTGGTGAGACCCAGTGGCATAGCTAGCATTGGAGAAGGGGGTGTATTATTAATTAGGGAACATCTTTTATTGTAGGGGCAATATTAATTTAAGGGGGCATACAGGAGCATTCATTTAAATAAGCACGCAGAGTTATTATTCATTTCCAGGGCATATTTATAATGTATATTTTATAATTGGGGTAGCAGCAGAATGGGGACTTTGTGTAGTTGAGTTACACTTGGGTCAGATGCCTAGTAAAGGGAGGAGCCAAAAATGTCTATTTTGCAAACAAGTCAGAGCTGGTAGAAGTGATAATGGCGGTCCAGATGGAATAGACAGGAAAAGTGAACAATTACAATCTCAAACATCATCGCAGAGCACAACATATTTCCTGTATTGTGTTAATTTAAATGGTGTGCCGAGTCAGTATCTAACACTATATGGTCACAGTATAGTGGTAATATTGGCATACCTAGGTAGGAAAGCCACACAATGTATTTGCACCCACCCCCCACCCCCCCACCACCCCCAACTTCCCTGTGCTGAACCCCTAGTTACACCTCTGGTGAGATCACATCTAGAATACTGTTTCCATTTCTGAAGACTCCTTGTACAAAAGAAATAGTTAAACATAACACAAAGACGGGCTTTGAAAATGGTGGCGGGTCTGAAGAATAAAAGATAGCAGGAGAGTACCTGAGTTTTCATCAGAAGTTGTAATATGTGCATGGTCCTTCTAGTCTGTGACTAGGAGTGTGGCACCACACTGACAGAGCTGACCTGTCCAGACCAAATCTACAGAGCAGGTACAGTGACACCCGTTGTTGTTGCCATTGTGGGAGTCTGGTAGCCAGTCTCCTGTATAGTCAGGGAAAAGTTCAGTATCTTTAAGTTAGTTCTCAGCCGAGAAGGTTTTTTTGTTTTGGTTATTTGTGCCTTTGCATAGGCAGTTAATGCCCTACAAGTGAATAAAGCCTGAACTTGTGTGCAACCCAGTGTCTGTGTCCCTGTTTCCTGCACTGCTACAAGCATCTGAGTGATTCCCCACACTGTATATGCCTTCATATGTGATGTCCTGTAAGCTTTTCTGTTGCTAATAGCCCCATTATGTCTGCATCACATTATACATTTCTCTCTCAGGCTAAGGGAGAATACAAAAAGAGTAGACTATTCCACTCCTCTATCCATTATTACTACCACTTGTGGTTTCTTTACATGTAATTCTGCAAAGAGTATCTGTGAAGTAGCAAACGGCTGAGAAAAGATCAAAATATAGAAGATCCAGGGACACTGGACTGGACTTCCTCCACTTTTATCCTTGTGACTAGCTGTCTGTGTTAATGCTGATGGAATATTAGTCATTTACCGCAAACAGCTTTCTCTGTTGTGCTCAGATTTTTCTTTTTCTGTGTCAGGGATCTGTTAAATAGATCTCTGACAAAACAAAAAAGAAAAATTTGAGCACAACAGGGAAAGCGGTTTGCTATCAATGACTAATACCCAATCAGCAGCAATACAGACATCTAGTCACAAGTATAGAAGTACCTAGAAAACTCTCCTTACATGGCAAGTTACAGAGTCCTCTCAATGCAAAAAAACAGATCCTCCTCCCTCTACTCACTGTGAGCACGTCTTGAATTTGAAGATAACTAAGCACAGAACTTACCTTGTAACAGGGAGAGAACAGAAAATTAGCTAGAATAGAAACATCTAGTGGTAGAAAAATTAGAGAGGTTTTCAGGCAGAAAGCAGCAACATTTTTAAATGAAGTGTATTACATTTTGGTTCAGCATCATATTCTATATTAAATGAGACTAAGTTGCCTGAAAATTTAGTGACCATTTAACCCCGTAACAGTAATATTAAAATAGTTAAATCTAGAGATCAGCGAATGGCGTTTGATTGATTTGGTATTCGATCGAACATCAGGCTGCTTGAGATACCACGTACTAAAAATTTGTATCCCCTCCCGCCTTCCCTGGCACTTTTTTTGCACCAATAGCTGTGCAGGGGAGGTAGGACAGGAACTACGACAAAGTAGGCATCGAAAAAAAATCAGAAAAAGTAATTGGCTGGCTAAATCAGGTGACCTCCATTTTATACGAATGGTGGATTTCAGATTCGGTTCATATGAGACTGTGAACTATGGTGACTGTGAGACAGGGATAGATGTACAGGCAGGGTTAGCTAGAGATTACCTTTATTTAGGTGGGAATGTTACTCAAACAGCTCTTTGGGGCTCTATCTCGTGGCAGCCCATTATATGCTAGTCGGGATCCCTGTCAGCTTGCGTTATGCGGGAGCTGACTTTTTCTCATACTGTAAGAATGCATTGGCCAAATGCCATACAATGTACAGCATTCGGCCAATCAACGCTGGTTCTGGGAGTCTATGATCGATCCACTGCAGTCTCCATTGTGGTCCGATCTCGGGTATAGCAGAGTTGACCAGCCGCAATATTAATGTATAGAATCTCCCATAAAATAGTGGGGGGAAAAAAGAAGCTTTAAAAAAAAATTAAAGTTATAAATCACTCCTTTCCCTAGCATACATACAAAAGTAGAAAATTACTATGAAACACAAACACATTAGGTATCCCTATGTCTGACAGTACCCGGTCTACTGAATATAGGGTATCTGCAGTGCTCCTGTTCCGTCGGGAAGGGGTTAATAGGAGCACTGCAGATACTCTATATTCATCCAGGCTGAATTCCAAGTGGGGGAAAAAAAAAAAAACAGTCCTCAGGCTCAGGGAAGGGGCAGACAGACAACCAAAACACCCCCTCCCCTTCCCCAGCACCCAGCAACTACTGCACCCAAAAACTCCAACCATTTTAATTTTTGAAATTTTCCAGTAGCTGCTGCATTTTCCAACCCCCCCCCCCCCCCCCCCTTAAGCTTATACTCGAGTCAATAAGTTTTCCCAGTTTTTTACTGGTAAAATTAGGGGCTTCGGCTTATATTCGGGTCGGCTTATACTCGAGTATATATGGTAATATTAATAGTACTCATTTTATTTTAGGTTGTTATGGATATGATGCCGCTAATTGCAGGGTTTTTTTTTTTTTTTTTGGGGGGGGGGGGGGGTCATTAACAAGTGAGGGGAAAAGTCTATTTTTTTATTTTTTTTTCCTCCAGACAATGACCTAGTTGCTGCAATCCATATTGACTATAACATGTAAGGGGTTAAATGGCAATATTGCATGTCTCCGTCACTTCAGTCTCCTCTCTCTGCACACTGTCAGCTGTACATATTCTCCTGCAAACTGGTTAAAGTGAAAGCTGCAAGTATATACAACTTCACTTTAACCAGTGATATCTCAAATTCTAAGTTGGCTGCAGACTAAGTGGGACATGGTTGAAAATCCCTCTCCAACATATACTGCATGAGAAATTGCAACAATGGAATGTAACAAAGGGAGCATTCCCTTTTGTTCATTAATCAAACAAAAAAAGTATATACTTTAAGCACACTGTATTAGATTTGCCTAATAGCGCAATATTGGTTTTTAACACCATTTGATCTATTAATACAGCAGACCTATTCATAGAGGGACTTTGACATAAAAGGGTTTTCAGTCTGTAAATCTAGGTTACATATTAGATGAAATGTACAGAACATACTATATCTTAGTATATTTACAAGTAGAACAGTAAATGTTTAGATATACTCTGTAGGATACACCTCTTTAAAGTGGACCTTTCATCACCTGCGGCACATGCGGTTTTATATACCGCTAGAAAACTGACAGTGCACTGAATTCAGCACACTGTCGGCTTTCACGATCTGTGACCCAGGTGAAGAGCTATCAGTGCTGGTACCGTAGTTCTTCGCCGTCAGAAGAGCGTTCCTGACAGTCAGTAACGCGGTTTGATAAATGGAGAGGAAAATATATTTCTTTAATAAAATATATTGCCAGGTTTCTTATATTCACCTGTACTATTCATTTATGAAAAGCTGTTCTATAATCGAGGAACATTGCATGGCAATATTAAGAAAAAAAAATACTCCAGTCACTTTTTCTACAACTGCTGACCATCACATATGTAATGGGGTTGCTATAAGGATGCTAGGATCTAACAATGTGCAGGGCTCGAATTTATCCTAATTCTAGTGGGGTTTGTGAGGGAGGGGAGAAGCAGTTCACAAGTTGTTCTCCTATGTACAGAAGCACTCATGTTACTGTCATAGGAGTTCATGAGTAAAAAGCACTGTCTGTATTGAGATGTACTGTATGTTACAATGGATCTTGGATATAGCGCACTCCCCTATTAAGAGTGTTAAAAACACACTAGTATTCTAAAAAATAACCAAAGCGCTGCAGAAGAGAGAGAAAGTTGATTTCTGTAATGTGTTTAAGTATTCAGACTGCGCGCTTGTACACATCCAGATTGTTTTTTGTGTTGGCAAGGCTGTCAGACTGCAAACACACCTGTCAGTCTGGGGTGTAGGTAAATGATTGCTCACCTCCTATCATTCCTACAGTGGCCTTGACAGGATATCAACAAAACCCATAATAGCAATCACCACTAGGGGTCAGTGGAGCTTCACAGCATTCTCTGAATATACAGGACCTACCACAAGTGCCTAGAGCACAGCTGCGTATACTGCCCCGATAGTCCCACGTGTACTGTGTGGAATTATATTCCTCTGACCTCACATAACACTGAGAAGTCGTTTCTATTTTACAATTGTATGGACAAAACCACCAGGACTGTCCTGCATAAGCACTGCATAAGTTTATAGTAAATCTTCATATTTGTCATTGTTTGTCTTTAAGACATTCAAGTAACATGTCACTGTTATACAGGCTATCTAAGGACAACAATAGCAAATATCGAAATAATCTGTCACTGTAATGCCATGCTTCACAAATAATAAAGATCAGAAATGAATGAATACTTTAATGCCCATCTATCTCTATTTCCGGGGTTTGGGGACCCATCACAGGATCACTGGGGCATCCACCGGTCCCATGTCCTCTGTTTATATGGGGCAACAGTCAAGCATGCTCACTGGCACTACAGTGAGGGACGAATAATTGTAGATCAGGTACATGTTACAGAGCAGAGATGGTGCATATGCAAAACAATTGTGATACCAAAGCAGTCTTTTTATTGTAAGGACTAGTCCCACCAGAAGGGAGTTGTACAGCATGGCACTTTACTTCAGATACTGTAGTTCATCTGGGTGCAGATCACATTATCATTGCTCAGGTGACCCTGCTTTGGCAGTCTTTACACAATTTATCTCTTGCAGTATCTTTGAATTCCTAGGGGAACATCCCTAATACAGGGCAATATATTATGTCTTGTGGCATGCAATCACCTGTCCAACATTTCACTCTTACATAGTTACATAGCAGATGAGATTGGATGAAGACATCAGTCCATCAAGTCCAACCTATAACCCTACAATCCCTACAGTGTTGATCCAGGGGAAGGCAAAAAACCCCATGAGGATTATGCCAATTGCCTCATTTCAGGGGAAAAAATTACTTCCCGACTCCAAACCTGGCAGTCAGTATAAAACCCTGGATCAACGTGTCCTTATAATCTAGAGTCCATAACCTGTTATATTTTTCTCTTCAAGAAAGGCATCCAGGCCCTCTTTGAACTTGTTTAATGAATCCGCCATCACCACTTCCTGGGGCAGAGACTTCCATAGCCTCGCTGTTCTTACTGTGAAGAATCCCCTTCTATGTTTCTGGTGAAACCTTCGCTCCTCCAGACGTAGAGGATGTCCTCCTGTCACTGTCACTGGCCTAGGAGTAAAAAGATCATTAGAAAGTTCTTTGTATTGTCCCTTCATGTATTTGTACATTGTTATTAGATCTCCCCGTATACGTCTTTTCTCTAAACTGAATAACCCCAAATTTGTTAATCTATCGTTGTACTCCAGTCCACCCATTCCCCTAATCATTTTGGTTGCCCTTCTTTGCACTTTTTCAAGTTCAATTAGATCTTTCTTGTATATCGGGGCCCAAAGTTGTGCACAATATTCTAAGTGTGGCCATACCAGTGATTTCTATATAGACATAACTATGTTCTTGTCATGAGAATCTAGACCTCTTTTGATGCATCCCATAATTGTATTTGCCTTGGCAGCAGCTGCCTGGCACTGGTCACTAAAGGTAAGCTCGCTGTCCACCAAAATCCCCAAGTCTTTTTCATTGGCAGTCTTACCCAGTAAGTTACTATTAAGTACACACTCTTACTGATTTCCAGTACAACCTAAATTGCTCCATATTGCAGAGAGGCTTTTCCCCACCCCTGTTTTTTAGCCAACTGCACTCCTCCTCCAATCACAGAGTCTCCTGGTTGGTGTCTATAGCATTATCGCAGCTTCCATATATCTCCCACTACAGGGTGGTCCTGGGAAACTTGAGATACCGCTGCTGGAGCTTGTCCCAGAGATTTTTAACCACACAGTGGCATAGGGTACATCACTCATCATCCATTCTAATGTTAAAACAAAGACAGAAGCTTTCTTCTATCTTGTTTGTCAATGTTTTATATGGAAGATAAGGTCAATAATCTTAACTGCCATATGTATTGTAGGGGCTGTGCTAGGCACTGCAGCTTAGCCCCCATTAGCTTGAATTGGGACTGAGCGGCCTCTTCAAATAGCTGTTTAGTGGGGGTCCCAGGTGTCAGCCCTCTTACCAATTGATGACATAGCCTAAGTAGAAGTCATCAATATATACTGTATGTTCTGGAAAACCGCTTTTGGCTAAAGCTCCATGTTGCAGAAACGCAGCTCTTTTTGTTGCAGATTTATAAGAACTTCCTATACATTCCCCGTTCCTTTTGTATCCTAAAAAGTTCTTCGGGACAAACCACGGCACAACGCATTGTGTTTTTTCCTGCAGCACTTTTCATAGAAAGTCTGCCGGCATTTCCATAGGTATAATTCACATGCCGAGATTTCCAAAATTTCAACAGTTTTGGAAATTGCAGCATGACTGTTCCGCATATTTTCTGTAAAACACACAGGGATTTTTTTCCTGCAGTGTTTCCGCTACGTGGGGCCCTAGCCTAAGTCATACACTCTTTTTCTGAGAATCCACACCCACATGTAAAGAAAGTTGAAAAATATTAGCCCAAACCAGATGCGACAAGATGCACTAAAGACGTGCCACATTGCGCCAGGGTTTAGTTGTAACTAGAGATGAGCGAACATTGTTCGGATCAGCCGATCCAAACAGCACGCTCCCATAGAAATGAATGGAAGCACCTGGCATGCAGACTTTGCCGGCGGCCGGCCGCTTAACCCCCCGCGTGCCGGCCGCTTCCATTCATTTCTATGGGAGCGTGTTGTTCGGAACGGCTGTTCCGAACAGTGTTCGCTCATCTCTAGTTGTAACCACAATAGTAAATCTAGACCAAAATGTGTCTTCAGCCTTACAATATTTAAAGAGGATCTTTCATGTCCTCAGGCACATGCAGTGTAATGCACCGCCAGAAAGTCGACATTGTGCTGAATTCAGCACACTATTGGCTTTCCCGTTCTGTGCCCCCGCTGAAGAGCTATCGGTGCCGTTACCGTAGCTCTTCAGTGACAGAAGGGCATTTCTGACAGTCTAGCTGGGAACACTCCTCCTCACAGTTCTGTCCATAGCTCTGTACTGTGAGGGGACTTTCCTTACCGCCTAGCGATGACGCTGAGCGGTGAGGAACACCCCCCAGTACTCGTCTATGGGCAATTACTTTCAGGAGGGGGTGTTGCTCACCACTCAGCGTCATGGTTGGGTGATTAGGAATGCCTCCCTCACAGTACAGAGCTATGGACAGTAGCTTCTGACACTAAAGAGCTACAGTAACGGCACCGACAGCTCTTCAGCAGGGGCAAATTACGGGAAAAGCGACAGTGCGCTGAATTCAGTGCACTGTCTGCATTCTAGCGGTATATAAAATTGCATATGCCCGAGGACATGAAAGGTCCTCTTTAAGTAGAACTGATTTAGTCGTTATGGTAAACGAATGCCAATAGCGCTTGTGGCAGCAATGTAAATATAAAGCCAGTTTTGGACTTTCATGAGCTTTTTTTTTTTCCCCCTCTGTACTTTCAGAGACCAATTTACATTTTTTTTCTTTCAACATAGATAAATATGAACCTGTTTTTGTACTTTTGTCTGAAAGTATACATATGATATTTTGATCACTAATCCATTGATTTCTGGAATGAGATGAAAAACAGCAATTCTCCAGCTTTTTTTTTTTTTTTCCAGTGTATATCATGCAGTATAAACAACATGAGAACTTTATTCAGATGGTCAGTTTGACTACGACAATACCAAATTTACACAGATATTTTCTGTAAACTATTTATGTTGCCACAAAGACCTATACCATTTTATTTTGTATAATTCATGAAGCTCTATAAGGGTTTATTTTCATATTGGTTCAATTTTAGGGTACATATGACTTAAGCAAAAACAGTAATTGTCATAGTTTTTTGTGTTTATGCTGTTCACAGAGTGAGTTAAAGGTAAAACGGGTTTGTTATTGCATTGTCTGCATTTTTGCAGTTGAGAAGTCTTGTTCCTCAGCCTCCCCTGCTGATGCTCCGTCCCTTGGTCATGACTGACTCTACTCCTACTGCAGATCCATAGAGTAAAGCGGAGTAGGTGACTTCACCAACAGTGGGGCAGGGGAGGTTTAGCACTGAGACCTCCAGCACTCGCAAATCTAATCACCTGGGCTTTGGGAAACCTGCTTATATATTAGCAATAAAGCTTATTCAGTGCTTTTTTTAGCCCTACTAGAGGACTTGGCCATTAAATCACTTCAATAATACACTGCACAGACATACAGTATTGCAGTGTATTATTCGTGTCAGCATAATCTTGAGACTGATTTCATATATAGCATTTTTTTAAAAAAAAATGCTACTATATCTTTTTGAACCAAAGAAGTGGATCCTGCAGCAGAAGATAATTTAAAGGGGTTGTACCATCTCAAGGATCCTATCTATACTGCTAGCTTAGGTGGATTTAAGACTTTTCCTAAATACATTGCTTCAGCAAAACTGCTTTGTTTGGCTGCTATCTGAGATTATTCACTTCATTGTTTACACTGCGTTTCCATAACCATGGACCTGGGGATGATCTGATCTCTCTGCCCAGGAAAAGTGACGCAGCTCCCTGCTCTCAGAAGGGAGGGGGAGTTGAGTGCTCGGGAGCTTATATTTCTGAGCTGTTCATCTCTGTCTCTTCCAGTTATCAGTCGGCTGATTGAATTTTGCTGATAAGGGCTGAGACTGAGAGTCCATTACCTCTATATGTAAACACAGACCTAAAACAGAGTTTATTGCGAGCTGGCTCTTGGTCCAGTAGCATGTAAATTTGGGATTCTCATCACCTATTAAAACCAGCTCTGCTACATCAGCTTCATATTGTGCATCTTCTAGTGATACTGTGCTAATTTATTTACAACCATCCCTCATTACTGACTGCAGACATGTACTGCTATGAAGAGAGATAGCAGAGCTTTGCCTGTGAGACAGCAAGTGAAACCCCGCCCACCAATTCACCGAGAAAACCAGGAAGTGAACAGAGCACACAGCCTGCAAGTTGGTGAACAGGCGAGTTGGGAATACAGTACAATCAGTGAAAAAATTAAGCAAGAAAAAAGATTTGATACTCAGCCCAAATGTTGGATATGTTCATTTACTTACCTCTTTTGTAATGAAGTTTCTGGGTTTTTGTTTTTTTTTTCCCCCCTTCTTTGTTATTCTTTTTCTTTAGTGTCCGGTTTGTCAAACATATAGCCGAAGACACTGGTATATGGAGATCACGGGATCCCAGTAAGAACATGCGCAGTAACCTACAGAGTATATGAAGTCTCCATCTTTGATATTGGCATAGCGCATTATGGAATACTAATAGGAACATGCGCATTAATCCATAGAGAATATGAATCTTCCATCTTTGATATTGGCACAGTGTATTACAACTTCTGCTTCCAGTATGGGCATGAAGGAGTAAATAATAGAATACCGGACAACATCATGAAGGTTGATGAGCGAAGTTTTCATCCATACAACTCTAGCCTGTCAACCATCTAAATGATGATGCTTACGCATAGAGACCATGAGATCGCATGTCCGGTTTGCTAAACATATAGCCGATGACACTGTTATATGGAGATTATGGGATCCCAATAAGGACATGCGCATTAACATACAGAGGAAATGAAGTCTCCATCTTTGATATTGGCATAGCGCATTATGGGATACTAACAGGAGCATGCGCATTAATCCATAGAGAACATGAATCTTCCATCTTTGATATTTGCATGGTGCATTACAAACTCTGCCTCTAGTACAGGTATGAAGGAGTGGGCAGTGGAACACCGGATGGTGTCGTGGGGGTTGACGAGTGGGGTTTTCATCCATGCAGCTCTGGCCTGTCAACCATCCAAATGATGATGCCTACGCATAGAGACTATGAGATCGCAGTAGGTGTATGCGCAATAACTTATAGTGAATGTGGACTTTTTCTTACCTGTATAGACATAGTGCATCGAAATCTTTATTTCTTATATAGGTTTATTGTAATGGATATAGACCAATGAAATAAGATGATACATATTGTTTGGACAAACAAGTTGATGATACTCTTCTGCAAAAGAAAAACCTCCTTGATTTTGTCTCTATTTTCTTGTTTTTAATTTTTACATTTTTTAGTATGAGGACATGGGATCCGAAACGCGTCAGTCTGACGCTATTCTTTGCTAGTAATGTTTGTACCGTTGCGGTTTTATTGAGAATTTGTGATCTACAATAAAGAAGGAATTTTTTCTACATTGAACCATCCATCTTGGCTTTTGCTGGATCTTTTTTACCTTTGAGTTGGGAATACCCCTTTAAGGAGTTTTCTGAGATATAAATGATATTTACCTAAAAGTAGGGAAAAGTATAATTTGGACTTTCCTGGTAACTCCGCCACATCATTTGTAGTAGCCTTTTCATCCCCCCTCGCTTCTTCATAGACTAATATGTAGAAAGTAACTCTTTCTGAAAAGCGGAGAAGAAGCCATTGTTCTGTAATAAGATCCGTTTCAGAGTTTCATATAGTCACCTGTTCTATTAATTTATGCAAAGTTGTTTATACCTGAAGGTACACTTTAAGAAACCCTCACTTAGTAAGGCCCCATTAGTAGAGATGAGCGAGTACTGTTCGGATCAGCCAATCCGAACAGCACGCTCGCATAGAAATGAATGGACGTAGCCGGCACACGGGGGGTTAAGCGGCCGGCCGCTGTCCAAGCGGAAGTACCAGGTGCATCCATTCATTTCTATGGAGCGTGCTGTTCGGATCGGCTGATCCGAACAGTACTCGCTCCTCTCTACCCATTAGACATCAGTAGTCTAATCCGTATTCTCCAATAATATTTCTAAGCCAAAACCAGAAGTAGAACCTACAGAGATCAAATGGAACAGAAAGATTTCAGGTTTAGATTCTAGTCTTGGTTTGGGCTTACAAGTACTGCTGAAAAATGCTGACCAGAATACTGTTGTTTGGCCTAAAAAGAAGAGTCATGCTGCCTTCACACTGGCCCTGTAACGTCCGATTTTAACACGAGGTCACACGGCAGCATTGATTTCCATGTCAGTGAATGGGGGCTATTCATGTGTTATTTTTAAAGACTGTCCTATTTTTTTCCTTTTTCACGGATCCCTCCAAATACTGAAATGTATTGGGATCCATGAAAAACGGGTGTCTCTAGGGTGCAAGATGGTTATAAAAATGGACTTTTTTTCACCTTAGCCTAGCTCTTGATGGGACTCCTGGAAGAGACCGTGAGAATCCTTCTGACCCGAACATACATAGTGATTGACGGCCCTACATGTATCAGTGTGTCAGTCAGAGATGAGCAGGACTCTCATTGACTCTCCTAGGAGTCCTGTCAGGATTTAATGGTTTTTAGTTGGAAATTCAATAATACTGAAAATCCCTTGTTTTGCTGCTCTTCTATTTTTGTCTAGTCTGCCTTTCTTACACATCCAGTTTCTGAGCTTGGTAGTGCCACCATTTCTGATGACCAGCGCAATACTCTAACAAACTGACTACTTTCTCTCTGGACAAAACATCAGTAAAATGTTAAAACCTACAAAACTTGCAACCCCCATCTTTTTTATTACTTGGGGGGAGGGGATTACAGTAGTCTGTTTACACAGTGTTACCTTTATTATTAGTTAATTCGTCCGATAAGCTTCTTTAAATATAACAATGTGATGGGATTTGTGCGCCATAGAGCCTTCCATCGCTAGGACATGTTTTATAGTAAATGTAACACGAAGAATGTGAGAAATCTTTGTATCTATAACTCTTAGGTGAGTGTGCAGATACTAATGGAACCTATCCAAGTTTCTTAACTTCCTCTGGGAGTGACGCCAGTTATGAAGAGAAGCAATGCAAGAGTTAAAAGGGCTGAGCATATGGATAGTTTCAGAGTACGTTGGAGTTTCATCTCAGACGCATCTCCAGAAGCGAAACTGGTTTATCCCTTGAGAGTTTACGTGTTGAAAAAGAGAGGTCAGTCACTACAAAGACTCTACACTTAAGATGTTCTTATTGAAATTTATACATGAGAATTACAAATCTTGCCGTTTCAACCTTTGTACATGATAAACTGGGTTAAGATGGATATTTCAAGGAGTAAGTCTTTATTGTTAACACTTATTTTCCTACTATTGCATTTAGATGATACAAAACATTGTAATAATAAATGTAATTTCATAGCAATACCAATACACATGCTTCACTTGCTTATGGAAGAAAAATATATGGGTGCAATGACCCTTTAGTAATATGTAGAGAAATACATATGGAATCCAAACAAGCAAAGAGTAACATATGTATATACTATATATATCAAACACCATTATAGTCACTAGCATGTAAGTAATACAATATTTTGTTAGCAAAGGACACATTAGAGATTAAACAAATCAATGAAAAATGTACCTTAATGAAAAAAGTAAATAATTCCGGGTTGTAGTAGGATAAGGAACTAGCAAGAAGCAATATTTACTTATATTTACATGGACAAGCTTACATAGATAAGCTTAACATTATCTGCCATAGGGTCTCAACCTGGGATTTGCAATCTTTGTACCACAGACCCTATTGATAGTCTTCTGAAGCCTATAGGTCCTCAGAATAGTGTTTTGACATATGTATGAGATTTCTATGTCCATCGATAGTAGCTTCAGCCAACCCCATGTTCTGAATCAGTAGCCCCATTATAGGACCCTCCAGGTGTTATTAAAGCTGCAACATTTACTGACAGTCAGCCATCAGTTATCTAAGCTAAAACATGTCTTGTACCGAGAAGGAAATTAAGGAGTTAACCTGAAATTCTGCAATTGGTTAAACTGCTGCAGCCTGATATCTTATCACAGGGGACAACAAAAACAATGAAGTCATTGCTAAAAGATTTCTCAATGACTTTCGTTGTCTTCTGTGATAGGATATCTCACTGCAGCAGTTTATCCAATTGCAGAATTTCGGGTTCACTCTGCTACACTTGTATGTATTATTTATTATTTATTATTATTTATGTATCTATTACTGGTATTTATTTTTCCTTTTACATCTTTTCCCACCGCTCCTATTCATGTATTACTGTCATTGGCTGAAGGGGGTCATATATATTTTAATAATATATTTTAGTGCACTGTATATGAACTTATTGGATTCCAACTGTATAACAGTTTAGGATATAGGCAGTCAGTTTTCGATATCCTCTCTGGAAGCTAGGTATAACCTTCTATAAAAGTGGCTCCCTCACCAACAAATAGGGTGCATTACATGGTTGGCCATTTATTTGCATTGTCAGCGCATGTTTTGCTGATGACACCGTATACAGATTGGAGGCAAATCCCTACTTTAATGGCAGTTTAGACAATGGGAATTCTAAGTACTTGGGTGTGCCATACTTTTCATCAAGTAGGTCAGCAATGAGCGCTTCGGCGGTTCAGCATTCCTTCTTTCGAGCCAATTGCCATTGTCATTTATTCCTTTACATATTTCATTCACATGGGATTAATGAATTACAACACAACGGGCAGATTTATTTCGGCTGGTGTTTCCTCTGCCAGTTAGAATAAAAGCCTCAACTTGCACAAGGCATGTCTGAATTATCAGACACATGCCGGTGCACTAGAATTAAATCTATGCCAGTCCAAAACTGACACAGATTTCTTGTATAACTCATGCCACAGAACCGGTGCAAGAAATAATAAATATGTCAGATTAAGATGTCCTTGCTCCATCCCACCCTGCCCAGATTCACTGAAAGTGGTGCGCATCTTTGGCACAAGAAAGGGCCTTGCGCCAACGATCACCTATCACCTAGTCCGCTTTCAGCAGATAAATTGTTTGTAGAATGAAAAACTCTACAATTTTCCAATATATTTTCATGATTAATTCCTCTAGATCTCTGCTTGATGTCATTTATTTTACTTACAGTCACTGGATACAAATCAGTCCATAGTCATGTGATGTATAGTCAATGGTCATGGGATGGATACACAGGTGCACGGCTCGTCGGAGCACAGCAATCCAATATCTGCCTGTTAACGAGCTGTGCACCTGTGTCTATCACATGACATCACTAGAGATGAGCGAGTAGTACTCGATCGAGTAGGTATTTGATCGAATACTACGGTATTTGAAATACTGGTACTCGATCGAGTACCACTCGCTATTCGAATGGAAAAGTTTGATGCAGAACCAGCATTGATTGGCCGAATGCTATACAGTCGGCCAATCAACACTGGTTCTTCTCCTACCTTTAGAAGTCTTCTCCGTGCAGCTTCCCCGCGGCGTCTTCCGGCTCTAAATTCACTCTGCCAGGCATTGGGCCTGGGCAGAGCCGACTGCGCATGTCCGCTTGTAGTGCAGACATGTGCATTCAGCTCTGCCCAGGCCCGATGCCTGGCAGAGTGAATTCAGAGCCGGAAGATGCTGGGGGGACACTGCACGGAGAAGACTTCTCGGAGGATCCAGCCCGACCCTCACTCGTGGACTTGGTAAGTGTAATTTGAGTAAACGTTGCCTACCCCTGAAATGAGCATTTTCCCCCCATAGAGTATAATAGAATTAGTTATTCGATTCGAGTAGTCGAATATTGAGGGGCTACTCGAAACGAATATCGAATCTCGAACATTTTACTGTTCGCTCATCTCTAGACATCACATGACCATGGACTGATTTTTATCTACTGGGAGTAAGCAGAATAAATGACAACAAGCAGAGATCTAGAAATCCATGAGGAATTGGTGCAGAAAGTATACTGACATTCTCTAACTTTTCATCATATAAACAACAACATTTATTTTCTGAAACTGGACAATCCCTTTTATAGCAGACTTCTGAAAGCAAGCATATTTTTTTCCACAAATGCCAGTGTTTACAGTGACTGTAATGTGCATTCAAGCTATGACGGATCGGTAATGTGAGGGACATGAATGGAACCTGATGGACCATATTGACTTATAATGGGGTTCATCAGGTTTTATCATGTATACTATCTGTCATGTTTGCCAGAAAAAAGCAGTACATGTGACTATATTATATTATCTGCAAGCATGATAGAAACTAAAGGAAGCCTCCAACATAAATATGAGCAGAGTCTTAAAGTGACCCCCCACATCACAGTAACAAATGCATAGTGAAAATATCTGGAATCTTTTTTTCAATCTTTCTGCATTGGTTCCCTAATTCCCTCCTTTTTCTGTAAAGTTATCACCAGCTTCTCTGGCTGCTTAGATTACTGTATGGTCATTATGCTTCAGTATTCTGAGGCCTTCCCCCTGTCTTGGCTGTAAGAATGTTAGACCGGCACAGTGTGATAGGCTGGTGACCATTTTACCACTTATACCAGTTATTGTAACTATGTATTATACAGTTATTATAAAGTTTTGTGAACCAGCAGATTAAAATCTATAAAATGTTTACATATATATATATATATATATATATATATATATATATATATATATATATATACACAGTATATATATATATATATATATATATATGTTAAACAGAGTTGCCTGTTTTTGCTTGCTGCGTATTATTTTAATGACGTGTGGCCCTGTGGTACATATAAACAATCTTATTAGGTGTGGTATGTTATCAATTGCTTGCAATGCCCAACTAGTTCCTGGAAAAATCTAACTAGTAGTAAATAAATAAGGTTAAATGACTTTGACCCCTTCATGTACTACCTTAGTGCATCCCTGTTTAAAGGGGTTTTTTCAAGGCTAAAAATGTTTCTGATCTATCCTAAGGCTAAGACATCATTATCAGATTGGTGGACTCCCAACACCTGAAAGCCTCATTGATCACCTGTTCTCCACAGCGAATACACAAAGCGTGGAGCAGAACACAGACCGTTCCATTTTCTGTGTAGTGCTTAAAGTAGGTAACTGCAGATCAGCTCCCATTCACAACAGAGCTGTCTGCTTTCTGCTTCATTCTCTGTACACTAGCTGCTAATAGCTGCTGAACTGTAAAGGACAGTGGATCGTGGACCCATTGTACAACCTAAATGTTTTGACTTTTGTGTATGTGGTCCACTGGAATTCACCCTTTAGCCCCTATGCAGGGATCTGGCTTTCACTGCAGGGGATCACCAGATCACTACCTCTAGGAGTAGTCCCGGTGTAAGGTGCAGCTGTCCTAAAGGTTAAAGAGATGCATATACAAAGTACCAGAGTGTCAGGAAAAATCAGGGTCAAGTCTGGTCCAAAGGTCAGGGGCAGGCAGCAAAGACGCAGAGTGGTGGGAAGCCAAAAGATACTACATGTAGCAAGAACAGTTGAGGGACAATATCAGAAGCAAAGTCAGAAGCCAGGCCTAAACCAAAGCGGGAACTGGAAATCCAAGAACCTATGTTACTCAGGCACAGTGCAGAGGGCTGACAAGGTTTAAATAGACCAGAGCATTCTTCAATTGGCTGGAGGGTCTCAAGTTGCTGAGAGGGAGTGTATACCCGCGATATGGGTGACCCAGTTGTATCAGCAGTGTGCATGAGTTTACAGTACAATGACGCTACCCATTGTCCCAAAATGGTTTCCTCCTGTGTTTCTAATTAATTTCACAGTAAATTTATGTAGAGCAAGTCTAGCTGGTGCAACAAATTAAAAATTATCATTGAATGGAGTGAGTAAGAGTGAAACAGAGAATCATTATGTGGGTCAGGATAATTTACATACAGTGAATGAGTCTTCAAGGAAATGTTCAGTATTCTTTACCTTACACACTGCCCTTTATAGTTAATGGATTACGTAAATAAACCAGATTCCTGGTTTATTTCATGTATTTTGGATAGATAGATAGATAGATAGATAGATAGATAGATAGATAGATAGATAGATAGATAGATAGATAGAATATGGAGTCAAAATGTTGGCATATCTGTCTGGGCTCTCCATCTCTCTCAAGAATAAAGTTTGTAATTCTCAGCAACTAGTTTTATTTTTAAACCAGTATTTCTTATAAAATAGTATTCTATATCTGTACATGAGCATAGCCTACCACAGTGATGGATAACCTTTTAGAGATTGAGTGCCTAAACTTCAACCCAAAACCCACTAATTTATCACAAAGTGCCAACATGGCAATTTAACCTTAATAATGTTCGGTTCCACAATTACACACAATTACAGACCTGCAAAATATGGTCATACAAATGGGGCTTTATAGAGATTTCTGCTCCATTGTGACCACACACAGTCCAATCTGCTTCACAGTGGCCTCTACACAGTATAATCTGCTGCCCAGTGGTCCGCACAAAATACAATTTGCTCCACGGTGGCCCCCACACAATATAATCTGTTCCACGGATGGGTGCCCAAAGAGAGGGCTCTGAGTGCCACCTCTGGCACCCGTGCCATAGGTTCACCATCACGGGCCATAATACCATATAGGGTAGAAATAAAGGAAGAGTTGGTTGGACAAACATATGATATATTTGCATAACATCCCCATGCTGTATTTATTGTGAATGCCTACAATGTAAGTGAGATTTTTTTGAATTATACATAGTATTTTTGTTGTTTTCTATATGTGTTTTATGTATATAATTTAACTAGTTGTTAGGACATCAAGGTGGTTATTATTATCTCCAGAAATGACATTTTTTATTGCTATGTGTTTATACTATTCCATACACATGGAATTCTATTCTGGCCTTTAATTATATGTTGTATAAACTTTATTAGTGCTGTCTGAATAGGTAGGAATAAAAGTGACACAACACATAGTAGTCGGGATCTATACCCATGTATACTGTGTACCATGACCAGTGCTTAGGGTGAAGGGTCAGTTGTTTTCTGAATGGCCCGGTAAGCACCAGCTACCTGTTCCAGCAAAACAACTTAGATCCTGACAGTAGGATGATGAGAAGGCAGCATTTTATAGCTTCTATTGTATATGTGAATCACAAATGACTCACTTGGAACTGAGCTGTAAAACTAAGGTGCACATCTGCAAGTGTCTTGTGAGGCATTGCTCTGTAATGTCTGTGAGAAAGATTTCTCCTCCAGAAAAATGCTGTGAGGGTTGATCCAGTGACTGGCCTTGGGTGAGCTGTGCACTTGGACACTTAAAAATTGGGTTCATTGTTTTTATTTTTTTTCAGTGGGATGATCATGTAGATTTGATCTTCTGATTCCAACAAGACTCCTTGACCACGATGGATGAATTAGTTGTCCTTGACCTGCTGAACTGCCCTGTCTGTTTGGGAAAATTGGATGTTACTGCCAAGGTGTTGCCGTGCCAGCATACCTTCTGTCAGCCATGCTTACAACGGATACTAAAATCCCGAAAAGAGCTAAAATGTCCAGAGTGCAGAACCCCAGTATATTGCAGCATAGAGGAACTACCAGCAAACTTGCTCTTGGTCCGTCTGCTGGAAGGCATAAAGAATGGGCAAGGCCTGGTGAGAAAGAACTCCTTGCAAAGAGTGGGAGGACTGTTTGCCCAGGATTCTTTTCGGAGGGGTCGAGAACAGAAGACAAATCAGGAAACACAATACAGACTGTTCCCAAAGACAAGAATGCCTATAGAAGGGGTAAGACACTAAAGAATTTACCATACATATATTTTCTTTATTATCGGTGGGAATATTTTTTTATAATGCAGATTGGCGTCTATTTCCATGTCTAGTTGGCATATAAGAATGGATAGAATATATATCCATGCATTATATCCAAATATTCATGCATATTTTGTTATTAGAATTTAGTCTATTGTGAAAATGTGCCAGGTTATGTTTCATTTGGCCTATACTTCAGAGAATTCATTGCATTTAATGATATTATGTTTTCTACATGCCTGTGCTTGGAAGGCTACATCATCTCAATGTGCAGGGAATAGTCATTAGAATATTGTGAGAATGGGCTGAAATGTACTTTATTACGTTCTCCATAAGAAGAGTGGGATGTTATGTTCATGAGTCACCTCGGTGAGATTTACCTGGAAGGGAGGTTGGGGATGTTCTCTACATAGATTTTGCAACTTGGTGGATCCTTCCTTAAATGTTTCCCACATTTACAAATGACTTCTAGGCTGGTATTGTGTTGTGAGCTTGTGTCATGCTATGGTGAGTCAGTAATCCTTGCAATTGGAGCCCCCAGACAATCTATCTTGCATAGGCACAACCTAAATAACAGAGAAAGTTCTACTTTAACAGTAGTAAGAGTCTGTTCGGTCCCTTAAATGTTATTTTGTATGAGAGACAATAGGCACATGTTTCCTTGAGTATTAGCATGCAGATCTATAGGAATCTATTATCATGCAGAATGTACTGCAAGGGAGTCTGTCAGCAGTAAATTGGTTATAAACCTAACCTTAGTACCTTGCAGAGGTGATTGTATGGTTTCCACATATGGCTTTGTTATTCAGCCCATGTTCTTGTAAATTGTAGTTTTATTCATATGCTAATACACGGGACTTTGTCCGGGAATCCAGAGCTGACTCTGAAGCCTGAACAAGTTAATAAACAACACAAGGCACTTTTCCCATTATTTGCATATGAATAATACATTGATTTACATGAAAATGGGGCTCTAAAGTTGAATAACAGAGACATATGTGGAAACTGCAGAATCACCTCTACAAGGTACTAGGATTAGGTTTATAACCCTTTAAATGTTCAGTGGGTGCCAGTTTGTTTCTATACTGATTTTGACAGATCTTTAAAATTCCATGATACGTCTTAAGAAAGTAACTTCGTAATGCAGATCACACTATAGAAGTAGAGATTGCGGCATAAACGGGGTTATTTCTCATTGGTGGGGGGGGAAGCCTTTTTTTCGTACATTTTTAGTAATTTTGTATATTATAGTAGATTGACCAAGTAACCTACGAGGAAGTTAAAGAATAGAGTATAATGTAAAAAATGAATATTAGACCTGCTCTATGTTACAGAACACATCATACACGGAAACTGTTGCTCACTTTTGACAAGTACTTTACTGACCTGGGTATCTATCTATCTATCTATCTATCTATCTATCTATCTATCTATCTATCTATCTATCTACAGTATATATATATATATATATATATATATATATATATATATATATATATATATATAATATGCCCCTCTTCAGTAAAGTGCTGAGGTCAAATATTGCGACTTCTTCATGCGTTACATGCCAGAACGTATGGTAAATCCTCTCTTCAGTGTTTTTACAATTACAACCAATGTGTATAGAATAAATGAAGAGCTGATACGTTTCCTTCTCTTGTGGGTTTATCTTTGGTGTACTGTTTTATTAACCTGTTGCATACCTTCATTTACGTAGCTGCCCACAAAAGCCAATAATGCAGTCTTCTTTATATTACGTGTTTGTGATAACAGGAGTATTGTTGCATAATAGTCTCTGTCTGAGGACCTGGAATGCCCTAGATCCTTACATTATTTTCTATTATGGGGAACTTTTTTCATATCTATTATTTTAATCTTACATTTGCATAATGTATTACAATTTAGTAACAAAGTTGCTGCATCAGATTGGCCATGGACAGAGGAACTGAAACTAATGGAGTAAATAGGCACATATGGAGCCCGACAAATGTTATTAACCATAATCGATTTTAAATGAAACCGCCGGATGAAAAAATTTGTTTGTTCAGGACTTTATTGTCCAGCGATTTTGGCGGACGCTGTGAGATACTGATGCAGATGTGAACATAACCTTATACAAATTGTTACAGATAATCTATAAATATAACCCCTATGTTTGTCATGGTGCCCACATTGACGCCTTCAGGAGAATGACTGTATTATACCGCTGCACTCCCACTGTAACAGTGAAGATTAGATAACCCTTTCATATACAAAGCCATAAGGAGTGGAGCTTTTACTGCACCAAAGCACCCTAAATTTGTAAGCACTATGGAAATTGTTGGGCAGTATATAAAGTTTATGATCCCTGTTATGCATTCAGTGCCCACTTAAATGTCCAACAACTAAAGACCCATTGATATATTTCCTCTTGTTAGTTAAGGTGCCCATACACCTTCAATAGTTGTGGGCCAATTGACTGAGAGCTATCCTTACCCACACGCCTTGTACATACATGCTTGTCTCAACAGAGTGCGCATATGTTATGATTGGGGAGTAGGGTAAGGCGCTACCATATACCTCTGCCTGTGGCTTATCTTCTCTTAAAACAAAAGCATACGGTGCTGAAATCTAGCATGTTTAATCCCTCTTCTCCCCAAAAAAGCATCAACAGGCCCCCTATACATGTATGATAAGATGAGTTTGGCCAAATTTGTCCTAATCTGTATTGGACCTTTAAAATTGGCCTAACACCTCCCTGTGCACTTTTTAGTACATAGTTGGAAGTAGAGTATGCCGATAATATGCCAATACATTATAAAATGTAATAAAATTATTTTGACAAACAACATGTATAGGATTGACATGTACAATAAAGGTATAGGATAACTCAGAATAATTACCAAATATTGATAGGCCTTTCTGATCAAATCAACAAAAGCATAATCAAATGACAATGCATATAGTAAGTGCCACAGAAAGCATATTGGAAAATTATATATACAATCATATACATATATATGTATTGGCGAAAACTGGACAACCCCTTTAAGACAGTATCAGTCTGAGCTGAGGCATGAAGGCACATGAAGCTATAGCAGCCTAAAATTAAAAGCTAAGACAGGGATGGGGACAAAAATGTAAAAAATCATTGGATCTTCAAGGCCTCATGAGTGGAATGGCCATTGTCCTCTACAGATATGACAACTCCTATGGTCCAGCCTTGTAGTATATTCCATTATGTCCCTGTAGTCTGGGTTCATGTAATGAGTGCAGGCACTATGTAATAAGGAAGAAAAATCAGGAAGAAAAATGAGCGAAACTTCTCTTTATCTGAACAAGGCTCTCAATATATGTCATGGGAAGAGCAAACCACATTTATTTTCTCTGAAAAACTTGCAAGTGCTTGTAAAATATATTGGAGCGCTCTCTTTTTCAGATCACACAGGCATTTAGTCCAATTATTAGTTTTACTGATACTGGAGAATGACAGGTAATGAAGTCAGACAGGTAGCAGACATGCCGCTACGATGAAGCATCCGCCTGAATTCCAAAGAAGGTGAAATTATTCATATGTACCATTCCCATCGCGCTGATCTTACTAGTGCTTTTAAGCATAAAATTAATTTCATTGAATGACTAGTCTTAAAATACAGCTTTTCAATGTAATGTCGGCTGCTCAATTTCCACTCTGAAAGAAATCTTCCACAGCTTATTTAATATATTCTCAGAGTGGCCGCTCTCTCAGGAGCAATAATAAGGGATACATTTTTAGTGGAACACTTTCCTCCAGAGAGATTTCAAGTAAAAAAAAAAAAAAAGCCAAGGTTTGTCAAGCAGTAAATTAACATGAAGTGCTGTGACTTCCATAGTGAAGAATAAGGTGCAGTCTTTACCTATTTGTCCTTATGATTATAAGAGTGCTGGTTCTTATGAATAAATATTGTAGAAGTCATATTAAAAAAAAATGATCAGACCCATTATATAGAAACGCACATGCGAAGAGCTTCAGGTGCATATATTACAAGATGGAAGGTCTGTTTACAGGGGTCTGTCATATGCCCTGCCAAAGAAATTACATTGGATGCACGTAAGTAATTGTTAAAGGGGCTTTGGAGGAGTTACAAAAACTTAGGCCAAGCAAGGATAGGCTGAAATGGAGGGAGAAAAAATAAATATAAATATATATATATATATATATATATATATATATATATGTATATATTAGCATTTGCCCGCGACTTCGTATGCGTGTTTGTTATTGGTGATGACCTGCGTAGACGTATGCAATAGGTGTTGGCGATGATCCGCCTGCGCCCGCATCTTGGCTCTGCTACATCTCTGTATATGCGCAGTATACACAGGTGTGGCCCAGCCCCCCCCTCCTGCGCGACACTCGGCCCCCCCAACCACTCGCCGTGGACCCCCCCCCCGCACGTGCGCGACACCGCCCCTCCAACCATACAACCATACGAACACACAAACATCCAAACACACAAACTTTCACATTTATAATATTAGTAGGATTCAATCCCCTTATGCTGCAATGCTGTCGCTCCAGTGGTCTCTGCTTACTCTCGACAACAATGGCTGACATCTGTGTCCTTCATATCACCCCACTTTCTCTCGGTCACACATAAAAATAAATAAGCAAACCTAAATTATTCATCCCCGTGTCCAAAAATGCAATAATGACAAGTATATAAAAAGATTTTCACGTATTTACTGTAGCAAGTAAAAAAGGGAAAAGCAATAACATACGTTCAAAACCTAAATAAATGTAATAATAAGTACAACTGGCCACCAAAAAAGGCACCTTATGCGGCTCCCTGCCTATAGAAATATAAAAAAGTTATGGGTGTCAAAATATGACGACTCCAAGAATTATTTTTATTTTTTTTTAAGTTTTGATTTTTGTTACGGTGTTAAAAACAAAAACTGAATAATAAATTTTGTATCGCCGTAATCTTAGGCTGGGTTCACACTAGCATAGGTGCCCGACAGCTAGTGTCCATAGCTAATGTTTGCGCAAGATTTTAGCATCGGACACTAGCTGCGTCTGTTCACAATTTCCATTATTTTAAATGGGATATTGTGTTGTGTCCTTTAGTGTCCGTGTGTGTCCTTAATGTAGATGTAGGATTTTGCTGTCCACTTGAAAAATCAGACATGGTTGTAAATGGACACGTAAGGACACACACGGACACTAAAGGACACAACATAAGTTTTTCTGTAATGACACCCCATTCTGAATTTTCCTCCAGCTTTCCAGAGTATTAAATGGAACCATTAGAAAATACAATTTGTTGCACAAAAATAAGTCCTCCCACAGCTGCAGCAGGAAAGGGTTAAAGGTTAGATTTTACACATTTGATTGGTTTCCTAAACTGGGCCTGGATTCAGGGGTTGGATGGTGCTCCACAGCCATTACTCCTTGCTTAGGTGGTTTAGTAGGCCTTATTTGCAGGAAGATCACATCTTAGGACAAGGAAGGGGGAAGTATTCTCGAAAGAAAGAATGTTTCCTTTCTTCCAGGTGCCAAAAGTCAGCGTTACTTTGATTAAACAAGGTGTACAGAAATTGCCAAATGTGATGTGTAAGGAGCTTTACAGAAATCACTGAGCAGTTTAAAGGATTTAATGGAGTTGTCCTATTGTTGGGAGAAAAAAGAGCCATATAAACTAACAAAATAATACCACTTGCAATACCGGTATGTTACCACTGGTGCAAATCAGTCATGGGCTGTACTAAAGCTTGTCTAAATCTTAGATTTCAACTGGACAAAATTGGCCATTTCAATATAATTTAAATATTGCGAATATCCGCTCGTGACCAACTCATGGTAGAACGTAGTCTGCTGAAAGAAGATCCGCCATGGTGGATATTTTTGGCTGTTGGTTGTAAACATCAATGTTTGGCATGGATGGCTATTTTTGACATGTTATCATCCAACTTCCGCAGACTCTCTTTGTTCTTTACCTGAATGGACAGTTTATTTCTAAATGTTGGTGGTGGGAACATTCATAGAAACAATCCTATCTTGGACAGGACACATTATCGTCATTTGAAATCTAATACGTAAAGTCATCTGTACTAACCTCACCAAGTGGTCCCGTCAGTAGTAAGGCATGTGATTATGGTCATTGTAATAGGGAATGCAGATGTAGATGCTTAAGAGTCCAGTGGGTGGCCCATCAGGTAGTCAATGAGTGACAGTTTTCCATGTATGGAATATGCATACAGGGATAGGTGTCAATCACTGATTAGACCCGCCCACTGGACTCCTAATCATAGAAAGAATGGGGATTTAAATGAATGTTACAAGTTATACCGAATAATTTCCCAGAAAACTGTATATAGTGTATCTCAACATTAGTTGTGTATGTGTCCTTGAAACACAAGAACAGCTTTCTTTTCTGTAGTTCTGTATATTTCTCCTTATTGTTGAAGAGATGCAGTACATGGTATGTGTTCTGTTTGTAACATGAACCTGTTTGAGCTGGACCGATGCCAAGAACCTGGAACCAGTATAGCAACTGTGGCCAGACGCTTTGGTTTAGACACCAGGATAATGATATTTATCTCGTTATTCATCACATAAATGAAATAACTATGCCGAGCACTTCTATTAACTAGGTGCAGTTAGCATCGACAGTTTCAGCAGAATCTTGTATCCATCACTATTTAGGAATTATGTACTCTATATCGACATTCATGAGGACAAGGATGACATCATCTGAAACCTATTGTATGTTAACATATTGACAAACCCTATTACTCTGCTGTGCTACAATCTTTGGAGTCCCACAACTAAGGGGGCCATTTCTACTGCGGCCTAGGGTACAATAGCTATGCATGATGGAAGGAGAACTGAATGTGCCTCCATCGCTTTACTGGGACATCATAATGCCTGCGTATGACATCAATATCATTACTTTCTTCATATGTTGTGATGTCACTGTACTTGTACTGTGACATCACTATGTTTATAATGCCTGTATTGTGATTTCACTATATGCATTATCCATAAACTGTCAAATCACTCTGTGCATTATCTCTGTTCTTTGATGACACAGTGTTTATTATGGCTGAACTATGACATCACTGTGCGCATTACCCCTGTACGGTGAAATCACTGTGTACATTATCCCTGTACGGTGACATCACTGTGTGTATTATCTCTGTACGGTGACATCACTGTGTGTATTATCCTGTACTGTGACATCACTGTGTGCATTATCCCTGTACGGTGACATCACTGTGTGCATTACCCCTGTATGGTGACATCACTGTGTGCATTATCCCTGTATGGTGACATCACTGTGTGCATTATCCCTGTACGGTGACATCACTGTGTGTATTATCCCTGTACAGTGACATCACTGTATGCATTATCCCTGTACGGTGACATCACTGTGTGCATTATCCCTGTACGGTGGCATCACTGTGTGCATTACCCCTGTACTGTGACATCACTGTGTGCATTATCCCTTTGCTGTGACATCACTGTGTATATTATCTCTGTACTGTGACATCACTGTGTGCATTATCCCTGTACGGTGACATCACTGTGTGCATTATCCCTGTACGGTGGCATCACTGTGTGTATTATCCCTGTACGGTGACATCACTGTGTGCATTATCCCTGTACGGTGACATCACTGTATGCATTATCCCTGTACGGTGACATCACTGTGTGCATTATCCCTGTACGGTGACATCACTGTGTGCATTACCCCTGTATGGTGACATCACTGTGTGCATTATCCCTGTACGGTGACATCACTGTGTGCATTATCCCTGTACGGTGACATCACTGTGTGCATTATCCCTGTATGGTGACATCACTGTGTGTATTATCCCTGTACAGTGACATCACTGTATGCATTATCCCTGTACGGTGACATCACTGTATGCATTATCCCTGTACGGTGGCATCACTGTGTGCATTACCCCTGTACTGTGACATCACTGTGTGCATTATCCCTTTGCTGTGACATCACTGTGTATATTATCTCTGTTCTGTGACATCACTGTGTGCATTATCCCTGTACGGTGACATCACTGTGTGCATTATCCCTGTACGGTGGTATCACTGTGTGTATTATCCCTGTACGGTGACATCACTGTGTGCATTATCCCTGTACGGTGACATCACTGTGTGCATTATCCCTGTACGGTGACATCACTGTGTGCATTATCCCTGTACGGTGACATCACTGTGTGCATTATCCCTGTATGATGGCATCACTGTGTGCATTATCCCTGTACGGTGACATCACTGTGTGCATTATCCCTGTGCTGTGACATCAATGTGTATATTATCTCTGTACTGTGATATCACTGTGTGCATTATCCCTGTACGGTGACATCACTGTGTGCATTATCCCTGTACGGTGACATCACTGTGTGTATTATCCCTGTACGGTGACATCACTGTGTGTATTATCCCCATACTGTGACATCACTGTGTGTATTATCCCAGTACTGTTACATCACTGTGTGCATTATCCCTGTGCTGTGACATCACTGTGTGCATTATCCCTGTACGGTGACATCACTGTGTGCATTACCCTTGTACGGTGACATCACTGTGTGCATTACCCTTGTACGGTGACATCATTGTGTGCATTATCCCTGTACTGTGACATCACTGTGTGCATTATCCCTGTACTGTGACATCACTGTGTGTATTATCCCTGTACGGTGACATCACTGTGTGTATTATTCCTGTACGGTGACTTCACTGTGTGCATTACTTCTGTACTGTGACATCACTGTGTGCACACACTGTGTTCTGAGTCTTCCTGTTTGTAATAGAATTATGTACTATTTAGTCTATGACATTAAATTTCGTCCTGGTTTCTACAAGAATAAAGGTGCCCAGGAGTTGCTCCCAGAATTTAGACTCTGTTCATACAGCCTGTATTCTGTCGTTGCTGTCCTTTGGCTGTTGACAGGCTGCGATGAACACAGGTTTTTGGTGTGTATTGCAGCATCCACTACCATGGGTCTGTTTTCTGTCCATATGCAGTCCATTGTATACAGGGAGAACACACAAGAAAATGGCAGTCTGAATGGGGCCGTACACAACTTTTTAGGTTGCATGAGCACAGTCTGATAATTAGTTTTGCCTATAATTTCACTACCGGAAAACTGAACGCATTGACTAAACAGCAACTTTCTCCTTTCTTCCTGTAGCACACATGTCTATGGGGGTCAGTAAAAAGCGCATAGATGTAACACAATCTCCACAGAATTTAGATCTATTAAGATAATGAACAATAGTTACAACTTTACCCAAAAGTCTTATTTCTTATGAGAGTAAATGGGAACCTTTTGTCTGTGTAGTATTTTGGGACATATGCAGTTAACCCTGTACTATGGTCTCCTCTGTTCTCATACCATAGAGACATTAGAACATGGTGTCAAAATTAATAAAACAGCAGACCTGTTGGCGTTCCTGTCTCATTTAGTAAATCCTCGCAATACAATACTGGCGCCAATCTTCTGTAATTCTTTCTAGATATTCAGAAATTGACAACTGGGTTTTGGCAGTGTGTCTGTATAAGGTTTGGCAAAGTTCAGTCAGTGCGCAATTGTGTAGGGACCAGCCACTCTTATCATATACTGTAAGTGTACATTATATATTCTAAACATGTACACCACAGGGCAAACCAATATGGTATTACCAATAAGGTATTCTACCACCGACACATCTTCAAGATCTAGTCTTGGGTATTGACTTCAGAATCTCGGTGTGACATGAATTAGGACTCCAGGTATTCAGGTTATTGGAGTCTTGGATACATGTTTTATAGTAAGAAAACATATAGGCACTAGTTGTGTAGATGTTCACAATATATTTGCATCATGGGATGAAGCTTTTGTACACACTTGTGGCACACCTTTGGCACTCAGAAACCTATGGGTACCTTACAGTATATGGCCAATTACTCTACATGAGTGTCTATTTCTACAATATATTTTCATAACTGTATCGTTTCCCATTAAAAGGCATCCGTCACAAACAGAAGTTCTTTCCTTTCCACAGGATAGGGGAGAAGCATTCGACCCCCGAGATCTAACTGTTGGGAACCCCAGTGATTACAAGAGTGCGGGTCTTCTCTGTTCACTTCTATAGTACCGATGGAGTGATATGGGGTACTATCAGATCCCCAGGATCGCAAACTTATGACCCATGGCAAAATCCTTGTAAAAATATTGCAGTTGGGGGATATGTAGTATTACTTTTAATTACATTACAATATTGCATATTATTACATATAATTACATTATCAAATGAATGGTCAACCATGTAAAAAAAAAATAGATGTCTGGCAAGGGTGATGGAGGATCAGACATAAGGAAAGAGAGTGTCTTCTTGAGAACACCCCCTTTAAGTGTAACATTTTCTGTACACAATTACATAGCGTATTACTGAAGGTGTATGGTACGCTTTAAAGAATTAGTACATTAAAAAAAAATACAAATATATATATATATATATATATATATATATATATATATGTGTGTGTGTTGTGTAAAACTTGTTTTGTGTACACATACTGTGTGTGTATATATATATACAGTCCTATGAAAAAGTTTGGGCACCCCTATTAATCTTAATCATTTTTAGTTCTAAATATTTTGGTGTTTGCAGCAGCCATTTCAGTTTGATATATCTAATAACTGATGGACACAGTAATATTTCAGGATTGAAATGAGGTTTATTGTACTAACAGAAAATGCGCAATATGCATTAAACCAAAATTTGACCGGTGCAAAAATATGGGCACCTCAACAGAAAAGTGACAGTAATATTTAGTAGATCCTCCTTTTGCAAAGATAACAGCCTCTAGTCGCTTCCTGTAGCGTTTAATCAGTTCCTGGATCTTGGATGAAGGTATTTTGGACCATTTCTTTCTACAAAACAATTCAAGTTCAGTTAAGTTTGATGGTCGCCGAACATGGACAGCCCGCTCTCAAATGATCTGAAAACAAAGATTGTTCAACATAGTTGTTCAGGGGAAGGATACAAAACGTTGTCTCAGAGATTTAACCTGTCAGTTTCCACTGTGAGGAACAAAGTAAGGAAATGGAAGACCACAGGGACAGTTCTTGTTAAGCCCAGAAGTGGGCAGGCCAAGAAAAATATCAGAAAGGCAGAGAAGAAGAATGGTGAGAACAGTCAAGGACAATCCACAGACCACCTCCAAAGAGCTGCAGCATCATCTTGCTGCAGATGGTGTCACTGTGCATCGGTCAACTATACAGCACACTTTGCACAAATAGAAGCTGTATGGGAGAGTGATGAGAAAGAAGCCGTTTCTGCACGTACGCCACAAATAGAGTTGCCTGAGGTATGAAAAAGCACATTTGGACAAGGCAGCTTCATTTTGGAAACAAAAATTGAGTTGTTTGGTTATAAAAAAAGGCGTTATGCATGGCGTCCAAAAAGAAACAGCATTCCAAGAAAAACACTTGCTACCCACTGTAAAATTTGGTGGAGGTTCCATCATGCTTTGGGGCTGTGTGGCCAATGCCGGCATCGGGAATCTTGTTAAAGTTGAGAGTCGCATGGATTCCACTCAGTATCAGCAGATTCTTGAGAATAATGTTCAAGAATCAGTGACGAAGTTGAAGTTACGCCGGGGATGGATATTTCAGCAAGACAATGATCCAAAACACCGCTCCAAATCCTCAGGCATTCATGCAGAGGAACAATTACAATGTTCTGGAATGGCCATCCCAGTCCCCAGACCTGAATATCATTGAACATCTGTGGGATGATTTGAAGCGGGCTGTCCATGCTCGGCGACCATCTAACTTAACTGAACTTGAATTGTTTGTCCAAAATACCTTTATCCAGGATCCAGGAACTGATTAAAAGCTACAGGAAGCGACTAGAGGCTGTTATCTTTGCAAAAGGAGGATCTACTAAATATTAATGTCACTTTTCTGTTGAGGTGCCCATACTTTTGCACCGGTCAAATTTTGGTTTAATGCATATTGCACATTTTCTGTTAGTACAATAAACCTCATTTCTATCCTGAAATATTACTGTATCCATCAGTTATTAGATATATCAAACTGAAATGGCTGTTGCAAATACCAAAATATTTAGAACTAAAAATGATTAAGATTAATATGGGTGCCCAAACTTTTTCATAGGACTGTATATATATATATATATATATATATTCTAAATTACACATAACAGGTTATACACAAAACTACATGATAGGCCACTACCAAGTGAACAATACAATTAGATAGACAGTAGTTTCTTTCCAATGTTTCCTCCCTAAATTGTTATTTAATGTTTAAAGATCCCTATTTGTCTCGGCAGTTTAGTAATAGCAGTTACTAATGGCTCTCTTTGTTTCTGAAGAATAAAACTGTGATCTCTCTCAATCCACCCATAATACTTTAACTCTGCCGATAAATGCATCTATTGAAAGTCTACAATGGAGGTGGTGTCCATGGTCCACGCTAGCAAGTGACTCATCTTCTGTGTCAGTGAGTCATGTTTATAATGAAAGGTAGAAAGGTACACCTTGTTTTTTGTCAAATCTGTGCGCTTTATAATCACTACTTTGGGTGGATATATCATTAGAAATCTGTCCAGAGCATATCAAGCTGGAAAGTTTCTAGGTCAGCTATTTGATCTATAATTATGGGAAGGTGAAACTTCCTTCATCATAATCTACTTTACTAAATTTTCCATCTAGTGTACAGTCTAGAGTTATTTCATATAACACCCACCACTTTTTGCATACAGTCTAGAGATATTTTATATAGTACCCCCTATTTTCTGTATACAGTCTAGAGATATTTAATGAAGCACCTACTAGTTTTTGTATATAGTCTAGAGATATTTCATATAATAGCCACCACTTTTTGTACAAGATTTATTTTCTGCAGCAGGAATATGGACCTCCAGTGTATTGTTTCTTATTCACATACTCATATAATCATAATTCCGCACAAGTTGTCTTGTTTTTTCTTTGCATAGTGATGCAAGGGAACCCCATTTTTGTAATTGGTGTGGATTCAAGTGGTCAGACACCCCACTAATCATAACAATGGGTCCCTTTTATCGATATCTGAATGAGGCAGTAGCTACATGTGTGTTCTGCCTAACCATTTATCTCTATAGGATTCCCAAAAATAGCCAAGTGCTGTTCTCTTTTTAGATTTTTGCATAGTTTTAGAATTAGAGATAAGCGAGAAGTATTCGATCGAATATCTCCCCGCCATAGGTATGCGTGTAAGCGGCCGAACACCAAGGAGTTAAACGCAGCGAATATTCAATGTGCTTAACCCCTTGGTGTTTGGCCGCTTACACGCATACCTATGGCGGGGAGGTATTCAGTCGAATACTACTCGCTCCTCTCTATTTAGAATGAAAACAGCATCCTCTAGTGATGCTCTGAAACAAGAAAGCAATGAACTGACCTACATGCCTAGGGTCACACACAGACTTTTGCTGTACAACTTCTTTAGAGGTAACTGTTGTACCAGAAGTGTTTATGTATGTTCTCGTGTGAAACTCATTTTTCTTCTTCACATTTTATTACAGTCACATAAAAGTAATTTTAGTAATTGTTGCACAACAGCTGTAGTCCCTGCCACAGCCATCACCTAGCTGTATGAACAAAAACCAAAAAATCCAGGATTATTGTAATGATGATGACTCTGAGACATAATAGTCACAAAGACTGTCATTATGCACTTAAGCACCCTATTGAGACTAACAATGTAAATTCCCTCTGGGTGAGGACACATGTTCAGGAGTGGATTGAAAAAAAGAGATGTACCTACTTGCCATACTCTGCGGCTTTCAGCCACCTATGGTTTCAGCTATAGTAATGCATTACAGCTTGTTCTCCTGTTATTGGCCATGTTGTTTTGCATGTTCACCTGCAAACCATGTTGTGGGGAACTGGTTAACAAGCTAAAATCAGTTAGTTTAATTGGAAACCGGCGGTCTGGCCTAGTGTGTTGCCGAGTCTGCACATTATGCTAATGCCTATAAAGTTTCTTACGTTTTATATTTTGGACCTGGCTTCAAACACTGCATCAACAAAACCCAAATGTCCTTCCTCTTAGACACACAGATGCAATCCCACTTGTTTAGGAACAATTAACCCACACAGTCCAGTCATATTAATGTGACCACCGCCACATTTTGAAATCAATATTAAATAACCAATCGTAGAAGGCACATGTCATCAGCCATCTGGGTGCACTCATCATTGTGGAAGGCACGATGGATCAATACAAGTATGCATCTATCCTTGCGGACCATGTTCACCCCTACATGCGAATTGTTTTTCCTCAGGATGATGGCATCTACCAGCAGGACAATGCGACATGTCATAAAGCTCGCAGTGTACGCATGTGGTTCGAGGAGCACCAGGATGAGTTTACTGTACTCCCTTGGCTAGCAAATTTCCCAGACTTAAAGGGGTATTCCCACCTCACATACTCATCAGTCTTTACTGCTGTAAAATCTTCTTCCTGGTTTCTTGCATCATTTGGTGGGCGGGGTTTCACATGCAACCTGCCGTTTAGATCCGCCCCCAAATTCATGTGTAGCTCCGCCCACCCATATTGGACTATGAAGTACAGGCAGCAGCAACTCCATTCTGTGTTACATACACACACTGCCTGTCTCTGCCATAATGAACACAATTGAATTAGCTAGCCTGATAACTGGGAGAACAGATGAAAGCAGCTCCTCTCCCCTATCTGCTAACAGGAAGCTAGGTCATATGGTGTAGACACAGGATTAGCTAGATACACAGGCTCACTCCCTGCACTTAGCCCCTCCTCCCTCCACCCTGAGAGCAGCAGATACATCACTTGACTCATGAGCAGATAAGTCAGGGCTGTGGCCACAAGGAATTCAATTAAGTAAGATAGTGGACAAACAAAGCAGTTTTGCTGAAGCAATGTATTTAGGAAAAGTCTTACATCCACATTAACAAGCAGTATAGATAGGATCCTTGTGATGGGACAACCCCTTTAAACCCAATGGAGAATCTGTGGGACCACCTTGATCGGGTTGATCATGCCATGGTTGCTCAACCGCGTAACCTAGCCCAGCTGGCCACGGCACTGGAGTCGGCATGGCTCAACATCCTAGTGAACATCATCACAACATCCCCTCTCTTCCTGCACGTCTCACAGCGGTCCGCTCTGCCAGAGGTGATTTATTCTGGATTTTGACAGGTGGTCACTAGAGATGAGCGAACAGTGTTCTATCGAACACATGTTCGATCGGATATCAGGCTGTTCGAGATGTTCGATTCCATACGGATACCACGTGGCAAACTCCAAAAAAATTTGATTCCCCTCCCACCTTCCCTGGCGCTTTTTTTTGCACCAATAACAGCGCAGGGGAGGTGGGACAGGAACTACGACAACGGGGGCATTGAAAATCGGAAAAAGTCATTGGCTGCCGAAATCAGGTGACCCCCATTTTAGATGAATAGTGGATTTCAAATCCGGGTCATAGGAGACTGTGAACTTTGTGACTATGAGACAGGGATAGATGTACAGGCAGGGATAGCTAGGGATAACCTTTATTTATGTGGGAATGTTATTAAAAATAACTTTTTGGGGCTCTATCGGGTGTGTAATTGTGTTTTTTGTGAGATAAACTTTTTTCCCATAGGAATGCATTGAGCAGCGTTGATTGGCCGAATGAGATACAAAAGACGTGCAGAGACTCAGCAGTGTTGAGCCAGTTCTGCTCAACTACACCGTGTGCCAGTCGGCTCTGCTGTGCGAGCTCGGCACACACTCAGCTCTGCATCACCGCTGGCATTGGCCAGCGTTGATTGGCCAGTATACAGAATCAGGATACAGAATCAGCAGAGCTGAGTGTGTGCCGAGCTCGCACAGCAGAGCTGACCGGCACACGGTGTAGTTGAGCAGAACTGGCTCGACACTTCTGAGACTCTGCACAGCAGAGGTGAGTGTGTGCACTCGCTCAGCACGGCTGCATCACCGCATACCCATAGGAATGCATTGGCCAGCGTTGATTGGCCAGTCTTCAGAATTCGGCCAATCAGCGCTGGCTCTGCCAGAGTAGGCGGAGTCTAAGATAGCTCCACACCAGTCTCCATTCAGGTCCAACCTTAGACTCCGCCTCCTCCGGCAGAGTCAGCGCTGATTGGCTGGAGACTGGCCAATCAACGCTGGCCAATGCATTCCTATGGGTATGCGGTGATGCAGCAGAGCTGAGCGAGTGCACACACTCACCTCTGCTGTGCAGAGACTCAGCAGTGTCGAGCCAGTTCTGCTCAACTACACCGTGTGCCGGTCGGCTCTGCTGTGAGAGCTCGGCACACACTCAGCTCTGCATCACCGCTGGCATTGGCCAGCGTTGATTGGCCAGTATACAGAATCAGGATACAGAATCAGCAGAGCTGATTGTGTGCCGAGCTCGCACAGCAGAGCCGACCGGCACACGGTGTAGTTGAGCAGAACTGGCTCGACACTTCTGAGTCTCTGTACAGCAGAGGTGAGTGTGTGCACCCGCTCAGCACGGCTGCATCACCGCATACCCATAGGAATGCATTGGCCAGCGTTGATTGGCCAGTCTTCAGAATTCGGCCAATCAGCGCTGGCTCTGCAGGAGGAGGCGGAGTCTAAGGTCGGACCTGAATGGAGACTGGTGTGGAGCGATCTTAGACTCCGCCTCCTCCGGCAGAGCCAGCGCTGATTGGCCGAATTCTGAAGACTGGCCAATCAACGCTGGCCAATTCATTCCTATGGGAAAAAGTTAGCTTGCGAAAATCGCAAGCTGACAGGGATTTCCATGTAATAAAGTGATTTATATGCCCCCAGACATGCTTCCCCTGCTGTCCCAGTGTCATTCCAGGGTGTTGGTATCATTTCCTGGGGTGTCATAGTGGACTTGGTGACCCTCCTGAGACGGATTTGGGTTTCCCCCTTAACGAGTATATGTTCCCCATAGACTATAATGGGGTTCAAAACCCGTTCGAACAGTCGAACAGTGAGCGGCTGTTCGAATCGGATTTCGAACTTCGAACATTTGGGTGTTCACTCATCTCTAGTGGTCACATTAATGTGACTGGACTGTATATGTTAAGTAACATGTCTTAGACATGTGAAGGAATTGCATGCAGACATAGGGAGAACATGAAACATGTAGATGTTGCCCTTGGTCAAACTTAAACCTAGCGGTGCAAGGTAACAGTGGTGCCAACTGGGCCACTGTGATACGTACACTAATCTAGAAAATACATATAAATAAGTGATTAATGAATGAACAGACTAATTAAGGTATCAAATTTCATATGAAGGTATCCAAGGAAGAGAGGCTAACTAGTGATATTGACATATTGATCATCTTGCATCTGTTTCAGGCTATAGCAGGTCATACACATAAGATAATTGTTGGCCGAACCCAATGGTTTTGGTAGGACCAGCTAATCATCTTATATGTATGGAAACCTCCCTATTTTCTATGGCAGATGTCAGGTGCGTTAAGGATTTCTGTATTATCTCCGTATATGAGTTGGAGTTTTTCACAGTGTTGCACAATATGAATTGTAGGTCAGGCTACATAAAAAAATGAACAGCGGTGACCGGATCACGTTTTAGGTATAAGTATTAGATGCTTAATATGTCTTGAAAAGAAACTTCAGTCTGCCGATTACTAAACAGTATGGGAGTGGTCCTGAGCTATCACCTTGTCCTGTTTATATGGGATTGGATTCATGTTCATACAAGCAGAAAGTAGGTTTCGGGAGACCTGCCAGCCAATACTGACATACAATGATATTAGTGTTTGCGAGTGAATCACTGTCTGGCTGCCATATTGCTTATTGCATCATTTTCCTGTAAATCAATATTTATGATTTGTTTCAGTTCTTGGATAGAATGACATCATCCAGTGAAAGGGCCACAAAACCTATAATATATGAGAGAGCCCGTAAAACCTTTTTATTGTACAGCATATAATTATACCACAGATAAGGAAGATACACTAATATGGTTAGAAATATATCAGGAAGTTGTAAGAACTTGAAATATGTGAGATAAAGTAGTGATCCTACAAGAAGATAACATTTTCTGCATTCCCTGATAGCAATCCTATTGAAAATTATACAGTCAAACCACTCCCTAACCTAAAATGGGAGATTGCCAAACACTGGAGATTGTATTTAAAGGGAATGTGTCATCAGAAAATGACCTATTTGTTTGAATGAACTTTTTATATTAAACATCAGTAAAAAGTCTTACAAAATAATTTACTTATAAAAAGATCCTACATTTCTGCAATGGTCACACTGTCCACTAAATCTAACAATACACTTATACGTCCTCTTATGTACACTGCGCACTATTCTGATCATAGGATTTTACAGGTAGTATTACAATGAATAATACACAGTCCAGTCACATTAATGTGACCACCTGTCAAAATCCAGAATAACCACCTTTGGCAGAGCGGACCGCTGCGAGATGTGCAGGAAGAGAGGGGATGTTGTGATGATGTTCACTGGGATGTTGAGCCATTCCAACTCCAGTGCCATGGTCAGCTGTGCTAAGTTACGCAGTTGAGAATCCATGGCGCGTACAACCTGATCGAGTTGGTCCCACAGATTCTCAATTGGGTTCAAGTCTGGGGAATTTGCTGGATAAGGGAGTATGGTGAACTCATCCTGGTGCTCCCCGAACCATGCACGTACACTGCGAGCTTTATGACACGTCGCATTGTCCTGCTGGTAGATGGCATCCAGTGGGGGGGGGACAAAAAATATCAAAAAACAGTTTCCTAATTCCTGTAGCAGATTTTTTCAGTTTGTGAAAAACTCAGTGTGGACATTCCCTGAGGGTCAGTGCACACAGAGTTTTTTGGCGCTGATTTTAACGCTGAATCCAACTCCACCATCTTTGGAGGCTGATTTTGAGGCAGATTCAGTGTCAAAATCGGTGCCAAAAAACTCTGTGTGCACTGACCCTAAGAGACATGGAGGAATTTGGTGCTGAATTTGGCACAGAATCCGCGTCAGAATCAGCCTTGGAAAAAAAAGCCTCCCCATAGGGATCTATGGGTTCTGCTAGCTTTTTTTCCACTTGCGGAATATTTCTGCTAGCAGAAAAAAAATCTTCCTTTAGGCGGATTCCACCTGCAAAAACCAACGCAGTCAATGGGATGCGTAAAATCCGCATCGCAGAATTGGGCCAAAAAGTGTTGTGCCAAAAAACGCCAGGCATTTTTTTTAAGCACGGAAAAATACCATGCCAAATTTAGCACCAAATTCCTCCATGTGAATAGACCCTAAAGGGAGCCTTCACACGATGTAACGCTGCGCTCATTCTGATCGTAAAAAGACGTTCAGAATGAGCGCGTAAAAAGCAGCTCCCATTGACTTGAATGGGAGCCGGCATACGTGCGCTCCCCATTAAAATCAATGGGAGGCTTTTTTCTCTATGCTTTCAATGTATTTCGTGCATATGCCGGCTCCCATTCAAGTTAATGGGAGCTGCTTTTTATGCGCTCATTCTGAACGTCTTTTTACGATCAGAATGAGCGCAGCGTTACATCATGTGAAGGCTCCCTTAGACTTTTAACAGGGGCATATTTACAACATGAAACCCCTGCACTATGACAGCATACTGGTGGTCTAGTACACAGCAATACTTGTGGCAGGTTCCCTTTAAACTGTACTATTTTCTAATCTGATAACCTATCATTAAAATAGCGGGTCTACAAAGCTCCAGTGATTCTGTATGCAGTCATGAATATGGAGCTAGGAACAATTAGCTTCCCCATAAGTCATACACAGAAGATATAAATACACCTGTCATAAAGTGCCATTCATTTCAGAGACTGCAATAGATTTGGCTGGGAATCCAATTATCCTGCAGAGGTCCTGTACGCTAGTAAATGTGTCACTTAAGAGTTTAGCACTGGCTGGAGGCCCTTGTGCTCCATAAATTAGTAGTATTCTACAATGTGCCCAAATGCCTCTAGCAGCGGTGTCAGAAGGTATAACAGGTATTGGAGCTACTACCGTGTAACTCTTTCCTCATCTGTAGTCACAGCACACAGCAATAAAACTTTCTACGTGCCCCTTGGCGGCAATCTTTTTACATAATTTAGAGGTTGCTAATTACTAATTCTGGATAGAAACAATTGAATGCATTTTGCAATAAAGTCGTTGGGAAAAATTCAAAATTAAAACCAATTATATTGGAGCCTTATTAATAATTGAGACGACTTTGCTTTTTCTGCCATCGAAAGACTTCAGTTACTCCAAGAGCCTGGTTTCTGTTCAGTTTTAGCCCCACTTCTGGAAAAAAAATGAAAATGTTAGGTGTAAAAATTTCTATGTAACATATAGACATTGTAAGGTGACGGTCACAAACTGCAGATTAATAATACAGCATAACCTGGAAAATCCACAAGGGGATGCACATGTATTAACATAGGGACTTAGATGATTTTTACACTGTTTTGAACCGTATGAGCACAATACAATACATAAGGAATGTGCTATAGGAGTGGAGATGCAGAATACTATACTTTCTGCTGCATGCAACAAATATGCAGGAAATTTTGTCAAAGTAATCCATAAGCCATTGACCTAGGCTTTACATTCAGTGATGTATTGTCATACATCAAATACATCAGCTGTAAATACCTGTGCTCTGCATTATACTGTATTCATGATGGATCCAGCTCTATGAGAAACTTCGATCTTGTCTAGTTCTAGGGCCATGCCTTGATCAGCAGCCATAGAATCTGACTATTGTCTTGGCATTGATCCTGATCCTAACCTTGGCTTAGTTTCCGACTTTATTTCTTCATTCATGACAATGTTTTCTTCTGACTTGTAGCTCAGACAAAAGAAAACAGAAACAGCACCGAGCAGTATATAGTGTAGTAACGTCAGATGCAGATGGTGCAAAAACAAATAGGTAAGACTGTCACCTTGGTAGGTTGCGAGCTAGTCACAACCACCTCAAGCATGTTGGAACCGATTAATAGAGGGTTCCTCCTTGGTTAGACAGCTGCAGGATCTGAAATCACCCTAAGTTGTCTGGAGCTATGCCAGAAAGGACCAGGAATAGACCCCTCAAAGGGTCAGAAGGAAGGATCCGCGCTTCATCCGGGATGGATAAGTTCACAGGATGCTTTATTGGTCCACCACATACTACGCATTTCAGATTATAAACCCCTTTCTCAAGTGTACATGGAATAAAATAGCACATGCAATTGTCTAGTTCCAGGGTTGTGTCTTGATGAGCAGCCATAGAACTTGACTGTTGTCTTGGCATTGATCCTGATCCTAACCTTGGCTTAGTTTCTGACTTTACTTCTACCTTTTTGTTAAAACCTTTTAGTTAAAACCCAATGTTTTCTTCTGACTTGTAGCTCAAACGAAAGAAAACAGAAACAGCACCAAGAACTATATACTGTAGTAATGTCAGATGCAGATGGTGCAAAAACAAATAGGTTTCTTCCATGTACACTTTAGAAAAGAGTTTATACCCTGAAACGCGTAGTGTGTGATTGACCAATAAAGCATCCTTTGAAATTAACCATCCCGGATGAAGCGCAAATCCTTCCTTCTGACCCTTTGAGAGAGCTATACCTGGTCCTTTTGGCATTCTTCTGACTTGTTACATCCTTAGCGCTTTCTTGGGGACCACAACCTAAGGATTTTCCTTATGCAAAATCTACATCCTTGCAGTTATCTAAGCTTTTGGACAACTTTTGATTTTCTGGCAGTATTTGTGTCATTAAGAAATTTTGTACCTTAATTTACCTTTCTTAACAAATGTTTCAGTGTTTCATTTGCTTCTCTGTTTAGCGCTGCCCCTGCGTCTCATATTCTTATTGTGTATGGAGTAGGGGGCTGTGAGAAGTGAAAAGAATATGGGGGTGGGGTATGCCTGGCTATATCTCAGGCATTATAAAACCTAGAAACTTACTCTGGTGTCATATGAAATAGGAGATGTTTATATTTCATATGACTCTAAGGATGCAGCTGAAGCTATACATATCCCATGTGTTAATAAAGAATATTACAAAATGTATCAATGACAAAAATACTGCCAGAATATCAAAACTTGCCCAAAAGTTTAGTTACTCTTTCAGAATGAAAACCAGGGGATCACATAGACTATACAACCCACCGCAATTTAGCCAACAGGAAACAAATTGTGTCTCTAAGGGTGCGTTCACACTTGCCCCTCGTGTCCGGTGTGTGTGCTCTTCGCTGGGTTTCCGTCCTCAGCCCCGGCGAAAACTGGAGAGGGGACGGAAACCTGGCAGTCAGATTTAAACCCATTCACTTGAATGGGTTTGTAAAGGTGACCGCAACTGTCCTCCTGTGGCCTCTCCATGGGGAAATAGTTTTATTTGGCCGGATACAATGTTAGACATGCAAGACTTTGTGTCCGACTGAAAAACAAAAGGTTTCCCTGTGGAGAGGTCGCAGGTAGACACCGGTGGTCACCTTTACAAACCCCCATTCAAGTGAATGGCTTTTAAAGCTGACCACCAGGTTTACATCCCCTCTGCAGTTTCGCTGGAGCTGAGGACGGAAACCCGATGGAATGCACACACCGGACACTGAACACAAATGTGAACGTTCCCTAAGAATCCATTTTCCATGACGTGACAATAACATCCTCAATTAAAAAAAAAGCCATATTACGCTGAAAAACAGTATCCTAGGGTTTTACATCTCAAACTCTTAGGTGAGTGAGCGTACTTTGGTGGGTGAGACCCCAGAAGAAAGCTTGAGAAGCTCTGCTACACAGTGATGATTCTACTTAATGGTTCCCCATAACTAGAAAAGTATCATCCATATACTGCATGGCAAATATCCTGTCTCATGATCACATACTGAGAAATGCTAAAGGGGGGCACTAAATTTAGCACTTTTTAGTCATGTGATTATGGTAAATATTAGAAAGTAATCCCACAAATGAATTATTTAGGAAAGTTCTCAGTTTAATGTCTGGGAATATATATATTTTATATACCCTGATTCATTTTACCATAGACAGTCACTGAAGCTGTATAGAATACCTTGAGTGCTCAAGCTATTTCCTTAGTTCTGCTGACCCAGCTCTTTGGTGACACTTGTGTATATCACATCGCTGGTCTTATCTGGCAATTATCAGCTGATCCTTGACAATAGATTTAATGAAAACCCAAGAAAAGCTTCTCGAGGTGAACTCTCCATTCACTGAACTGAAGCCTTACAATGTCACATTCAATAAGTATATGCACACTTTTATCTCTAGAATCACATGCCAGCGGCTTTTTTGACCAGGTTTTGAAGCAATATATCTGACACAGTACCTTACTTAAAGAAGACCTTTCACCACTTCTTCCAGCACCCGTTATTTGTATCCTTCAGTAGGTGGCACTCCAGTGATTCTAGAGCAGTTGGAATTTTTCCTCTAGTCCCCACCATTCCAGAGCAATCAGTCCTATAGGCAATGCCAGGCAGGAACAGACAGATAGGAACTGCCCATCTGACAGCAGACTACATAACTATGCTCACAGTAACAGAAATGATTGCTCAGTAAAGGTGGGGGATAGAGAAAAAATTCCAACTGTGCTAGAATCAGTGGAGAACCACCTATTAAAGAATTGGAATTGATAGAAGTGGTGAAAGGTCCCCTTTAAAACCTACATAACTATGTTACCATACAGATATGCTGTGTTGGCCTCTGTTATATGATATGCATATAGTACGTGCACTGGGAGTGTATAGAGGCTTATCTGCTGGAGAATAAATAATATAACCAGGGAATATGTCCAGATACTTCTCTAATTCATATCAGTCAGTAATTGGCAGACATCCAATGACTGCAAAGCATGTAGTGTGTGCTTGAATAGTATATGAACAGTGAGGAACTAAAGAGTAACCTCCATTCTCCTTTAAAGCCAAAAATGTCATTGTTTTCCCTAAGATTTATAAAGGAAGAATATTATTTTAATCTGTGCTATAAATCTGTCCATCCTGGCATTACTAAGGGGGCGTTGCATCCGGGGTCCACCTTGTGCCTCTCCGTCGGGTTTCCATCCTCAGCCCCAAGAAGCTGAACTGGGGACAGCTTCTCAGCAGTCATCTCACACTTGTGCCCGGTGTCCACACTGTGCTTCTCTGCCGGGTTTCCACCCTCAGCCCCAAGAAACTGGATCGGGGACAGCTTCCTGGTGGTTAGTTTTAAAACCCATTCATTTGAATGGGTTTTTAAAGGTGACCGCCGGTGTCCGCCTGCGGGGATACAGTTTTTTTTTTTTTCTTTGGCTGGACACAAAGTCCTGCGTACGCTGGGTTCACACCAGCGTCTGGACTCCGTTATCAGGTTTCCCCTCATACCGAGTCCGGCCATGAGCTCCAGTGAGCGTTTTGAGCTCTCTGCAGCGAAACCGTTTTTTTTAAAAAACTGGACACAGAGTCCTGCATGTCCAACTTTGTGTCCAGTTTAAAAAAAAAACGGTTTCGCCGCGGAGAGCATAAAACGCTCACCGGCACTCACAGCCGGACATTTTCAAACCCATTCATTTTGCAGGTTTCCGTCTCCTGCCCTGTTTTATGCAGGAAACGGAAACCTGCAGAACGGAGTGCCGGGCGCAGATGTGAACAAGCCCATATCCGACTTTGTGTCCGGCCGTAAAAAACAGAGGCCGTAGGCAGACACCGGCGGTCACCTTTAACAACCATTCAAATGAATGGGTTTTAAAACTGACTGCCAGGAAGCCGTCCCCGGTCCAGTTTCTTGGGGCTGAGGATGGAAACCCGGAGGAGAGGCACACGGTGGACACCGGGCACAAGTGTGAGCGCCCCCTTAAGTTTTCCGGGCTCTTTGCATACCCATGTGCACTCTAAGTACTCAGGTTTCACCTGATCAATGTGGACCAACCACCTAATCTTAGACATTTTCTCCACAATAAGGAGAAAATGGTAGGATAATGGACTTCCAGTCTTAAGCCATAACGCTTAATGTTGTTTGACTAAAAATCCTTGGTGTGTTGTAAAGCAGAGAGCTTGCATGGAAATATAGCAGGACTTGCCACCTTTACATCTTCTTGATACATTACATTTGTCTCCTAAACAGAGAATATCCTGCAGCTCATATACAGTCCTATGAAAAAGTTTGGGCACCCCTATTAATCTTAATAATTTTTAGTTCTAAATATTTTGGTGTTTATAACAGCCATTTCAGTTTGATATATCTAATAACTGATGGACACAGTAATATTTCAGGATTGAAATGAGGTTTATTGTACTAACAGAAAATGTGCAATATGCATTAAACCAAAATTTGACCGGTGCAAAAGTATGGGCACCTCAACAGAAAAGTGACATTAATATTTAGTAGATCCTCCTTTTGCAAAGATAACAGCCTCTAGTCGCTTCCTGTAGCTTTTAATCAGTTCCTGGATCCTGGATGAAGGTATTTTGGACAAACAATTCAAGTTCAGTTAAGTTAGATGGTCGCCGAGCATGGACAGCCCGCTTCAAATCATCCCACAGATGTTCAATGATATTCAGGTCTGGGGACTGGGATGGCCATTCCAGAACATTGTAATTGTTCCTCTGCATGAATGCCTGAGGATTTGGAGCGGTGTTTTGGATCATTGTCTTGCTGAAATATCCATCCCCGGCGTAACTTCAACTTCGTCACTGATTCTTGAACATTATTCTCAAGAATCTGCTGATACTGAGTGGAATCCATGCGCCTCTCAACTTTAACAAGATTCCCGATGCCGGCATTGGCCACACAGCCCCAAAGCATGATGGAACCTCCACCAAATTTTACAGTGGGTAGCATGTGTTTTTCTTGGAATGCTGTTTCTTTTTGGACGCCATGCATAACGCCTTTTTTTTATAACCAAACAACTCAATTTTTGTTTCCAAAATGAAGCTGCCTTGTCCAAATGTGCTTTTTCATACCTCAGGCAACTCTATTTGTGGCGTACGTGCAGAAACGGCTTCTTTCTCATCACTCTCCCATACAGCTTCTATTTGTGCAAAGTGCGCTGTATAGTTGACCGATGCACAGTGACACCATCTGCAGCAAGATGATGCTGCAGCTCTTTGGAGGTGGTCTGTGGATTGTCCTTGACTGTTCTCACCATTCTTCTTCTCTGCCTTTCTGATATTTTTCTTGGCCTGCCACTTCTGGGCTTAACAAGAACTGTCCCTGTGGTCTTCCATTTCCTTACTATGTTCCTCACAGTGGAAACTGACAGGTTAAATCTCTGAGACAACTTTTTGTATCCTTCCCCTGAACAACTATGTTGAACAATCTTTGTTTTCAGATCATTTGAGAGTTGTTTTGAGTAGCCCATGATGCCACTCTTCAGAGGAGATTCAAATAGGAGATCAACTTGCAATTGGCCACCTTAAATACCTTTTCTTATGATTGGATACATCTGGCTATGAAGTTCAAAGCTCAATGAGGTTACAAAACCAATTTTGTGCTTCAGTAAGTCAGTAAAAAGTAGTTAGGGGAATTCAAATCAATAAAATGATAAGGGTGCCCATACTTTTGCACCGGTCAAATTTTGGTTTAATGCATATTGCACATTTTCTGTTAGTACAATAAACCTCATTTCAATCCTGAAATATTACTGTGTCCATCAGTTATTAGATATATCAAACTGAAATGGCTGCTGCAAACACCAAAATATTTAGAACTAAAAATGATTAAGATTAATGGGGGTGCCCAAACTTTTTCATAGGACTGTAAAAGGTATGGTGAGGTCATGGTATGCCATACTTGCAGACGGCTTGCTATTCAACCTGTTTTTCAGCTTTGTTTGGGAGACATCACTGCAGACAAGTAAAGTTATAAGTAGATGAGAAGAATCATGTAGGAGTTTCCACTTCATGATGACTACTAGCACATGCTGCCTGGGAGTATACCTCGAAAATATTAGATACAGTCTTCTAGTTGGAAATATCAGTGACCTATGAACTAGCAAAGGAAATGGTATATCAGTCAGGACATTATTTCACATATAAATGAGGCATGGTAACCTCTCTATGTGCTATAGTTACAGGCTTGTATTTGCAACCTTGAATCTTGAGTCTTTAACACCAAATGTTTGGCTAAGTTCGCCCTCATAATGTAGGAACAGCTCTGACCCATTGAGGCATGGACATCAAAAGACCTCTGAAGGTGCCCTGTGGTATCGATGGATTGGACATGTTTCTCCAGTACATCCTACAGATGCTCAGTCATGCTATATCATGCTGTAATGCGCTCTGTTTTCTGACATCTATCTATCATCGCCAGCAATAACTGTTTAAACAACTTGTGCTACAGTTGCTCTTTTGTGGGATCGGGCCAGATGCCTTGCTTTTGTATGCCATGGGCATCAGTGACCTTCTGGCTGACTTACTGGCTGCCCTTCTTTTAAAGGGATCCTATCATTGGATACCCTTTTTTTCTGGGAGGTGCAGGGCTTGACACAGTACCTTGAACATAAGATAGTGCCTAGGGGCCTACGTAACCCTGTACAACCATCTGATAGGGTCCGAAATCCACAGTTTATGGCCCTTTGGATTCAAGAGATTAATGAATCGTCTCTTCGTCTAATAGGCTTAATTTTAGAGGAAGAAAAAAAGAATTTAGATAAATATTCCTCTATGTTGAATGATATGATTCTTAAAGCCAAGGATTTTTCATCTGACCCCGAGTTCCCCAAAAAAGAGTTGCAAATCAATATTGAGAAGTTCACTCAATTCATTAAAGTACAAAAACACCATCAATTTCAACGAGACCTTAGTGACTTCCGTGAAAATCGAGCATACTCTGAAACTAATAATAGGACTATGACTCATGACCCATCGTCATCGGATTATGATACATCTGATACCGATGGAACATCTAGGAGTAAGGAGAGAACTAGGGCCAGAGGACGAGGGGGACTTGCATCAAATGGGGGAAATGGAGAAGAGACGCAAATCAGGGTGCTAACATTGGAACAGCACCTCAGAGTGGGAATAGTAGTGTTTTTTTTAGGACAAACCCCACCTATATCCCAATACCTGCTGAGAGGGAGACCGGAGCAGACACCAGCTCAAAATTAACATCGGATGACTCCCTAAGAATTATCAACCTGTCACAGCGTAGTTTATCACCAGTAGAAATTAAGGTTTTGTCCAGAGGTCTCTCTTTTGTGCCATCATCAAATTTTGACCATTTTGGATGGGTGAAAGATACTGTGTTATTCACTCGTAAATTAAGATGGTTGAAATATATGAGATCAATGGAGGGGTTACAAACACAGGCAGCTGGAGTGGAAATTGCTGACTTGGCAGGGATTAGAACACTTGAGAGCCTTGCACTGGAGAGTGAGGGATTTGAGGAACCATTACAACGTACAAACCTCAAACTCAAAAATAAAAAGAATCCTCCTCCTTGTGACACAAAACTAATTGACACATTTGAGAAGCTAATAATGAATGAGTTAGAGAAACTATCACAAGGCTTGGTTTTCAAACGTGACAATCTTAGTCATGCAGAGAGGCAGGCTCTGAAATCCCTAGAGGCGGATAAATCTGTAATTATCAAATCATCAGACAAAGGAGGGAACCTCGTTTTGCTTGATCGAGAACAGTATGTAGACATTTGTCTCAACATCTTGTCTGACACCACTGGTTATGCCGTTCTCCCCCATGACCCCACGGAAGAATACTGTATGTAACAAAGAGATTCTGGACAGGGCCAAAACACTGGGCTATAGCTCGCATGCAGAGTGGCTGTACATGCTCCTGACACACCCCCGGGTCCCCACCATTTACATCTTACCAAAAATACATAAAGGGTATTCCCCTCTCAAGGGCCGCCCCATTGTCTCGGGCATAGGCAGGATGACGCAGGGCGCCAGCGAATATGTGGACAATATCCTTCGTCCCTTTGTCCTTGCGCTCCCGTCCTATGTCCGGGACACAATGGATGTCCTCCGCCGCTTGGAGGGCATCCATATACCATCTGGGGCAATCCTTGCAACATTGGATGTTGAGGCGCTCTACAGCTCCATCCCCCATGATAGGGGGTGTGGGGCTGTGGAGCGCTTCCGGGGGACACGTCTCAAAGGTTATGGTGATTTTGTCCTCGAATTGTTAAATTTCATCTTGACCCACAATGCCTTTTTATTTGATGGGAAGGTATATCATCAGCGGCGGGGCACCGCGATGGGGTGCCCCGCCACACCAACCTACGCAAATATATATCTGGGCTTTTGGGAGGAGACAGTAGTGTTTAGTGAGGGACATGATATGTGGACGGAGCATGTGCAGCTATGGCTGCGATACATCGATGATATTGCGACTGTGTGCACTGGCAGCGTTGAGCAATTTCATGAGTTTGTGAACATACTAAACACTAATGACCTCAATTTACATCTTTTTTTTTTTTTTTTATGTAGATTGTGTGCCCAACATAGAGCTCACAATGTACATTTTTCCCTATCAGTATGTCTTTGGAATATGGGTTGGAAATCCATGCAAACCCGGGGAGAACATACAAACTCCTTGCAGATGGTTTTTATGTCCTTGGCAGGATTTGAACACCAGGACTCCAGCGCTGCAAGGCTGCAGTGCTAACCACTGAGCCACCGTGTGGCCCCCTCCTCAATTTACATCTTACCTCATATGTACACGAACGACAGATACCCTTCCTCGACATTATCATCACCTTGACCAAAAGTGGAACATTAGAGACAACTCTCTTCTGCAAACAGACTGCCACAAATTCAGTTTTAGCATGGGATAGTCATCATCCCCTACCGCTGAAACGCGGAATACCCAAGGGGCAGTTTTTGCGGGTTAGGAGGAACTGTTCCTCCATAGCAGAGTCTGAGAAGCAAAGTCAGGCACTGCTGGAAAGATTTGTCACAAGAGGGTACCCGAGGGACATACAGTCCTATGAAAAAGTTTGGGCACCCCTATTAATCTTAATCATTTTTAGTTCTAAATATTTTGGTATTTGCAACAGCCATTTCAGTTTGATATATCTAATAACTGATGGACACAGTAATATTTCAGGATTGAAATGAGGTTTATTGTACTAACAGAAAATGCGCAATATGCATTAAACCAAAATTTGACCGGTGCAAAAGTATGGGCACCTCAACAGAAAAGTGACATTAATATTTAGTACATCCTCCTTTTGCAAAGATAACAGCCTCTAGTCGCTTCCTGTAGCTTTTAATCAGTTCCTGGATCCTGGATAAAGGTATTTTGGACAAACAATTCAAGTTCAGTTAAGTTAGATGGTCGCCGAGCATGGACAGCCCGCTTCAAATCATCCCACAGATGTTCAATGATATTCAGGTCTGGGGACTGGGATGGCCATTCCAGAACATTGTAATTGTTCCTCTGCATGAATGCCTGAGGATTTGGAGCGGTGTTTTGGATCATTGTCTTGCTGAAATATCCATCCCCGGCGTAACTTCAACTTCGTCACTGATTCTTGAACATTATTCTCAAGAATCTGCTGATACTGAGTGGAATCAATGCGACCCTCAACTTTAACAAGATTCCCAGTGCCGGCATTGGCCACACAGCCCCAAAGCATGATGGAACCTCCACCAAATTTTACAGTGGGTAGCATGTGTTTTTCTTGGAATGCTGTTTCTTTTTGGACGCCATGCATAACGCCTTTTTTTTATAACCAAACAACTCAATTTTTGTTTCCAAAATGAAGCTGCCTTGTCCAAATGTGCTTTTTCATACCTCAGGCAACTCTATTTGTGGCGTACGTGCAGAAACGGCTTCTTTCTCATCACTCTCCCATACAGCTTCTATTTGTGCAAAGTGCGCTGTATAGTTGACCGATGCACAGTGACACCATCTGCAGCAAGATGATGCTGCAGCTCTTTGGAGGTGGTCTGTGGATTGTCCTTGACTGTTCTCACCATTCTTCTTCTCTGCCTTTCTGATATTTTTCTTGGCCTGCCACTTCTGGGCTTAACAAGAACTGTCCCTGTGGTCTTCCATTTCCTTACTATGTTCCTCACAGTGGAAACTGACAGGTTAAATCTCTGAGACAGCTTTTTGTATCCTTCCGCTGAACAACTATGTTGAACAATCTTTGTTTTCAGATCATTTGAGAGTTGTTTTGAGTAGCCCATGATGCCACTCTTCAGAGGAGATTCAAGTAGGAGAACAACTTGCAATTGACCACCTTAAATACCTTTTCTCATGATTGGATACACCTGGCTATGAAGTTCAAAGCTCACTGAGGTTACAAAACCAATTTTGTGCTTCAGTAAGTCAGTAAAAAGTAGTTAGGAGTATTCAAATCAATAAAATAAGTGGTTTAATGCATATTGCGCATTTTCTGTTAGTACAATAAACCTCATTTCAATCCTGAAATATTTCTGTGTCCATCAGTTATTAGATATATCAAACTGAAATGGCTGTTGCAAACACCAAAATATTTAGAACTAAAAATGATTAAGATTAATAGGGGTGCCCAAACTTTTTCATAGGACTGTACTAGAAAGATCACGGAATACCGCAAGAATGACACCTAGGGATTCCCTATTGGTACCAAGGGAGAGAGGGAGTGAATCTGCGTACATTCAGATGATTGGTACTTACAGCAAACATGCCACAGAGGTTTCAAAAATATTCGATAAGTACTGGGATATTCTGAAACAGGATACAGCGATCAGTGATATGATAACACCACGCCCATCTATCACGTATAGGAGGAGCAGGAATGTGGCAGATATCATCACACAGAGTCATCTTGCCCCAGTTACATCAGAGGGTACGTGGTTGGATAAAATCTCTACGACAGGAACCTACAAATGTGGTGGATGTAGGGCATGTGCGTATGTAAAGAAATGTACGGAGGTAGTTGCACACAGCACTGGAAAGATCTACAAAATCAATCAATTCATTAATTATAAAAGTAAAGGGGTGATTTACTCCACAACATGTGCGTGCTGTGTTAACTATATTGGTAAAACCAAGCGGGAATTTCGGAGGAGAGTATTGGACCATGTCGGTGACATTGTGCTCCAACGAGACACTCCAATAGCGAACCATGTGTGGCTCCATCATGCAGGTGACCCGTTCTCCATGAAATTCCAGGGGATTGAAAAGGTCCCAAGGTCCATCAGGAGGGGAGATTGGGACGGCTTGATCCTCAGAAAGGAGGTCCGATTGATTTTTAGATTCAAGTCCATTTGACCGATGGGCCTTAATGATTCAATCTCTTTTTTACCTTTTCTTTGAGGGCAGCTGATACAATCACCATGCAGTGTTGAGAGTCAAGATGTTCTATGAATGTGGTCTAGGATGCAGGGAGTACTGGTCCACGGTACCCAGGTTACTCCTAGAGTCAATAGGACCACGCGTGATATGAGTGTCCACTAAGTGAGGAATATCGAGGAACCTCCACTTTCTCCTTTTTGGCGGTCATTATGCTGGTGTGAATAATTCCCTAGGAGGTGGTGAAACGTTTGGCATTAGATGTATACTTTTTCACTCTATCACCATCTGGATATAGAAGCAAATGGGGATATAACAACATCCATATTTTATTTATTTCATGGGTAACAATAGTCGTGATTGAGGAATAGAACATCGACAATGTAAACTTATATTTTAATTGATCTATTGAGATTGACAGTCCAGGTTAACAAAATATCCGAATTGTAACTTAAGATACATAGGGAGAGGATACCATGATCAACTGTAAGACCCTCCATTAGAAAGACTGGGATGACAGTAGAATATTAGCCTGATAGGTATTATCGAGTGCATTTTGAATTATCCTCGCATGACAAATGAATGCCACGAGAACTAGATTGATATGGATGTGATAAACACCCAAGATGAATAGATAGTAGGTGCTGAAATACTGTTATTAAAGTTATATCCGACTGACATCAAAAGGGTTAACTTGGCCCCTATGTGAATCGGAGGTGCATATTGAACCTAAAATATGCCGTTAATATAAGTGCAGTATTCAGCTATGTGGATCGAGAATGAGCAGTGATACCTACCTATTTGTGAGAGTGAATATACAGTACATCTACTCAATGTAACAACTTATGATGAAAGAAACGATCTGTGGTTTATTCACAATTCACGCATGTGTGAATGCTCAGATGGAGCCGCACCACGTGATCTACTCTGCCCCCTGAGCTGACAGCAAGACCTGGAGCACTCTAGTTGGTGGAGTCTGGGCAGGAGGCGGAGTTTGAGAGGTGTGGCTTCCCTGGTCTTCTATACAAAAGGACAGGGAGACACAACGTCCAGTGTCAATCTCTAAGTAACAGGGCCCACCATCAGGGCCTTGTGAACTGTGGTTTTTACCACACATTGCTTGATAAGACATAGATTCTAATTGTCCCCCTGATGAACTTATGATAGGGAAACTCGTAGGGGAAAGATTTATGAGATTAGAGGAGGATTAGTCAGGCTATGGGGCATTGAACTATACTGCTGCTGGCTGGATTGACCATTGTTGCCACAGGATCGAGTGGAGCAGGGTGTTAGCCTCATCTCCCTAGAACTGACTAAGTAATCCCCATTGATCACTGTATTGAATTAGTCAAGCATTACACTGAATGACTAGGTGGTGAATTACTGAAATAAAGGAAGGCAGGAATGTATATAGGTAAAACTGAAAGTTGTACATTGAATACTGCCTAATCCAAGGAAGTAACCACGTTAGTCACTGTACTACTCTCCAAATGAACACAGTGAGAGTGTATATTGTTTTTATTAGGTGACTTGATTTGTGACGTTTTAAAAAGGGTTTAATAAAAGTAAAATTTTAGTATTAGTGTTATTTGCCACTAGGGAACCCCAGTGTGTGTACAATTAGTTTTCCCTAGACCCATGTGTTTATATTACCCTTTTTTTCTGACTAGAAAATGGCTGCTTACACCAGCTTACTGTGTAAGCGGCCACAAGAAAATGGCCATTTATACAGCTTGCGGGCATGCGCTGTTGGCTCTGTCTGAGGCGCGAAGGCAGAGCCGACTGCGCATACCTAGAAGATTGAAACCCAGGACGGAAGAAGACACAGGGAGAGGCTGTTCCAAAAGGAGATAGAGGTGTCACTGGAGATTTCTCTCACAGCATTGGGGATCGCCCCCAGTGCTGCAAGAGAACTCATTTGCATACCAAAGAAAACCCGGATTTCGACCAAATGACAGTGTGAAGAAGACATCTAAAGGTAGGAGAAGAATAGCCATTCTTAAGGCTATTCAAACGTGTTAGTCAGAAAAAAGGGTATCCAATGATAGGATCCCTTTAATCTCTTTGAAACTGTTCTGACCAAGTTGTCTAGACACCACAAATTATCCCTTGTCAATGTTGCTAAAATCCTTGACCTTGCCCATTATTTTTATTTCTAATTTATGGAACTGACTAATATATACTTTGACAGCTACAAAATAATATATAATATATTTTTTATTATGATTATTAATAATTATTGTATTTTTTGGTAAATTATGGGGAACTGGTTTCATAATGATAATTCCAGGAGCTTGATTTTTTTTTTTTTTTTTTTTTTTTTTTTTTTGCTTTTTTAATTTTTTGCTTAGCAGAAAAAAACAGTAATAAATTTAATTCCTAAAAATTGGATTATGATGAGAACATGCTATACCCTGTACTAGACAGATAATATTTATAGGTAGATTATTATAATTTGTTGTTTTGTTTTTTTTTTGGTTTTGTTTTTTCAATACATTGAGTAAATCGTCTAGTATATTATCTAGAATCAAATGGTTAGAAATGTTTTTATTCATTTTTCTCATTAGTCATAGAATGTTCCTCATGAGGTCAGAAAAAACTTTTGAGTGACACTATAATTGCATAGAATTTAGATTTGCTCTTCGCCTCAAGTCATCGCAGCCCAATTTATAGATGAAAACTTATGTGAGACAGAAGAGGGAAAAGATTGCCTCTCCTTTGTCTCTAGGGTTTTTGGTTGTCACTGACTACTACATGTGACTAGTCGGTTATTATGGGTCAAGTAGTTTAATATAAATCTCTATATATGAGGCACTCACGCGCAAACACAAGTTACATTACTTCAATGAGAAGATAATAAGTAGTGGGTATTGAGAAGCTAAAAGGATTTCATGAGAGCCTTACCAACTTCTGTGTAATCCACTGGGCCACTGAACTGATCTGACGTGTGGCTACTCCTGAGGGTGAGTTCACACGGGGTTTTTTGGTCAGGATTTTGAGGCCGTATCCGCCTCAAAATCCTGACCAAAAAGACAGCTCCCATTGATATCAACGGGAGCCGGTCAGTTCTTCTTTCCGGGAGTCGTTTGTTCCGGCTCCTGGAAAAAAGAATGGACATGCTCATTCTTCAGGCACCTCGCGAATCTGCCTGAAGACACTCCCAACTACATAGTTACATAATTACATAGTAGATGAGGTTGGATAAAGACATTAGTCCATCAAGTCCAACCTATAACCCTACAATCCCTACAGTGTTGATCCAGGGGAAGGCAAAAAACCCCATGGGGCTCATGCCAATTGCCCTATTTCAGGGGAAAAAATTCCTTCCCGACTCCAAATCTGGCAGTCAGTATAAAAACCCTGGATCAACATCTCCTTAAAATCTAGAGTCCATAACCTGTTATACTTTTCTCTTCAAGAAAGGCATCCAGGCCCTATTTGAACTTGTTCATTTGGGCCTAATAAGGATCGCAGTGCCGCGACTGGATGCGGCTCCCTCTAAGTTCAATACTCTGTCGGAACTTAGCCTAGGGTAATATTTAAGTGGTCTCCTGGTTACTGGGATCTGGTTTTTGCTGCAGGTAACCACCAGAATGTTACCACCTTGAGTAGTCATAGTTTAGAAGTTCAGAGACAACTGACCCAATCGGATTGAGAGACTTTGGTGCATGGAACATAAGGGACAGGCAGAGATGTCGTCAATGGACAAGCCAAGGTCAGGACATGCAGAGTACTCTAATAACAACACTGTACAGGCAAAAGTCAGGGGGGGCAGTGTTAATATGGAAATCAGACAGCGGTCAGGATCAGAATGTACAGAAGATATAACACCTTATAACCAAATTGCTGGGGAGGAAGTGCCCAAGGGAAAGAGATAGAATGCAAGGTGTGCACACTGTCCCTTTAAGAATTGGATAAGGAGAGTGCAAACAGAGGACCTAGGAAGCAGCGGCAGGTGATAGAGCAAGTGATAAGTGAGTATGCTGGTGGTCTCGGACCGCTGGTTCTACAATTAGATTGAGTTACTTCAGGTCTGTCTCCTACTACACCTTTCAGTCATGCTAAATTAAATTCCTTGTACATTTATCACTCCTGCTTTGCCTCTCTTCTAGTTCTGCCTGTTTTTCAGTTTGTGCCTCTGAAGGGTTTTACACAAGGCTCATCACTTTTCACTTTTTTGCTACTGAAAGCGGGTGTGGTTTATCTGAATTAACATTTTGCAATGAATTTATGACATATGCCCTTTTTTTTAACCCTTTCCAAACGCAGCCAATTTTTGATTCTTGCGTTTTTATTCCTGTCATTCCCAAAACCATGATTTTTATTATTCCACTCACAAAGCCATCTGAAGTCTTCTTTTTTGTGGGACGGATTGTACTTTTTAGTGGTGCCGTTTAATATTTCGTACAGTGTACTAGGAAACTGCAAAAAAATCAGAATGGAGGAAATTTAAGAAATCCATTTTCTTATGGTTTTTGGTTTTATAGCATTTCCTATGCACCCCACCTCCTGAGGAAGCCAACTTTTGTGGCGAAACGCGTAGGGGTGGTCTTTCTACTTGTCAGTAACTTTTCTGTGGACGTTGGGTTGACTATCTTTCACTTTAAAACATCATGACTACAGGTATTTAAACAGTCATTATTTGTTCATACTTGGTCTGGCTTTGTATTTTGCCATGGCGATGTGAGATTTTGAGACAAGCCTAGTCACATGTAAGATTAATGATACAACTTTCTCCATGGCTTTATAGTTATTAGAGGTTACTCTATTAGAGGTTACTCTATTACACGTCTCACACTCTCTTTTAGATATATCTCCCATTGTTTCCTGTAAGGGATACGGTTAAATAACACTATTGTGTATTAGATGTGATTGTGTGAGATATCTATTTTGGGTGGTTGTCTATATTTGACTGCATACCACTCTGTAGGTATCCTCTATTATTGGCATAACAAAGCTTTGACAATATTGATAACCGTATCTTACATATATTGATTATAGTCTATCTGAACGTCTATACCTTTTATTCTTCTGTGTCTTAACTTTGTGTTTTTTTCGCTATATCCATCTGCCCTGCTGTATCATTTGATTTTAGTGGTATTTATTTACCAAATATTTCAATAAAAATTATTTGATATTTTTATATAACTGATTTGACTGGTTATTTGATTTAGTTGACTTGTGCTTTTTCCGTGTTGTTTGCTGAACTGTTTATTCAAGTCAAAATATAGATGATGTGAGGTAGTTGTTTATGGAATGCTATGCACCCAGAATTACATGTTACCTATATACTGTGGGTCATTACAATTTAAAATTACAGTAATACCAAATTTATATAGTTTTTGCCATGCTTTTAACACCTTAAAGGGATCCTATCATTCACACACTATTTTTTCTAGGTTCCACATCAGAATAGCCTTAAGAAAGGCTATTCGTCTCCTACGTTTTGTTGTCTTCACCGTTCGAGTACAATCCAGGTCCTCGTCGGTATGCAAATTAGCTCTCTCACACCAATGGGGGTGGGCACAGGCGCTCAAACAGCACTGGGGGCGTCCCCAATGCTGCGAGAGAACTCTCTCCAGCACCGCCTCCATGTTCGTCAGGAGCGTCCTCTTCAGCCTCTTCTTCAGCGGGAGGACTCCCCCTCCCCAGAAAAAAAAAAAAAATTTATTTGGCTCGACTCAAGTATAAGCCGAGGGGGGCTTTTTCAGCACAAAAACTGTGCTGAAAAATTTGGCTTATACTCGAGTATATACGGTAATTGTTTCCATAACTATCGAAAAAGTCTAACCATAAAAAATCCTGTTAGACATTAGCTTGTGTAAACTTCCACCGAGTGTTATGTTGAAATATAGTACCAGTTAGTACTTCAGCGGTGCGGTACTTTTATAGACTTTGTTTAGGTTTGACTCCCAAATGATATGCAAAATATCAGGAAATTCACTCTGAAAACTTAATTTACAATTTCAAAGGGAAAGTGCTGGCTTAATTTATTTATACATTTTGCCTTGGACAGGCGATGTAAATTTTATTCCTAGTACATGCAGGAAGAGGCCCGGTTTTTTAACCTTGTCAGCGTCTAGACATCCATTTTTAATGCAGGTGCGGCACATACCTTGTCTTTGAATCAGGAGGGATTGGTAGAGGTTTTCTAATGAACCGATTTATGTGATTCTCTTCCTCTTCTGCAGTTATTCCATAAAAAAAACAGCAAAATATCTTGTTTAATAAACGATGTAGACATTTTCCATTAATAATCATTGAGTGGTTGTACAATACAGGCAACAAATGTCTGATTATGCCGAATGTAAAGGGTGGAATGCCCCTTAGGCGGCTGAATAATGTATATAAAATATGTACAGTATGTGTGCTGCTGGGATGCAGCTTGTGCCTTCTTAGGAGATTTTACTCGTCAAACCAGACGTCTGCTTCATTACATTCGTCCGATTAAAACTACCTTTGCCATTTCCTTATACTGCTTTGTAAAGCTGTAAACTTTTGTCTTACTAATAAAAACTTTGCGCAAGATTTTGGCTACATTCAGACATGGCACAATGCAAGTGCATGGAGATTTATAGACCCATTTTTGGGCAGTGCAAAAAGTCAGAACAGATTTTCAGCTCCACAGCATGCAGTGTATGTTGTAGACTCCTGTGGCCCAAATCTGTGTGATTGTTTGAGTGTGGTCTAGTGCCCATTAGAATATGTTATGAGCAGAAGCATAACTAGGGGTTAAGCTTAAGGGAGGGGTGCAAGCACATCCTAGTGGGTACTCAACTCTGGTATACCAATATCAACACCGCGACCACGTAGTCGTAATTTAAGTGAATACAGTGCAGGAAATATTAGTGACAAACAAAAATAAATCCCGAGCTGATCCTTGTGTATTACCTCTCGGTCATATATACGGAATAGAGGACAGACAAATGCCTGCTCACCTGGACGGGTTGTGAGATGGATACAACAACCCAAAGGCCTCAAACGTTTGCAAATCCTGGGATGGATCAGAGGGCAGGGCAGCTGCTGATGGCACGTCCCGGGAACGTGAAGTGAACCATCAGATAATGGCTACAGGGACAGCACTCACCCAGATTACTTCAGAAACACTTCTTTATTGGCAACATAGCTATGACACAACGCGTTTTGAACAGAAGATTTTATCAGGTGCACAATCACTGGCCTGGATGACTCAATTCATGAGTGACTTAGGCCCGGTTCACATCTGCGCATGGGTTTCCGTTCGGGGAGTCCACTTGGGGACCCTCCGAATGGAACCTAATCTGCATAAAAAAAGTGATTACCTTAGGAAACCAGGGGACCCTATATACTATAATGGGGTCCATGTGGTTTCCGCCTGGTTTCCGCACAAAAAATGCGGACAGAAAAGTTTTGCTTGCAGGACTTTTCTCTGTGCATTTTTCATGCGGAGAGGGGAACGGAATGGCCTGAACGCAGATGTGAACCGGGCCTTACTGTAATCATTCACACATCGTGTATCTTCCCTCTGGTCTGCCATGATCACGTATCACATTAAAATCAATAGGGAAAAAAGCAGCTCATTCATTTCAATGGGGAGCGCTCGTATGCCTGCTCCCATTGAAATGAATGGGATTTGCTTTGTACGCGCTGATTCTGAACGTGTTTTATGTTCAGAATCAGCTCAGCGTATACTTAGTGTGAATGCACCCTTAGTCGAAAGTTCACAGCACAACTGGGAAAATGATAGCAAAATATATATTAATCAGAACAAACACCATTTCCATGAGATAAGTCTTAGAAAGGGGCCACTATGGACCCTCACCTAGGATTGCTATTTGAGGCCGGGGGCCCCACGTGGCGTAAATGCCTCAACGTGCCCGCGGCGGAAATTTCACAGAGAAAATCACAGCGTTTTACAGTCAAAGCAAAGTGGATGGGATTCTACTGGCACGGTTTTGGAAATCACAGCATGTCAACTATACCAACGGAAACGGCAGCGGTTTCCCCATAGATATAATTGTAACAGAAAGTCCACAAATGAAACCTCTGTGAACTTTCTGTCTAAAGCGCTACAGGAAGAACCGCAATGCATTAATGACGCGGTTTTTTCCCAAAGCACTTTTTTGCTGTGAGATGCCACAAGAGGCCTTAGCCTTAACCCTTAACCCTTTCACCTATAACACTTAACACAGTCTAGCAACAAGCCCAAGAACGCAGGCGAGCCATTCCACCCTGACATAAAGTTCAGTTAGGAATGCTATAGAAATGGGTGTGAAAAATAAATATGAGCCCCGTTCTAAGTTTTAGTAAGGAGTCCTATGGTTAACCCTGCTATGTTTATTATCTCTTCTCTGTATCAGTACTCATTGTATTATTTGTTATATAGCATTATCACTGCATTATTTTTTATATGCACTGTTTCTTTGCTATGCTATCATGGTGTTATATTTGTATAAGCATGACCTTGTTACCCCATAAAATGATATCACTGTGGACATTTAACCTGCATTGTAACTTTACTGCGTACAACATCCCACTATCGTAAAATTACTGTATACATCAACCTATTATTGTAAAATCACTGTATACATTATTCCAATACCATGGCATCATGCAGTGCGTTAACCCTGTGAAATAAAATCTTTGTGTGCATTATCCCTGTGCCATGATGTCACTGTGTGCATTGCATTATCCCTGTGCCATGACGTGACAGTGTGCATTAAACTCATACCATTACATCACCGTGCAGGTTATTTTCATTGTGTGCAATGACATTATTATGTGCATCATCTCTTTGCTTTTGAGCCGTGTTTCCCAAACTTTTTGAGTCGAGGGGCACTGTTCAGGACAGAAATTCTGTAGGTAGCACTTAAAGGGATCCTATCATTCAAACACCTTTTTTCTGAGTAACACATCGGAATAACCTTAAGTAAGGCTATTCTTCTCCTACCTTTCGTGGTCTTCTCCGCGCCGCCATTTGCTTGAAATCCCATTTTTTGTCGGTGTGTAAATGAGTTCTCTCGCAGCACTGAGAGAACTCTCTCCAGCGCCGTCTCCTTCTAAGTCAGCAACAGCCTCTTCACGTGTCTTCTTCCAGCGCGCGCAGGTTCAAAATTCAATGCATGCGCAAGTCAGCTCTGCCAGCGGGCCTCAGGCAGAGCCGATTTCACATGCGGGCAGACATTTTTTTGTGGCCACTTACACGAGCATGTGCAGTATGCTCCTGAAGTTCTATGGCTGCCCGCATGTGAAGTCGACTCTGCCCGAGGCCCGCTGGCAGAGCCAACTTGCACATGCATTGAATTTTGAACCCCCGCGTGCCAGAAGAAGACGTGTGAAGAGGCCGTTGCTGACAAAGATGGAGGCAGCGCTGGAGAGAGTTCTCTAGCAGTATTGACACCCCCAGTGCTGCTTGAGCGCTGTGGCCCGCCCCCAGTGCTGTGAGAGAACTCATTTGCATACCAACAAAACCGGGATTTCAAGCGAACGGCGGCACGGAGAAGACAGTGAAAGGTAGGAGAAGAATAGCCTTAGGAATAGGCTATTCCTACGTGTTACTGAGAAAAAAAGGCGTTTGAATGATAGGATCCCTTCAACATATTTTACCTAAAACCTACATAGGTGCCAAAGATAATGAGCGATCTTAACAATGGGGGGAATTCTAACGAATTGATATTAGATGCTACTTTTTCTATTAACGTTATTGAAATTGTTTTCTTTTTCAGCCACAGTTAAAAAAATAAGGAACTTAACTACATATAACGAAAAACAAAAATCCTGAAAACACAGATCCTATTTCTTAAATCTTAATAAACTTAATGTCTTCATTTTAATGTAAAGAATGAGGCTGCTTCGATTTGCACAGTTTAGCAATATCTGTTTGAATTTGGGATAACTGCAGAAGAACTAGTACTAGGCAGTTCGTTGAACACTTCTGGTGCATTTGGTGTCAGTAACTCTTCCACAAATTTTGCAGCCTGTCGAATTATTTCAGCATCAGTAATCTCTTCAACACTGCAATTGAAATGTTGTATCACCCAAATCTGGTTCTGGATAATCACATAATTTTTGAACATACCAGTTCAATGTTGAAGCCGCTGCTCCTACTGGAGGGTCTGTGTCAGTGGTGGTTCCTACTGGAGAGTCTGTGTCAGTGGTGGTTCCTACTTGAGGGTCTGTGTCAGTGGTGGTTCCTACTGGAGAGTCTATTTCAGTGGTGGTTCCTACTGGAGGGTCTGTTTCAGTGGTGGTTCCTACTGGAGGGTCTGCGTCAGTGGTGGTTCCTACTAGAGGGTCTGTGTCAGTGGTGGTTCCTACTGGAGGGTCTGTGTCAGTGGTGGTTCCTACTGGAGGGTCTGTGTCAGTGGTGGTTCCTACTAGAGGGTCTGTGTCAGTGGTGGTTTGTACTGGAGGGTCGGTGTCAGTGATGGTTCCTACTGGAGGGTGTGTGTCAGTGGTGGTTCCTACTGGAGGGTATGTGTCAGTGGTGGTTCCTACTGGAGGGTCTGTGTCAGTGGTGGTTCCTACTGGAGGGTCTGTGTCAGTGGTGGTTCCTACTAGAGGGTCTGTGTCAGTGGTGGTTCCTATTGGAGGGTCTGTGTCAGTGGTGGTTCCTACTAGAGGGTCTGTGTCAGTGGTGGTTCCTATTGGAGGGTCTGTGTCAGTGGTGGTTCCTACTGGAGGGTCTGTGTCAGTGGTGGTTCCTATTGGAGGGTCTGTGTCAGTGGTGGTTCCTATTGGAGGGTCTGTGTCAGTGGTGGTTCCTACTGGAGGGTCTGTGTCAGTGGTGGTTCCTACTGGAGGGTCTGTGTCAGTGGTGGTTCCTACTAGAGGGTCTGTGTCAGTGGTGGTTCATACTGGAGGGTCTGTGTCAGTGGTGGTTCCTACTGGAGGGTCTGTGTCAGTGGTGGTTCCTATTGGAGGGTCTGTGTCAGTGGTGGTTCGTACTGGAGGGTCTGTGTCAGTGGTGGTTCGTACTGGAGGGTCTGTGTCAGTGGTGGTTCCTACTAGAGGGTCTGTGTCAGTGGTGGTTCGTACTGGAGGGTCTGTGTCAGTGGTGGTTCGTACTGGAGGGTCTGTGTCAGTGGTGGTTCCTATTTGAGGGTCTGTGTCAGTGGTGGTTCGTACTGGAGGGTCTGTGTCAGTGGTGGTTCCTACTGGAGGGTATGTGTCAGTGGTGGTTCCTACTGGAGGGTCTGTGTCAGTGGTGGTTCCTACTGGAGGGTCTGTATCAGTGGTGGTTCCTACTGGAGGGTCTGTGTCAGTGGTATTAACTGCTTTTCTGAAGGATCCTGTCTTCAACCAGCGATCCATTGCTGAACAACCAAATTAGGAATGTTTTTCGAATAACACTTGGCGAATAACTGCAAATACTGCGCGAACTAAACTGATACAGGAAGGATCGAGTGACCGTGCAATATGAGCGTGAAAGATGATTAAAGCACTTCCGTAGGTACAGTTGTTCGGTGAATATACGAGACCGGCATATTAAACCGGACAGGGCGGTTTGAGACCAGTTAGGAAGTACCGTCCGACCGTGAAGTGTTAATCCGCTGGCCTCGTATATTCGCCGAACAGACCGTAGTGCTGCGCCGGTAGAATATTAGAAGTGCATGTGAACCAGTATTTTTATTTTGAAACCTTCACATTTATCTATTTTTTATTGTTAACCGTTTATTATCGCCATATCGGGGAGCACCTGCAGACGGAGCACAGTTTGGGAAACGCTGCTTTAGAGAGTTGATTGATTTCTGAACTTGCCGGTGTATGTAGTCATGTTGGGTGGGCCTTATTCCAACTTTTGCTATAGGGCCCTATGACTATTCAGTATTTTGCTAATGAAAGGACCTGCGAATGTGGCGAGCGCCAGTGCTGTCCAGCTTACACATCTGCCATTGTGCTGAGTCAGCTAGGAAGTGACAATGCATGTGCCTGAGTTTTCTGCTTATTTATGGAAGCATCAAATGAAATCTGACTGGTAAATGGGACGCATTTTTATGTTTTTGATAAGGAAGTGATAAAATAGGCAATATTATCTGGACTCTCTTGATGTATCCAGTGCAGGTACACTTCTGGCCATTTTATACAGAATAAATTGCATTGTTCCACTTGACATAACAGCAGTTTTTGCCTGGTGTGTGACACATAAAAGAGCAGATTGCAAGCGAACGTATCAATCAAGTCCTCGATGGCAATTACATGGAGACACCTGTTATTTGGTCCAGGTGATGAATCAGACATACTTTGCTTGCCTTTGGGAAATGTCTGCATTTCATGGCAAAGTTATTTCTAGTACTATGTCATTTTCATAGCATGTGTTGTATAAGCTTGTGAACTCCATCTAAATTTATACGCATTAATTGACACGCAAAATTGTGTAATCTACAATGATACTCTGGAAATGAAGATGCTTTCTGGCAAAAATAGACGTCTGCTTCATTTCATAACATGAGCAGCATCAGGCTTCCAGTTTAAAGGGATCCTATCATTGGGAAAAGTAATTTTTAGTTAAGCACATACTTGCATAGGCTTTAGAAAGGCTATTCCTCACATACCTTTTGTATGTAAATCACCTCAGTAGTTTTTCAATGAGCCCATTTTTATTTATATGCTAATTAGGCTTCCGCATACACTCCGGAAGTCTCAGTGAGCACTGTCTGCTATTCTCTCCTATGTGTGTGAGAGCAGAGAGATGAGTCATCAGCAGTAGCAGCCTGTGCTGTACACACAGCAACCAGTGCTCACTGAGACTTCCGGGTGCTTGCTGAAGCCTAATTAGCATATGAATAAAAACGGGCTCATTCAAAAACTATTGAGGCGATTTAAATACAAAAGGTATGTGTGGAATAGCCTATCTAAAGGCTATGCAAGTATGTGCTTAGTTAAAAATGGCTTTTCCCAATGATAGAGCCCCTTTAAGGAGCTCCCATCACTATAGTTATGGATCCAATAACGCAGTACCGATCCTTATGACATACGTGCACAACCATATAGGCTTAGTCAGCACCAGATGTGCAGATATTCTTCCCTAGAATCGAAAATGTGCAGAGGTAGCATATCGGCACTCAGCACCTATAGGGGGGTCCTCATATACTTATAAGCAAAATGCAAATTAAAATTTGATAAGGATTTATGTGCAGATTATTTGCATATGGAAAAAAAAGCCCTATATCTCCGTAATGGAGGCACAGATTCACAAGGGAAAAACACTGTTAGATTAGGGTCCCCTGAATCTATCTATCTATCTATCTATCTATCTATCTATCTATCTATCTATCTATCTATCTATCATTTATCTATCTATCTATCTGTGAGGCTAAGTTTTGAGATTGTCTAGAATTACAATAAAGTTAAAAAAAAAAACAACAACAACACATGGATTATATCTGGTTTTGCAGCTTGACTAAGTCACTTTATTGGGAATTAAATGAAATATCAGGTTCATTGGACAGGTTTTGTATACAGTTTTTTAAACTACTGGACAATCCCTTTAATTATTTTATCATTGTAAGCAACCTCCTATAATATTTACGTCATTAATATTTTAAGAACTGTAACTATGAAATCATTATACCAGACCTCATATACATTATATCTCTGCAGTATCTACATTGTAAATCCAGGTAATCCTGTAACCCAACAAGTGTGCTCTTTCCTGTCTGAGCGCAGCCAAATGGAAGAAAGTGATGAGCTTGCAAAAAGGAAGCTAGATATTAACTTGTTGTTGTATATGCAAATAAGGAATAACTTATATTCACCTTTATCCTATCACTGGAATCCATTCAGTGAATTATCATTGCTTTGTGGAACCCAGACAACCTATTTATCTACACAGAGCAATCGATTCTATAGATGAAGACTCACCATATGAGATGAAGAAGGACATTTCTTAAATTGACTATTCCAAGTGGATCACCCCTTCTCAGGACCAATACTTGGTGATAATGCTAAGGTTAAAGGAGACCTGTCGTAATGAAGTCCGGTCCTCAAGAAGTATGTTATAAAGCAGGAGGAGCTGAGCAGACTTGTCATATATTCTATGGAGCACAGCCACAAAATTGGACAGGAATAAGACCTGTTCCATATTTTGCGGCCAAGACTGTCAGACTGCACACAGGACCGTGTAATTCATGGTCATGTGCATGGGCCCGAAGAAATGAACATGACAGTGTGCCATCAGCGAAAAATCTGGATAGCAGACTGACCTAGCACATGGTCGTAAGAATGGGCATAAGGCTTGTGCTTGGTCAGTGTCAATGTCTTTCACAGCTAGCACACTGACCCATTATTTTCTATGGCCCATTATTATCACAGGCCCAAGTATAGGACCATGAGCCTGGGGCAAAACTCAGGGCAGGTCCTATACTCACTGAAGAAAGTAAAGTGTGTGTGTAGCCTAATAGAGAAGGACCCAAGGAAGTCAATTTGCCATGATAACTTTCATAGACAGGCGTTGTCTAACTGAGAAAGTCTCCTTAAGACGAAAAATAGACCAAACTTTCTAAACGGTGCAGCAAATAATTCCGACAATCGAATAAACAAGCGTATCATGAGACCATTATTGGCTGCTGGGATAGGAGTAAACATCACCCAACACCTGTCAGGAGCAATGTTTGGTGCTGAGTCCAAGAGGTAGGGAGTGCCTGGAAACTGAAGGGAGCAGTGGGAGGATATTGTATTAAAGTTAATTACTGAACTGATTTCATATCATAGATCATAAAAATATTCATGTTCGTGGAATTTCATGCCATACCTCTCCCTGAAATAGCTGACTCAGTCTTTTTCTTACTTGCCAGGCAAACTTTAAATAAAAACTTTGCTTGAAAGGAAGGTTACTGCTTCTCATTGAAGAGACACCGCAGGTGTATGGAAACTTATTCACAAGCAATGCTCCATGGGAAAACATGCAAATGAACTGCCCTTCAAAAGCAAAAGAACTTCTCTCCTATCAGCCAAACAGTAAGGTCCTGCAGAAGGATGAGTGTCCTTCTTCCCTCTGAAGGATCCTCTGGTTTGGCTGATAGGAAAGAGGTTTTATTTTGTTTGCCTTTCGATAGGGACAGTGTTTGATAGTAAATGATCAGATAAGAATATAACCTTTACTATTTAGTACATAACCCTGGGAAATTCTTTAAACACAATTTAGGATTTTTTTGCTTCTTTATTTTAATCACTCAGTTTAATAATAGAAGGAATATAGCTAGAATTGAAGAAGCGTTCACATTCACCACCATGTCATGGCATAGTACAATGAAAACTGGATGATTATTGAGGGACAGCGCACGGTAATCTTTGTCTGCCATCAATGTATCACTTTGCGGCCACTTCTGGCACATATTAACAATAACTGCCTCCCACTCTCATTGTCTGATTACATGGGCAGTGTGTCCGCAAGGTAAGATTGCACCCTTCTCATGAGATGTTATTACTAGAGGGCAGCAGCACTTAACATGTCACTCAGCTGATCCATGTATCGGAAGAAAAAATGTCCATAAGAAATTCTGACATAGCCTAGACTGCATATAATATCATTCCTTTCTACTTGTGCTGACTATAAGTGTTCTGGCGCTTCATTCCTCTGTCTATTGTACCTTATTCTCTGTGTACATTCATATACAGATCCTATTTAGATTAGTAGTTGCTGCGACAAATTTACTAAGAATTTGTGAGACGATTTTGGAAAAAGAGAGTCACAAATATGCGGTTTATGACTTTCTGTAACACCTCTTACTTGTGTCTATAATAGATTCTATTCCATAAGGGTGGGTTTACACCTGCGCCCGGTCTCCGCTTTGAGGGTTTCCATCTTCTGCCCGAGAAACTGGACAGGAGACAGAAACCTGGCAGTCAGTGTCTGCCCATCAGTGTCTGGTCTCTGCGGTGAAAATTTTTTTTTCTTTTTTTTAACCGGACACAAAGTCCTGCATGTCCAATGTTGTGTCCCGTTAAAAAAAAAAAACAGTTTCACCGTGGAAAGGCAGAAGACGCTCACGGACGCTCACTTTGCAAACTCATTCAAATGAATGGGTTTGAAAACTGCCTGCTGGTTTCTGTCTCCTGTCCAGTTTCTTGGGCAGAAGACGGAAACCTGCAAAGCGGAGACTGGGCACAGGTGTGAACCCACCCTAAGGTTAGGTCTATTTCGCGACTTTGGCCGCAACTCCCATCATGCAACCAAATTCTTGTTCTGTGACTCCTTCACTCATGTTTGTAAATGGAGTCACATTCAGGGTACCGTCACTGCGATTTTTAGTCTTAAAAAGTCAAACATTGACTTTTTTGAAACAGCCATGGTTCCCTCAGGGCAGTAGGACATTATAGAAAAGTGGTATATTGGTGTGAATAAAGCACTTGGGGTTAAATAGCAAACAAATTATTAGTTGGATCAGCGTGCCAGAGCGTGTGCATGTGTGGGAGTGGACACTTCTCTCTAGACTCCTCCCTTTCCCCCTTCTTAGACTTCAAAGGACATATTTCAGATGGCTTCCTCTGAAAGTCCACTCAGTAGAACCTCCTGATGGCAGCCACAAGGCAGAAAGAGCCATATACAGGGGTACCTGAATGTTGTGAGATATGGATGGTGCTTAGGTTGGAAGGTGCCTGAGATCATTGAGGGACATATCATCCCTCACAGGTCATGGCCAATGGTCACCGTAACTAGCTGAATACTTAGTACTTAGAGCTCATTTGTATACAGCTCTCTGGAGCTTTTAAAACGTTATAGCTTTACTTTTCTGCAGAAGTAAGTAGTGAGGAATCGCATAGGGAAAATGGTAGTTTAATGCCAGCCATTCTGGGGACTGCTTATAGTGTAATAAACACTTCCATAGATTCCATTTAAAATCTGATGACCATTTAAATAATTTCTCTTTTACCTGCTGCTTCCACTAGAGGGAGCATATGAGCACTCTGAAGACTGAATTATTGTTGTGTTAAACTGGAACTATATAAGTCCATATGTTCTGAGCAGCTCCTTGGGGTGGCCACAAGCAGCTAGAATTGTAGACTGTAAAATTTGGCACATTATTTTGGTCCAATTTTGATTAAAAACATAAATCTTATTTGTGTGACGGCATATTCCAAATTAATGTAGACAACGTTTTTTGGTTTTTTTTGTCAACTATTATGAAAATTGAGATCCTGCTATAAAATTGTTTCTGGCTATTAACATTCAGAATATTTTCATAGACGAATATACCGTATTTGTACCTGTTCCTTGTAACGTAGATTTGCAGTGTCTGGCCACTTGTTTTTTTCCATCATTACGATGCATGACATGTAATACCGGATTGAGTCAATGATTCTGGATGCTTTTTGACTGTTGATATCTGCACTTCTTTGCATACGACCTATAAAGACGCCGATCATTATGAGTTCACTCTTTGTTTGATTGTAATCTATATGTAAAATGCTTCATGATCAAACAGACGATACTTGTACTGGACTTGTGCAGTTAATCTCTTAGGCGTTGGCTACCACCAGCCTAGTCGTCATTGGTGTGTGCGCTTCTGCATGAAATTCAGTGTTTGTATAAGCTTGAGACAAAGTTGCACTGTGTGAACATGAAAAACCTGCAGTGGAAGGTAATCTGTCAGAACACGCCATGAGATACAGTGTCAAGAAAAGTATTTCATCTTGGCCAGCTCTACCTAAATTCTTCATTGGCACTCCCATAACCCATATCTTCAGAGAAAAAAAATCATGACTACTAGGTCGTCTTCTTAAATAAAAAAAATGTAATTGATTTTGCTTCATTCACAGGTTTGTTCTAACTTTTCGCCTATTTTAGGTTTTTGTGTTTACTTAAAGTGCTCGTGATCCTCTTGATCGCCTGCAAGATCTGTAGCTGGCCAGCAACTGCAAGGGGGCAGTATTATCTGTGTAAACACTCCCTAGTGTACATGACTCACCTTTCTCCAACATCCTAAAATGTCAATGCAGACACTCAGCCTGCTCTCCTATTTTCTTTTTACCTGTAGTCCTTTGGATTACCGAATGGGTGTCCTAAAATTTCAATGAATGAAAAAATTAATTTCTTGAAAGAGAACCTGTCACTATAAAAATGCAATCTGATCTGTGGGCACAGTTTTAGGGCCCCTTCACATGACGTAAGCGCTCGGCTCATTCCGAGCCGTACACGCAAGTGCTTCTAAACACTTCCCATTCACTTCAATGGGAGCACGCGTAAAGCTGGCTTTACAGCAGTTAGGCTGTACAACCAAAACCAAGCTAAGCGGAGATCATTCCATACAGAGAACTGAAAGATCTTTAAGTTGTGATATCCCTCCTACTACATTATTTTTTACCTTTACTATTTTTTTTTTTTTTTTTATCTGTACCTACTGTCTCTGCAATGCCTCTACCTTGGAGCTTTTGTATTTGTATATTGTATTATCTAACACACTGAATTTCCCCATAGTGGGACTATTAAAGGATTATTTTATCTTATCCATCGTATCTTACATGGTATATGTCTTAGTGCTCAATACACTTTTTAGAATTGTACTAATGTAACCGTGAACTGCCGCATGATATCTTATCATAAAAGACTTTTCATTGTCCTCTGTAATAAGATACCACACTATAGCAATTAATCCTACTGAAGAAAGTTGGGTTTATACTAGAGTCACACTAGCATTCGGGTTTCCATTCTTCAGGTCCACTTGGGAACCCGAAAAATCAGAAATTCTATCCACTTAAAAAGCGGATACCTGCGGACCCCATAGACTATAATGGGGTCTGCCTGGTTTCTGCCCATTTTCCACCTGCTTGCAGGACTTTTCTCTTCGCCTGTTTGGGGGACAGAGTCTTCGGACGCTTGTGTGGACCCAGCATTACTAAAATTAGTAATCTTTATAGCCTGGAAGTCTTGAGGTTGTTGCTGTCTATTTCAGACTGTATTAGGAATATCGGGACTTTTTCCCCATGATCTGGACAACTGTTATTCAACTCAGCTTTTTCATGATTTTGTAACGACAACTTTGAAGCAGAAAACACCAAGAATTAGACAACAAATTATCAAAAAGACAGTGTTGGAAGTTGCTTTAAGCTTAAAGAGGACCTTTCACCACTTGGGGCTCATGCGGTTTTATATACCGCTAGAAAGCCGACCGTGTACTGAATTTACCGCACTGTTGGCTTTCACGTTCTGTGCCCCCGGTGAAGAGCTATCGGTATGGTACCATACCTCTTCACCGTCAGAAGGGCGTTAGGCGCCACTATGAGGAAGGCAGTTCCTGACTGACTGTCAGAAACGCCTTTCTGACGGTGAAGAGCTACGATACTGATAGCTCTTCACCTGGGGCATAAATCGTGAAAGCCGACAGTGCACTGAATTCAGCACACTGTCGACTTTCTAGCGGTATATACAACCGCATGTGCCCCAAGTAGTGAAAGGTCCTCTTTAAAGGTACTGTATTTCCAGGGAATTTCCTTCATCTATGGGGATTTAAGATATAATTGTTTCAGATATGCAAGAACTCAGAGCTAAAATACAATGAAAAATGAGCCTTAATACAGTCGTGGAATTTATTATAATGTGAGCTGGAGCCAGCCAAGAACAAAACGGAGCAATTACAGTCTCGGGTTGTAGTGAGGCCATGATAAATAGTCCACGCTGCTTTATAATTCATATCTAAACATGAGTTTTATTGCAGTATTAAACTATAGAGCTCTCCTCTATCTCGAAGACTTATAGAGCACAATATAATTCTTGTTCCCGACAAGAGGAAGGGTTGTTACAACCTGTCTAGTCTTCACCACCCAGCTCTTGCTATGCCAGCAGTCACTTATTTCCCCACTATCAAAGACGCGCTAAAACCATCCCAGTGTTTCGTCTTTCTATTTGTACTATTATGTTATATATTTGTTAAGCCATAAAAAGAGACGGTTGTGTCATTTCTGGAAGGCGTTCAGTATTTTTTGGACATACTGTATTGTGATGTCAGTGAAAAGGGTAACTTAATGGACTGCCGTAAGCTTATAGCAAATGATACCCGTGATTTGTTGTGTCTGGCACAGGGAAGAATACATGGTAGTATCTGACATGCGCTGCATGCTGCCAAGTACATACTTCTTTTTCAAGTAAAAACACAGAGCAAGAGCATTTCCCAGAAAATTCCCTGTCTCTGACTTACGGTAGGTGACTTATTTTTCTCTACTGGTTTCTGAGTTTTTGAAGGTGATGGCTACGAATGGGAGCTATTACAGGGGTGGACTTTCGGCTGTCCACATCTGGATATTATATAAATATGCACACCATATTAGGTTTCATGTAAAGTTCTGTATGATGGTATATGTCATCTACTGGAGCGCACTGCAATTTCTTGGTGGACTTCACTGTATTCAGATGTGTATAGCTATATAGGGTGGCATGCATGACCCGATTGTCTGTCCAAATTCCCACATTGCCATGTGTGAGGCTGTGCAATTGCCCTCTTGCACCTTGAATTCCACTGGACCCTTTGTCAGTTCTGTATTTTTGGTGTTACATTCATGGATGTGCAATGACAAGTTTAAGTTCCCTGAGATATGGGAATGTTGTAATGCATGGACGATAATGGATGTCAGGAATGCCACGTCTGTGGTTAAAGTTACAGTCAGCCATATGCAGTGGTAAACATAGTTTTATTAAACATATATATCACATCCCAACTCTAAAATACTCACCGTGCAGACAGCATCCGACATGGAAATGAAGTCTAATCTGCTTCATAGGAATTCAGTAATACATACAACCCTAAGACTCTGAGAAGTACGTACTATTCCATTCATTTTAGGGTTTAGTCACACATCTGTATAAAATTACAGACTACATACAAACCCGTTGATTTTGATGGGCGTGTGCAGGTGCCCATTCATGTTCCATGGATTCTCTTTTTGGATCTGTTTCATGGACCATAGACAACTTTTAAAGTTTATGGGTCCATGAAAATCACAGAACACACATGGACCCAAATACATTGAAAAGTTCTCTTCTGATGATCATACACCAGGTCCTATCATTGTTATCAATAGGGGACGGATGGCACTCGGGTGTCATCTGAGTCCATTCCATTATATAATTACCCCTCCCCCTTGACTTGTACAGTTGTTTGTGTGCATGAGGCCTAACGCTATCACGTAACATCAGTTGTAAGACCAGACTTGACGTAAACACCACGGTTTGGCCATCATGGAAACACTGCAGCAAAAACCGTGGCATTTTACAGTCCCTGTGGAGCGGAAATGCGATTTCTGAAACCGTTGGAAATTGCAGCATGTCAATAATACCTACGGAAACACTGGCGGTTTCTATATACAGTAGGTATAATTGAAGCAGAAAGTCCGCAAAGCAAAACTCTGTGGATTTTTGTGAAAAGCCCTGCGTTTTGAAATTGCAGCATTTCCGCTGCAGATTTTTTTTCTGCAATGTATGGATGGGTTTAATCACATCACTGCTCTGGATCCATTGAATGGTTTTAGTGCTGCCCAATGGATCCCATTAGTTCTGCAAAATCTGTAGCGGAGGCTAATAATGGTCTCCTAATGCTGTTGTGAACAGAACCTACGCCGGCCTGTATGTGTGTTTTCTGTTGTTGGGTGTGTCAGCCACAGAAAAGCTCTAATTTTTTATTTTTACAAATGATTGAGAAATATCAAGGAAGAATTTATACTTCTCCCTTTTGCTAAATCCACTCCTGGCTTTGGCTCCCCAAAAAAATGCAGCTTTTCTGTAAGACATTGAAGTGGCCCCTCACACAGAAGTATTTGCAGATTAATGTGATTGTAATTATTGTCATTTTATAGTCCAACATATATGTGGTTGATGTCTTTATATTGGTAATCTGACCTACAGACATATGTTACTTACTAGAGATGAGCGAACAGTAAAATGTTCGAGGTTCGATATTCGTTTCGAGTAGCCCCTCAATATTCGACTACTCGAATCGAATATCGAACCCTATTATACTCTATGGGGGAAAATGCTCGTTTCAGGGGTAGGCAACGTTCGATCAAATTATACTTACCAAGTCCACGAGTGAGGGTCGGGCTGGATCCTCCAAGAAGTCTTCTCCGTGAAGCGTTCCCGCGGCATCTTCTGGCTGTTCATTTACTCTGCCAGGCATCGGGCCTGGGCAGAGCCGACTGCACATGTCTGCACTACAAGCAGGCATGCGCAGTCGTCTCTGCCAAGGCCCGATGCCTGACAGAGTGAATTCAGAGCCCAAAGACGCCGCGGGGAAGCTGCACGGAGAAGACTTCTAAAGGTAGGAGAAGAACCAGCGTTGATTGGTCGACTGTATAGCATTCGGCCAATCAATGCTGGTTCTGCATCAAACTTTTACATTCGAACAGCAAGTGGTACTCGATCGAGTACAAGTATTTCGAATACCGTAGTATTCGATCGAATACCTACTCGATCGAGTACTACTCGCTCATCTCTATTATTTACCTCATTCATATCTGTAAAAATGGTTATTGTCTGTGATTTTTGAAGTTCTACAGAAAACAATATTCAGTCTAACAACCTGGTTTGTAACGCAGTTATATAGGATTACAACATCTGTACCAAAATAGAATTTAATAGGATTCCACAAAATTAAAGGGCTTTTCCAGAATCTTTAATTGATGACCTAAGGATGAATTATTTAGACTGGAAAACCCCTGTATGTGAACTGCAGAAAGAAATTCCCCGTATAACCTGATTTTTTTTCTCTTATACAGGTTCCATGTGCTAAAGCCGTGTCAAACTACAGAGCGCAAACCCCCAGTGACCTTTCCTTTAATAAAGGAGACATTATTATCCTTCACCAACAGCTAGATGATCATTGGTATCAAGGAGAAGTTAATGGAGGAACCGGTGTCTTTCCAGCAAGATCAGTGAAAATTCTACGAAAAATAGACCAACCTCCGCCACTTTGTAAAGCTTTGTACAACTTTGACCTGAAAGACAATGGCAGGGAAGAGAATAAGAAGTGTCTGAAATTTGTAAAGGTACAGTATAGAAGGAACATACATTACTCTGAAGCATAAGGCGTTGTAATCTTTACTTTCTAGTTCTTTGGCTAGGTACAGCTGATGTCCAACTTCACCCACTATTTATAGTTGACATTTAAATAGAAATTATTACTGACTAAGGCCCGGTTCACATCTGCATTCGGGCCACACAAATTTTTTGTGTGGAAACCATTATAGTCTATGGGGTCCGTGGGTTTCCTAAGGTAACCGCTTTTTTATGCGGATTAGGTTTGCGTTCAGGGGGTCCCCAAGCAGACTCCCCGGATGGAAACTCATGTGCAGATGTGAACTGGGCATAATTTATTATAAAATATATTAAGTAACTTCAGTGCTCAATGTCTTACAAACATAATGGTCGTTTTTACACATGGTACTATTCAGGAATCTATAGAAATGTGGCTTGTCCTTTGTTTCTCACAACATCCAAGAGAATTGTGAATGCAGCTTATTGCTATGCATACTTCTAAGGGCTCGTTCACACAGGACATGTAGGTCTATGCAGACTGCTAGCGTTCTTTTTTTCGCTAGCGGAAAATAGAAGTGAGCTTCCCTTTCTTCAGGCGGATTACGCGGCTTATTCAGCCGCAATGTCCACCTCACGGCAGCACCCTCCAGTCTGGGCCCATTCATTTGGGCCTACTACGGAGTGGGAAGCCGCGACTGTCAGAAGCCGAGACAGGTCACAGCAGGTGCATTTTGGTCCTATTCTGACACGGCTTCCCGCATCAAATCAGGACCAAAATACGTCATCCCATACCCCGTGTGAACGGGGCCTATCTTAGCACAGGGTAAGTACTACAGTGTTACAGAATTATTCTGATTTTTATATAGAGTATATCTGTGTATCAAATGTAAAATAAGGCTCATGAACATCTGCACTAAATCTGTTTAAGGTTTTTTTTAACCCATCCTTTTACGTTACCGTATATACTCGAATAGAAGCCGAATTTTTCAGCACAGTTTTTGTGCTGAAAAAGCCCCACTCGGCCTATACTCGATATTTTATTTTTTTTGGTGGTGGTGGTGGGGGGGTCTATGACCAGCCGCAATATCAATATATAGAATCTCCCATAAAATAGTGGGGGGAAAAAAAGAAGCTTTAAAAAAACATTAAAAGTTCTAAATCCCTCCTTTCCCTAGAATACATATAAAAGTAGAAAATTACTGTGAAGCACATTCACATTAGGTATCCCTGTGTCTGAAAGTGCCCGGTCTACTGAATATAGGGTATCTGCAGTGCTCCTGTTCCATCAGGAAGGGGTTAATAGGAGCACTGCAGATACCCTATATTTAGCCAGGCTGAATTCCAAGTGGGGGAGAAAAAAAAAACAGTCCTCAAGCTCAGGGAAGGAGCAGACAGACACCAAAACACCCCCTCCCCTTCCCCATTACCCAGCAACTACTGCATCCAAAAACTCCGACCATTTTAATTTTTGAAATTTTCCAGTAGCTGCTGCATTCCCCCCCCCTCCCCCCCCCCCCCTCGGCTTATACTTGAGTCAATAAGTTTTCCCAGTTTTTTGTGGTAAAAATAGGGGCTTCGGCTTATATTCGGGTTGGCTTATACTCGAGTATATACGGTATATTGTAAAAGCTTAAAATTGGTTGTTTACTTTAGACTAGAAGTTTAGCAGCTTTACTTCCATTCATTTCATTGACATACATGGCATAAAAAGTTGCAGCAAATACATTATGTAAGCCCCATTCATATGAATAGGACAATCAGAGAAACTTCTGCAGCAGATCTGCCACGTGTCACTATACTCCAAGATCTTAATCCACCTATGAAGCCCTAAGGGAGTAAATCTGTAAACCTTTGCTGTAACATGAAAATGGAAGCGCCATGTTTAGGTTTTATTGATTTATTATAGTTGTGTTGCTAATTTCCATGTATTTGTCAGAAATATATGATAGAGTAGCTGTGAGGAGTTTTACCGTGATATACAAGATTAGCTACATGATACACAGATGATGATGAGTTGTATCTACGTGTGACTCCCAGTCTGTCACTACATACAATACTTCTCATTTAATCTCTGATATTGTGCTTTGATCAGAAGGTGTTATTGTGCACCGGCCACAGAAATATTACTCTTTCCATTCATTACAATTATTTTGATCTTTGTCTACCAACACTTTACAATTTCTAAAAATCAAAACCCCTGAATTTTGCAAAATATCTTAACTTGTTTTTACAAAGAAAAGAATCATAAATCCAAAATAAAATGTAGATACCGATAAAATTCCACAAGCCATGTAATAACCTTTGAGTTTCCATGTTTGAAATGTCATGGTAACATATTTCTGTATTATGGAGAAATAATACATAAAGGTTCCTAGTGAACCAAAATATTGCATGTTTTGCATGGAATGGAAAGTCAACTTTCTTGATGCCTGTAGGCGATGAGCATTTTTCTGCTGTTATTGGAGGGTGCTTTGAGCCAGTCCCTGGAGAGCGCATGCTCTTTTGTCATAGAGACTGTGTACCTTTGGGGCAACATGGTGGCTCAGTGATTAGCACTGTAGCCTTGCAGCGTTGGAGTCCTGGGTTCAAATCTTGCCAAGGACATCTGCAAGGAGTTTGTATGTTCTCCTCATGTTTGCATGGATTTTCTCCCATCTTCCAAAGACATACTGATAGGAAAAAAAATGTAGACTGTGAGCCTTTTCACAATCTACATTACAAAAAAAAAGAAGAAAAAAAAGAAACTGTGCACCTTTGGACTTGTGTATTAGAGAAAGTTATAGATGAACAATATTAAAATGGATTAGCTAGCGGTTATGACAAATGCAGGAGCTGATCTAAAAAAAACCCCAAAAAACCTATAACCATCTGATCCCCTGACTCTTTAGGTACTGCACTTCGATTCTTCTAGCTAAGATTTGTTTACATGGTTATAATGGTGATATGCCAGTATACATACATCACCACTACACCTAGTCCCTGGACTCATTGGTCTTGTGCCATATAGTATTCAGGACTTTGACTGGCTGCAAAATCGTATCGTATATTACATTTCTGTAAATGTACCTTGCATGTATCTTTAAACTGTGCCGGGTGTACATGATCTTCATGGTGTGAGTATAAAAATGCCAAAATTCAAAAATTATCAAAGTCTCCTGGTTTTGGTTATTCTGAGTTTTGTGAAAGTTTTTACCTCTATGAGCTGAGGCTCAAGTATGTGCTTTATATTCTATAAATAGATGTTTTTATCCCGTTTGTTCTGCGTGACAGATATAGCGAATTATCAGTGAATTCCAGTGGAGTCTGAAGAGTCCTCTAATGATAAAGGGGCGAAGAATTTTTAAGTGCTCTATTGAAAACTTGTTGACCAGTTTTGGCCAGTTGTGATCTGTATAAATGCCAAACCATCCTAACGGCGAGAAATAACTGTCCATACTCTAGATTTCTGAGAACTGTCTGCAGTACAGATTAGGTAACCTTTACAGCCTATTATTATTTTGCTTCCAAAAAAAGACACTGCAGATCGAAATCTAAGAAATATGATGACAAATGGCAAGAATTTTTTTGTACATACTTTTAAAAAAAAAATTGTAAAATAAAAACTAAACATCGGAGAAAGGTGGAACACTCTGATATTAGTTGAGGGGAGCAATGTCAAGAAATAATGTTCCACTGAAAGGGTAGCTGAAACTTGAAACTAACTTTGTTGGGAAATCTACTGTAAGGCTATGAAAAATGGACAAATGGTTCATTTATTCATGGCCGTTTTACATTTGTAAGGAACCTTTTTTCATCAATCCCTCATATACATAAATCGGATCATCAGAAAAATGGCCATGTGAATAGACACACTGAAATAAATGTGTTTTAAAAATGACTGTCCCATCGCCATTTTTGATGGTTATGTGATGGGGGGAAGTTAGAAGCAATGGTACAGACCCAAACAGTCAAGATGAAGGCTGATTGTCAGAGTGTGCCCTGAGTTAGCAGACCCCCGAAACTGGGAGATAGAGACCAACGAGTGCTGGCCAGAGAAACCGCACCCAACCGATGGCTCACATACACCAGGAGTTTCACCAGGCATCCAGTAGTATTGTGTCGATCAATACCATCCGTAAGGAAGCATCTGCTGGGATCTACCAACTATTGAGAACATACAAACTCCTTGCAGATGTCCTTGGTAGGATTTGAACCCAGGACTCCAATGCTGCAAGGCTACCATGCTATCCACTGAGCCACCATGTTGCCCCAAAGGTACACAGTCTCTATGACAAAAGAGCATGTGCTCTCCAAGGACTGGCTCAAAGCACCCTCCAATAACAGCAGAAAAATGGTCAGTGCCTACAGGCATCAAGAAAGTTGAATGTTGTTTTTCTATTCTACTACAGGTGTCCAAATACTTATTGGTAGACAGTGTACCATGTATCAGTCTAGGATTTCTCTACCTTTATAGTAACATCATATTTTAGTTGCATATTCACTCTTTGACACTCGTGAAAGTGTTTGTGTCTTATCTTTTGTACTTTACTCTCTTATTACAGGATGATATAATAAGTTTAATCCGACGAGTTGATGACAACTGGGCTGAAGGCAAGCTTGGTGATCAAGTGGGAATTTTTCCACTTCTCTTCGTAGAGGTATGAAACACAAACAACTGTGATGCCGCTTATGAGACCACCATGTAGCCTTATGTATTGACAGCCATCTTTGTTTGGCTCTGCAAACAGAGATAGCGGTCACGCACTAAGGCTAGGTTCACTTATGCGTTTCAGTCTTCCTAGAAGACTCTGCCACAGATTCCGTCTAGAATCATCAGAGAGAAATGTCCTATACAGAAACCTTATGGACCCCATTACAATCTATGGGGTCCGCAGGTGTTAACCGCTTTTTTAGCGGACAGCTTCTCCATCTTTCAGTTCTCCATGTGGACCCAAACGACGGAGAGATGATTTCTAGTGTGAACCTAGGGCAAGTAGTAACACAACGCTTATTGAACGCCTAAGTGTTACAAAGATTGGGATTCAATCAATAAGTAACAAGTGATATGGAAACTTTAGCTACAATGTACGCTTCAGTCTATTCAGCTACTCTTGCTCTGTTACACATTGCTAATAAATTGGATTCTGTTTTCATGATGAAAAGTTCCCTTTAAGCTAAGCTATATATTTACAGTGGGAAAGGAACTTCTTGAAGGATAAATGTAAAAGCCTTATTAGACAGAGTAATTTAGCAGGCAATTATCGGGAACAAATGCTTGTACAAGTGATCCTTCCCCTACAATAAAGCTTTCTAATAGTGCCGACAGTCTCCCGATCAACACGCATTTGCTCATTCATTGGGTGATCTGCTGATTTCGGCAGGACAGAAAAATCCTACTCCTACTCAACTATGGCCCAGTGCTGCCAATGGACAATGAAAGTATATGCCAGTCGGGGGAAGGATTGATTAGCAAATATTCCTCCTGCATCCACTTTGCATTGGCCTGTATGATTAATCTTATGCAGAATAAGTGCTGGTCCGCACATTTTGTAGACAATCCGTTTTCCTTTAAAAATTCGTTGAGGTGTAATACCACATATTCTACTTGCAGCAAAACAGCACAGCCAGGCAATTGCTGGAGTCAAGCAAAAGTAAAAGAAAAGATGTGAAAAATCTGCCGTTAATGTCTACATTGAGGAGGACCCCCTCAAATGCTAATTCTTTTGAAGCAGAAACAATGCGACGAATACCAGACCGAAGACGAAAGACCCCCAGGCAGTTCCTGCTTACCAATGCTCTAAATACATTAAACAGAATTGTGCATTCACCATCGGGTAGACAGACTCCAGAGATCAGCACCCCCATACTGATCAGCTCAAGTAACACAGCCATCATTGAGAAGGCCAGGTATCTACACAACTCGCCAAACCAGGTAAAGAAGAACGGATCGTAGTGTTTTTCTCAGTATTAAATTTTTTTTACAATCCTCTCTTACTAATTTTCTATCACTGTGACCTTCTAATGTAACCTGATATCTTCTGAAGCTCTTGGCCTTTAAGGGTCCATTCACGCGGAGGAAAATTTGGTGTGGAAATTCAGCGCTGAAAAAAAAACCTCCCAATGACTTCCATGCCACCCGAAAAAACAACCCATTGAAGTCAATGAGAGGCTTTTTTTTTTTTTTTCAGCACTGAAATTCCACACCAAATTCCTCACTATTTTTCTCCATGTGAATAGACCCTTAGATTAAATTTAGACTAAAGGGTTTGTTCAGACAAGAAAGAAAGTTTTTAACTCGGCTCACACTGGTGTCCAACCAACTACTGACTGTAACAGGGCACAACATGTCCCTCTATTGGGGCTTAATGGATGCAGTATGGACCCTTAAAAGTATCAGAATGGGAGCCGCAAGTTATGACTTCTTTTACATTTTTGTATGCTGTTATTTATTTTATTTTTTTTTGTGCTGGACAACTAGTGTTGCTACTAAGTAATATGTTGTGAGGATTAAAGTGGTTGTCGAGTTTCAGACAAATATTGAGAGACAAATGTTATCGTTTTACTACAAAAAAAAATCCTATATACATTCTGTACCAATTCCTCATTGTTTGCAATATCTCTGCTTATTTCCAGTGGATAAAAACCAGTCCATGGTCATGTGATCTACAGTCCATGGTCATGCGTGTCCATCACATGATCATGGATGGATTTTTATCCGCTGGAAGTAAACAAAGAATGACAGCAACCAGAAATGTAGAAAACTGTGAGGAATTAGAGATGAGCAAACAGTAAAATGTTCGAGATTCGATATTTGTTTCGAGTAGCCCCTCAATATTCGACTACTCGAATCGAATATCGAATCCTATTATAGTCTATGGGGGAAAAATGCTCTTTTCAGGGGTAGGCAACGTTTGATCAAAATACACTTACCAAGTCCACGAGTGAGGGTCGGGCTGGATCCTCTGAGAAGTCTTCTCCGTGCAGCTTCCCCGCGGCGTCTTCCGGGTCTGAATTCACTCTGCCAGGCATCGGGCCTGGGCAGAACCGACTGCGCATGCCCGCACTACAAGCGGACATGCGCAGTCAGCTCTGCCCAGGCCCGATGCCTGGCAGAGTGAATTCAAAGCCGGAAGACGCCGCGGGGACGCTGCACGGAGAAGACTTCTAAAGGTAGAAGAACCAGCGTTGATTGGCCGACTGTATAGCATTCGGCCAATCAATGCTGGTTCTGCATCAAACTTTTCCATTCGAATAGCGAGTGGTACTCGATCGAGTACGAGTATTTTGAATACCGTAGTATTCGATCGAATACCTACTCGATCGAATACTACTCTCTCATCTCTATTAGGAATTAGTATTGGAAAACTGTATAAGTTTTAATCGGACAAACACTAACATTTGTCGCTCAATATTGGTCTGAAACCGGACAGCCCCTGGAATAGAATAAATCCAAATAGTAGAGGTCTAAATCCAAACCATTGGCAGGGATTATAATTCAGGAGCTGTGCACTTAACTTACAAGGAGCGGTTTCTTTAGGATAATGCCTGTATTAGACCAATGATGGGTATAGTGCTTAGATACATATCCTAACATAAAGTATCTGAATTCTTGGTCATAAAAAGTTATAAGGCGCCCTTTAGCCTATATAAACTCATTCTACCTGTCCCATATTGAGATAGGACTACTGTACTTCCCTACTGTCATATTCTACATCAGAGGTGTAACCTGAAAAGAATAGGTTATTTGTTCCTTGGCTTACTCCTCCTAAACCAGAGGATTTTTTATTCAAGGGTGTAGACTATGCCCATAACACCCATAACTTTTTTGGTTTTTCCACATACCAGTTTTCCCATAGATTTTATAAGGTATGATGAGACCTTACTCCCGGTGTTCACCACTATGGATGATAGATTTGTTCCTGAGCCTTCACAATATGTAATTATGACTGGTTTTATTATGGGTGTTGCAAGAATAATGTAGACAGATGTTAGTTTTTATTGCCTCAAATAAGGTATATACAGTACTGAGTGCCATTATAGTATATAGTATATATAGTATACTACTGGATGTAATCCTATGTCCCCAACTCATGCATAGAAGACTTTGGCATATGCATTGGCACATATGCCAGAGGCCTTGGTAGTACTAGTCACATTCTCCGACCACATACACAAAATGTATCCGTAGACTTGAATTGACCCCATGTATGTGTCACTTGGCAAACATTGAGGTGGTAAGCACTGACATGTCTTATTCCACAGGATTGAAACACTGATTGGGCGTTAAAATACACAGTACGGTTGCTGCATATAAACGTCTAGCATATAACTGCATATATCTGGAGATTTACTACATAAGGACGCACATTAAAGAAATAATAGGATGTGAACCAAGCCTTACCCATACAATACAATATTACACAGTAGCCTACAGGTCTCTGTGTGATGAAACCATACATACCCTATGTGGCTGCTTTGCCCCATCCACCACTGTTATTGGCCATACCCCCGGGCTGTGAACACGGTGATGGCGGTTTTCCGTTTTAGAAATCAAATTATTCTGGTCATTAAATAAAATAATTCTCATTTTTGTACCCTGGATTGTAAGTATGTTTTTGACATAAAGTATAGGATTGTTTTTTCCATTTATGTCTGGAGCAGCGTGACCTGCGCAAAACATATTCATATTTCTAATATGTTCATACACTATTATAGTCTTTAAAAAGGTATTACAATTCACAGTCCAATTGTTCTTGCTTGTAATCTTCCCTGCTACCGTGGCTGCCAGGCTGAGTGGAGCATGCATGTAAGCAAATGGAGGGTTAATAGCGAGCGGCACGGTCTGCTCTATTGGCTCCCTTCCTGCTCCTGAGCCTGGCTAATAGGTGTTTCTAGAAACCTCAGTTACGCTGTAAGAGTTCTAATTTCACGCTGGCAGCTTCCAAGGCAGAGCGGACAGCTCATTGCTTCTATCTACCCCAAACAGCTTGGGATGAGATGTAATGCAGCACACAACAGACAGACCACTGCATTTACAATGAATAATGCACATACAATTATGACACAGATTAGCCACTTTTACACATTTGGGATGTTTTGGGAAGCAGCCATAAAGAATAGTGTTTCTATACGCAGGCTGGCATCCCGCCAGGGCCTGGCTTCACTTCTGATGTGGATAACCTTTATGAATGGATGTTAATCAGTAAAGATCGATTCTTGACCTCTGTTAATGGCCGCCTCGCCAAAGTACTCGAGCCATTAGCATCCGTTAATGATCATTCACTTAAATAGCCATTAACAAGCCACACAGGCTAATGTGTTTTCCTGCTCCTTTAACTACACAAGGAGATTGGAAGAAACACAAATGAAATGACTGAAAAGGTACGTGGAGCCTGCAAATTGGCGCAAACTACTATTTGTTCTCAACTGACTTTCTGACACTGGAACACAAACATCTCCGAGTCATGGCATCAAGGCTACACCACCCATTACATTGACATGAACAGGGCAGCCGTTTCTTCACTTCTCCAGGTTTTCTCTGTAAAGCAAAGCACACACTCATAAATCATATTGTCACCGATACGTTACATAGGTGGTCCTTAGCTACAAAAAGGGCTAAAAGCCGTTGCTCGGGTGCAACAGTAGTTAAAAGCCATTTCTCGGTAGCTTCCTAGGACATAATATTTTACCTTCCATCAGCATGAGAGCCACAGTCCCACAGCAACACATAGCAGCTGTCATGTTATACGGGTCCTGCTACTACAGACACTTGTATGGCTTTCGGGTAAAGTCCAGGCTCCAACCCTGGGTTTATATGATCACTCCACGCTTACGGGCAGCTGCAATGGTCAGAATAGAAATCTGGATGGAAAACTCTAAAAGGCATGGGAAAACTTTCTTTTATGTAGAGCCGTTCACACGTCGCCATGATTGGAAGGCATCCCAATGCAGCTTGGGAAAGGAGTACAATGAGCAGTGCAAAAAGTCACTACCCAGTGTACAGCCAATGGGGGCAACAGGGCGCTGCCTATTTGTGACAAATGGATGGCTTACCATCCTTACAATGTCTCGCCTTTACGTTTAACGCATGGTATTCGACCGAGTACGAGTATTTCGAATACCGTAGTATTCGATCAAATAACGTAGTATTCGATTGAATACCTACTCGACCAAATACTACTCGCTCATCTCTACTGTCTATCTATCTATCTATCTATCTATCTATCTATCTATCTATCTATCTATCGAACACAACCCATATCATCTTTCTAATAGACATGCTTTATCACAGATGCTTTACAGTGGTGTTTAGCTTTTGATTAGGTATGTTGTACAGTATGGTGGTGACCCTAAGGCTGAGACCCCACATTGCGGAAACGTCGCTTTTTTTGGTGCAGATTTTGCTGTGTTTTTTTTTGTTTGTTTTTTTAGCCAAAGCCGAGAATGGCTACAAAAGGAATTGAAACTATATAGGAAGCTCTTATACTTCAACCTTCTGCTAAATCCACTCCTGGCTTTGGGTAAAAAAAAAAAAAAAAAAAAAGAAAAATCTGCAACAAAAAAGCTGAGTTTCCGCAACGTGTGGCCTCAGCCTAAATCTGACTTCTGTACTCCGTTACAATATTAGGATAAGAAAAGGGACATAGAAGATATAATAATTTATTTGATAATACACCTACTTTTCCCTGTGGTCGCTGCTGTGTCTGGGTTGCAAAAGCCAGGGGAGTCCACAGGTCACCCACCCCACACTAAGACTCTAGACACACAAAGGTGAAAAATGTCACACTAAAGGGCTGTGGCACAAAAGGGGACACATACTGTATGGGAATGATAGAAAGCTTACATACACAGACATGTTATGATCAAGTATTCATTGCAATCTGGGTCTAGATAGAGAAGGAAAGGGAAATGTAAATGCTGTTAACATGTACTGATGCCATTCAGTTGATAGTCAGGAGGAGGCATTGAGCAGGGGGGGGGGTAAATTTTTAGTTACGCCCTTGCTTCTTTCTTTACCCGTATGCTTTATACCTGCCCCTTTAAAAGACCGACTGCCATTTTAAGGTGTTTATATTTAGCTGTGAAGAAATGGCTTATCACACGTATTAGTCTTCGCGGTCACATAACTTCTATTTGTTGGTTACACTGTTGCAGAAGATACAATATCTCTCTTTCCGTTGCTTCGCCCCAGCTTTGGCGTTATTTTTAACATGCTCTACCCGTGTGAAGTGCGATTTAAAATGACTATGTGATAACGTTGAAGTCTGTGCAGAGTAAACAGACATTTCCAAGTTATCAACTAGCACAGACTGTGTTGCCGGAGGCTTTGTACCTTATCAGTAGCACTTGGGGTCCAAGAATACAAATAAGCTTGTTGACAAACATGCTCTGCTACCCCTGGAAACATTTATTGTGCAGCCCACTCTGCAGCACAATAACATTTTTGTATAATTTTTTTCCATATATATTTTCAATACAGTTCTAGCATTTAGAATATTTACAAATCATTTGCTATAATGCAAATAATAGTCACAACGATGTGTAATGGCATAGAATCAATTGACGCATAATGGGAACAGTCCGGGTGGAAGACTAAGGCATCCACGATCCATTATATTAATGATGAACTATTAGGTAATGAGATCCCAATCTAAGGTTGCTTTGTGTGCATTTGTCACAAATCATTTGGTGGATTGTTCATTAAATTTGTTCAGCTTTTCCAAAGATATGAGCCCTTTTAGCATTGACGCAAATTATGGTCTAGTGCAGATTCTCTGGTGGTGCCTGTGTGTGCTGTGTGTCATGCAGTGCCGCCCATTTGGCTTATAGATCCTAATTTGCATCAAGACTAACCAAGTGTATATCTTTGGAATGGCTGAACAGATTTGCATATACAAAAAAACAAAATGCTCAGGAAAACAGATCCTATCAGATGCTATTGGACTTTTAAAACCTGGTGACAGGAACTCCTTAGGCTGAGATGCAGAAGGTCGAAATACAGTATAAGAGCTTTTTATATATTTCCTATTCCTTTTGTAACAAATATTGGCTTTGACTCAAAAAAAAAGCAGTAAAATCTGCAACAAAAAAAGCTGCGTTTTTGCAACGTGGGGCCTTAGCTTTAAAGAGACTATGGAGCCCTGGGGCTGAATAAATATGGAAGAATGCGTCAAAACCTAGATAAAGCTGCCCAAATGTGTTTCTACTAATTGAAGTCATGGCAGTTATAATTCCTACTTCCATAAAAATATAATGATATATTGTAGACATTAGTTCTTGCCAGGTAAAACACCCAACAGCTTTGTGGGCATAGTAGGAATTTAGGTTAAAGATGGCTACAGACAGAATTGCTTTCTCCTGTCGATCTTGTAAAAATTCAGTTGACATTTAGGCGTCAGAAGTGACCTTGTTAACCTCCATTTCTACAATGGCAGAATGCTCTTTCTATTAAACAGACATGCTTAGTTTAGACACAGAACTTCTGTGGGTTGTATGACTTTATATGCAACCCACAGAAGACAGGCACAATTGTAGGATTTCACTGCTTCATCCCACACTGATTATAAGACGCCATATATAAGTGAAGAATAAATTATAACATAGTACCTACGACTGCTCTAGGTGAAGAATTTACAGATCTGGGGAAAAAAAACATTTACCCCCAGACACCCCCTTCTCCCCCACCAGAACCGTACATCACTCAATGGCTTTACAGCTTCCCCAATCTCAGAAATCCTCTGCTTCAGAATAACCGTAGATTCTTTCTTCTTCTTCAGGCCATACATCCAAGCCCTTAGGCTTAGTTCATACGGGGTATTTTGGTCAGGATTTTGAGGTGGAATCGGCCTCAAAATCCTGACCAAAAAAAGACTCCCATTGAAATCAATGGGAGCTGGTCAGTTCTTTTTTCCGGGAGTGGTTTGTTCCGGTTCCCAAAAAAAGAAGCAACATGCTCATTCTTCAGGTGGATTCGACTCCCATTCATTTGAGCCTAATCTGAAGTGGAGTCCAGTCACAGCTACCAATTTTTTGCTCTGGAATCTGAGGCAGCCTCCTCCTCAAATTCCGGACCAAAAAACCCTGTGTGAACTCAGCCTTACTCTTTCTATCTGGTCCACACACCCAGTTCTCATCATGCAGTGTTCACTTTGCCTCTATAGTAGTTCTAAGCCATTACTACTGTGCACCTCCCATAATAATCCCCGAAAAATACCACGGTACAGCACACATAATATGAACTAAGCAGTACTAAATACCACATTGCAGCACAACATACCTCCCTGAAGTGCATTTAAAAGTAACAGGAACTATGAAGGACAGAGTTATACTTCTACGTCCTGATGGATTTCCTTCTGTCTTTGGCTCAGAAAACTGCCAGAAAAAAGCATATGAGTGTGATCCAAAAGAATGTGCATCTTCCAGTATAACATATGTATATGGTGATTACTCACATGCATAATGCAGAAGAAAACTCATTTTCCACATTTCTGATGCTTAATACCCTTAGGTCAATACTTCATTTTATTATGCCGCCCTTGGACCTCAGGGGACGGGACCATCTCTAGTGGCTTTCCCCAGTTCTCATCAGAGTATTCTGGCTAATATGTAAGTATACGGGGAATCTTTGGGGAGTGTTTGATATCATTTACTATATCTTTATAGTCTCACCTACTTCATGTCACTCTATGAGCACTCATAAGGTATTAAAATGTTTAATTTCATAAATTGACGGAATCATGGAGCATAAAACAGACTTTTAGTTAGTGTTTCTACAGTATTCCCTATTTTGGCCCCATGTAGGTCAGTGGATCTGCAGTATATCTCACGGCCTTTGAACCCCTAGACCACATTTATATGAATGGACCCTTATAGCCAGACTAGCATTCTCTTACTGTATATTTTGGAATCAGACGTTACAATTAAAATTTTCTATCATCTCTACTATGATCTTTACTCATCCAATATGAGAATAACGCAGCAGATGTCGTCCATTGTCATAGTTGTGTAATGATTGTGTTTTCTTGGCTTATTTCTTTTCCCCTTATGTCCTCTTTGTCAGGTGTGTAGCCGTTTATCCTTACACAGCTCAAGGTCCAGATGAGATGGCCCTCCAAAAGGGAGAAGGTGTCCGCGTCTTAGGGAAATTCCAAGAAGGCTGGCTTCGTGGGGTCTCACTGGTCACTGGAAAAATTGGCATCTTTCCAAGTCACTGTGTTAGTCCTGTCTATAGGTTAGTATAATCTGACTGCTTCAATTCTTTACAGATGGTAAGTACTACTGGCTTAAATGGTTTTACCACAATTCACATTGAGCATACATGAGTACAGTGCTCAGATGTTTCCGTCAGTTCCATAGACTTTGAATGGCGCCCCAGTCTACATTCTGGATTACAGACATCACCTCACTTCAATGAGAAGGAATGGCAGACTAAGGGGTCTAGTGATGGGTAAGCGTTCAGTGGGGCCTCTGGCAGGTATACGTTTATGGGAATAGTTCTATGTCATTTATGGAAAACCTCCATTAATAATACAGTGTAATACATTAGGTATAGAAATTGAAATGATAATTACATTAGATTATAGTAATAACATATGAAGCAATTCTTCCACTCAAAGTCCCAGAAACCGCACTATAACCTGTCAGCGACAGTTCTAAGTAAATGGGTTTCATCAATCACCACCAGTGTCTGTCATATAACAAATCTGGCACCGCAAATAATTCACTAGAAGATAACACATGGAAGAACTTGGCAGTGCTTACCAGATGAATGCCTGAATATCAAATCACCCACCCTGAAATGCCTACAAAACAGGCATGATAAAGGTCCGAACAAAAGCAAGAATTTTACAGAATGGCATGAAACTTACTTGTGGGTGTACATAGAAGTGGATTTACATGTAGGTTTTACTATATCACTAATGAGGCTGTATAATTCCACAACCACGTCCTTTTAGGGGTTTTCTGGTCCCTCAAGGTTTCTATCATACTGACAGTGGCGTAACTACCGGGGTAGCAGCTGCCACAGGGTACGGGACATTAGAGGCCCGACGACAGCTGCTACCACTGCGGGGTTTTTTTAATAGGCCGTTACCTGGAGTTACTACAGCCGGTAATGGGCCCTACTTACTTAGCGATCCGGGCAGGGTCTGAGATCGGTGACGCTGTGGGTCCCACAAGCACTATTATATTCGGGGGTCTTTTCGGACCCCCGAGTATAATGATCAGAGGCCCAGGAGAGGTAACGGAACATAAAAAACACTGTTACTTACCTCTCCGGGCAGGCTTCGGACCTACTTGCGTGACGTCCCAATGGAGCATAATACTGTGTGCAGGGGCCACTATGGGGCATAATACTGTGTGCAGGGGCCACTATAGAGCACTATAATGTGCGCAGAAATGCGGGGAGGGGGAGGTCAGTTGGTCGAGGTCTTTGGCGTCGGCCGGGGAGGGGGGCCTGTATCAAAATTTCGCCATGGGGCCCCGACATTCCTAGTTACGCCACTGCCTACTGATGACCTATCCACAGGACAACTCATCAGTATCCCCTGATCCACTGGACCCTGAACCATTCAGCTGATCTAGGTATCGGAAACTGCAGCAATGGAAGTGTTGCAAACATCTCAGCTCCTTTTTAGATAATAGAACCAGAGATGCAGTTCCCTGGAGCCATCAGCATACTGTGGATGGTGTCTGTAGCTCTGGTCCTATTATTTGAATAAGAGATGAGTTACTTCTAACTCTGTCCATTGCTTTAGATTCCAGCACCTAGAAGCAGATGGATTAGTTGTTTGTCTGCCTTGTCCCTTTGAACCCTGCTATATCCTTGCTGTGGATTACCTTGGATTATGACTAAACTATTTCTAATGTAAACTCTTCTAGCTATGATGAACATAGTTGATACAATCTCAAATTTGTGTGTAATTTCGCCCAATAGCATCACTAGTGTGAACTTACACATAGACTTTGGTTCCAGAAAGATACCAAAAATATCTTCTGCTATATATAAATGTCACATGACTATAAATGGCATGTGGCAGTTAAGGAGCCCTGGTACAGATGTTGCATTTGGACCCATGAGATTCACGCAATGCCCATGGTTACGCTATATGCACAACCTAACCAGTCGAGCAGCCTTGCAGATTGATTCATCTAATTGTAGATTGCTTATTAGGCCCAGGCTCATTATTGTCCTATGAAGCACATCTCCCATGTTCTCATTTGGCTCAAGATGCTGACCTAGCGCAAAATGTAGTTTCTGTTTGTGCCAACCTGCAGAGAATATCTCTTTCCCAGTTTAATAATGTTTCTGTTTTCTTGGCAAACTTTACTTTCGAGTATTAAACTTTTGAAACATATTGATCAATCCCTTTTCAGTCTCTCTGCCGTTCAAAGATTTGCATTCAGTCTCTGTAAATTCCTACATATATATATATGTGTGTGTGTGTGTGTGTGTGTGTGTGTGTGTGTGTGTGTATGAAAGCCACCCTGCCTATTACGCTTTTAAGACGTCTTTGAATTGATACAAATGCTTCAGGTTTCAATTGCTTTCACACTACATACTAAAAAGTCTAGAAATTACATACTGGGATAGCGTAATTACAGAGCTTGGCTCAATGCGTTCTAGTATAATCTCGACTCTCCTGCACATTTATGGCAAGAATTGAGCTCTATCCTGTAAAAACGCGCAAGGAATTATATGTGAAACGTGAAATTGACAGGAAAGAAATGCATTAGTTGGATTTAAGTGGTTTCATTACTAGGTGGAGTGCTGGGTGTTGGTAATGTAGCGCGCTTGCTACAGTCACAAACAGCTAATGTTAGGGAAGGTGAAGGAAGTTTTAGTAGATGCAGCAATAAATGAGAAAAATCGGTTCATTTTAGCAGATTCAGCAATAAGGGGGACAATGATATTAGTATTAATCTTGAATTTTTTTTTTAAGATTATATTCTTAAGATTAGGACAATATTTTATCTTTCCAGAAGTTTTAGTTGTTCATCTTAGTTATTGAATGGGTACTGCCCGCCGGAGGTCACAGCATTGCTTTACAAGCTAAATACCATGGATATAATGTGGTGCTACACAGTTATTCACACCCCTGTTTCCCATTATTTCATACAATTTCTATTTGAGCCGATTTTGCAGCTTTAGTCCATTTTAACTTCTACTATACTTACTGTAATTCAACTCAATTTTTCTGACTCTAAAATACAAAACCGCTAAAAATCTCAAAAAATTATATTGGAGCCCATCAGTATAAGACTAGGGTGCCATATAGCATTTCAAAATTGCCACTTTCCCGCAGCTCTTTTTTTTCCCTACAATGTGTGGATGAGATTAACCAGAATCTCATTCACTTTGCTAATACCCCATGTTGCGGAATTGCAGAATTTACGGTGTTCGCCTAAATCATATAAATCAAGACATGAAAAGAAGGAAGAAATGGCCACGAAATTATGTAAAAATAATATATAACTTGTTACATATAATCTAAATACAAAATCTAAATCTAGATAAAAGGCCAATACATGAAGGGCTAGATGACACAACTGGTATTATCCTATCATTCTGTTATTCTGTAGTTTGATATGATATCTTATGTAGTCTCCTATATACATATTTTCCTGTGGGAATTTAGGGTTGCTCTGTATCCTGGGGGCTTTTAAACCCTGTAAGAAGATCTATGGAAAAAGTGGCAGAGATAACGCCATACTTACTCGCTGTTGAAACACTTTGTATGTAGACTTTTCAATATTTTGAGATTTCAAGTTACTTTATACCATCATCTCAAAGGTATAGTAATAGAAGTGGGTTTTCTTCATGATGTCCATGAATTGTAATAAAAGGTGTAGCAAAGGGGTTGCCCAGTTGGAAAATAAAATTTCACTTGCCAACTTGGTGCAAAGGAGGTTGTATTATGATATACATCTGTTATCTAAACATGTAAGAGTTCATTATACATATATATATATATATATATATATATATATATATATATTCATTTATTCCGCACACACACACACACACATATATATATATATATATATATATATATATATATATATATATATATATATATTCATACATTCTCTGCTTGCTTAACCGTTATAGCCACCTCTGTCATTTCAGACTCTCCCAGGAGAATTCACAATCCTGCTCCTAATAGAGGATTTTCCCTTTGATTATTACAGAAAGGTCCCTTTGCCATTGTTTACAAGTATTTCCGATAGTAAATCTCATATGCATTTTCCACAATTAGCTTCCTTTAAGTCAGCCGAACACTTCTTCCTCTTCTCATATTCATGTGGTTATGCGCCATGAATTCTCATTGACTAGCATACTTGAAATATTCCAGCAAGGGAATGGAAATTGTGGTTTGTGTTCTTAGTGCTCATTTTGCAGCCTCTTCGTTGTTCTCCCCCAAACCATAACAATAAAACGTAACTACAAGAGAAGACATAAATAGCACTATAATAAGGAGTGCGATACAGACGCCAAGAAGGCAGATCTACATCACAGAGCCTGTTCCATACTCTCTGAAACATCTCTACTAATGAAATGAATTGGTGTGTTGGGTGCTTTGCCACAGACTAGCTATATTATTAAACTATAAATCAGGCTCACTAGGCAACTGCATATAACACAAGCCAAGAAACTTCGAATGGTTCCGTATGGCATCGTTTCAGTTGAATTATGAGAAGTTGGATTTTAACTGCAGGCTTCAGGGACAGAGGCGTGTTTGTGCATCCTTACCAGTAATGCATACAGATGTCTCCTCCTTTAATTATAGCATAAAATATGGAAGGAGTAGATTACATCAACCAAAGCCTAAAACAAGTATTATATATACTAATATATATATATATATATATATATATATATATATATATATATATATATATATATAATCATTTTTTTACAGGACTAGTTTACATCACATTTTGGCATGCTTGCCTCTACCTATTGCAGTGCTCCGCTGACCGTATTCCCCTAGATGTATACAACTATATAGCTCTACAGTTTCATACATCTGCAGTATAGTATCTGCTGTATTTTGAAAGGTTTGGTCACCTATGCTTTACATTTTAGTATCTTAGGCATTTGGATAACATATGGTCATTGCTTTCTGTACCCACACTCTCTGATATTGTCCTGTCAGTGCTGACACTATAGGACTGTAGGCTGACCCTGACTGTCCCTAGAAGCAAAAATAATAGCAGGTGTCAGTTTCTGGATATATGTCCAAGAGAAGAATAAATGATCACCACAATGCAGAATTCTAAGAAAAGATGCTCAAGAATTATTTCATTGGAAATCCAAGGTGTGCCAGGGCAGCCGATGGATCGTTTTTAATCTTTCACTGTCCTAAATATTCACAATCACAAAGGAGTGCTTTTTAGTATTTCTCTTAAATAACATTGTTCAACCAACAATTCAACTTTACCAAAGTACAAAAACGATTTAAAAAATTGATAAAATCACCTTGTAAAATGGAAATAATATTGCACCAGCTACATATATTGTACAATGAGTATTGGCCTTCCATCTATCATAGCAGCTCTACGTTTAAGCATCACTAGAGGACAATACTTTCTGGTGGCTTAATGGGATATCCCTATGTAGACATTTGGGGCATATCCACAGGATGACACATTTCTAAAACAGGGGTTCTCTAACCAAGCTATTAGACATTTATGGTACATAAACCAGAGAGCCTTTTCTACTTTGTTGTTATTCATGCTTCAGACACCATGCAGATGAAAAAAGATGGGCTTAAAGGAATTTCCATGATCTGGAGCAAACCATGGGGCGGCCCAGGGAATGATATCAGCGGTCGCTGGTTTGGAACTGGTGACAAATGAGAGTGATCTCACCGGTCCCTCTCCAGCGACTGCTTAGGTTATTGATTTGTCTTAACAGTCTTGTGAGAGTCAGGAATTCTGGGGGAAAAGAGACTAGCGGTGCCCAATGGAGTGCCAAGGACAGCCCAGTACACTTTTTTTTTTTTCCTTTTCCATGTTCCCTAGTCCTAAATCCTTCCACACATTTCTTAAAGGCCTGGACATCCCCCTTAAGTGCTTGTTCCCATATATCAGGGGTGGGCAATTAATTTTCCCATGGGGCCACATGAGAAATTGTAACGGTTCTAGAGGGACATGTGCGCCGCATCAAATTTAGCTCCACCCACTTCTGTGCTGACTCCACCCATTCTCAATCATCTTTCCATGTGCCCCCACAAAGTATAATCCTCCTACTGTCACCCTAACATTATACGCCCCCACATTATAACGTTTCCCTCCAAATGTCCCACAGTATTAAGTCCCTCTCCTGGTCCCCAGTATAAACTAGCGAAAACTAGAGGGGACATTAAACTGGGGCAGCTGGAGGGGGATAGTAAACTGTGGGGATAGGTGGAGGGGGACATTAAACTGGGGGCAGCTAGAGGCAGACATGTCCCCCTCCAGCTACCCCCCCATGGTTTAATATCCTCCTTCAGCTGCCCCAGTTTAATGTCACCCTCCATCTGACCCCTAGTTTAATGTCCCCCCCTTCATTTGCATTCAGTTTAACTGCCCCCCTACATCTGCCCCTAGTTCCCCCCTCTTGCTCACATGCTGTCTCTTTCTCCTTTATCATCCAGCAGCCTCCTTTGCCATCAGCTTGCAGAAAGCACACAGTTACGTGTGGCTCCGCCCACTAACGAGTCATAGCCTATCCTGGTGATAGGCTGTGATGACGTCATCACAGGTCCTTGAACAAACTTTCAAAAGCTATGCAGACCAGACGGAAGCAGTCAGAGGGCCGGATGTGGCCCGCGGGCCGTACATTGCCCAGGTCTGCCATATATTGTGCCTTTGCTAAGCCAGCTAACTTTAGGAATAAACCTCTATTTTGGTGTGGAATCAGATACAGAGCAGTGCTTAATGCATCAAAGTAGAATAACTCCTTACCATTACCTTACCATTCCTTACGAGAATAAAAAAAAGCCAAAGAGGATCAGGAAGATGTAGAATATCAAACAATTTGTAATGTATCACGATGCGTCATATTTCTTATTAGATCTTTACTATGAATGTAGCCAAGTTTACATCATTTTTTATTTTGCAATATTCTCAGTAAACTTCCTTCTCACTTCCTTGTGGGAAAATCCAGTTCTGTAATAATCTATTTCTAAATGGAAGGCTGATAGACAGATGGCAATTAAAATATATGGATGAAATCCATGGTAGAATCTGGTGTTAATCTCATGCATCCCTACTGCGCACGCTCCAGCGACATTTTCCTGTAGTGAACATCGCGACTGTACGGTGCATGCGCAGCACACTCTCATAGTTCTAGGGGAAATGAGAAGATCTCTACACAAAAATGACCCGGGAGCGTGCGCAGTAGCGTTTTGGAGGGAGCGCTACTGCACATGCGCGAATTTTCCATCGAAACCGGCGGGCTGGAGGTGGTGAATTGCAAGAAGGAGGAAGTCAAAGAAGAGGAGGGTGTGAACAAGCTATGACACGGGGGGGGGGGGGTGCACGGAACGCCCACCGTGCATGATAGGACTGATTTACATATACTTATTAACAGTAATTCAGAAAAACGGGGGGGGGGGGTTCAAAAACGATTAGCAGCACCTAAATAGCCAATTCAAGCACATGTATATCTAAAAAACGGAAAATTTTATGATAGAGCCCCTATACCTGGTATTTCACTGGGCACCATGAGTTTCAAGTTAGACCTATGGAAGTATCTTTAAAAGTTGTATAACAGTTACATCTTGCTTTTTGTTTGCCATTCTCGAGTGCTTATAATCTGAAGCCATTTTTATTTTACTAAAAAGTAAATTGTTAATTCAGTTGTGAAATTGTTAATATATTGGCTATTTAAAAGATAGTTATCTGAATAATAATAATAATAATAATAATAATAATAATAATAAGGTATTTACATGTTAGCGGCTTTATCGCAAGCTGCGTAATTACACATTCAGCTCTTTCTACTTATTTATTACAGTGATCTGGAGATATGTAGATAATAAAGCTCTTGCTGCTCATTTACATATATCTTAGCCAAGCTAGTTTTTTTTAGATAATATAATCACAATAAATGTAATGAGTGCTATCTAGATTTAGAGAGAATGCAGTGGGTATGTGCACACTGTACTAAATAAGGCTCCAAGGGATGTGCTTGTTGTCACTAAATATTATAACAGACCCCACATGAGCGACGACATTTTATATTGTCTTAGTCCAGCCTTAACTTACAAACTCAGTATCATTAAATAAATATTACCAATCACCAATGGAAGTCAAGTCTGGTCCCACAAGTTCCCTGTATCAACCATATGGGAAAATAAAATATTACATAGTTGAAAATCAATATGTATAGCCAACCGTACGATAGAGAGAGGGACTGGGTCCACCAGAGTGTCATCAGCTCATAAATGGCACGTTTACTTTCTTGATCATAGACTCCTGGGTGACTTATCCCAATCTACTACATCCATATGTCCTTACAAAGTTGTATTCATTAAACAATGGGGGAGAGTTTAGTAAGACCAGTGCACCATGTGCTTCTCTCAATATTGTATTAGCTGGTGGAAAAATGTATCAGAATTATTAAAATCTTCATCAGTGAATGGCATAGATTTCAGGTATAACCCACCCCATTTTTCTGGCATGATTTATAGCAAATCTATTGGCCCAAGGGATTGCTCAGGAATGGTGGGGACTAGAGAAAAAAAATCCAATTGTGTCAGAATAAGTGTAGCGGCAGCTATTAAATAATGCAAAAAAAGTATGACTTCAACAAGAGACTTTCCAAATAAAGAGGTCTGAAGAGATCAGGCTGCTCAAAATTAGCCTTAGGGTCAGTTATGATACTGCTTACCTGATCATTAACCATACTCCATTAAAGTAGATGAGTAACAATTTAGAGAAATCAGCAGTTTAGCTGCCAAAATATAACATAGGTTAGTTTTCTGGTATTCTTCTTCACATCTCAGATTGGACCAGGAATGCCTTTCTTGACTAAGTTAACAGAATTAAATAAATTTATTCTGTATCTCCATATGTTTTGTCACTTAGAGCATAATAGTACGGCTTCTGGATATGTGGGATATAATCTAGTGATAACCAGGTCCACCATAGTTGGAACTTCTAACCAGCTTCAACTAACAACATATTAAAGGGATTTAATTATTAAAATGCAATTTTTTTCTCCCTAATACGTAGGAATAGCATTAAGAAAGGCTATTCTTCTCCTACCTTTGGATGTCTTCTCTGCACTGCTGTTCAGTAGAAATCCCGGTTTTCTTCCGTATGCAATGAGTTCTCTTGCAGCACTGGGGGCGGACCCCAGCACTCAAACAGCACTGGGGGCCTGGAACGTCCTCTCCCCCTCTCCCTGCGTTTTCTTCCAGCGCTGGCTTCAAACTTCTAGGCCTGCGCAGTCGGCTTTGTTGTCGGCCTTGCGCAGAGCCGACTGCGCATGCCCACGGCCTTACTGTGTAAGCAGCCACAAGAAAATGGCCGCTTATACAACTTTACTGTCTGAGTGGCCACAAGAAAATTGCCACGGGCATGCGCAGACGGCTCTGCCTGAAGCCCGACAGCAGAGCCGATTGCGCATATGTAGAATTTTAAAGCCAGTGCTGGAAGAAGACGCAGGGAGAGGCCATTCCAGGCAAAGATAGAGACGGTGCTGGAGAGTTCTCTCGCAGCATTGAGGACGCCTCCAGTGCTGTTTGAGTGCTGGGGCCTGCCCCTAGTGCTGCGAGATAACTCATTTGCATACAGAAGAAAATCGGGATTTCTACAGAACGGCAGCGCAGAGAAGACATCTAAAGGTAGTAGAAGTTTCTTAACGCTATTCCTACATCCTAGGGAGGAAAAATTGCATTATAATGATTGAATTCCTTTAATAGATATTTTGGCTGTTGTTTCAATCATATGTGTACCTAACGAAATCCCTTTCCCATATACCTACTTATATTGGGCAATATGTAATTCATAGAGAGACTGACTTCTAGTATAAAGGATAAAAAAAATCAAGGTACTATGTTTTATGACAGTATGACGGTCATTATTTTAGTGGAATTTTTAGGTAAAACTAAGATGCATTGAGGGTTTTATTATGGTAACAGTAGTAAATAGGGTATGTAACTATGTAAATGTTGATTCTGTTTTATCTTGACATCTATAAATGATTGAATTTCCTTTCATTTAATTTGGATAAAATTCCTCCTTGTTAAATATTGCTAGACAGAATGAACGCTTCAATTGCTGGTTGTCCAGATACGCCTGTAAATAACACCCATGCATTGTCAGACTTAGGATCAAGTTAGAGCAGATGATTACGGTTCTTTGCTTTGTTTCAGTCACTTACGTGGGGGTTTAGAATGTCAAAACAACAGCGAAAACTCAGGTTTAGTATTTAAGACAAGTTGAGGACATTTTTCTTCTCATTCCCAATCATGAGTGATTCACAACTGATGATTCATAATACTGTATGTGCTAAGCAACTGATTTATTGTGATACTTTGGAATACCGTCATGTACAGTATCTTTCAAAGTGATGGCAAAAGAGATGTCTATAAGGTTGCCAATATTATGTATTTGAATATACTCACTTTATTTTATCTGCTTATACTGTAAATACATTTCTTTCCAATATAAAGATCAGCATTAATCATTATTACATGATAAATATGGAAACACAAAAATGCATCCACATATTATTTATTTAGGAAATGAAAGTTTGCCAGAGACAGGTAGCTGCTGCGGAAAGTTTAAGAGGATCTCTCACCACCTCCAAGTCCAGCTCTTTCAGTCAATCAGTAGCTGCTGCTCTACAGATTCAGCCACATTTGGAATTTCTTTCTCTAGCCCCCACCATTCCCAAGTAATCAATGCTGTTAGTTTTGGTGCCTGATATGCTATGTAGGCCCTGCACTGTCAGAAGGGCGGTGTCAGGCAGACAAGGGGTGTGGTTCTGAACTCTGACACTGGCTGCCTCTGATTGGAGCTCTGAATCACACCCCTGCCTGACATTACAGAGCTTAGATAGCACATTAGGCACCAAAATTAACTGCGCTTGTTGATCAGGAATGGTGGGGGCTAGAGAAAAATTCCAATAGCACTAGTATCAGTGGTACAGCGCCTACTTACAGGTGCTAAGAACTGTATGGATTTTTGACTTTTTTTTCAACCTTGGTGGTCTAAATGCAGAGACCCCCACAAATGAAAAGAATGTCGTTTGTAAACCTGTCTGAATGGAGTGATTTTCAAGCACTTACGCTACCAGTCCTTTAACCAGTTTTTGACTGCCCATTGACTTAATACATCCCTCTTGATGTATAGAGCTAATTAGCTTTCAGCTAATTATATCTAAAGCATGCACTCTCACATCCTTGCAGTTTTAAGCAGCTACACAAGATTGTGCAACTGTAAGATTAGGTAGCCACCTGTTCTTAGCAGCTGGAACTCCTAGAGAGATCTTCCCTGCCTTCTTAATCGCACCACGCTCTCAATGACCTATGGGAGTCACCATAATGCAACTTTCTTCTGTCCATTGGTCATTCGATTGCCAGTTACTGGGAACTGTATGAGTTGCTGGGGACTCAGATCAGCTCCGAAGTTCATGTTAGGAGGCCATACTCCTCCTGCAATTGGGGCTATTGTATCAGCCCCAGTTACAGGGAAAATCGGCAAAAATAAATAAATGTATTGCTAAAATACCTCCAGAGATATGTTATAACCTTATGTGGGGCACAATGTTCAAAAAAAATTGCAAATTTTTCAAGATTGCAGATTCTAACCACATCCCAAGTGACTCAAAATTAGGTCACATTCATGAAAATTACTAAAGCAGAGAGCAAAAACTATTTTAAAAAAAAATTTGGCCACCATTTTAAACCAAAGAAACCTGACAAATGTCAAAAACAGAAAAGTTTCCTGTATATGAAATTAAAAAAAAAAATGCAAATATAAAAATCAATTGAAAATAAAGCCTTATATGTCACTGAATTAAAAAAAAAATTGAATACACTGATAAAAAAAACCCCACATGTACTAACTACCCTTACCATATGTGTCCAGTCATAAGATATCAGTCAGCACTATTACCTGTCATAAGGTGACTGTATTCTAGAATATATTCTGTTTTTTATACTTACCAATTGAATACATTTGCAGTTGAGACGGCCTGTAACTATATAATGGGATATGTTTGCATCTCCTTACAGAAAACCCTCTAAACAACATGACTCAAAGCACGGCAACTGGATCTCAAGCAATGCGTCAGTCTCTTCACAGGGCAGCGTTTCTGAGACGGGTATGACTAGGCCGGTCAGATCTTTCTTTGTGCCAACTGCTGTGGTGGAACCAGTGAGAAAAAACTCGTCTGGTTCAGTATTTGTACCCACTCTTCGACGAAGGAATGACAGCTTCAAAAAAAGTATGTCCTAATATTGGGATCTAAATATTGGATCTTTGGGATTATTTTCCACTATAGCATATTATCTTTAACATTATCTTTATAGCAAGAGCAACTTTTTGTATAAATTTGGCTAGTTTGTCACAATTTTAAATTTTGGTCATGTGTTATCTTAGACTGATATTTTATCATTTGTTTTTTGTTTCCTATCTCGATTCCAAAACTGGCATGATAGTTTTCACTTGTTATCAAATATCCTCATGTACTTTACAGTATACCATATCTCTGTATAGCAGATTATTCTCCATTACATATTTTTGGATGTCATTTAAGGTGCAACTAAACTTTAAGACAGTGTTTGATTTTCTGGCAGTATTTATCTCATTCATAATTTTGTAATATACTTTATTAAGTAATTTTGGATCCTTTCTGTGAAATCCTTCATTTTTTAACTCTTTCCCTTGATTCTGTATTGAGAGCTGTTTCTGCCTCTCATTGAATGTTGCTGTGTACGGAATTATGGGTAGAAAGAATGAGGGGAGGGAAGGGTCACATCAAACAGTTATAAATTGGACGTTATAAAAAAAAAAACTGCAAAAATTGACAGTACTCAAAATTGGTAGTTAAAAAATCCCTTTCATGTCCTCGGGCACATGCAGTTTTATATACCACTAGAAAGCCGACAGTGGACTGAATTCAGCGTACTGTTGGCTTTCCCAAATTGTGAATTGGTGCCATTACTGATATCTCTTCACTGTCATAAGGGCATTCCTGACAGTCTAGCTGGGCTGTGAGCAATGCCCCTCCTGATAGTAATGTGCATAGCCCTGTACTGTCTAGGAAGCATTCCTTCTCGCCCAGCCATGATGCTAAGCTAGAGGAAGGCCCCCCAGTACTAGTCATGGATGACTACTGTCAGAAGGGGGGAAGCGTTCTTCACAGTTTAGCTGTAAGGATTGGAGTCAGGGTCAGGCAGTGCAAAGTGACACAGCTGGGAAAGCAACACTGTGCAACTAATGACAAAAGGGGTCGTAGGCCCTGCGGCTATGACTATGCTATAAGGGAAGAGGAGGCCCTGAAAGTCCTAGGCACTGGAGTCACGGGGTCACACCTAAACAGAAAGCTCAGTGTAACTGCAATGCAAAACAAAAGACTAAACAGCATGGAACCAGGGAGGACCACAAGTCCCAGCAAGACACAGAAGAGAAGGCGAGGTCAGACGAGCAAGAGGTCGAGCCAGGAGATATAATAAAGGTACCGAATCAAAAGACAAGGGATAGTCAAAAATACAAGCCGAGTATACAAACCAAGGAACAGACCAAATACAAACAGACAGGGAATCAGACTGAGCAGGGGGACCAGGAAACACAAAGTGAATGGCTGGCAAGGATCCATGCCTGGGTGGGGTTTAAATAGCAGCAGAGAACACACCTGATGGCTAATGGCATGGAGACTGAAGGCAAGGAAAAGATTAACCCTTAATGACCTAAGCACACCCAATAGAACTCCTAACACGTCTCCCAGGGAGACGCCGCGCAGCAAGGAGACCGCGGCGACTCCGTATCCTGACATTAGCGTCATGGCTGGGCGGTAAGGAATGCCCCCTCTGACAGTACAGAGCTTTGTACAGTACTGTCAGGAAGGGTGTTCCCAGCTAGACTGTTAGGAACGCCCTTCTGACAGTGAAGAGATATCGGTAATGGTATATAAAACCGCATGTGCCCAAGAAAATGAAAGGTCCTCTATAAAACGTGAAGTTACTTCATACCTGTCGCGATTCAGCTCCCACTCCTGAGTCTTGTTATTAAAGTATCTTCACTTTCTTACCAATTTTTGATGTGCTGACATTTTTATCTAGTGGGACTATTGCCTGTTTCCTGGGGCTGGCACTCATTTCTGTACATTTAGTGTGGTATTATTTTTGGACTTTAATGTTTTAACTATATACGAACCCTTTGTCACTAAAATTTGAAAATGAAAATCTGAAACTGTTTTAATGTCGAATTCATGTTTGTCCTCAACAAAAAATGGCAGAACTAAATCTTCATGATAAGGTAAAATAATTTATTAGCACAGAAATAATCTATCACATTTCTCATCTAAAATCATTGGGAAAAACAGGGGAGCAGTTGATAAATTAGACCAACAGAAACTACCGATGCAGTCAATAAAAGATACATATAGCTACGAAACATACACATGCTCTATGTCATAGACTAATTTATCAAATGATAGATTATTTCTGTGCCTATGCATTATGTCTTATCTTACTATGTTTTATCTTCCTAATAAGTTTGAGTGCTGCTTTTTTTTTTTTGTAGTTGATAGTATAGGACTATATGATGGGAATGGTTAGATTGAGGTTTTGTTGTAGTATATAATTCATGTTTTTCTCCAAAAAGCTGAATATTAAAACCTAAATTGCACATGTAATGAATACATTCTAATTGCCTGAAGAATAGATATTGCAGTAGCTGAAAAGGAAAGGAACAAATCTGTATAAGGCTAAGGTCCCACGTAGCGTACCGCAACCAAAAGGTTTTCCTTTGCAGGCTTTCTGCTTCAGTTATACCTATATGAAAAACGCCAGTGTTTCTGTAGGTATGATTGACATGCCTCAATAGTTTTTTACCTGTGCTTTGTACTATATAAGCTTCTTCCTCTCTTACAGTATAGCTTGCAGTTAGACTCAGTCTGAGACAGAGACTGCAACTGGATTGCCCTTTGCTGCTCTAGCTCCCACATTTTCCCTGTCTATTACATACACAACCTTATAACAAACATTGCATAAATCAATAGTAGAGTAGAAACAGCAGTTTCGAATAGCACGCTCCCATAGGAATGAATGGACGCAGCCGGCAGGCAACCAGGGCCGGCATCCTACCGCTAAACCCCCTGCGCGCTGGCCGCTCCCATTCATTTCTATGGGAGCGTGCTATTCGAAGCTACTGTTTCATCTCTAGTAATAATGCTATTTCTTCCCAGTACACAACATATATTTTGATTTATTTATCAGTTTTCCTCTCTACAGGCTCTGTGTATAGTTTGCATTTCCCCCTGCACTGGTAGGAGGAGAATAGCTGTCATACAATGCAACATAGCTGTCATACACAGTAACTAGAGGAGAATCTGCTCAGTCACTATACAGTCCCTGACAAAAGTTCTGTCGCTTATCCATGTTGTGGAATCAAAAGCTTATAACCTGACTTTAAATTCATCCATTGGTTTTAGAAATGACTCATATGAAAGCTGAAACTCTCACAAATGTTTTTTTTGTTAAGAAAATAAATTGGCTTCACTGCTAAAATATTGATCATTTAATGAACACAGAAAGGTCAGATTTTGGCAAGACAAAAGTTTTGTCGCTCACATAAAGTAATGTGAAAATCAAACCAATAATTCAGTTCAAATACAAAGATATGTTTGTGGTTGTGGTGCTATTAGAGCCATATTTAATATTTTGTGTGACTTCCATGAGCTTGAAGGACGGCATCCATGAGTTTCAACAATGATTCATACAATTTATTGATGAAGTCATCAGTAATAGCAGAGAATGCAGTCTAACATGCCTCCCAGAGTTGTCTGCCAAGCTTCCTCTTTCATCCTACCCCAAACATGCTCAATGATGTTCATGTCTGGTGACTGGGCTGGCCAGTGCTGGAGCACCTTCATCTTCTTTTCCCCCATACTGAATGTAACCCCAGACCATAATCTTTCCACCACCAAACTTAACTGTTTTCTGGGTGTATCTTGGATCCACACGGGCTCCATTAGATCTCCTGTAGTATTTGTGGCAGCTGTGGTATAATTCAAATGAAGATTCATCTGAGAAATCCACCTTCTGCCACTTTTCCATTGTTCATCCGTTTAGTAGGCTGTGGGCCTTTAATTTCCTTTTGTTCAGTGCTGGCTTCTGGGCTCTAATTCGACCATGGAGGACATTTCGAGACAGAATCCTACAAACTGTTCTAGTTGACACAGGGACTTGAGGTGACCGGGCCTGTTGGAGCTCTGCTGCAGTGGAAGAGGGGCTGGCGTTTGATTTTCTAACCAACAAACGTTCCTCCTGAGAAGTTGTCTTGCGGGGTCTGCCGGACCTGGGCTTGTCAAAAACATCTCCAGTCTGTTCAAATCTTTTTTTAATTCTTTGTACTTGACGCTGAGACACATTAAAGGTGCGGCCACTTCTGCAGCGGATCTGGTCTTCAGCTTCTTGATAATCACAAGGCTTTGGTCGCAGGGTTGATTTTAGGCATGTTGTCAGAGGTGAAGTTGCAGTTCAAGTGAAGGTCTGGGGTGCTGGGGTTCTTCTTATACACACCCACTAATTAACTGATCAATTAGTGAGCACCGGTGAGGCTGTACACTAGGATTGGGGAGCATCACAAGACAAGGCGACAAAATTTTTGTCTTGCCAAAATCTGACCTTTCTGTGTTCATTAAATGATCAATATTTCAGCAGTGAAGCCAATTTATTTTCTTAATAAAAAATACATTTGGGAGGGTTTCAGCTTTCATATGAGTCATTTCTTAAACCAATAGTTAAATTTAAAGTCATGTTATAAGTAGAGATGAGAGAGTAGTGTTCGATCGAGTAGGTGTTCAATCGAATACTATGGTATTTGAAATACTCGTACTCGATCGAACACTACTAGCTGTTCGAAGTTTAAGGTTCGATGCAGAACTACCGTTGATTGGCAGAATGCTATATATTCTGCCAATCAACGCTGGTTCTTCTCTTACCTTTAGAAGTCTTCTCCGTGCAGCGTCCCCGCGGTGTCTTCTGGGTGGAATTCCCTCGCATGCGCAGTTGACTCTGCTCAGGCTTCGGGCTGGGCAGAGCCGACCGCGCATGCGCAGTCGACTCTGCCTAGGCCCCGATGCCTAGGCAGAGTGAATTCCAGCCGGAAGACGCCGCGGGGGCGCTGCGCCAGGAGAAGACTTCAAGGAGAATCCAGCCCGACCATCACTCGTGGACTTGGTAAGTATAATTTTATCGAATTTTGCGTACCCCTGAAACGAGCATTTCCCCCCATAGACTATAATGGGGTTCGAAATCCGTTCGAACAGTCGAACAGTGTGCGGCTGTTCTAATCGGATTTCGAACCTCGGACATTTTAGTGTTCGCTCATCTCTAGTTATAAGCTTTTCATTCCACAACAAGGATAAGCGACAGAACTTCTGTCAGGGATTGTATATATAAAGAAGTAGCAAGATGTATATATTTTAAATAAATGACTTTGGTTGTGATAGAAAGCTCCTACTCAGATCACTCCACCAAATCCCTCTACTTCTATTGACACGTGTACGTCAGTATTGTGAACTGAGGATTGTCTCAAGACGGCTATTGTAGAATGTTCATTATAAAAATCAGTTTAGCAGAGAGAAAGGTAACATGGAAACAGCCTAAGAGCAGAAAGAAGTACTTTTCTCTGATTATATATATTACAAAAAGTTTTGTAATATAAAAAATTGAGAGTCTTCAGTAGTTGATACCTTTTTAATGGCTAACTAAAATGATGACAGATTTTAAGCTTTGGAGGCTCTAGGCCTCTTCCTCAGGCATAGTTTAAACACAATTTCTGAAGCATGCATATTTATGCAAAAAGTTTTGTGTAACCATGCACATATTTTTGAAAAATATATTAACCACGGGTAAAGTTTTAACTTAATTTAACAAATAAAAACTTAACATATACTTATTTTGTTTTGCTAGGCATACCTCCTCAGAAGAATATACAAAGTAACGCTACAGCACAGGCTGTGACCATCTACAGTAGACCGCCATCAGGCATTGTTCAACCGCAACAGGTTTTAATCAATTCCACACATTCTAATGTAGGCGCCAGTCCTGATATTCGGCCAAGACCAAGCTCATTGTGTGAGATTCTGCCTCTCTATGGTAGACCTGTGGATTACCGGAGATACTCTGCTGCTAGTTCCATTGGTTTTGAGCCCAAAGAATATCCCATTAAAATGGATTCGCCATCAAAACCACCAATGTCTGCTCCTCCGTCCATACTGGTGAAGCCGGACACAACTAAAAGTAGTACTGATAAGGTAACTTTAATAGATAACTAAATGTAATTTAAGATGTAAGATGTTAATTTAAAGATGTAAATACATGTCATTTCCTATGCCTGGTCTGTTTCAGATATTACTTTTTTCTTATTATTTATTTATTTCTTTTACATTGCTTTACATTTTGTACCCCTTATAGATGACCTCTGGAGACATTTCAACATTATATATATATATATATTTTTTTTTTTTTTTATTTACTGTGACTGACAAATTTTCTCAATATACAGAGGAAACACAGCCTTCATATGCTGCCAACTAAGTCCCAACACCTTTATGATTGTTTATATAGCACCATAAATTCCATGGTGTTGTACATTATTATATTAATCCCATGGTGCTTCACATTTTATTGTTTACATACAGTACAAAAAATATACAAACAAATATAATATTAACAATGAGCGACTGGCACAGTGGGACAGAGGGCCCCGCCCGCGAGGGCTTACAGTCTGTGGAAGAGGGATACAGACAAGAGGTGAGGGTAGAGACTGTTCAGATGGTGGTGTAGTGACAGTAGTGTTATTGGAGGTTGTAGGCCTTCCTGAATAGGTGAGTCTTCAGGGCCTTCTTGAAGCCTGTGATTGTGGGGGTCAGTCTTATGTGTATTGGTAAGGAGTTCCAGAGTATGGGGGATGCACGGGAGAAATCTTGGAGACAGTTGTGTGAAGAGTGGAGTAGGAGGTCTTTGTAGGATCTGAGGTTACGTGTGGGCAGGTAGCAGGAGATTAGGTCAGAGATAAATGGAGGGGACAGGTTGTAGATGGCTTTGTATGTTAGGATTAGTAACTTGTACTCTATTCGCTAGACATCGAATCTCCTACATATACATACATTACTGAGAGTGCATTAGAACCCAGCCATGAAGATTTCTAACCTACATAACCTGGGACTCATTGTTCATAGTCAGGGAGGCAGAAATTGTGACTCTTCTATGTGGGGAATCTATTTATCTCTGATAGCCCCTATTCTAAGGCTTGACTATTGAAATGTCTCTGCAGAGTCATATATGGACCAGACCAGTGTCTAAGATGCCAGGTGGTCCACAAGCAGTTAAATAAAAAATTCACCATTAATCTGATAGCAGCTAAGCAGCTTGGCAGCTAAATGCTTCGCTTTTAGGTTCTGGATGTGAACGTTCAGTTTGCATATTAATATATCTCTTATAAATACATGTAAAGTAAAGTTATTACTCGGCACATGGTTTAGACTTTGTGTTAGACAGTGTAGTAATGTTTTTGGTGAAAAATTTCACTTTTGATGAACCCAACTGCTCCAAGGTCTAGAAAGTCAAACATCCTGTCCATGACTGACTTCACCTTAGCTATGTACAATATATGTGATCTTATTTCAATATAAGTGGATTCTTTTCTCTTTTTTAGCAGGTGAAGACTGTGCGGTTTATGAATCACAGTCCACCTACGCTGAAACGTCAAAGTGCTCTTTTTGATGACAAACTGGAACCATTATCCAATCAGCCAACCAAGCTGGAGAACTCGTCCACAGCAGACGCTGCTGTGACTGCGCCATTAAGACCCAACCCTAACTCAGCTCAACCGGCAGAAGGTCGCAAAATGCAGAAGCTAAGGAATACCAGCAATGACCTAACTCCACAATCAACCTTGTCTTTTCCCAACAAAAAACCCCTAAATGATAACTCAAATCGGTGGAGTGCAATCTATCAAACCCAAGATATCCTGTCATCTTAGTGCCTCTGCCTTGATTTAACTTGTGCTCAGCTTTTTTTCCTTCTTTGGCACATTAAATTAGATTTTGTGTCTGAGAGTTTCTCTATAATTTTCTCATCAATCCATTTTGTCATATCGGACAGAGTTACCATGACAAACAAAGGATCTATGGCATCTTCAATTATGAATGTCTCTTTTACCCCTCATTCTTATTATCAGGACAGGTTCGTGTCAGACATCCTGTCATACACTTTGCCATATGAAGATATATAGTGGATATATTTGACACATTGACTGGGTTATTTTTCTCTTTAGGAAATAAGGTCACTTACTCAACAAGGTGAAAAGACAGAAACTAGTTTGATGTTGACTTTTCTAGATTAAGGCAGGACATTACAGCATTGGAGTTTTTTGTCTGGCACTTTTTTTTTGTACATATATGTTTTTTGTTTCAAACATAAGTAATATCCAAAATTCTGACTATATTAACTTGAGCTTGGGTTGTGAAATTGCAAATTCTACCCAGCAGTTATTACTCTGTATCATTGTATAATACCTTTTTTCCATACATTATAGTTACACTATGAAATGACGGAACTGGATGTGTAAGGTAAAAAGTCGCTAATCTTATTTGATTTCAATTACATTATAATGTTGAGGTTCAAGTACAAGTTTGCCACCTAACACTCTAAAGTTACCATTATTCGTCAAATGTGTAACTCTTGCTTCCAATATATTAGTAAGGTGGTCCCCAAACCCATCTGTTTATTGGCTCCTCACATGCAGTAGCTGCATGGAAGCAAAAAAGGTAAGTAAAAGTTTCTTTATGTTGGGCAATTGCACATGGGCCCAGTAGATCAGGGGGCCCTATTACCTTAACAGTAGCTTTATACAATTTATTAGATTGTGAGTAAATGACTAAACTGATGAACTTCATGGCTAAAAATTACTGGTGGATTGTTATAAAGGAATAAGAGGGGTGCTCAATACTGAGATATTACAAAACAGGAGACCCATAACTGTTCTTGCGCAAGGGCCCTCAGCTTTCTGTGATCATCCCTGGTTTGGGCTGCTGGTTCTGTTTAAGAAGTATTCCTATTATTTAACATTAGGACATATCGCGATGATTATGTTGCCAATTTTGCAAAAATGCATTTAGCAATATTTTGTTAGACTTAAAAAAAAATCCTACAAATCTTCCATTTTTGGTATTTATGAGGTTTCTCTAGACGCATGAATGTTTAATAATTTTGGTATCTGTATATAACTGTACGTGTCGGTATTGACTTTTATGTAAAATAAATCTTAGAATTTTGGATATAAGTTTCATGATATATTTTGTAATTACATAATTATTTGTATGGAGCAGATTAATGCGCAGTAAGTATGTTACCTTGTACAATAATCGCATCCTATTATTAAAGGAATCCAATTATTGGAATCCCATTTTTTTCTCGATCACACGTACGAATAGCCTTAAGAAAGGCTATTCTTCTACCTTTAGATGTCTTCTCCGCACTGCCGTTCGGTAGAAATCCCGGTTTTCTACTGTATGCAAATGAGTTATGCAGCACTGGGGGCGAGCCCCAGTGCTGCAAGAGAACTCTCCAGCACCGCCTCTTCGCCTCTATGCTTCTTATTCCGGTACTGGGCTTCAACCTTCTGGGCATGCGCAGTCGGCTCTGCCATCGGGCCTCTATCTTCCAGACAAAGATAGAGGCGGCATTGGAGATTTCTCTCGCAGCATTGGGGATGCCCCAAGTGCTGTTTGAGTGCTGAGTACTGTACCCAGTGCTGCGAGAGAGCTCCTTTGCATACAGAAGAAAATCAGGATTTCTACCGAATGGCAGTGCGGAGAAAACTTCTAAAGGTAGGAGAAGAATAGCCTTTCTTCAGGATATTCCTACGTGTTAGGGAGAAAAAATAGATTTCCAATGATTTGATGCTTTCAAAGGAATTCTATCATTAGAACCCAGCCCTGTAGATGGATAGTTTAGAGGTCCGCTGGATGGACCCCATTGCTGAGATATCACCAGTTTCACCAACAAGAGCTCTTTGAAGCTATGAGGGCAATGTCACTTACCTGTTTGAAGCAACTGGAACAGATAGCTCATTTGCATATTCACAAAAACGGCAATATTGGTAAAGGAGACAACTGGAGAACACTGTCATTCTGGTGACACTAACCTATCTATCTTTGAGACTGAGTTGATATGAAAGGTTCTGATGACAGATTCCCTTTAAGGCAACCATTTTTCCATCTGCAATGTAAATGAAAGACCAGTACTGGATGTATTTCAAGTGAACGAAATTTAGATGACATGGTACGGCAATAATAGGTATATTGTGTGACGCTGGGGGATGTATTTATCACTGACAGTTTGTTACAATTTGCACAGAATTTATCAAAATGGAGCATAATTTATAACAATTTGATGCAAATCCCACCATAATAAGCACACTTTATTTAATTCCACTATATCAATAATGTGTAAGTATGTAGCAAATAAAAATATTACTAGTCTTTGATAACTTTAAAGTTACCATTGTTAGTTGTTTGCCAGATCCTATGGAGACAGCTTTATTGTGTATGTCATCAACCGAAAATAAAATTGGCTATTTTTAAAACATATTGGCCCACATTTATTAATCAGTTTACACAAGTTTTAGCATAAGCTGAGCCTGAACAGTTGCAAAAAAAACAAAATATTGCAAATATTTGTGTGGCAAAGTGTATATGACTTAACTGAAGGAAATATGTTCAGCAGTGACAGATTGGGAACTTAAAGTGACCTTGCAAATGAAATCTAATAGGGGTTACATGCACCTTCTATTGGACTGAAAGTTAAAACTCACAGTTACAGCTGTATTTCTGCCTGTCCAAGTCTACAACAACAGAAATTTGGGTGTGATCTTGTGAGTGTAACTTGTGATTTGCCATTGATGTGTTAGGGCAGGTTGACACCTGCGCCCGGTCTCTGCTTTGCAGGTTTCCATCTTCTGCCTGAGAAACTGGACAGGAGAAGGAAACCAGCAGTCAGTTTTTAAACCCATTCATTTGAATGGGTTTGCAAATGTCCACCCCTGAGGGTCTTCTGCCTCTCCGAGGCGAAATGTTTTTTTTTAACTGGACACAGTTAAAAAAAAGAAACCGGTTTCGCCACAGAGACCAGAAGACGCTCACAGGCGGACACTGACTGACGGGTTTCCGTCTCCTGTCCAGTTTCTCGGCCAGAAGACGGAAACCTGCAAAGCGGCTCAGATGTGATGGGACTTTCTGTAAGTCCAGGTCTTGCCATACTGACCATACTGCAGATGTTTAACATGTACCTGAGTTTTCATGAAAAGTTAAAATATGTGTAAGGTCTTGCTAGGTAGTCTGTTCTATCAGTATACAGTATAAGCTATCATACGTGGTGTGGTATAATCGCTGCCTTAAGGTTTTAATGACTACCAGACAAACAACTCTGCCTGGGTCTACAAACTCTGTTTGAACTTTAAGGCGCAGACCAGTCAGAGATCTGCCTCATCATTCCTTTAAGAATAGATGGTGGGGTATTTAAAACCCTGCAGAACTTCAGTCTTTGATTATTTAGTGCAACTAATATGATTACTCTGCTGAGAGAAGGAACTTTCATACTGGTCTTCTGCTTCTAACTGCTGGCTATTTCTCCTGTTTTACCCCCTTGGTTTCTGACTTGGATTTGGAGCTGCCTTCTTGGTATTGACTTCTGGCTTGGACTACAACTCTGCTCTGATACTTGTTTTTGGCTTCTACCTGCTCTGCTACTAGGGCCTTGGCTAGATTGTTATTCCCTTTGTCCTCCTATTCAGTAACTGGTTTTGCTCTTTATTTTGCTAGTGCACTGGTCTCATGCTCCCTGGTTTTGTGAGCTGGATCCTGAGTAGCAAAATTCAACCTGCCTTGCAGAGCCTTAGATTCCGCACACCAAAATAGTGTTGGGTAACTCTTTGACTAGGGTTGAGCCGATCCTGACTTTTCAGGATCGATTTTAAAATCCGATTTCCGATAATTTTTCATTCGAACCCGATCTTGATCCCAATTCTGATCCCAATGTAAGTCAATGGGATTTTTTTATTAATCAGAGATAAGATTTTAAAAGCAATCCTATTCACTATACAGCATGGAATCTAAGAATTGTTAGAATCCACGCTGTGTAGTGAATCACTAAGTAGCCAGAGGATTTTTTTTTTAATCCTCTGGCTACTTAGTCCCCCCTGGTGTCCACTTACCTGCAGAGATAGCTGCTCCGCTGTTCTTCGCCTCGCTGCCGGTCCAGCTGCAGTCTTCTTCTCCCTTCGCTGCACCCTCCCTGCCAGGTTAGGAGAGTGTGGGCAGGTTAGGAGACTGTGGGCGGGTACTTGGAGGGGAGACATCACGTCTCCCCGCCCCGTACCCGCCCACACTCTCCCCGCCTTCCTAGCTCTTTAAACACTAAGGAGGCGGGGCAGCGAGAAGACCAGTGTGGAGCGGCAGCAAGAGGCAGAAAGAGAACACACCGGGCACCGGACCAGCCATCTCTGGAGGTAAGTAGCTCCTACAGATGTTTAGTTTAGTCTCCCATTAGAATGAATGGAGGCAGCATGCAGGTTAAGGCTGTGTGTTGGCAGCTTCCATTCATTCCTATGGACCTGCAGCGTATACTCAGTGTGAAGGCATTGTGGGAAAAGATCACCGATCTCGATCCCACCTAAAAAGAACACAATCGCTCAACCCTATTTTTGACCTAATCTGTTCCTATGGCATTTCAGGGAATATCTCCACTTGGGAGTTGCAAACTGCAACTCCTTACCAGTACATACAACCGTTTACATTCTCCTTACGGTGTAGAAACTGTAGAATTTTCTCAAGGCATGCTGTACATAGAGAAAACTATCTGCAGACATACTTTAAGGAGGACACAACCGCCTTCTACATTTATTGTGTGAACAAAAGATCCCCTACCATTCACTGTGCTTCTGTCTTAAGCCCTGATGGTATCTATGGTTGGACTTTCCCTATTTAACAGGGAATGAACAGCAAATTAATCAGAAGGGAGACACCTAGTGGCAGCAACTTGAGAGAGGTTTTTTAGACAGAAAACTGCAACATTTGTAAATAAAATGTATTACATTTTTGGTCCAGTATTGCTTGTTCTATTAAATGAGGTTAGGTTGTCTAAAAAGTTAGTGACCAGTATTATTTTTTTGTTATTTTTATTTGTTGTTTGTAATATATATTTATTACTATAAATTATGATTCAGTATCATTATTAAGATGATGCTTGTTATTATTATTGTTATTATTTTTAAGGAACAAAGCATTGTGTCTTTACAAGACTCAAGCTCAGGTGGCAGTCACATGTAGTCAGGGGCACCATAAGGCAAAGGGTTTTACAAACCTTACAGTACACTGAAAAGTTCAACTATTCATTAAGAATAAGAGAGATAACTAATATCAACCAAGGAATTTATTTGCACCTTCAGAACTCACCAGCAGGATGGAGATATAGTATCCCACTAATAGGTCAGGGAGGGCTGCTATCTCTGCAGGAGTTCAGTAGGGGCCACTGGGCATAGAGAGCAAAGTATTCATAATTTATACTTGATGCACATGTCTCATAAGACATGTCAGTATGCTGATTCTTTATTGGACGTTCAGGCTTACTGACCTCTGCTGGTAATACTGGCCAAACTCATCTTAGAAGACACTGTGGAGAAAGTATAAATCATAAGCAGGTTTTTTCATGGGGTTAGAAGGCCAGATGCGTGATCACAGGGGGGATCACTGGGAATCTTTACAATAAAGAGATCATCTTTTAGATAGATTAATTAAAGGGGTTTTCACAACTCACCTGTTCACCAACCTGCATGCTGTGTGCTCTGTTCACTTCCTGATTTTCTCAGTACATTGGTGGGTGGGGTTTCACTTGCTCTGCTTAGCTCTCTTCATAGCAGTAAATGTTTGCAGTCAGTAATGAGGGATGGTTGTAAATGAATTAGCACAGTATCACTAAAAGATGCACAATATGAAACTGATGTAGCAGAGCTGGATTTGATAGGTGATGAGAATCCCAAATTTACATGCTACAGGACCAAGAGTCAGCTTGCAATAAACTCTGTTTTAGGTCTGTACTTACATACAGAAGTAACAGACTCCCCGTCTCAGCCCTTATCAGCAAAATTCATTTACCAGTCCTGATAACTGGAAGAGAAACAGCTCAGAAATACAAGCTGCTCCGAGCACTCAGCCCCCCTCCCCTATCTGAGAGCAGGGAGCTTGTCCTGAATAGAGCGATAAGATCATCCCCAGGTCTGTGGTTATGGAAATGAAGTGTAAACAATGACGTGAATAAACTCAGCAGCCAAACAAAGCAGTTTTGCTGAAGCAATACATTTAGGAAAATTCTTAAATCCACATAAGCTAGCAGTATAGATAGGATCCTTGAGATGGGACAACCCATTTAAGCGTAAAGCCAGAAAGTGTCCCAAATCTACATAGGCGGTAAATATTTGATTGTCTAGTTTTAGTACATAAAATAAGTAAAATAAGCCAATTTACCACAACAATATTTTTTTAGATCAGTCTTAATAAATCTACCCCATAGAATTCTGTCAGGATTTTAGAGGCAGAATCTGTTCTTAATCCTCAGCAAATGTATGTGACCTTTGACATCTTAAAATGTTTTTATGGGTCCTAATAATACCGTATCATATGGGCATTTGGCATTTTTTATGTCTATCATTGTGATTTCTAGTTTCAGGCATGGTCTGTGCCACCTAAAATGTTGACTGCCGGGAGCAGTTTTGGTGAAGCCTTCCTTCAACGTAAGTCCCAAAATCTTGCCAAAAATCTTTGTGAGTCATCGCGGCAATGACTAATATTCTCTGCCAGCGATTCCCACAGAGCGGTAGGAAGAGAATTCTAAGCATCTAATTGAGTGTTTTATTATGCAGAGCACTATGGGCAGGGGGAGATTTATTTACCACACCCTCATTTTACAATTCTGTTTGTGTGCTAGAATTTCACTCAGCCCATTAACTTTCAGTCTAATAGTTCCCCTACGTGTCATTATTCAATGGTCACATTCCATTGAGACTTAATGAAATTGTTGAAAAGTAAGAGGTTCATGCTTGCTTGAAGAATTGTATTAGCAGAAACATAAAGAAGATCTATGTGTGTGTGCTCACAGAGGCGAATATACAGAGACATTTGCTGTCATGTTGTCGCTGATTCTCCAGGTTTTATTTTTGTTAGCACCTCATTTCATTTCCCTAAATTTATGGCATTGTTTTGTGCGCAACGGCCTCCTCTCTGTGATATCATTATTGTTATGACAGATTGATATTGCACTTTTACGGGGTGAATTTCTCGCTTTCAGAACAAGTTAAAACATTTTTTTTCTTTTAGTTTTCTTATTTTCTGGGAAGGAGCGAACATTTAGCTTTATACTGGAAAATATTTCAGCCCAAGAAAATTGTTTTAGAAAGACCTGACAATTTGGTGTTTAGGGTCCATATGTGGCCATCTCTGCTTCAGATAGCAAATGGTTCCATAAATTGTAGGTTCTGCCCTTCTAAACTCTTCTTAGTGTATAAAGGGACACGGGCCTTATTTAACCCCTTTGCGCTTAGTGTTGCGCTACTATGTCATGCTGAGAACATAATTGTTTTGCTGCGGGCATACAAGCTGCCCCTGAGGCATGACTTCTGGGTGGTTTCTCTATTACACAGTCAGGGCTAGCTGCCAGAATTGGAAAATACTCAGCAGCTCAACCCCTTAGGTGACGCGATCGATAGCGATTACATCATCTGGGTGGTTAGGGCACAAGATCGCCCCCTATTTCACCCCCTCAGATTTGTTGCTATAAGACTGTGAAGTCCGAGGTGTTGTAATGGCAGCCAGTAGTAGTACATCAGTACATTGTACTGTGTATTGAGAATTTACAGGGTCAAGTTCGCCCTTGTAGAACAATAAAAATATATTTTTTAAAACATTTAAAATGTGTTAAAGAATGTCTAAAAATAAATAATAAAAGTTAAAAAAAGACCCTTTAGGACTAAAAAAAACCCCATAATTTAAACAAATAAATACAAAAGCATACTACAGTGAGTATGAGTCTGCGTCATCCAAATTTATATTTATCTTGTACGGTGAATACCATAAAAAAAATCTATGTATAAATATATATACACCAAACGTTGAATAAATAAATGATTAGAGATGAGCGAACAGTGTTCTATCGAACACATGTTCGATCGGATATCAGGGTGTTCGCCATGTTCGAATCGAATCGAACACCGCGTGGTAAAGTGCGCCAAAATTCGATTCCCCTCCCACCTTCCCTGGCGCCTTTTTTGCATCAATAACAGCGCAGGGGAGGTGGGACAGGAACTACGACACTGGGGGCATTGAAAAAAATTGGAAAAAGTCATTGGCTGCCGAAATCAGGTGACCTCCATTTTAGACGAATAGTGGATTTCAAATCCGGGTCATATGAGAATGTGAACTTTGTGACTATGAGACAGGGATAGCTGTACAGGCAGGGATAGCTAGGGATAACCTTTATTTAGGGGGGAATGTTATTAAAAATAACTTTTTGGGGCTCTATCGGGTGTGTAATTGTGATTTTTGTGAGATAAACTTTTTCCCATAGGGATGCATTGGCCAGCGCTGATTGGCCGAATTCCGTACTCTGGCCAATCAGTGCTGGCCAATGCATTCTATTAGCTTGATGAAGCAGAGTGTGCACAAGGGTTCAAGCGCACCCTCGGCTCTGATGTAGCAGAGCTGAGGCTGCACTTGAACCCTTGTGCACCCTCGGCTCTGCTACATCAGAGCCGAGGGTGCGCTTGAACCCTTGTGCACACTCTGCTTCATCAAGCTAATAGAATGCATTGGCCAGCGCTGATTGGCCAATGCATTCTATTAGCCCGATGAAGTAGAGCTGAATGTGTGTGCTAAGCACACACATTCAGCACTGCTTCATCACGCCAATACAATGCATTAGCCAGTGCTGATTGGCCAGAGTACGGAATTCGGCCAATCAGCGCTGGCTCTGCTGGAGGAGGCGGAGTCTAAGATCGCTCCACACCAGTCTCCATTCAGGTCTGACCTTAGACTCCGCCTCCTCCAGCAGAGCCAGCGCTGATTGGCCGAATTCCGTACTCTGGCCAATCAGCACTGGCTAATGCATTGTATTGGCGTGATGAAGCAGTGCTGAATGTGTGTGCTTAGCACACACATTCAGCTCTACTTCATCGGGCTAATAGAATGCATTGGCCAGCGCTGATTGGCCAGAGTACGGAATTCGGCCAATCAGCGCTGGCTCTGCTGGAGGAGGCGGAGTCTAAGATCGCTCCACACCAGTCTCCATTCAGGTCCGACCTTAGACTCCGCCTCCTCCAGCAGAGCCAGCGCTGATTGGCCGAATTCCGTACTCTGGCCAATCAGCACTGGCTAATGCATTGTATTGGCGTGATGAAGCAGTGCTGAATGTGTGTGCTTAGCACACACATTCAGCTCTACTTCATCGGGCTAATAGAATGCATTGGCCAATCAGCGCTGGCCAATGCATTCTATTAGCGTGAACTGAGTTTGCACAGGGGTTCTAGTGCACCCTCGGCTCTGCTACATCAGATTGCTACATCTGATGTAGCAGTGCCGAGTGTGCATCAGATGTGTAGTTGAGCAAAACTGACTCAGCACTGCTAAGTCTCTGCATTCGCATAGGAATGCATTGGCCAGCCTTCGGCCAATCAGCGCTGGCTCTGCCGGAGGAGGCGGAGTCTAAGGTCGGACCTGAATGGAGACTGGTGTGGAGCGATCTTAGACTCCGCCTCCTCCAGCAGAGCCAGCGCTGATTGGTCGAGTTCCGTACTCTGGCCAATCAGCACTGGCCAATGCATTTCTATGGGGAAAAGTTAGCTTGCGAAAATCGCAAACTGACAGGGATTTCCATGAAATAAAGTGACTTTTATGCCCCCAGACATGCTTCCCCTGCTGTCCCAGTGTCATTCCAGGGTGTTGGTATCATTTCCTGGGGTGTCATAGTGGACTTGGTGACCCTCCAGACACGAATTTGGGTTTCCCCCTTAACAAGTTTATGTTCCCCATAGACTATAATGGGGTTCGAAACCCATTCGAACACTCGAACAGTGAGCGGCTGTTCGAATCGAATTTCGAACCTCGAACATTTTAGTGTTCGCTCATCTCTATAAATGATTAAATCTCTCTATATTCTAAAAATGAATTTCTGTCTGTCTGTTCTCTATTGCAAACCAAATGACTGGACCGGTCTTCACCAAATTTGGTACAGAGATACTTCAGGTATCCAGGAAGGCTGAGATACAGCATTCCAAACACAATGCCCCATCCCCCTTAGCCAATACAAACCTGCAAGTCTTTCACTCATATTCCAACTGCAATACACACGGTCACTCCACATGCACAATCCAACACTGATATCCAAACTGAGATACACACATCAGAGAATTAGATACACAGATCAGAACACAGTATCACACGCCAGAGGATTAGATACACGCATCTGCACACAGTTCCACACACCAGATGATTAAATACGTGCTTCTGCCACACAATTCCACACACTGAAGGATTAGATATGCGCGTCTGCACACAGTACCACATGCCGTAGGATTAGATACACACGTCTACACACAGTTCCACACCCCAGAGGATTAAATACGTACGTATGCACACAGTTGTACACGCCATAGGATTAGATGCACACGTCTGTACACAGTACCACATGCCGGAGGATTAGATACGCATGTCTACACTTAGTTCCACACGCCGTAGGATTATATACGCGCCTCTTCACATAATACCACACAGGGGAGGATTAGATACGTGTGTGTGCGCACAGTATCACACTTCGGAGGATTAGATACATGTCTCTGCACACAGTACCACAAGCCAGGGAATTAGATACACGTCTCAGCACACAATACCACACAGGAGAGGATTAGATACGTGCGTCTGCACACAGTACCACATGACCGAGGGTTAGATATGCGCGTCTGCACAGAGTTCCACACACTGAAGGATTAGATACGTGTGTCTGCACAAAGTACCACACGGGGAGGATTAGATACGCGCATCTGCGCACAGTTCCACACGCCAGAGGATTAGAAATGCACGTCTGGACACAGTACCACATGTCGTAGTATTAGATACGCACGTCTGCACACAGATTCACACGCTGGAGGATTAGATAAGCACATCTGCACAGTACCACATGCCATAGGATTAGATACGCACCTCTTCACACAATACCACACAGGGGAGGATTAGATACATGCCTCTGCATACAATACCAAACGCCAGAGTATTACATATGCATCTCAGCACACAGTACCACACGCCAGAGGATTAGATACTTGCATCTGCACACAGTACCACCTGCCGTAAGATTAGATACGCACGTCTGCACACAGTTTCACTCGCCGGAGGATTAGATATGTGCATCTGCACACAGTACCACACCAACAAGGATTAGATACTTGCGTCTAAACACAGTACTACATGGGGAAGGATTAGATACAGCTTTACTCCAGGTATCCATAACAACTGATCACAGGTTTTTCACTGATATCCAAAATGAGATACACAATCACATGACGTTTATGGGCATACACACAAACAACATACAAAATACAGTACACCAGTGCAAAATTGGACAATTCTTATGGGGCCACTACACAAACATAAAATGTAATATACCCGTGCGAAGCCGGGTCCTCCTGCTAGTATTTATATATATATAATTTGGATGTTTGGATGTTTGTTCCTCAATCACACCCAAACGACTGAATGGATTGCTTTGAAATTTCACACACATCTACATATTGGCCACGAAGGATACATAGGCTACTTTAAACATGTCTCACTCACCCCAAATCGCCACTGCGACCCTCAAAAGTTGGCTCCGGCTCCACTGTCGGCCCTGAGGTCAGCGCAGGTAGTGACACGCAGCTCCCATTGGTGCATGGCGGTGCAGGGGCGGGATAGGGAGACAGCACAGCGGACCCATAGGTTAGCGCCGAAATGTGGGCGTGGCCAACATGCAAGGACACTTGCCTGAACATGGTGGTTGCCTGCATGTTCCCAACGCTGCTCACATGCCGGCCAGCCACATATCGCCTAATGCTGGCATTACATACAGCAGCGCAACCAGGCCTCAAGCCCACAGCCGCCCATACCCTCGTACTGTGTGGCCGGGAACAGACAGCACTCACTCTCATGTCACGGTCACTACACACAGACATCCCCAGCATATGCAAGGTGAGTGCTGGAGGTTCCGTGATCGCCAGTTTCCTTAGTGGTGGTGGGACCAGGCCTCAAGCCCACAGCCGCCTGTACCTGCGTACTGTGTGGCCGGGAATAGACAGCACAGACAGCACTCACTCTCATGTCACGGTCACTACACACAGACATTCCCAGCATATGCAAGGTGAGTGCTGGAGGCTCCGTGATCGCCAGTTTCCTTACTGGTGGTGGTGGGGGATTTACAAGAGTTGGTGTGTAGGGGGCTGGGGGGGAGAGGCCCTGGGTAAGAGAAAGAGGGGGGTGGGGTTGGTGGTTTCGGGGAGGTGCTGGGAATTAGGGAGGGGGCCTGGAGGGGTTTTTTGGTGGGAGGGTTGGGACCAGAGGGCCGAGGGTGAGTAGGAGGGAGGCCGATTGCACAGGTTAAAGGGGGAGGTGGGCGGGTGACTGGGGTCACGGGTGGTTGGTGGTGGTGGGGGCAGGGGGGGGAGATGTGGAAGGTGACTGTAGGCTCTAAAGGGGGGAGGGGATGCGGGTGGGAGATAAGGGGAGAGCAGGGGGCGCGGATGGGTACTAGGTGGGGGCCAGAGCAGCAGGGCTGTGGGGTCCCGCCACACCAGGGTGTGGGAGGGGACCCTGGTGGCCACAAGAAAAGGGCCGTGGAGGGGCCAACGGGCCGCGCTGCACATGATTCATGCAAGGAAGGGAGTTATAGTGAAGTGGAGAGAGATATAGTGTGGGAGAACCGCTATTTTTTCCCAAGACTGTTGCAGTATGCACAGGCGTTTAGCTTGTAGGTCCCAGACTGGAGTAAAAGTTCGGGCCAGTCCTGCAGGGCAATCCATTCCAGGCTTGGAAACAGACCAGCAGAGCCCAGTAAGTAGCACAGGTGTGCTGGTTAGTGAGGGAGAGGAGAGAGACTGAAACACACACACTCAACCAGTCTGGGAAAGCTCTGCCAAAAAGGACGCTGTTAAAGGGCTGGGTATGTGCACCCCTTGTTTACTTGTGAACCTTGTTTGTTAGGAGGTCAGCAGTAGGTTGACCCCCTGGTTAGTGAGGGAATAACTCGTTTAGTAAGCCGCTGGAGAGGCGTAGGTCTTTATTTTCATTTGTTTGTGGTGACATGCTGAGCTGCTGAGCAGCACTACCGGTACCTTTAAGCTTGTCTGCTGCCATAAAGACTGCTTTTGGGAAAGAAACCAGAGCTTCTGAATCCCTCGTACATCACAATATATATATATATATATATTTAGATGCATATCTAAATATATACATAAAGTTATGCATACCAGAAATTGGTACCAATAAGAACTACAACTTGTCCTACAAAAAAAGAGCCCCAAGAAAGCAGTAAAAAAAAAAAGGTATAAATGTCAAAATATGGTGATTCTATAGAAAGTTTACTTTAAAAAAAATGACTTAAAAAATCTGGTATCTCTGTAATCATAATGACACATCAGACAAAGTTGCCATGTCATACAAAATGCAAAAATCAAAATATGTATGTGATTACTGTGATCAATTCAGCTCGGTAATACATCTGTCTTGTAACAATCCACACACATGACTGCATGATGTGATCTCCAGATAACAACAAAAAAAGCCCATAGGCTGGGACCCCAGATTGCAAATATGCGGCAGAGGAAAACTCGTAGACCTACGGTGAAAAACCTTAAGGAAAAAAATGCATAGTGGGGCTTTAACCTCAGTAGCCTCCCATCTGCGGTAACTATTAAACTGTGCCTAGTTATCATATTGTGGGGGAGCTGACCGGTTGAAATATGTTGATTCCACCATGAAATCTTGCAAAATGTTGACCTCATACAATCTAATGACCTACACTAGGTTCATACTAGTGTCCAATGACCAGAACAATGAATAGGTGGACTGCTAAAATAGTGAACATGGGAAGAATATGCAAATCTGTCTCCCAAGATGTAAACAGGGAGACAGTGCCTCTGTTATGCTGCCCTCTATGGGAAGCACCCTGAACATCATGCCCGACTTTCCGATAAGTCTTTACTGCATAATGCAGGGTTATAACCAAATCAGTTTCTCAGCTACGGACGGCACCGTTTCTGTCTGGTTGGACTTCATCAGCGCAGCCTAGAGAGAACTGATTTGGTAGAAGTGAGAGGCTGAGAATTATGCAGTAAAGACTTCTGGGAAAGTCGGGCATGATGTTCAGGGTGCTTCCCATAGAGGGCAGCATAACAGAGGCACTGTCTCCCTGTTTACATCTAGGGAGACAGATTTGCATATTCTTCCCATGTTCCCTTGCAGTGGAGCAACTATGGCTGTATAAGTCTCCACACACCTGAGAAGGTGGTCTCTCCTTAAGGAGTGACATTATCTGCTAAAATAGTGGTAACTCATGGAGTCTGACAGATCCCATTGACTATAATAGGACCCAGCAATTGTCCATTGTTTTAACCCCTTCCAGACATCCACAATAATAGTATGGTGCAAGTTGGGTATTATACAGCAGAGACCCAGCCTGGAGAACAGCACCTGCTTGGTGCCTCCATTTTGTCTATTTTGCTGGCACTCTAAATGAGACCCAGGGCCGGCAATCTGTTGCCCTGACAGCTGGAAGCCTATTGAAGACATTCCCCAAAATGGTATAAATAAAAAGAACATCTGGCCTCGCAAATATCCATCCTCATACATGGAAATATATAAAAAAAAGTTACGGCTTTAAGAAAAAAAATAATTTTTGCAAAGTTTTCGATTTTTGCTAATGGGTTAAATGTAAATAAAACTATATGAATTTGATATCCCCAGAATCATAGCGAAACATAGAATACAGGTAACATGTCATTTTGACTGAATGGTGAACACTGTAAAAACGAAGCCCGTAAGAAAGGGCTTCCACCCAATTCAGAAGTTTGTATGCCCCAGCATACATCCTCTATACAGTCATGGGGATGTCACCAAGGGGTTAACCCCCCAAATGGCAGAAATCCAATGGTAAACACCACAGAACACTTTGCGTCAAACTGGTCTTTCAATGAACCTATCACAGATGAGGACAAGGGGGCAGATTTAGTAAACTAGCCCACAGCAACCAATCACAGTTCAGCTTTCATTTTGTATTCTGCCGGGCTGTGCTTTGTTGCCATGGGCAACTGAACCAGTTTTGCGTTTAGACAGGTTTGATAAATATTCTCCATTGCACTGACCTGACCCTTGTGCACTTGTACACCAGGCACAGGAGGGGCACAAAGCCCACTACAAATGAAATCTCGGCAATTACATGTTTAATGGAATCATTTACTGTGACCTACAAGTAAAAAAAACATTTTAATCATTTTTTCATCATTCTGGATTATGTTTCTATGACAACAGGAACTAGCAAGCGCTTGCCACCCAGGCGCTACAATGTATGCAGTGCTGAAAATCTTCTGGTGGCCACATTGTCATATCAGTGATTTTCGTGCGAGGTTTCTGTCTCCCCAGTGTCTACTGTGCAGATGTAAACGGGTTCTCTTGTGCAAGATAAAATGGCGGCCCCACTTGTGATTTGTATGAAAAGAGAGTATGCAGTGATTTTTTGGGGGGGTCTGAAGATGTCTGATGCCAGGATTTATCATAGACTTTGTGCACAGTATGGAGATAGCGTTTTCTCGAGAATAAATGTATATAGATGGATAGAGTCATTCAAGGAAGGATCGCAGCTCAGTCTAAATCGTTTTAATGAGGGAATCAGAAAGCTTTCTGACTGATGGACAAAATGTATTGAAGGTACGGGAGATTATGATGAAATATGATGTCATTGTCTTTTCTTAAGGTTCATTCAAGTACCGTATATACTCAAGTATAAGCCGAATTTTTCAGCCCAGTTTTTGTGCTGAAAAAGCCCCCCTCGGCTTATACAGCAGAGTCAGCAAAAAAAAAAAAAAAAAATTTCCCTAGGAGGAGGGGGTCTATGACCAGCCACAATATCAATGTATAGAATCTCCCATAAAACAGTGCAAAAAAAAAATTAAAATTAGAGTTCTAAATCCCTCCTTTCCCTAGAATACATATAAAAGTAGAAAATGACTGTGAAACACAAACACATTAGGTATCCCTTTGTCTGACAGTGCCCAGTATACTGAATGTAGGGTATCTGCAGTGCTCCTGTTCTGTCGGGAAGAGGTTAATAGGAGTACTGCAGATAGCCTATATTCAGCCAGGCTGAATTCCAAGTGGGGGAAGAAAGAACAGTCCTCAAGCTCAGGGAAGGGGCAGACAGACAACCAAAACACCCCCTCCCCTTTTCCAGCACCCAGCAACTACTGCACCCAAAAGCTCCGACCATTTTAATTTTTGAAATTTTCCAGTAGCTGCTGCATTTCCCCGCCCTCGGCTTATACTCGAGTCAATAAGTTTTCCCAGTTTTTTGTGGTAAAATTAGAGGCCTCGGCTTATATTTGGGTCGGCTTATACCTGAGTATATACGGTAAATTCCAAAGCACAGAGAATGTTTGACCTGCCCTTGTCTTATTGGAAAATTGTATAAGGAGCATTCACAAGGAGGAAGTTGACACTGATTCTGGCGCCATAACTCGAAAAACGGAACCCACAGAAGTCAATGGGAGGCTTTATTGCCGCACGGATTCTGACGCAAGTTATTGCGCCAGAATCAGCGCCAACTTCCTTCATTGAACGCCCCCTAACATTTCAATATATCAGGGTTAAGCAACCTTCGGCTCTCCAGTTGTTGTAATACTACAACTCCCAGCATGCATACTTGCTCTGCTGTTCTTGGAACTCCCATAGAAGTGAATGGAGCATGCTGGGAGTTGTAGTTTCACAGCAGCTGAAGTACCGAAGGTTGCTGACCCCTGCATTATACAAACAATAGCATTTATTTGCATATACTGGACAATCCCTTGAAGACGACCTGTCAGTTCTCCTGATGTCAGTCTGTGTACAATATTTAATACATTTTTGTAACTATATCTGTTTTTATTAGATATTTCTGGCTGACTACAAGCCTGTGTTATTCACTGCAAACCACTCACGCCGCTGAACGCCCCCACCTCTGTCCTGAAGTTACTTTCCAATGCTGGAGAAGAAGACAATGCTCAACAGATAGCAACCAAACCGATACATAAGGGTAATGTGGATATGGTAACTAATCCTGGAAACAGGGAATCAATGTTGTCATTTATTAAATCCATATTGGATTACATGAGAAGATAAAATGACAGAGTGCTTGTCTAAGTGTCATGGGGAAGAACATGAGAATAGGGCTTTAAACATTTTGGAGAAGTACTGTATAAGTATTGTGGTAATAATAATTGCGGATGACTTCTCTAAGCATTATATGTTCTTATTTGCATACTGCGACCGTGTCACATTGAAAATGCCATCCAATTTGAAAGCAGAAGGTTATAAGGTTAGAGTAGGATGAAGTCAGCAGATTGATATATACTGTAGAAAAGTTCCAGAATAACATGTCAGTTATTCAGTTATAGGTCTGCTCATTCTTTGCTTAGGAGTCTAGTTGGTGGTCTGAGTCCACTGACATCCTTCATGTATGAGGGTGCATACAGGCAATCACTGGTTGGACCATCCACTTGCCTCTGCTCAGCTCATGTGTGGGGGTGTATACAGTCAATCAGATAGCACTACCCACTTGCCTCTGCTCAGCTCTAGAGATGAGTGAGTAGTATTCGATCGAGTACGTATTCGATCGAATACTACAGTATTCGAAATACTCGTACTCGATCGAGTAGCACTCGCTATTCGAATGGAAAAGTTCGATGCAGAACCAGCATTGATTGGTCGAATGCTATACAGTTGGCCAATCAACGCTGGTTCTTCTCCTACCTCTAGAAGTCTTCTCTGTGCAGCTTCCTCACGGCGTCTTCCGGCTCTGAATTCACTCTGCCAGGCATCGGGCCTGGGCAGAGCCGACTGCGCATGTCCGCTTGTAGTGCAGGCACGCGCAGTCGGCTCTGCCCAGGCCCGATGCCTGGCAGAGTGAATTCAGAGCCGGAAGACGCCGTGGGGACGCTGCACGGAGAAGACTGCACGGAGGATCCAGCCCGAGTATCACTCGTGGACTTGGTAAGTATAATTTGATCGAATGTTGCTTACCCCTGAAACAAGCATTTTCCCCCCATAGACTATAATAGGGTTTGAGTAGTCGAATATCGAGGAGCTACTCGAAACGAATATCGAGTCTCGAACATTTTACTGTTTGCTCATCTCCACTCAGCTCATGTGTGTGGGTGCATATGGTAAGTCACTGATAGGACCACCCACTTGCCTCTGCTCAGCTCATGTGTGGGGGTGCATACGGTCAGTCACTGATAGGACCACCCACTTGACTCTGCTCAGCTTCTCCTTTAGTGAAACTGCACAAAATATAACCGGACCCTGTACAACACCTTTTCATTGGTCTGTCTTACCTGCTACCACAATGTTTCAAACAGAAACACACAAATAAGCAGCAGCAACATTCTGGGGAACTGAGATACAAGCAAACAGAAAAAATGTCAATAGTATAAAAAGTTACTGCTAAGGCCTGGTTCACATCTGCATTCGGGTTTCCGTCCCCCTCTCCACATGAAAAATGCGAAGAGAAAAACACTGCAAGAGGCACTTTTCTCTCTACATTTTTCGCACGGAAACCACTCGGACCCCATTATAGTCTATGGGTTCCGGGGGTTTCCTAAGGTAATGGCTTTTTTATGTGGATCAGGTTTTCATTCAGGGAGTCCCCAAGCGGACTTCCCCCTCTCCTGAATGGAAACCCAAATGCAGATGTGCACCAGGCCTTGTTCACTATACTTTATATTTACTTCTTTGCAGCATTGTGTGTTTGGTTTTGCATTGTACCCTTCTGTTACACCTGGTTAGATGTGCTGACTCCACTTCCCAGGTCATGTACAGACACAGGGACATCTAAAGCAGCTGTAGAATGTGAGGATGTCATCAAACATCTTTATATCTCATCTTCCCAGACCCATGAAGTCACCTGCAGCACAGGATATAGCTAGGCTTTAGAGCGGCTAAATATAGGATTACACATAGGCGTGGGGGGTTTTGTATTTTTTTTTTTACCTTATTATTATATTGAGTTATTATATTTACAGCAATAAAGAGCCAACTCCCATTAGTCAGCTTCAGCTCTGTGCTAGATAGAAGCCTAATATGCAGATTTTGTGCCAATTAACTGATGCTCCCAGAATGCACCTTGGTGAATATGGCCACCGCCCTTAATGACTACCTGTATATTGTACATAAAACGGCAGCTAATTTCTCAGAAACACCCTGAAGTAATTGGATAAAACTGGCGATTTATAAGAGATGTGTTGATACATTTATTATTACGACGCTTTCTAATTGTCAGCACATTGCTACAGACTACATGTGAAATTCTATAGAGCAAATCTTCAGAAATGAGAAACTGTGCAAAATGTTGGTTGTAAAAAGTGAGTAAATCTGAAAGCAGACAGATCTCCTTCAGTCAGGGTTGTATCCAATAATAAGAGACTGCGAATAGTTGTTATAGCACCTATTAACCATCTCTCTGAACGCCCGAGCCTTCATCTTATAGAAGACATCTTGGGACTGATTCTAAAATAACTTAGTAATAAAGCTATTCACATGTTCAAAATAATATCACTGACGGGTCATTACTCTCACTGAAAACTATTCACTGAAAAGAGTAAAATATAACTTTTATTTATTCATTTAAAATATCACCCAAGTGCTCTTTGTGAAAACATAAAACACAAGACATAGGGTGTTGGAAAATATGGGCATGATTTGATGCTAAATTTGCCCTCAAATGTATCCAACCCCTTAATATCAATTTCCCATAACACCTGTTGATAGCTCAGGTTCAAACCTATTAGTGCTTAGATAGGTCTGTTACATATGGGTTAAATGTAACTATTTACTGCAGTGGGTGGCAGGGTTGCCGTGTATCAACAAGAACCCTGCAATTTCCATTATAGATAAACTCAAAAACTATCCCCACTGAGATTGTCACACATAGCTCCCAACTCTTATGTGTTGGAGATAGTTAAGCCATGTAACAGCAAATAGTTAAACTAGTAGCATACACTCCTTTGTATCATTTGCTATCTAGCTAGATGAAACACGGCGCAATGGCCATCTATCCCTATCGGTCATATTAGACCAGGGCTCTCCTCAACGCGTTTCACTAACAGCCCTTCTTAGTTCATCAGGAGGAAATTATGGGAAGGTTGTTTCTAATAGTAATTTGCAGTGAAAACTGCAGTTTACCGCGTCCTTGATGGTAGGACGCGGTGTCGGATGTGCTGCACATGAATCTGGGGGCAGAGATGGAGAGGACATGAATCTGGGGGCAGAGATGGAGGGACATGAATCTGGGGGCAGAGATGTGGGACATGAATCTGGGGGCAGAGATGGAGAGGACATGAATCTGGGGGCAGAGATGGAGGGACATGAATCTGGGGGCAGAGATGGAAGAGGGACATGAAACTGGGGGCAGATGAAGGGTGTATATGAAACTGGGGGAGAGATAGAGGGGGGACATATAATTTACGGGTGACTGTAGGAGGATTATACTGTGTGCGGGCACATGAAAAATTAACGAGTGGGCGGAGTCAACACAAAAGTGGGTGGGGCTAAATTTTGTCCCTCTTTCAGATCTTCAAAAGTTGGGAGGTATGTATATGGCCTATTCTTAGGACAGTCCATTAAAGGGGTATTCCCACCTCACATATTCAGCAGTCTGTACTGCTGTAAAATCTTCTTTCTTCCTGGTTTCTTGCATCATTTGGTGGGTGGGGTTTCACATGCAACCTGCCGTTTAGCTCCGCCCCCAAATTCGAGTGTAGCTCCACCCACCCATATTGGACTATGAAGTACAGGCAGCAGCAACTCCATTCTGTGTTGCATACAGAGACTGCCTGTCTCTGCCATAATGAACACAACTGAATTAGCTAACCTGATAACTGGGAGAACAGAAGAAATGAAAGCAGCTCTTCTCCTCTATCTGCTAACAGGAAGCTAGGTCACATGGTGTAGACACAGGAATAGCTAGAAACACAGGCTCACTCCCTGCACTTAGCCCCTCCTCCCTCCCCCCTGAGAGCAGGCAGATACATCACTTGACTCATGAGCAGCTAAGTCGGGGCTGTGGCCACAAAGAATTGAATAAAGTAAGATAATGGACAAACAAAGCAGTTTTGCTGAAGCAGTGTATTTAGGAAAAGTCTTACATCCACATTAACAAGCAGTATAGATAGGATCCTTGTGATGGGACAACCCCTTTAATATCTGACAGGTGGGGGGTTGACAGCCAGCCCTTGCATGGATCAGCTGATTAGATGTGTATCCACTCTCTGTACTATATAGTGCATGGAACCAGAAGCAGATAGCTGTGTGTCCGGGTAACTGGATGCTGGTACTGCAGCTCAACTTCCATTGGCTTCATACTGAATAGATCTAGATATTTTGACCATTTGGTTTCCATTTTGTATAATTTACATATAATTAACATATTTATAGATCCTGTGATTTCCATAATTCCAAGACTTTTTCTAATTGGTGTTGCTATCTCAATGTTGAGGAGTATAATATCATAATTTACAGAGATATGTTTGCCAACAGATTGTCTTCAACCCATTAAATAGTTTTTGTCTATAAAACAGATTCCAATATACAGTATATCATGTAAGATACCATATTGATCTTCAGCTTCTCAAAATGCTGTCATGAATTGCAGATTTCACTACTTCTGGATTGAATGTTTCATGTATAAAGGACTGAATGGAGTCGCACTCAGGTACTGGCTGGGCTGGGACAAGGGGTTGGCTTAGAAGGCAGCTTCTTGGGGCACCATTAAGGGAGGGATTAAACAACAATGATCTGCCCAAAGCAGGTACCTAGTGAGCTTGTGAGCTTGCCCACCATTTATACTGCCCCCATACTGTATAGTCACAATGTTGATTTCACCTCGAAATGGTTAATGGTCACGTTCCTACATGACCTCCTAGAAAAGATGAGAACAATTACGTGCCGCACTTTGCTTGTATTGATTGACATTACCAAGTAGACAATGATATAATCAATAATTCATTGTGAATTATGTATGTCATAGAAAAGTCCTAGAGAATACCATTCTCCAATTCTCCATTCTCTTTTAAAGCCATCCATGGAAAAGAATCCTAGTATATTACACCTAGCGCTGCAGAGTATAGTACTCACCCTCACTAGATGACAGCACAATGCCCACAGGGTGACATCCAGAGGCATCAGGCGCTCCACTGTCCATTAAGGATGAGTTTTCTTTAATTATCTAGATTTTTCAGACAATAAGATAAGATTTATTAAAATGCGCAAACTGGTTTAGTCGACAGAAAATGGGAGTAAAAAACAATACACTAATGTCACTCACTATGATGATCTAGTGTAGTGGTGGAACTAGTTTTCACCCCATATTAATACTTACAAACATTGCCACCAGTATAAGTTGAAATTTAAGCAAGCGTCAGTCACTGTTTCTATATTAGACTTTACTCGCACTCCAGTGATTTTCCACTATTTAAGGGCAAAACCTGGAGTGGAGACTACACAAAGGTTTTTGATCTGCTTCTGGTTTTGACTTATTGTAGTGTGAATTAGACCTAATGGAGAGAACGTTAAAGTGCACATTAATGACAGTGTCAGTGCCCTATAACAATGACAGCCACAGCACCTTTTGGGGTATTGTCTTAGCTTGCCAGGGTTTCGGATTCCCAGGCAAATTATTTTTGCCCTAATTTCCAGATGAGGCGCTGGAATAAGGCTTATGACCAACTTACTGCTGACAGACTTCCTTTAACAGTGACAATTCAAGGTTCTCCATAGGTGGGAGCCTCAAGCTTTCCCATAACATTGTCAGCCATAGTGACTCCATAAGGCTAAGTTCATATCTGCACTGGTAAGTTTCCATTGCAGACTCCATCGCTGCATCCACTGAAAATCGGCAGAGGAAATGTCCAATTATTGTGCCAGCCACAAAATATGATAATCTAAGCCCCTTGTGTTTGTCATATACAGTAATATGCTCATATATGTGACTGTACAGCTGGTGATCTTCCCCGTCTCCAGCAATACGTCCTATCAGAAAGCTAATCCAATGGCCACATGGTTCAACTTCCTTTTCTGCCCTTACAGATGCAGTCTGAAAATACAATATAAATAATATAAAAAAATGATCATTTATTGGTCTTTGGGATTCTGAATGGATTAGTTGTACCATAAATTAGTTATTGACTAGGATTACTACCTCTCTGTGACTCACATCTACAGAGCTGGAGTATTAGTATAATAGCATTGTCCTGCTATGATTCTTAAAGGGCTTGTCCCATCACAAGGATCCTATCTATACTGCTAGTTTATGTAGATTTAAGACTTTTCCTAAATGCATTTCTTTATCAAAACTGCTTTGTTTGGTTGCTATCTTAATTTATTCACTTCATTGTTTACACTTCGTTTCTATGGCCATTGGGATTATCTGCTCATTTGTAAAGTGTCTTATTCAACAAAACTACCACACAAAAATCGATTATATCAAAAAATATTCTTTATTAAATCTTACTAAAAAACATAATTCACATACATATATTTATTTTTTGGGGAGATGTAATAATCATTCAGTACCAGAGATCAGAATCTGGTGTAAGGATGGTGGATAGCCATAGTAAGTATATAATTGACATAAATAGGGTGAAGTTCACATATAATAGGTATTATAATTGTTTTGAAAGAGGAAAAAGCATTTCCAACATATCCATGTAAAATATGAACCTAAGTAGAGCCCACCTCAATACAACATCTTATATAAACAATAATAGTGGCTAGTATCCACACATCTCCTTACCAGTAAGAAAACGCGTTTCACTCACCTACTAGTGAGCTTCGTCAGGGGTCATTTGTAAAGTGAGGTAGCTGCCTGCTCTCAGGGGAGAGGGAGGGGCTGGGAGTATCTCTGAGCTGTTTGAGAAGCTCCCGCTACTTAAATGACACAGATAGGGGAGGTGAGAGTTCCAGGATTTTTGAGGTCTTATCAGTCAGTTTAATGGAATTTGGCTGATAAGGGCTGAGATAGGGAGTCCGTTACCTCTGTATGTAATGCAAACTGACTCAAATCCAGCTCTGCTACATCAGCTTCACACTGTGGTAATTCATTTACAACCAATCCCGTGCAAGTGATAGCCCACCTATGTGCCGAGAAAAGCAGGAAGTGAAGAGAGCACAAAAGCCTGCATGTTAGTGAACACGCGTCATGGGAATACCCCTTTAATGTTCTAGTAATGTCTATTTTGGGTTATGTAATTGGGCCATCTCTGCCATCCCAGTGGTATGGACACATGCACATGGCATAATGATAGCTTCAAGTAGGGCTGCAGAGGTACATGAGTCTACTGTTGCACCTCTGAGTTTTCTACTGTATGTCTCAGATTTCACATGATACAAATCCAACATAAAGAAATGAGGCATGCTCTTTTCTGTCTCAATATATATGGAGATATTCTCCTCTATAGGCATAGTAGTTGCTTCCCATTATGGAGCATTCTGACAGCTCATGCCCATTCCACCTAAGCTGCCCCTTCTATCTACTCCTCATGGGGAGGTGACTGTTTCATCCATCATTATTTTGTTTTACATGCACCTAGGCAGGTGGCTCTTCCAAAATAAGTGGATTTTATATTCCTTATAAAAATCAATAAATGCATTGTAGTGGCTGAAGTGGTTCTATTTCTCAGATCCTGGGGCTATATAGACACACACTTCACCACTCTGTGCTCCTCCATCCTGAACAATTGTTCATATCTCTGTCCCTGATAAGGAGGAGATTGGATTTACCGTATGTACTCGAGTATAAGCCAAATTTTTCAGCACAGTTTTTGTGTTGAAAAATCCCCCCTCGGCTTATACTCGAGTCAGCAAAAAAAATGTGTTTTTTATTTTTTTTTTTTTGGGGGGGGGGGGTCTATGACCAGCCGCGATATCAATGTATAGAATCTCCCATAAAATAGTGGGAAAAAAAGAAGCTATAAAAAAAATAAAAGTTCTAATTCACTCCTTATTAGAGATGAGCGAACACTGCACGCTCCTATAGAAATGAATGAAAGCACCTGGCACGGCGACCGGCCGCCGGCAGTGTGTACGTGCCAGGTGCTTCCATTCATTTCTATGGGAGCGTGCTGTTCGGAACGGCTGATCCGAACAGTGTTCGCTCATCTCTACTCCTTATCTTAGAATACATACAAAAGTAGAAAATGACTGTGAAACACATACACATCAGGTATCCCTGTGTCTGACAGTGCCCAGTCTACTGAATATAGGGGATCTGCAGTGCTCCTGTTCCGTCAGGAAGGGGTTAATAGGAGAACTGCAGATACCCTATATTCAGCCAGGCTGAATTCCAAGTGTGTGTGTGTGGGGGGGGGAATAGTCCTCAAGCTCAGGGAAGGGGCAGACAGACAACCAAAACACCCCCTCCCCTTCCCCAGCACCCAGCAACTACTGCACCCAACTCCGACCATTTTAATTTTTGAAATTTTCCAGTAGCTGCTGCATTTCCCCGCCCTCGGCTTATACTCGAGTCAGTAAGTTTCCCCAGTTTTTTGTGGTAAAATTAGAGGCCTCGGCTTATATTCGGGTCGGCTTATACTCGAGTATATACGGTATGTCCCCATAGGCCTATGTTGTGAACTCACATCCAAGATCACTCCCTATTATTTGTTTCGGCTAACGCTAAGTTCACATCTGCGTTCGGGTCTCCATTCTGTGGTTTCCGTCTTCTGCATGCAAGAAGACGGAAACCACAGACCGGGTCCGGCCGTGAGCGGCGAAACCGTTTTTTAAAATCTGGACACAGAGTACTGCATGTCCGACTCTGTGTTCGGATTTAAAAAAAACGGTTTCGCAGCGGAGAGCATAAAACGCTCACCGCCGCTCACGGCCGTACAGCTTTCCCACCCATTAAAATGAATAGGTGAGAAAGAGTCCTGCAGATTTCCATCTCCTGTCTCTGTTTTGTGCAGGAAATGGAAACCTGCAGAACGGAGACCGGGCGCAGATGTGAACGAGCCCTAACCTGGACAGTACGCAGATAGGCAGCTGTAATGTATTCCAACAAGAGGAACTAAGTTTAATGGTCATAGCTCAAGATTCCAGGTTATCCATGCAGAAAAACCAACTGATGGTTCTTACAGTCTCTCACAGTTGTATAAAAGTAACCCATTCAGTTCATGGTTGAAAGCATTCTTCCCTTACATACCTACCGTATTTTTTGGACTATAAGATGCACTGGACTATAAGACGGTGCGTCTTATAGTCTTAAGAGGTTTTATAGTCTAGGTTTTAGAGGAAGAAAATAGGGGAAAAAATTTTGAAGCAAAAAATGGTAAAATATTTAATATATGGGAGTTGTAGTTTTGCAACAGCTGCAAGGCCACATTGTATTCTAGGGAAAGGAGGTGATTTAGAACTCTTATTTATTTCATTTTTTTTATTATATATTTTTAAAGTTTTTTTTTTTTTTTTTTTTTTTTTAACTATTTTATTAGTTCCTAGGGGGCTTGAACCTGCAGTCATTTGATTCCAAGTCCCATAGACGGCAATACAACTGTATTGCCATCTATGGGACATTCTGTATATTACTATTATGGCTGGTCATAGACTAGCCACAATGGTAATATAGCAATGATAGGCCTGGGAGCCTTCACTAGGCTCCCGGCTGTCACCCAAACAGGTCGGCTCCTGCCGATATCGCCATGCAGGAGCTGGCCTGCAACTTTACAGGTATAGGGCTGGTGGGGACCGGCCCCGGGGGGGGGGGGGGTAGTTTACACTTTGGGGGGGGGGGGAAGGGGCCGCCAATACAGACCCGGCATCCACTGTAATAGAAAGGCGGATGCTGGGGAGGGTTAGACGCCGGCACATGTGCCGGGCCTGAGACATCGCTATTGTGATGCTGCTATTGCGGGGAGGGACGGAGGAGCGGAATAGCAGCATCACTCCTGCAGCTGCTGGCTTCATGCAGGGCAGGAGGGTAGCGATGTCTCAGGCCCCGGCACATGTGCCGGCGTCTAACCCTCCCCGGCATCCGCCTTCCTATTACAGCGGATGCCAGGTCTGTATTGCGGCCACATTCGGACTATAAGACGCACCCTTCTTTTCCCCCCAAATATGGGGGGAAAAAAGTGCATCTTATAGTCCAAAAAATACGGTATATTATTTTGGCCCAGTCTTCAGCTAGCTTAACTCACCTATAATATGGGGCTACTGTTAGATTTTTCCCGATTTGTCCCTGGAAAACCCAGAGTGGTGAGGTGCTTACCTAATGGCTATTCCCTTACCAGTCCATATCACAATGTCTACCTTGTACTGTTTTAGATGCCCATGAGAAACTTTATCTCTGAGAAGCAGAAGGAAAGTCTGTGTCCATTCTAAATGATATGTCTCTGTCTTACTCTAGGGATACAGCAGAAGCTGTACTGTATTCTACTGGGCATGCATTTCCTCGCTAGAATGACAAGCATAGACCTTATACATTATGAACACCAGGGGATAAGCCATAATTACAATATTTCTCTAACAAAACTTTTTTTTAATAACAATACTTGACAAAGTTGCATATCCAGATTACTTGTTGCCATATGTATTTATGACACCACCTCTATAATAAGGGCACTCTAGTAGAGATGAGCGAACAGTGTTCTATCGAACTCATGTTCGATCGGATATTAGGCTGTTCGGCATGTTCGAATCGAATCGAACACCGCGTGGTAAAGTGCGCCATTACTCGATTCCCCTCCCACCTTCCCTGGCGCCTTTTTTGCTCCAATAACAGCGCAGGGTAGGTGGGACAGGAACTACGACACCGGTGACGTTGAGAAAAGTAGGCAAAACCCATTGGCTGCCGAAAACATGTGACCTCTAATTTAAAAGAACAGCGCCGCCCAGGTTCGCGTCATTCTGAGCTTGCAATTCACCGAGGACGGAGGATTCCGTCCAGCTAGCTAGGGCTTAGATTCTGGGTAGGCAGGGACAGGCTAGGATAGGAAGGAGAAGACAACCAACAGCTCTTGTAAGAGCTAAATTCCAGGGAGAAGCTTGTCAGTGTAACGTGGCACTGACGGGCTCAATCGCCGCAACCCAGCTTTCCCAGGATCCTGAATGGAATACACTGTCAGTGTATTCCCGTATACCCGATATATACCCCGATACCCGTTCCAACGGTGTGCCCCCCCACCTTCACCCCAGAAATACCCTGCAAGTCCCCTAGCAATAGAATTGGGGCTATATACACCCACAATTTTTACTACTGGTATACAGTGCCATTGTCTGACTGGGAATTCAAAGAATATATTGGGGTTATAAATACCCTCATTTCTTGCTACTGCCATATAGTGCCAGTTTCTGACTGGTAATTCAAAGAATATATTGGGGTTACGTGCACCCACAATTTTTACTACTGGTATACAGTGCCATTGTCTGACTGGGAATTCAAAGAATATATTGGGAATACAAATACCCTCATTTCTTGCTACTGCCATATAGTGCCAGTGTCTGACTGGGAATTCAAAGAATATATTGGGGTTACGTGCACCCACAATTTTTACTACTGGTATACAGTGCCATTGTCTGACTGGGAATTCAAAGAATATATTGGGAATACAAATACCCTCATTTCTTGCTACTGCCATATAGTGCCAGTTTCTGACTGGTAATTCAAAGAATATATTGGGGTTACGTGCACCCACAATTTTTACTACTGGTATACAGTGCCATTGTCTGACTGGGAATTCAAAGCATATATTGGGAATACAAATACCCTCATTTCTTGCTACTGCCATATAGTGCCAGTTTCTGACTGGTAATTCAAAGAATATATTGGGGTTACGTGCACCCACAATTTTTACTACTGGTATACAGTGCCATTGTCTGACTGGGAATTCAAAGAATATATTGGGAATACAAATACCCTCATTTCTTGCTACTGCCATATAGTGCCAGTGTCTGACTGGGAATTCAAAGAATATATTGGGGTTACGTGCACCCACAATTTTTACTACTGGTATACAGTGCCATTGTCTGACTGGGAATTCAAAGAATATATTGGGGTTATAAATACCCTCATTTCTTGCTACTGCCATATAGTGCCAGTTTCTGACTGGTAATTCAAAGAATATATTGGGGTTACGTGCACCCACAATTTTTACTACTGGTATACAGTGCCATTGTCTGACTGGGAATTCAAAGAATATATTGGGGTTATAAATACCCTCATTTCTTGCTACTGCCATATAGTGCCAGTTTCTGACTGGTAATTCAAAGAATATATTGGGGTTACGTGCACCCACAATTTTTACTACTGGTATACAGTGCCATTGTCTGACTGGGAATTCAAAGAATATATTGGGAATACAAATACCCTCATTTCTTGCTACTGCCATATAGTGCCAGTGTCTGACTGGGAATTCAAAGAATATATTGGGGTTACGTGCACCCACAATTTTTACTACTGGTATACAGTGCCATTGTCTGACTGGGAATTCAAAGAATATATTGGGAATACAAATACCCTCATTTCTTGCTACTGCCATATAGTGCCAGTTTCTGACTGGTAATTCAAAGACTATATTGGGGTTACGTGCACCCACAATTTTTACTACTGGTATACAGTGCCATTGTCTGACTGGGAATTCAAAGAATATATTGGGAATACAAATACCCTCATTTCTTGCTACTGCCATATAGTGCCAGTTTCTGACTGGTAATTCAAAGAATATATTGGGGTTACGTGCACCCACAATTTTTACTACTGGTATACAGTGCCATTGTCTGACTGGGAATTCAAAGAATATATTGGGAATACAAATACCCTCATTTCTTGCTACTGCCATATAGTGCCAGTGTCTGACTGGGAATTCAAAGAATATATTGGGGTTACGTGCACCCACAATTTTTACTACTGGTATACAGTGCCATTGTCTGACTGGGAATTCAAAGAATATATTGGGAATACAAATACCCTCATTTCTTGCTACTGCCATATAGTGCCAGTTTCTGACTGGTAATTCAAAGAATATATTGGGGATACGTGCACCCACAATTTTTACTACTGGTATACAGTGCCATTGTCTGACTGGGAATTCAAAGAATATATTGGGAATACAAATACCCTCATTTCTTGCTACTGCCATATAGTGCCAGTTTCTGACTGGTAATTCAAAGAATATATTGGGGTTACGTGCACCCACAATTTTTACTACTGGTATACAGTGCCATTGTCTGACTGGGAATTCAAAGAATATATTGGGAATACAAATACCCTCATTTCTTGCTACTGCCATATAGTGCCAGTGTCTGACTGGGAATTCAAAGAATATATTGGGGTTACGTGCACCCACAATTTTTACTACTGGTATACAGTGCCATTGTCTGACTGGGAATTCAAAGAATATATTGGGAATACAAATACCCTCATTTCTTGCTACTGCCATATAGTGCCAGTGTCTGACTGGGAATTCAAAGAATATATTGGGGTTACGTGCACCCACAATTTTTACTACTGGTATACAGTGCCATTGTCTGACTGGGAATTCAAAGAATATATTGGGGTTATAAATACCCTCATTTCTTGCTACTGCCATATAGTGCCAGTTTCTGACTGGTAATTCAAAGAATATATTGTGGTTACGCGCACCCACAATTTTTACTACTGGTATACAGTGCCATTGTCTGACTGGGAATTCAAAGAATATATTGGGAATACAAATACCCTCATTTCTTGCTACTGCCATATAGTGCCAGTTTCTGACTGGTAATTCAAAGAATATATTGGGGTTATAAATACCCTCATTTCTTGCTACTGCCATATAGTGCCAGTTTCTGACTGGTAATTCAAAGAATATATTGGGGTTACGTGCACCCACAATTTTTACTACTGGTATACAGTGCCATTGTCTGACTGGGAATTCAAAGAATATATTGGGAATACAAATACCCTCATTTCTTGCTACTGCCATATAGTGCCAGTTTCTGACTGGTAATTCAAAGAATATATTGGGGTTACGTGCACCCACAATTTTTACTACTGGTATACAGTGCCATTGTCTGACTGGGAATTCAAAGAATATATTGGGAATACAAATACCCTCATTTCTTGCTACTGCCATATAGTGCCAGTTTCTGACTGGTAATTCAAAGAATATATTGGGGTTACGTGCACCCACAATTTTTACTACTGGTATACAGTGCCATTGTCTGACTGGGAATTCAAAGAATATATTGGGAATACAAATACCCTCATTTCTTGCTACTGCCATATAGTGCCAGTTTCTGACTGGTAATTCAAAGAATATATTGGGGTTACGTGCACCCACAATTTTTACTACTGGTATACAGTGCCATTGTCTGACTGGGAATTCAAAGAATATATTGGGAATACAAATACCCTCATTTCTTGCTACTGCCATATAGTGCCAGTTTCTGACTGGTAATTCAAAGAATATATTGGGGTTACGTGCACCCACAATTTTTACTACTGGTATACAGTGCCATTGTCTGACTGGGAATTCAAAGAATATATTGGGAATACAAATACCCTCATTTCTTGCTACTGCCATATAGTGCCAGTGTCTGACTGGGAATTCAAAGAATATATTGGGGTTACGTGCACCCACAATTTTTACTACTGATATACAGTGCCATCGTCTGACTGGGAATTCAAAGAATATATTGGGAATACAAATACCCTCATTTCTTGCTACTGCCATATAGTGCCAGTGTCTGACTGGGAATTCAAAGAATATATTGGGGTTACGTGCACCCACAATTTTTACTACTGGTATACAGTGCCATTGTCTGACTGGGAATTCAAAGAATATATTGGGAATACAAATACCCTCATTTCTTGCTACTGCCATATAGTGCCAGTTTCTGACTGGTAATTCAAAGAATATATTGGGGTTACGTGCACCCACAATTTTTACTACTGGTATACAGTGCCAATTTCTAACTAGGAATTCAAAATGCGCAAGGCTCCCGGAAAGGGACGTGGACGAGGCCGTGGGCGAGGTCGGGGGAATGGTTCTGGGGAGCAAGGTAGCAGTGAAGCCACAGGGCGTCCCGTGCCTACTCCTGTGGGGCAGCAAGCATTGCGCCACTCCACAGTGCCAGGGTTGCTTGCCACATTAACTAAACTGCAGGGTACAAACCTTAGTAGGCCCGAGAACCAGGAACAGGTCTTGCAATGGCTGTCAGAGAACGCTTACAGCACATTGTCCAGCAGCCAGTCAGACTCTGCCTCCTCTCCTCCTATTACCCAACAGTCTTGTCTTCCTTCCTCCCAAAATTCCGAAGCTTTACAGAACAATAACCCAAACTGTCCCTGCTCCCCAGAGCTGTTCTCCGCTCCTTTCATTGTCCCTCAACCTGCCTCTCCACGTCACGATTCCACGAACCTAACAGAGGAGCATCTGTGTCCAGATGCTCAAACACTAGAGTCTCCTCCATCTCCGTTCGATTTGGTGGTGGATGACCAGCAACCCACCCTCATCGACGATGATGTGACGCAGTTGCCGTCAGGGCATCCAGTTGACCGGCGCATTGTGCGGGAGGAGGAGATGAGACAGGAGTTGGAAGAGGAAGTGGTGGATGATGAGGACACTGACCCGACCTGGACAGGGGGGATGTCAAGCGGGGAAAGTAGTGTGGATGTTGAGGCAGGTGCAGCACCAAAAAGGGTAGCTAGAGGCAGAGGCAGAGGTCAGCAGCTTAGGCGAAGCCAGGCCACACCCGGAATCTCCCAAGATGTTCCAGTTCGTACCCAGCCCCGAAAAACTCCCACCTCGAGGGCACGTTTCTCGAAGGTGTGGAGTTTTTTCAAGGAATGCGCCGAGGACAGATATAGTGTTGTCTGCACAATTTGCCTCTCGAAATTGATTAGGGGCTCTGAGAAGAGCAACCTGTCCACCACTTCAATGCGCCGTCATTTGGAATCCAAGCACTGGAATCAGTGGCAGGCAGCAACGGCAGGACAAAGGCCGCCTGCCGTTCACGCCACTGCCACTGCCTCTGCCACTGCCTCTGCCTCTGCCACTGCCACTGCTGACTGTGCTGGCGATGCACTCCAGAGGACGAGCCAGGACACCACTTCATCTGCCTCCGCCACTTTGTTGACTTCTACCTCATCCTCCCCTGGTCCTGTCTTATCTCCTTCTCCTGCACCATCAAAGGCACCATCAGGCGTTTCTTTACAACAACCCACCATCTCTCAGACATTGGAGCGGCGGCAGAAATACACTGCTAACCACCCACACGCGCAAGCCTTGAACGCCAACATCGCTAAACTGCTGGCCCAGGAGATGTTGGCGTTCCGGCTTGTTGAAACTCCCGCCTTCCTGGACCTGATGGCAACTGCGGCACCTCGCTATGCCGTCCCTAGCCGTCACTACTTCTCCCGGTGTGCCGTCCCCGCCTTGCACCAGCACGTGTCACTCAACATCAGGCGGGCCCTTAGTTCCGCGCTTTGCACAAAGGTCCACTTGACCACCGACGCGTGGACAAGTGCATGCGGACAGGGACGCTACATTTCACTGACGGCACACTGGGTGAATGTAGTTGAGGCTGGGACTGCTTCCCAAACTGGCCCGGTGTACCTCGTCTCCCCGCCTAACATTCCTGGCAGGGACACGAGAAGAACACCCCCCTCCTCCTCCTCCTCTACCGCCTCCTCCTCCGCCACCGCCTCCTCCTCCGCCACCGCCTCCTCCTCCGCTGTTAGATTGACCCCAGCTACGAGTTGGAAACGTTGCAGCACTGGCGTTGGTAGACGTCAGCAGGCTGTGCTGAAGCTGATCAGCTTGGGGGACAGACAGCACACTGCCTCCGAGGTGAGGGATGCCCTCCTCGATGAGACGGCAATATGGTTTGAGCCGCTGCACCTGGGCCCAGGCATGGTCGTTTGTGATAACGGCCGGAACCTGGTAGCAGCTCTGGAGCTTGCCGGACTCCAACATGTTCCATGCCTGGCCCACGTCTTCAACCTAGTGGTGCAACGTTTCCTAAAGAGCTACCCCAATGTTCCAGAGCTACTGGTGAAAGTGCGGCGCATGTGCGCCCACTTTCGCAAGTCGACAGTAGCCGCTGCTAGCTTAAAATCTCTCCAGCAACGCCTGCATGTGCCACAACACCGGCTTTTGTGCGACGTCCCCACACGCTGGAACTCAACGTTTCAGATGTTGAATAGAGTGGTTGAGCAGCAGAGACCTTTGATGGAATACCAGCTACAAAACCCTAGGGTGCCACAAAGTCAGCTGCCTCAGTTTCACATCCATGAGTGGCCATGGATGAGAGACCTTTGTGACATCCTACGGGTCTTTGAGGAGTCCACAAGGAGGGTGAGCTCTGAGGATGCGATGGTGAGCCTTACAATCCTGCTCTTGTGTGTTCTGAGAGAATCCCTGATTGACATCAGGGATAACTCAGATCACACAGAGGAGTTAGGGATAGCATCCGATCCGTCACAGCTGGAGAGTAGGTCCACACATCTGTCCGCTTCACTGCGTTTAATGGAGGAGGAGGAGGAGGAGGAGGAGGAAGAAGAGTTGTCCGATGATGTGATGGTGATACAGGAGGCTTCCGGGCAACTTCGAATCGTCCCATTGTTGCAGCGCGGATGGGTAGACATGGAGGATGAGGAGGAAATGGAGATTGAACTTTCCGGTGGGGCCAGAGGAGTCATGCCAACTAACACTGTGGCAGACATGGCTGAGTTCATGTTGGGGTGCTTTACAACCGACAAGCGTATTGTCAAAATCATGGAGGACAACCAGTACTGGATCTTTGCTATCCTTGACCCCCGGTATAAAAACAACATCTCGTCTTTTATTCCGGTAGAGGGGAGGGCCAATCGCATCAATGCTTGCCACAGGCAATTGGTGCAGAATATGATGGAGATGTTTCCAGCATGTGACGTTGGCGGCAGGGAGGGCAGTTCCTCCAGTAGGCAACCAAGTTCTCACCGGTCCACACAAACGAGGGGCACACTGTCTAAGGTCTGGGACACCTTGATGGCACCCCCTCGCCAAAGTGCCGCCACGGAGGGTCCTAGTGTCACCAGGCGTGAGAAGTATAGGCGCATGTTGCGGGAATACCTTTCCGACCACAGCCCTGTCCTCTCCGACCCCTCTGCGCCCTACACGTATTGGGTGTCGAAGTTGGACCTGTGGCTTGAACTTGCCCTATATGCCTTGGAGGTGCTGTCCTGTCCTGCCGCCAGCGTCCTATCTGAGAGGGTGTTCAGTGCAGCCGGTGGCATCATCACTGACAAGCGCACCCGTCTGTCAGCTGAGAGTGCCGACCGGCTCACTTTGATAAAAATGAACCACCACTGGATAGAGCCTTCATTTTTGTGCCCATCTGTGTAAAGCACCCCAACATGAAACTCCATGTCTGTACTCAACCTCTCCAATTCCTCCGCATCCTCATACTCATCCACCATAAGCGTTGCACAATTCTGCTAATACTAGGCTCCCTCCAACATGATTTCCCCCAACTCTGCTGGTTAGAGGCTCCCTCCACCATGAATTGGTCCAAACTGGGTTTTTTAGAGGCTCCCTCCACCATGAATTGGTCCAAATTGGGGTTTTTAGAGGCTCCCTCCACCATGAATTGGTCCAAACTGGGGTTTTTAGAGGCTCCCTCCACCATGAATTGGTCCAAACTGGGGTTTTTAGAGGCTCCCTCCACCATGAATTGGTCCAAACTGGGGTTTTTAGAGGCTCCCTCCACCATGAATTTGCCCAAACTGGGCTGTTTATAGGCTCCCTCCACCATGAATTGGTCCAAACTGGGTTTTTTAGAGGCTCTCTCCACCATGAATTGGTCCAAACTGGGGTTTTTAGAGGCTCCCTCCACCATGAATTGGTCCAAACTGGGGTTTTTAGAGGCTCCCTCCACCATGAATTTGCCCAAACTGGGCTGTTTAGAGGCTCCCTCCACCATGAATTTGCCCAAACTGGGCTGTTTAGAGGCTCCCTCCACCATGAATTTGCCCAAACTGGGCTGGTTAGAGGCTCCCTCCACCATGAATTGGTCCAAACTGGGGTTTTTAGAGGCTCCCTCCACCATGAATTGGTCCAAACTTGGCTGTTTAGAGGCTCCCTCCACCATTAATTGGTCCAAACTGGGCTGGTTAGAGGCTCCCTCCACCATGAATTGGTCCAAACTGGGTTTTTTAGAGGCTCCCTCCACCATGAATTGGTCCAAACTGGGGTTTTTAGAGGCTCCCTCCACCATGAATTGGTCCAAACTGGGCTGTTTAGCGGCTCCCTCCACCATTAATTGGTCCAAACTGGGCTGGTTAGAGGCTCCCTCCACCATGAATTTGCCCAAACTGGGCTGTTTAGAGGCTCCCTCCACCATGAATTTGCCCAAACTGGGCTGGTTAGAGGCTCCCTCCACCATGAATTGGTCCAAACTGGGGTTTTTAGAGGCTCCCTCCACCATGAATTGGTCCAAACTTGGCTGTTTAGAGGCTCCCTCCACCATTAATTGGTCCAAACTGGGCTGGTTAGAGGCTCCCTCCACCATGAATTGGTCCAAACTGGGTTTTTTAGAGGCTCCCTCCACCATGAATTTGCCCAAACTGGGCTGTTTAGAGGCTCCCTCCACCATGAATTGGTCCAAACTGGGCTGGTTAGAGGCTCCCTCCACCATGAATTTCCCAAAACTTGGCTGTTTAGAGGCTCCCTCCACCATTAATTGGTCCAAACTGGGCTGGTTAGAGGCTCCCTCCACCATGAATTTGCCCAAACTGGGCTGTTTAGAGGCTCCCTCCACCATGAATTGGTCCAAACTGGGTTTTTTAGAGGCTCCCTCCACCATGAATTGGTCCAAACTGGGCTGTTTAGAGGCTCCCTCCACCATGTATTTGCCCAAACTGGGCTGGTTAGAGGCTCCCTCCACCATGATTTGGTCCAAACTGGGCTGGTTAGAGGCTCCCTCCACCATGAATTTGCCCAAACTGGGCTGTTTAGAGGCTCCCTCCACCATGAATTGGTCCAAACTGGGTTTTTTAGAGGCTCCCTCCACCATGAATTTGCCCAAACTGGGCTGGTTAGAGGCTCCCTCCACCATTAATTGGTCCAAACTGGGCTGGTTAGAGGCTCCCTCCACCATGAATTTGCCCAAACTGGGCTGTTTAGAGGCTCCCTCCACCATGAATTTGCCCAAACTGGGCTGTTTAGAGGCTCCCTCCACCATGAATTTGCCCAAACTGGGCTGGTTAGAGGCTCCCTCCACCATGAATTGGTCTAAACTGGGTTTTTTAGAGGCTCCCTCCACCATGAATTTGCCCAAACTGGGCTGGTTAGAGGCTCCCTCCACCATGAATTGGTCCAAACTGGGTTTTTTAGAGGCTCCCTCCACCATGAATTTGCCCAAACTGGGCTGGTTAGAGGCTCCCTCCACCATGAATTGGTCCAAACTGGGTTTTTTAGAGGCTCCCTCCACCATGAATTTGCCCACACTGGGCTGGTTAGAGGCTCCCTCCACCATGAATTGGTCCAAACTGGGGTTTTTAGAGGCTCCCTCCACCATGAATTTGCCCAAACTGGGGTGTTTAGAGGCTCCCTCCACCATGAATTTGCCCAAACTCTGCTGGTTAGAGGTTCAATCCACCCTGATTTTCAAAACAAATGTTGGTGCCAACCTCAACTTACTACAAGGGCCAAATTCACTGCTGGTGACAAGCTCTCCTCACTACAAGTGCCAAATACACATGTTTCAAGGTGTTTTCCTACTGTCAGAGATGTGGTATTGAGTGTGTAAAGTGTGTAGTTGTTAGGCTGTGATGTTGGGGTAATAGAGGGTCTTTGGTGTGTTAGATGCCCCCAGACATGCTTCCCCTGCTGTCCCAGTGTCATTCCAGAGGTGTTGGCATCATTTCCTGGGGTGTCATAGTGGACTTGGTGACCCTCCAGACACGGATTTGGGTTTCCCCCTTAACGAGTATCTGTTCCCCATAGACTATAATGGGGTTCGAAACCCATTCGAACACACGAACATTGAGCGGCTGTTCGAATCGAATTTCGAACCTCGAACATTTTAGTGTTCGCTCATCTCTACACTCTAGCACTGTTTCTAGGGACAGGACCTGTATTGGAGGACAATAATCCACAGTACCTAGCCAAATTTACTTTCTTCCTCAGAGCAACTGGTGTAATGATTGGATTGGACTCTATGAACATTGCATAGTCCTATATTTCTACTCATTTTCTGTTCTATACCCAGAAATATAAAAACTACTGCAACAACCTATTAAGGGAAAGCCTGGGAACATCAATTTTAGGGAAGTGACGTTACAGAAAAATTCACATCTGTGAACAAAACCAGCATCTCCCTGCGATGCCTTAAAGAATAATTATTATTCATAAAAAGGGATATAAAACCATAAACACCACTAAATCTTGTTGTAAAGTATTTTAACTTTCCTGGGGCCTCTTGAGAGCAGCGTGTGATCTGCTTAATGTCAATATTCTTATTGCTATGTCTATATTTACAGCTATATCTGATAGATACCAAGCAGTAAAGATGATAAAACAGACCTCATGGCACATAGATATGTAATCATATAGGCATTGTCTCGTTTATCGGGGCTGCTGCCTGTCTTATACTACCACCTAGTGTCTACAAGCAGCACTGAAAGCTACATTATTACCAAAGCACAATACAATTGCAAGCGTCAGGAACAGAAACTTTTCAATTCCTATGACTTTACAGATCTGCTCTCATTATGCTCTCTCTTTCATGCTACTAACTGAAGTCATTCTTAGACTTAAAGGGGTATTCCCATCTCAAACATCCTATCTAGAGATGAGCGAATACTATTCGAAACTCCAGTTTCGAATAGCATGCACCCATAGAAATGAATGGACGTAGCCAGCATGCAAAGTCTGCATGTCGGCCGCTTCCATTCATTCCTATGGGTGCGTGCTATTCGAAATGGCCGTTTCGAATAGTACTCGCTCATCTCTAATCCTAGAGTCCCTGCTCTCTGAGGGAAGCTGAGTGCTCTCACTGTTAAGAACATCTCTGTGGTCTATGGCAAGACTATCAGGTCAGATAATTATGGTTTGCTGATAAAGGCTTCAGGAGCCTTTATCTATTATTATTCAGTTTTCTGTAGAAGCATGGTAAGTATTCTATACAAACCTGTGCAATGTAATATGCATTTACTGTACAGTCCCTGACAAAAGTTCTGTTGCTTATCCATGTTGTGGAATCAAAAGTTTATAAACTGACTTTAAATTCATCCATAAGTTTTAGAAATGACTCATATGAAAGCTGAAACTCTCCCAAATGTGTTTTTTTGTTAAGAAAATAAATTGGCTTCACTGCTGAAATATTGATCATTTAATGAACACAGAAAGGTCAGATTTTGGCAAGACAAAAGTTTTGTCGCTCACATAAAGTAATGGGAAAATCAAACCAATAATTCAGTTCAAATACAAAGAGATGTTTCCTAACATTGGTGAATGAAGTTGTGGGGATATTAGAGCCATATTTAATTTTGTGTGTGACTTCCATGAGCTTGAAGGACGGCATCCATGTGTTTTAACAATGATTCATACAATTTATTAATGAAGTCATCAGTAATAGCAGAGAATGCAGTCTTACAGCCTCCCAGAGTTCATCAAGATTCTTTGGTTTTGTCTGCCAAGCTTCCTCTTTCATCCTACCCCAAACATGCTGAATGATGTTCATGTCTGGTGACTGGGCTGGCCAGTGCTGGAGCACCTTCATCTTCTTTGCCTTGAGGAACTTTAATGTAGAGATGGATGTATGAGATGGAGCACCATCCTGCTGCAACATGTGACCCCTTTTATGATTGGGACTGTAAGAGGAAGCTAATACTTCTTGATATTTTAGGCTATTGATATTGCCTTCCACCTTGCAAATGTTTCGCACACCCCCATACTGAATGTAACCCCAGACCATGATCTTTCCACCACCAAACTTTTAACTGCTTTCTGGGTGTATCTTGGATCCATAGGGGCTCCAGTAGGTCTCCTGCAGTATTTGTGGTGGCTGTGGTGTAATTCAACTGAAGATTAATCTGAGAAATCCTCCTTCTGCCACTTTTCCAGCGTCCATGTTAGGAGTATTTAGGTTCATTACTTTCTATTTTTCTTACCTGGGGAGTTTTTGGCTGCGCAGTGTCTGGGGTGGCATCCTGGTGCTGCGGGGTTGTCCTGTCGTGGGTATTGGTGCACACCTTCTGACTTGCACGCGCGCACTGCTGGTAGGCAGCTTTATCTCCTGGTTGATCAGTCTGTCCTCCCATTTGCACCTGGGAGGAGTGGTCTCTACTCTGTATTTAAACCCATGCCTCCCATGGTTCTGTGCTGAGTGTCGCTTTTACAGAGCTAGGCCTTAGCAGGAGGAGTAGGTGGTTATCTTGGATAGAGGAAGTTCCGTGGTTGGTTTTTGGGAGGTTTGGGTGAACGAGTTGGTTTGTGTTTTCCCTTCTGTGTTCACCAATCCTCCCTCTGTGTATAATTGACTGTGTGAGTGAATTGCCTTATCCTTTGATTTCTACTCAGTTTCCCTGTGTTTGTTTCCTAGTGTAAGGTTCCTTCCCATATTGGTTTGGGGAATCCTTTCCCACATGTTTCCTGTGTGCTGCTTGTGTTGTTAGTCAGCGCACACCCTTGTCAGTCCCTGTCAGTAGCAGCTTCACTTGTTCGTTAGGGGTGACCCCCTTTAGTCTCCAGTCCCTAGAGATCTTATAGGGCATTCCTTCTCCCACTTCCCTCTCGGCCTACGGTATCAGTGAGAGAGGAGCTGTCGGGGTCAGGCTTAGCCTGAGTACAGCCGACCCACACCCGTGAGGCAGGGACCAGGATAGCTAGTGGGAGTAGTGCAGGGCGAGATTCCCCACTGCTATTTCTTAGCCCCGTTGCAGCTACCTGGACTGACATAACAGTCCATCCGTTTAGCAGGCTGTGGGCCTTTATTAGCCTTTTGTTCAGTGATGGCTTCTGGGCCATGTTTCGACCATGGAGGACATTTCGAGACAGAATCCTACAAACTGTTCTAGTTGACACAGGGACTTGAGGTGACCGGGCCTGTTGGAGCTCTGCTGCAGTGGAAGAGTGGCTGGCTTTTGATTTTCTAACCAACAAACATTCCTCCTGAGCAGTTGTCTTGTGGGGTCTGCCGGACCTGAGCTTGTCAAAAACATCTTCAATCTGTTCAAATCTTTTTGTAATTCTTTGTACTTGACGCTGAGACACATTAAAGGCGCGGCCACCTCTGCAGTGGATCTGGTCTTCAGCCTCTTGATAATCAAGGCTTTGGTCGCAGGGTTGATTTTTGGCATGTTGTCAGAGGTGAAGTTAAAGTTCAAGTGAAGGTTTGGGGTGCTGGAGTTATTTTTATACACCCTCACTAATTAACCGATCAATTAGTGAGCACAGGTGAGGCTGTACACTAGGATTGGGGGGCATTATATGACAATGTGACAAAACATTTGTCTTGTCAAAATCTGACCTTTCTGTGTTCATTAATTGATCAATATTTCACCAGTGAAGTCAATTTATTTTCTTAATAAAAAAACACATTTGGGAGGGTTTCAGCTTTCATATGAGTCATTTCTTAAACCAATAGATACATTTAAAGTCAGGTTATAAGCTTTTGATTCCACAACATGGATAAGCGACAGAACTTTTGTCAGAGATTGTACATATTATTTGATCTACATTTATATTAGATTTCTAGTAATCATAATCATTTCCCATGGTAAAATCTATATCTATTGTGATACTTCATAGTGTCCTATTATTTAAATAGTCAAAATTGCTTCCCCCAGCTGAAGAATACAGGAAGTGAGAAAAAAAGAGACAGCAGGCATAGCTGCTGAGATGCAGAGATGGGAAAACCCCTTTAGGGTGCCCTTTAGAACAGGGTTTTTTATGCAGCCTGATCATCACTATCTGCAGGGAGGCTTCTTCCTTGTCCTGCCTCTTAGACTCTTTCATATACAGTATGTTTCTATTGTGCGTTGTATGTACCTTGTTGTATTGATGCTTTCACTTTTATGTGTTACTGCAACTTTCATTGAATGAAACCTCTGGACTATAAGTTGAGCAATTAGTACGACTCTGACTTGGGGAACTTTAGTTAGAGAGAGGGAGGAGATGGTTAGGAAGAGGGACAGTTGCTCCCCTCCTGAGCTAGGAGGTGATCATGTAGGAGTGTTTGAGAAAAACGGGTCCCTGGTTTGGCTTGGTTAGTCTGTGGTTAGGAGATGGGAGTAATCCCTGCTCATTTGGAAGATATTGTGTACAGGTATAAATGTGAGGGTACCATTACATGGACCTCATATATACAACCCTGTTTTTCTGCCACATGTCAGATTGGGTGACTCTTTTCTAGCCTTTTCATGCTTCTTAGTTACATTACTATGTAAAAGATTTATCTAGGTGAGGGAAATACAGCAAAGTAGGAATGCTTACAAAAATAGTGTGAATTGTTTATATTTGTCAATTAACAAAAATAAAGTGGATAAACAAACGAAAAATCTTAATCCCATGACCGCCAATTGTCTTTCGTCAATTTTCTAGGTACACTTGTATTCAGTTTTTGAAGGAACTTGGCAGTGAGGTTTTTCCAAACATCTTAGAGGATTAAGCACTGATCTGTGGATGTAGACTTGCTCAAATCCTTCTGTCTCTTCATGTAATCCCAGACAGACTGGATGATGTTGAGATCAGAGCTCCGTGGTGACCATATCATTATTTCTAGGACTCCTCCAAAGAGTGGTCGCACCAACAATTGATTCCCACCCCCCATCTCCGTACATATCTAGGCAAACTTTCTTATTACTTTCTTTGAAAATCTGGATGACTCTTAGGTGGAAGCTGTAAATTAAAGTGAAATTATTACCAAACTTTGTCTGCTCAAAACAAAAAATGAATGAGTCTGAGGATATTTAATAACCTGGTAATTGATATTGGAGACAGATGAGTTGCTCGTGGTCCATCATTGTTCCAGTGGCTCGCTTTCCTGTATCATTACGACCTATGCATTTCCAGCCTGCCGGTTGCCAATTATGATCAGAACATTGCCAGTGAATATCTCCAGCCGAGTGTTACTAATTACCCTGGGACGCGGCAGAACCCGCAAGATTTATTGAAGTCTTTTGTCCAAATAAATAATGCCTGGGTCACATTAACAGGAGGGGTGACGGAGTATCACTTTCTCAGTCACAAAATCCATTAGGTGCCAAAGAATATTGCAATTTAGTGCTTCTGGTTTTGTATATTGTATGCATTGTATATACTACAGAACCTCAAGTGATCTGTTAGCATAGGATAGCATGTGACAAGCCAAGGTGACATTACATGATACAGATGTAGTAAAGTTAAGCCAAACTTCTGCACCTTTTTCCCTGGGTATAGTATGGCGATATTAGTTGGGCTTTTTATGGTAAAATTAGCTGAATGCTTTATGGTGGTAATAGCATGGCACTGTATAGAAATATTCATCTGTTAGGGACATCAAGGGGTCCTCATAATAGAGTATGCTGCAGAGCTCCAAATTAAATAACAGGCCCGGATGAACTACACCCATCCTTTGGGCCTGGAGAAGCCACACACACACACACACACACACACACACAGCTGATAGTGTATCAAGTGAGTTCTGATTTTAATGGTGCAAAAAGGTAGTTTAAATACAATACAGACAAAAGCAGGTTGGACTATTCTAATGACATGATTGGTTGAAGAGTTATAACATAAGGTGTGGCACATGACTATTGGATAAGGCCTAATGTAATCTGCATCTCATTATTACTTTCCAAACTGGGATGACCTTTCTCATGAAATAAAGAAGAATCTAAAATATTTATGTGTAAACCAACATCTTACACTAATTCTAGATGTATATATCACAGCAAGAGAGATAATGATCACATGCTGTTCTGACCACTCTGGTTTTGGGCTGACGATCAACAGGTTATAGAACCTGTTTCTACACACACCTTCAAAGATGAGACCCTTACCACAAACAGATAAGGATTTATAACCCAACCATTAACATTCCACACGCCTTATCCCCTAAAGGGGTCTCTTAGACTCTAAACAGACATTGCTTATAAAGTTTATATGAAAGAAAATTACAAGATGGCTGAAAATAATACAAAGATGAAGGATGTGATCCTAACACATCCAATAACAGTATTGTAGTATTATTTAGGAGTGTTATTATTGGAGCCCTACACTTTACATGTTGGATAGTCCTCATACGGTTGTCTCACTGTCACTGGGATCAGGAGGAAGATTGTTGTTAACCCCTTCCCGCCGATGGCACTTTTTGACTTCCTGACCGAGCTCAATTTTTCAAAACTGACATGTGTCACTTTGTGTGGCGATAACTTTGGAATGCTTTAACTTACCAAAGTGATTTTGAGATTGTTTTCTCATAACACATTGTACTTCATGTTAGTAGTAAATTTTGGTTGATATGTTTTGCATTTAATTATGAAAAAATAGGAAATTTGGTGGAAATTTTGAAAAATATGCATTTTATAAAGTTTGAAATGATGTGCATTGCAGACAGATAGTCAGACCGCCAAAATGATATCATAAATCTCATGTCCCAGATCTCTGCTTTATGTCGGCATCAAACGTTAGTCACATTTTATTTTTTACGGCCATTAGAAGGTTTACAAGTGAAACAACAATATTCAAAATTTTCAAGAAATTTCCAAAACCCATTTTTTTAAGGGACTAATCCAGTTATGAAGGGGTTTTGAAAGACCCTTGTATTAAACTCCCCCATAAATCACCCCATTTTCCAAACTGCACCCCATAAATAAGCCAAAACAACATATACCTAGTATTTTAACCCTATAAGTGCTTAGCAGGAATTAAGACAAAATGGAGGTGAAATTTACACATTTGATTTTATTTTACTAATATTTTTGTTTAGCCCTAGAATTTGCACATTCACAAGGGGTTAAAGGAGAGAACTCATCCCACAATTTGTTATGCAAGTTCTCCGGACTACTATAGTACCCCACTTGTGGGTGTAAACTAATATATGGACGCACAGCGAGATGCAAAAGGGAAGGCGCGCCAAGGAGCTTTTAGAGGGCAGATCTGGCTGTGATCAGTTTCAGGAGCCCTTGAGGTGTCAAAACAGTGGAAACCTCTAGAAAGTGACCCCATTTTGAAAACCGCACCCCTCAAAGAATTTATCAAGTGATGTAGTGAACATTAGTAACCCAGAAGTGAATATGTAAGCTGTGCAGAGTAAATTGGGTACACCAAATCCCATTCTATTTTCCCACTAGCTCCTATGACACGGACGGGGAAGAGGGGCATTCTGGGGGATCAGCGCTGGTGTATTCTCTCTCATAAGCTCTAAATATGGGGTGTCCCCTGAAACCGCTCGCACAGCTTATACATTTCCTTCTAGTCGCAGCCACTTATGTCCTAATGATTTGGCGACTTTGGGGGTTTTGTCTTCACATTGTACAAGCTAGATTTTTATTTTCTGGCAATGTGGCCATATGAGGGCTTGGTGTTTGCGGTATTAGATGTACTTTTCAATGCCACCATTTTGGGGTGCCTGTAACTTATTGACTACATTTTATTAACTCTTTCTGGGTGGGATGTAAAAGGAAACATCAATTCTGGCATTGCTTTTTAGCATTTATATTTATATATATTTTCATAACCTCACCTCAGGTTACCACCACAGTATCATGCCCTTCCACCCCAGATATTGCCCCCATAGTGTCATGCCAATGTCAATGCCCCTATTCATGTCCTTACCCCAGGTTGCCCCCACAGTATCATGTCCTCACCCCAGGTTGCTTCCATAGTGTCAAGCACAGACTCTCCCTTTCCTAATCATGTTCCCGACACTGACATGTAACACTGAGGTTTTCCCAGTATCAAATGCTCACCCCAGGTTGCCCCCACAGTTACTTTTCCCCCCTCCCCCAGGTCACCTCAATAATGTTATGCCCATATTCCCCTCTGTATAATGTCCTCACCCCAGGTTGTCCCCCCACACTGACATGCCCCAGGTTGCCTCCACAGTATCATGTCCCTCCACCCCTCAGGTTGCCCTCATAGTGTCATGCCTCATAACTCCCGTGTCATATCCTTACCCCACGTTGCTCCCACAGTATCATGTCCCTCCACCGGGATTGTCATGCCCAGAACCCCCTCTTGGTTCATGTCCTCACCCAAGGTTGCCCTCACAGTGTCTTGCCCAGAGTCCGACCACCCCCCCCTTTCTCCCGTATTATGTCCCACCCTGACATGCCCCCCTCAGGTTGCAGCCACAGTATCATGTCCCCCTAACCCACCAGGTTGCCCCCATAGTGTCATGGCCAGACTCCCCCTGGTTCATGTCTTTACCCCAGATTGCCCCCATAGTATTAGGACCTCACTCCAGGTTGCCTCCACTGTGTTATGCCCAGACCGCTTCCCTATCATATCCTCACCCCAGGTTGCCCCTACTGTATCAGGTCCCTCCACCCCCAGGTTGCCCTCATAGTGCTGTGCCCAGACCCCCCCAGTTCCTTATTTTACCCCAGGTTGCCCCCACAGTATTAGGTCCCTCACCCCAGGTTACCCCCATAGTTTCAAGCCCAGACCCCCCCATCCCACAATATCATGTCCTCACTCCAGTTTGCTCCCACAGTTTCATGTCCCTCCTCTCCCCCCAGGTTGCCCCCATAGTGTCATGCCCAGACCCCACCCCAGATCATATGCTTACCCCAGGTTGCTCACACAGTATTAGGTCCTCCCGGTTGCCCCAACAGTATCAAGACCCTCCGTTCATATCATAAAATACTGTACAGAATACATAATACTGTTGGGGCAACCTGGGGTGAGGATATGATACGTAGGGGGGTCTGGGTATGACACTGTGGGGGAAAACCTGGAGGTGGGGGGGACATGATGATAGGAGCAACTTGAGGGGGGCATGACACGGTGGGGGCAACTTGGGGGGGGTTGCCATGGTGAGGATGAGGGCAGCCAGGGCGTTGGGGGACATGAATTTCTGGCGGCAACCTGGAGGGGGTCATGAATCTGTGGGGAGCAACCATGCGAGTGACATTATATGGAAAATATTGTATGGGGTCACTAGGGAGCCATTACACTGTCTAAGGGAGTATTATAATTTGTGCAGGTCAGGCATCAATCAATCTCAATCAAAGAAGCTTTATTGGCACATCTGAATAGATATTTGGCATTGCCAAAGCAAGTAAAGGGAAGAGTTGGGGTTGGGGGAGAGGATGCTGGGTATGGGGGGTGAGTGATTTGGGGTATAATAGTCTTTGGGGTCTCATCTTCCCCTTAGTTGGTGGCAGGTGGACACATTGGACAGCGATCTCCACGACTCCTCTTCTCATCATTCAATCTGATTAAAACAAGTCAGGAGAGCTTTATTGGTGCCAGAGAGAATGGTTGGTATGGCGGGGGTTGGAGTATTTCAGGTATTTGTAGGTGGTGGTGATGGGAGGGTCCACCAATGTGTTACAATGACCCTGTCTGCAGAGCTTCCCTGTGTGTTGTGTGCCTTTATGTTGTTGCTTGAATATAAATTGGACAGATATATACAAGGTATTATTTCCTCATCCAATGTGCAGAAATGAAGTCATATCATTTATAAAATCTAATATTTTTTAATGAAATGAAAAGTCAAAACCAAAATTAGAACCAGGACCAAAATACCTTTGTGTGCCTGGCTATTATGTCTGATCCGCCCTAACACATTTTCTCGGCAGATTTGTTCACATTGCAGGAAATGAAGAACAGCATGCTCCTGCATCACACTGACAGCTAACAATTTACACGCGGATACTCCCTCCTAATACGGAGTGTTTCGCGTAATTACCATTTTCTATGTGTCACTCAAACCATCAAAATCTGGTTTCTTGCCATTTAATTTTGTATCACTGGAGTTAAATGTGAAGTGTGACAACCTGAAATCTTTTCCCTTTTGTGGAAGATGAATAAAAACATGAGAAGGAGAAGCGGCTGTTAAACAATTAGCTGATGTAATAGATTCAGTAATCGCCACGTCTGCAGATCAACACTCGCACCTCTCGCCGAAACGCTCCGTAGTCCTTGTTTGCTCTTCCTTACTGCTAATCCGAAATCTGCTTCACTGGGGAAGGTAAGGCTATGACATACATATAATAAATATAACGCACATATAAGTGTGTGTGTACATTTGTGTGTGTGTGTGTGTATATATATATATATATATATATATATATATATATATATATATATACACACAAATTAAAAGCACGCCAAAATAAAAAAATAAAAATAAAGGTGAGGATTTATGCCATAGCAACGTTTCGGTCCCAGGACCTTTCTCAAGCAGTTGCATATTGCAGCGTGTGTATGTATGTGTGTGTATATATATATGTATATATATATATATATATATATATATATATATATATATATATATATTGAGGCCTCAGTCTTAAAGGTAGCTCCAACATTAAAGGGTGTATTTTTCCACCAACCGTTCTTGTCCGTTTTAGGAATTGCGGCACAGCTTCATTCGGTATAAGGCTGGCTTCAGATGGGCATATTTGGTCCGTGAAATACAAGCCATAGACCATAGTCCTGCTGTATTTCTTGGACTGACTCCAGACATTATTGTCCCCTGCGATGCAGGAGTCCCTGCTTCCCTCTGGGGCTACTTCCTGTACCGTAAATATGTTTTCAGTATGGAACAGTAGGCCAAGAAAGGATACAGGGACTCCTAGCATCATAGATCTGCGTTTGGCCAGGGAAATACAGTGGTCCATATATTACAGATCGTATATGCCTGTGTATATTCAGCCTGTTGTCTTTACATCTGTGCTGGTCAGATTTATTATTTTTTGAAAGCAGACCACTATATGACCATGTACACACAGCAGACTGTGGATTTTCTGTATGCAGTGCAAGTTTTCAGGATGTAGATAATTGAGGAAAGGAACGTCGCTCCCTTTTAGTTCTTACTGCTGGATCTATCAGCAAGATCAGTCAGTAATGGTAAAGTCTGTTCATCTCCTATATGTTCTGTGAGAGAAAACCAGCCCCTACTGTTCATTTAGAAATATTCAGGTCTTTAGCTTCGATACGTCCATTAATGGTGCTGGATTTGTGATGAAAATAGAATAACCGGTTAGTAGTATCAGTATTAGTAGTGTCCTAAATGGTTCAAGAAGACTACTCACATTTTTCTTTCATGCTGTGCTGTTTCCCAAGCAGCAGAGTATACTAATTAGGGCTAGTTCACACGGGGGCAAGGAGGTGGATTTTGACAGCGGATTTCGCCTCAAAAGTCGCTTCCATACAATGGTGGTCTATTTTTTCCAAAGCGAGCTGCCCTTTCTTCATGCAGATTCTGCGGCTCTCTGAGCCGCGGCTTCCGCCTGGCAGCAGCAGCAACCTCCGGAGTCGGCCCATTCATTTGAGCCGACTCCGGAGGGGGAAGCCGCGACCGCAACGGTCGTGGCAACGGGTTTTGACCTGAGAGTGACGCGGCTCCCCGCGTCATTCTCGGTGCCAAAATCCGCCCCTGTGTGAACGAGCCCTTAGATTCCCAGATCACTAACAGTACCAGAATTCCCTTGTTGGTTAGGAGGAGTACTCAGTCTTTCCTTAGGAGACTATCTTTACAGGTCAACAGGCAATAGTAATTTGCAGGGTCATAGACTGAGCATGCCATACTAAGGATTCTATCAAAGGAATGTGCAATTATGTCCTCCTTGATGGGGAAAAATAAGGCCACCCTTTGGAAGTTAGCTCCCTATAGATGAATGCCTCGATGTCCGGATATTCTGGCTTGTCTAATTTCAGATCATACCATTAGGTTCATCTATACGGAGCTTTACTTCCAAAAGGTAGCCCCTTTTCCCCTTTAAGGACAACATATTTTATATTCATTTTCCTTAAGTTGATAGAGTAGGGAGCAGGTGACTGGACTTTACATGGGGAAGGAGGATATACTGTAGTTGCACTCAGGAAATATATGGCTAATCTTCTTTGGTTTAGCAGCTATAGCATAAAAGCTATACTTCCCATAATAGTGAAGGGTGAGACCACCTACCTGCTGCAAAGGTTACTGAACGTAATGTGGTCCTCAAATGAAGCAACCTACGGCCCACATGATTCGTGGCTTGGCCACTGCTGGACTGTGAGCTTTATGTTCTACCTAATCCACTGTGAACTCATTCCTTTCAAGGGTTTCCATTTTTCTTTATTTGGGACTCCTGTGGATCAACTGGTTAAAGCAGCAGCTTCAGGACATGAAGTCCCAGAAAACTCCTTTCATTTAGAGCCCCACAGTATTACTGTCACTGCATAGTAGACAGGAATCTTGCGAGTCCCATTCACGCACTGCGATTTCCAAAACCATTGTGGTTTTGGAACTTGCAGCATGTGAATTATAGCTATAGGGAAACCGCTGGCGTTTTCCCTATAGGTATAAATGTAAGCAGGAAGTCTTTTTTTAATTTTTCTGATTTTTCACACTACCATTGGTGTCTGCTCAGAAGGTGTCAGTTTAAAAAAAACTGAAACGGACACCTATCATAATGGACAGTAACGGATGGCTGTTACTGTCCATTATATGTCCGTTGCCCATAGATCTCAATGTTAAAAAAAATAACGGACACTTGCTATTTTTTCAAATGGACAGAAAAGTCCTGCATGTAGGATTTTTTTTGTCCGCTTGAAAAAAACGGACATGGTTGTAAATGGACACTAAAGGACAACAGGCAAAATCCCATTGAAATGAATGGAAATTGCAAATGGACCAGCTAGTGTCCGTTAATAAAATCCTGTACGGACAATAGCCACGGACACTGCTGAGCGGACACTAATGGTAGAGTGAACACCCCCCTAAGGAACATGGGTCCCAAGATATGGTGCCTTGTGAACTGAGGTCCTGTACAGCCACAGTGAGGAGAGGTGGCCATGCACGTGCATGGATGGATAACCATTAGTGTTGAGCGAATAGTATTAGTCGAATACCTCGCCGGCATAGGAATGCGTGTAATTGGCCAAACACCAAGGGGTTAAACGCATCGACTTTTCGAAGCGTTTAACCCAGGGGTAGGGAACGTACGGCTCTCCAGCTGTTGCAAAACTACAACTCCCAGCATGCATACTTGCATTGCTGTTCTTGGAACTACCATGGAAGTGAATGGAGCATGATGGGAGTTGTAGTTTCACAGCAGCTGGAGAGCCGAAGGTTCCCTACCCCTGGTTTAACCCCTTTGTGTTTGGCCAATTACACGCATTCCTATGCTAGCTAGGTATTCAACAAATACTATTCGCTCAACACTAATAACCATCCAAATTACATTAACATTGCTTTCTCTAGAGGTGATGTCACAGGAAATCTGGTCCGGATAAAGAATGTTTTTTCACTGTGGGCCATATGGGAATGTAAGTGTAGTATGCCGGGAGTCAAATAATCCAGTTTAATAGAAGAGATGGCTTTATTTAAATATGGAGAAGAACCAACACAACAGTCCAATATGTAAGATTGAAAAGGATCGGAGAATAGCTTTAAAATAGCCAGGAAAACTGCCAACAACCAGTCTGTCTTTTATTAAACTAAATAGTATCTGTAAAAATATCATACACAGCGGTTTTATGTGGGGAAAAAAGTTTTTCAGGCTTTTTTTTTTTTTTTGAGCCAAAGCCCAAAACTGGTGTATGCAAATGTTTTCAATTTTTTTCAGAGGGACAGGTAAATATCACAATATATTTTGTCAGATTTCCAGAAGGACGCTGTATGCTACAACCCTGGCAATTGTGGTCATGTAGTACAGGCATAAATGATCACTGGACTGCAGATGCAGCTTAAAGGGGTACACATCATTTAACAGACATAAAGATGCTTAGAGAGCAGAGTTAGTGGTGCATGGGCTCATAAAATCTCCAAGAGCCCATACAGCACTTGCTGCTCATATTCCGAGGACAACTGAGCAAATCTGATCATAAACAAAGGGGCACAGCACTCAGCTAAGTGTTACTACCCCCTTGTTGTGAAATGTCAGCTGTCCCTTTTAGCATACTGGTTTAGATACTGTATAACATACAGTACAGCCATTTATACCACTGTAGCGTGTGGCAAAAACAAGTACATATGAACAGGAGTCTACACGTCCGGCATTGGGCAGGTTCTTGATGCCACCGGTGTTGCAAGTTAATCCACCATATAGACCAAGGTATCGCCAATGTCAACCTTTAGACCATTATCTGCCACATGTACTTTCTTCTCATTAAGGTCAATATGGAAGGCAGCTTTCTGAGAGATCACCGTTTTACCAGCATCTTCTTTTCCAAGAACTGGAACTCGTCGGGGTCCCAAAACTGGGTCATCATATCGCATCAGCTTCACCTTTGTAACATCTGTAAATAATAAACGTTACACCATTAATAATATTATGGTATACATCATCAAGCACATCTCACCATGTTGGAAAGGGAGCTAGTGCATTGTTACAAATTTCTACAAAAACACAACAAATCTAAGACTGGAATTATCATTTAGATGGAGGATTCCATCCCCGGATATGCATAAAAAATGCAGAGAGAAGTCCTGCTTTTTCAGGCAGAAACCCAGTGGACCCCATTATAGGCTTTTTAAGTGGATTAGGTTTCCGTTTTTTTGGATCCCCAAGCGGACCCGAAGAATGGAAAGACAAACCCTAGTATGAACCTAGCGTAACACGCAAAAAAAAAAAACCCAAACAGCAGTAATAGTGTCCAGGCCAAGGTCTGATTTCTTAGTAGAATGCACTCTGATGACAAACGGGTGCCTTCTCAGCCCCCACTGCTTTCAATGTAATGCTCCGATCCCAAACAGAGCATTGGTAACCCCTTTGGAAAGCACACTTGGTCATGTGCATGTGGCCTTAGGGTACAGATGAGAGGGAGTGTAACTAAAGGATCAGACTATACAGAGTATATCTGTAGTCTGTTACCTTAGATATATAGACACACTGTGTGAAAAGGTAGGATATTTTTAATGTGGTTTATTTCCAAGGTTGTTTCATTTCTCCTTATTGATGTACTGAAACAATAAAAAAATATGATTGAATATTGAATGTGTGTGTGTAAGGAGAATCATCCCCTCCCCTCTACATTCACTGTGTGAAAAAAAAGAACAGATCACTCACTGTGATCCCATCTTGCTTATCCAATTGGACGAACCTTGGCTAGTAACAGAGTGAACTGCAAATTAGTTAGAAGATGCACAACTAGTGGCGAGAACTTTAGAAAGGTTTGTCAGGCAGAAAGCAGCCATGTTTTTAACTAAAGTGCATTCGATCTTGGTCCAGACTCTCATTCTCTATGAAATAAAGCTAAGTTGTCTGAAAAGTTAGCGACCATTTAAGCAGCTGCCATTCCTGAACCTCCTTGTCTTGCTTCTTAATACAAGGCTTGCTGTGTCTGTTCACTGTTCTATTGACATTCAGCATACAGAAAATGGATACGGAGTTCCATTTTTGCTCATCACTTCAGTACACTATTTAATCATGACAAAAGGTTCCCTTGATAGGAGGAGGGTTACATCGTAATTGAGAAGCAGCCTTTCTAAAAAGGAATTATACTCTTCTGTTGAAAATTAAACATATTCTGTATGATCTTTGCAAATTACAGGGCTCATATTTCCCACTACACAGAGCTTTACAGAGCTCTCTTGGGTGTTTGGTCATCATGCATAGTAACAAGATGGTTACTGAAAGACGACGTCTTCAGCCTTTGCAATAGTGATCATAAAAACTGTATTCCACTCAGACTGCAATAATTGCTCATTAAAATCGTCCTTACTGCCAGTCATTTGCTCAGATCCTCCGAGACCTGAGAAGAACATTCATCCCAGCTCATCACTATACTGCCCTCTTCCTGTCTGCAAGTTACCTTTGATCCCACGATCAGTCTTCATTAGACGTCTTATTACTGAATCTCTGCTGTCTCCTTGCCGGATCTCTATCTTTGTGGAGAAATGACCATTTGACGGCTGGGGGTTCACCAGGAACACAGGCACTCCAGGCTGTGAGAAATATGTAAAAGATTAGATTATATATTATGAGAACATTCTATGAAGATGAGGATACTTGGGGCTGGTTTAGAAATATAAAAAAAAAAAAAAAAAAAATTTAAGGTAGAAGATAACATTTTTTGAGTGTTGGATAGTTGAATGCACTAAAATCCAATCATGGGCAGCTAAACAAACTAAATTCTCAAATATTCTGGATTATCGGGCATACAGTACATACTTTTAGGGGTAAAGACTTCACTGGTGAAAGCAAAACAACATTAACCACTTCAGTACCGGGCCAATTTGTGGTCGAGGACCAGACACATTTTCGGTTTATTTTGTTTGTGCCGTTTAGAGGGATGTAACATTTTTATCATACGTCTCATTCAACTAATTTCTGCGTTTTTTTTCGGAGACACATAGGGCTTTATTTTTATGTTGTTTTTTATTTTCGAATATTTCAAATTTTTTTTATATCCAGGAAAATATAAACAAAATATCAGGGAAATTATGTCTGGTTTTCACTTTTCTTTTCTTTTTTTATTTAATAACACATAGTGCCACTGAAAAATTTTATAAAATAGTTTTTCCTCTCCGTTACGGTAATTTTTATTTTATATGGTGTCGTCGGGGGTGGGGCTATAACCTTTAATAACGGCATTTTATTGGTGCATTATTTTACTTATTATTTTACTTATTTTTTTAATTAATTTTATTTACATTTTTTAAAACTTTTGTATATATTTTTTTCAGATGATGTCCCCATAAGGTCATAAGAGACCTTTGGGGACATCTGATCACTTTTTTCTTTGTTAGGGAGGCTGATTTCCCCTGCAACTGGAGCTGGTACATTTAGCCCCAGTTGTAGGAGGAATACAGCCTCCTGCACGTTGTATATACACCTTACAGAGCTGATCTGGGTCCTGTAGGACCCAGAAGCTCTTGCAAGACACTGATCCCAGCAGATCATGTGACCGCTGGGTCAGAGGGCGGCCGCATCATGGCGGCGCCCATAGCTGTGTATACAGCGCTCATTGAGTGCTGTATACACAGCGATTGAGAAGGCAGGGACGGGAATAAACCTTCCTGTCTTCTCTCTGGGAGCTCCGGCTGAAGTTACAGCCAGCTCCCAGCTTCAGCTATTGCACGATCTCGTGCAATAGCTGTGTTCTGACAGGACATACCGGCACATCCTGTCAGAACAAGGCAACCACTTCCCGGACGTATATAGTCTATGGGTGGTCCGGAAGTGGTTAAAGGAGTTTTCTAAGGCCTGGTTCACACGGGGTTTTTTGGTCCGGAAACTGACGTGAAGGCCGCCTCAGTTTCCGGACCAAAAACCGGGTAGCTGGCATCAAGTCGCGCACTCTGCTCTGGATTAGGCCCAATGAATGGGCCTAGTCGGGAGTGTCTTCAGGCAGATTTGCGAGGCGAATCCGCCTGAAGAATGACCTATGGGGGGCATCTTTTTGGTCAGGATTTTGAGGCCGTGAACTCAACCTAAAAGTTAACTTAGTTAGGATAGGTCATCAATGTCAGATTGGTGGGGGTCTCGCAGATAAGGCGCTCAAAGCAGCAGAACTCACACCTGTCACAGGAAAGTGATGTCACATTAATTTGCCACTTGGACCGTTTGCAGTTCAGTCTCATTCAAGTAAATATTGCTTAGAGGCTGTGCTTTGTATTACATCTTAGGTAAAGCATTGTGCTTGGTAATCAGTGAAGTGGTCGTAGCACTCAACCAAACGTTGAGGTCATTTCTTGTTAAGACAACTTTTCATGAGCTCCACCTGCTCCAGTTCTTTGCATAGACACCAGCTGCTCATCCCGACATAGGTGGAACTGCCGTACCTGAGCAATCACAGCAGTTATGTCGATGCCTGATAAGCTACTTAGGTTCTCTACTGCCAGGTGGGTAGTCATGGGCCAGAGAAGACAAGGGGGCGCGATTCTGAGCTCTGACACGGTCTGATTAACCAATTTCAGACAGATCAAAAACTCAGGCCCCGGCCTACTCCCAAGACCACCCATGTGATAGTAGAGATATTATTAAAGCTTCTTTTATTCATTTGTACTATTAATGAATTTATGATGCATTTTAGAAATGAAGTTTTACATTTGGAGATCTTCTTTAATATGGAATTAGTAGTAGTAAAAAGGAGCAAAGCTCTGGCATGGACAGGGTTCATGTATTGCATTGCAACGAATGGACACCATGATTGAAATGGTGGGGCAATGCAGTTAAGACGGCACTTGGTCTCTCAACTATATAGCATCTAAGGAATAAACAGAACCTTTACAGTGATATAACCATGCAAAATGATGCTGAACTCTATTTCTGGCCCCTATTTCTCCCTCTCCTTCCTTTATTTTCCTTCTCCCCCTCCTGGCTTATCTTCTCTGGTCCTCTATGTCTTAGTCTCATCCTTCAGTGGTATAAAAAAGAAAACAGTTTACTCCTGTATCTCCAATTCACTTTAATGAAGAGTAATGGCGCATGCGAGGCCACCAAGCACCCCTGTTCTCAGCAGTCAGAGCCAAAGCAGCACATGACGGATGTGTACAGCACAGTGTTATATGTCAGCTCAGCATTCTGTACAGAATTATATCTGAACACACTGGGAGTACGTGCTTGGCATTTGTTATCTGAACATCAGGAAACACTTGTATAGATCACTTACCTCTGTTCTAAAGACAGAAAATGGTTTCCCAGGGCAGCAGTCTTCCTTAACTTTATCATCTGCATCTGATGCAAATTTGACATCAATCTGATCCAACTGTAAAACAAGCAAGAAAGATAAACGTTGCATCAAGCGTTGGTAGAGCTGTAACAACATTCAGCGCTCTCATCTATAAAACAAATCCTAAGGCAGAGGAGACGAGTTCTATTCAATTAGAAGAACCGATCCTTGCCCAGCCCAAAGCTATGAACAATCATTCGGAGAGGCAGTTCAGATCTCCACCAGGACAGGAAGCCCCAACTGAGGTATGAACCTATACATCCTGCCCTGCGATGAATGACTTCTTCACATGGGTGTTGGAAATGGTGATAGGTTGGCCATGCAGTCTATTTCTACTGCTTTAAAAGGGACAATAAAAAATGGCAGCACAACTCTTCCCTTCTTTCGTCTTAAGAAATGGAATCAGAATTTGTCAACCCATAAAGCTACTTTCTCATCTGGATATTACACTCTTCACTGATATTGTTTCAGTCGCAAAGATCGCAGCCACAGATCACAGAAGGCTTATTAAACAATCCACAGCTTCTTATACAGAGGTAAGAAGAAGTAGTAGCGTGATTGACACAAGCTGCCATATAAAGAGGTAAGCCAGGCATCTGCCATGTGGGACAACTAAAGAGGTCTGTAAATATTAACCTTGAGAAAGATAAAAAGAGAACACGGTGCACAGGGATGGAAGGTACGCTCCGAATTAGAATTCACGACAAGCTCTTAGCGGCAGGAAAAATAATACATAATTAACCTCTAATCCTTTCATCTTTAGTAAGACCATTTACGCTCCGCACCGCACGCTTCTGTCAACATCTCAATGTTTAGTAGTTTAGACTGCTACACCATCTTGAATGGAAATGAGTGTCAGATGGCACAGCAGTGATTTACTAAGTGCCAGGACAAACACAAGAGTAATGGCAAGGAAAGTCAGCAAACTCTTACTAACATCAAGGGAGTTGGTGAGATAGACAAGGTTTTCAAGAAGAACAGCCCGTTCGTCAAATTCCAGCTCAAGGTCCAGAATACGAGGTCCTTTCTTTTCTAGGTTTTCCTGTGGTAAGAAAATACACATCATATCATAAATCCAAAATAAGTCAATAGGACAAAGGAGTTACTGCATCAAAAGGCATAGAAATAGTCGGAAAAGGGATTCCAAAGGGAGTAACCCTTGGAATATAGTAGGAGGCATAACATATGGCGACTCCTCACAGTCCGAAATCATTGCATTCAGTATACAGAGTAGCAATGTCAACACAAGTGTACACTCATGGTCTAGCAGCCTGCCATGGTGGCAAACTTGTGCAAAAGACTGTCAGGCAGATGGTACGTGAAAGCAGGTCTCACATCAGAATATTAAGATCAAGAACACTTACCTTGATCATGGCTACAAATGGCATGACTCGCTTCATGTATTTCTTCAGCTCAGGTAAACCATTTAGTTCAGTTGCTATAACTTTATTATCTGGTAGTTGGCCACCATTTGCCTAATAAAATACACAAAGTTCATTATATTAACACAAGTGATAATACAGAATAAAGCAGATCTAAAGTTGGCTATGCTCCGGCAGTCTGTCACTTGAGCCACTGACTTGGATTTGTCATCTAATATAGGGTTCCCACAGTCGTTTCACCTCATACACGCTACACCTCCTACAACGGTGCCCATATACTTTCAGTAGGGGACGCTAACAGCTATTCTCCCGAAATCAGCCACATATATGCACTTTGGACTGAGTATGCATATGTACTCCATGGGGAGAGGAATTAGTTGCTCATCTCCCATTAGAATAAAGGATTGTGCATGATGAAATGCAACATGTCCAATCCTTCTCCCCTCACATGTCAAGGAGATTTGGTCGGTTTAGGGCAATATTTAGAGAAGAGAACTAATACAGGCAATGACTAGAGAGGAAAATCTCCTAGTGACACTAGTATATCAGGCAAGCGTTTGATCCAGAAGCCCTGGAATTTTCTAAGACAATAGGTGGGCCCTATACTAATATGAAGAGACCTCTTATGTCCTCTAAGATAGGGCATATCTTATATCATTACAAAGCTGTCTTTGTGCTTTACTCAGCGCACTCAGTTTTGGTCGGCATCTTCACCAACTGCAGAGATATTGGTGCCGTTACTTTCAGCCACCGATATCACTGTACTGTCAGAGAGGCCGGCTTTACAACTCAGCGTCATAGCTGGGTAGTGTGGAGCGCCCCCTGGTATGCTTGGTATTACAATTCCCTACGGGTTCATCCTAATGGCCAGGTACAGGCAAAGACTAAGAAGTACAGACCTGCGTTGTTTGGAGCAGATACAGTACTCCTTTCAAACAACTGATAGGCCATCACTATTATGCTCCTTATACCCCTGCCTATCCTAAAGAAAACCCCTTTAGCCTAACAGTTCACCTCATAATGCTTGCGAAGAGTTGATAAAGTGATATGTTGCCATGGTGGGTAAGTCTTGGCCACGTAGATGGTGCAATGTGAAGGCTTCTGAGGCGGCAGTTTGTCTCCTTTCTAAAAGGAATAGGAAATAACATAATACATAAATCCTCCAATACAGACTGAAAATTCTAAACAGAGGTGTATTTGTGGAAGAAAAAAAAATTAATAAAATTATTCTAAAAAGTAGGTAAGATGTAGATTATGCATCTTCTCACCTTCCCCTTAGCAGGGGCCAGGTAATTCTTCAGTCGTAGTCGAAGGTCATGAGCAGTTTCTGTCAGGTACTGTGAGGAGCGGATCAGGACTTCATCTGCTGGGCCTGCGACTGGCCATGTGGCTTGCATAAGTGAACCCGGCTGTAGAAAATATATCGTAACAAAATAAAAAATTAACTATGGCCATAAAATATAACAGATCCCATCCATACTGACTGATGAAAGTAATTGATGAATTGCAAAATCAATAAAGCTACACTATAAAGTGCAATATATAGGCTGTATATTTAGAAAGAATCCTCGCGATCCAAAAATAGGAGACAAATACATCTGGTGATGCAGAAGTGCTAAAGCAAGGGAACAGCGATATCTCCGTTTTAGACTGAAATACAGATATTTGCTACAATTTAAAGTAAAACTACTATATATGAAAGCAACCTAAAAACACAGGTGCACTGAATTTCTATAGATCCATATTTGCAGCTGAAGAGGAAAACACTTGAAGAGAAAAGTGCGTTCCTGCGCACAAAAACCTCTCTGGCTAGAAGACTGACATAAATCCCTGTAGCCATATGTATTAGAGTACAGCACTTGTGTAAAATGCAGGCAGCGTGGAATAGCATTGCACTTAGATCTCTTTAATAAACTCTCTCCCATAATAGTAATACAGCAGGATAAGAAGAGACATACCTTTCCCAGTAGTGACCACACATATTCGCACAAGTGAGGGCAGATAGGAGCCAGCAGCAATGTCTGGGTTTCAATGAAGCGGAAAACTAGGCCTTGATGCATGCCTTCAATTGCTAATTCCCTGTATTTATCCTTTGTGGCCTGCAAGACAGTGGTAATTGGGGGCCTATTATAGATGACTTTTCTTAATTTTTTGTTTAAAAAGACACAAAAGGAAGAGAATGAGGATGAGCCAACGTAAATTCTGCCTCTCGCCCAAGGCCATCTCACATTCTTACCTGAAACTCAAAGAATCCAGTTTTCAAAGCTTCCTTGAACATCATCTTTTCATAATTCTGTTCGGTTTTCAGGATTCCGGCATTCATCTCACTGAAGAGAAATTGTCCGAGTTAGAACTGATGCTGCGAATGTGCTCAGTCATATAAAAAGGCGTAATAAAAAAAACTTTTTAATTTTGTATTAATATTTGGTAAATTAAACATCACACTGAAGGGTTAATCTGTCCACTAGACAGCCCTGCTCCACAATCCGTGCCCATAGTGACCGCGATTGATTACATAAAAAAACACTCCAGTAAGTTTGTTTTTGTAGCCCTTACTTCAATGTTAGCTTGTGTGTAAATGTGATGTTACCTACTGACTATTTATAGTGAAGTTATGTGCTCCACTCTGAAGCACTGATTTCTTGTCTCCTTCCTCTGATGCACACAGTGTTTCCTGTATGAACTGGCGATTGAAATCACAATGAAAATCTATTAGAGCTTTGATCTGACTCTCACAGACCTGCACTGACTGTAGAGCTGGACATTTCGCAAAGTAACCAACAGCAAAAGTCAGCTTAATTAATAAATATGGAATTACTAACATGTATTTCAATTATTTCGAATTGGCAAAATGATATGTCACTAACTGTAGACTATCCAGTCAGGATTGCCGATATGTGAATAACCAAAATTAAGTGGCATGGTGTAGCATATAAATAGGGGGCATGACGATTAAAAAGGAGAGTGACCGAAAATAATTGTTCATTAATTGTAATCAAGGTAAAATGTGTAGTTGATCACACCTAGCCCTAATGGACAGGCTGACCTCTTTTTCCATACAGGGAACACTGTGCGTTGAAGAAGAGAGAAGGTCATGCTCCAGAGGGAAGCACATAACTTCACAAAAAATATGCCAGTATGTTATTCAGTAACATTACACTACAATCGGGTTAATTTCCAATCCAGAAACAATTAAAAAAAAACAATAGAAGAGAAAATAAAAAATGAATGGTAAAATGTACCTTTCAAATACCCGATCATTGTATGTATGGTTGGTGCCACTTCTCAGGCTGTCAAAGTTGGCCAGCATTTCTTTAACCCATTCAACCCAGGTGTACAGACGTAGAATGCCTGCATCAGCCATGGCTTCAACAAAGTTAGCATCTTCCACGGTATCGCCGGCATCAGCCAAGGCAAGTCGCATGCCTATTATAAAATACAGAAAGATTTCATATAATATTGTAACTATATATATATACACACACCTATCTATCTATTTTCCATTTGCTCTTATATCATTCATGTAAACCCGTTTGAATTCTTAAAGATTATTAGAGATGAGCGAACACTGTTCGGAACAGCCATTCGTTCCGAACAGCACGCTCACAGGACGCTCCCATAGAAATGAATGGAAGCGGCCGGCACGCGGGGGGTTAAGCGGCCGGCCACCGGCAAAGTCTGCGTGTCAGGTGCTTCCATTCATTTCTATGGGAGCGTGCTGTTCAGATCGGCTGATCCGAACAGTGTTCGCTCATCTCTAAAGATTATAGTTACAGACATTACCACCAATTACAATGGAGAACTCCAACATGTTCCCCATACATCTTAATTTATCATCATGTAAATGAAAAACACAAAATAGAGGTTGAAAACACACTAACCATCTGCTGAGAACTTGTCAATAGCCTCGCTCAATGTAAGGAAGTTTCCAGTTGACTTGGACATCTGAATGAACATAAAAATAAAAATAAAATTAAAGGGGTATTCCCATATCAAGGATCATGTTCGGACCTGTAGCTAAAGCGAACTGAAGTGTTTTATCCAATACATTAGTTATATCTGGCAAACAGAGCAAGGTAGATAAAGCAAATGTCTCTCCCCAAGCCTTACAGCTGGTGGCCTAGGTTACAGTCCTGCTCACAAGTTGGCATGATGACACCTAGCTGTCTAGATTTCCTTCTCTTAATCTTATGGTATATGATTTTCAGCTTTTGAGCACTGTACAAGTAAATCCAGAGATAACTGTGCCATTTAGAGCAAACAGGAGCTCTGTGAAGGGGAGAGGAGACAGGAGGGCAGCTGAAATCCTGAGATGAAAAACCCATTCAATGTAACAAACATTCAACCTTATAAAAGGGGTTTTCAGTTCGTTCCAACACAGAGCTTATGCTTGCTCTAAACAGCAACGTTATCTCTGGATTTATATAGACAGATAACAGAGGGACGCCTAATAAAATGTATCTCATCCTTATCAGTGCTTAAAAACTGGAAGTCATATTGCAACGAGAGAAGAGAATATAGATGGCCAAGAGTCATCATCCCAGCCTGTGAGCAGGATGGCAACCTAGATAACCAACTGTAAACAATGAGAGAGAAATGTAGCTGTATCTGGCAAACAGAGCACAATAGATAAAGCAATGTGCTGGATAAAACACTTCAGTTAGCTTCTGCTAGAAGCCTAAAATTGATCTTCGAAAATACTTTTAAGACCAAAATTCAACACCTTTTATGTTCGACTGTCACTCCATTCAAACGGACAGTACGGAAACCCTGTTCTTGTGATGGGTGAGGACCCCAGCGATAAACCCTTTATGACCCATCTAGAAAGTAAGTGTTACAACTATACCTTTTCTGAATTCAGCAGCAAGTGTCCATTTGCCCTCACAGCCACCGGCCATTTTCCACTAATGTACAAATAGAGAGGAAGAATAAAAGGTTATAGCATCCATTTCATACATAAGATAATGCTTTTAACATTTCATTATCGGAGGGCACTTAGGAGTTAACAGAAGATCAAAAATCCAGGTGCATGTAGTGGATAAACCCTGAGGGATAGCTCGGTTATTGCTTCTGGTCTCACAAAATTTCTTTAAGGCTATGTTCACACATACTGGGGCAGATTTACTAACAACAATGCACCAGCATTACAGTGGAATTTGCACCTATATACCTTACACCACATTTGTTAAATTGTTTTAGACATTTTCTTCTCCCGGTCCATGAAAGAGGTATGGTTTTAAGGGGCAAACAGTGCATTCCCCTAATACTAATCATAACCCAGGATATCGTTAGAGGAGTTTTCCAGAGCCAAATGCATTTTTGATACCGATGATTTATCCACTTGAAAGGACATACGTATCTGATCTGTGGGGATCCTACCTTTGGACCCTGCACAAACTTGCCATTCCAGGATCTGTTGTAGTGGTTAGAGAGCAGAATCAGCTCAGTTCCTACACAAATAATAGGATTGGAGTTACAGTTCCCCCTGCCACCTCTATACAGTGGATGAGGCTGCAGCTCCATTCCTATTACTTGAAAAGGAGCAAACTGCATATGTTCCTATCCAGCTGACAGAACAGCTGATCTGTAAGGGGTCTGGATGTCAGACCCCCACATACCAGATACTGAAGACAATTCTTTGGATAGGTCATCAGTATGTAAAATCCATTAGGGGCCACAAAACCCCTTTGAAACAAATAATATAGTATAGCAAAGAAAACATTGAAATAAGCAGAAGGCCTTTTGTAAGGAATGGTCAAGCTATTAACTCACCTGTCTTCAGGCCACATAGCCACATGGTTGTATAAGTAATAGGACAAGTGGTTTGGGACAAGATCTTTTCCTGACGCTCTCAGATCAACTGGATACCAAAACTCAAACTCCTGCTTCAATAAGTTCAGTTTTTCCTTAGGGATTGTCGTTTTTGGAAATGGAGCCTTCTTGAAAAATATGTAGTCCCACACTTCTTTGGTCATTTGTTCTGGCCTGTGTGTTAAGGGGAACCGTCAGAACCAAGGCGGCAAATAATAAGAACGGAAATAAATAAATAGCTATGAAAAATAAGCCGAGATGACGTTACCTGATACCTATGGGAGAGTCTGCTTTTCCACTAAGATCATTCCCTTGCAGAAGATGACATACAGTGTAGTAGGCCATGTAAATCGTAGAGTCAGACAGAGACTCGATCAACCATTGCTCATCCCAAGGCAAGCGAGATCCTAAAAGGGGAAGCATAATACAAAGAGAATTACCATAAGAACTACTGGATCCTGGAAGGAGACCCATTGAAAACAAAAATATTGATATATACTGTACATGTTGGAGAGGGAATACAGCGCTTATTACAAGCCATATTGTGTTTCTGAATGGTCTTATGGGGCTACAATCACAACAAATATAGAAGTTCCCAGACTTACCCAAGCCATATGTCCTGGAGCAGGCATGTTCTTGCAGCCAGCCCAAAGTGGCTTCAAAATTTTTACGAGTCTCTTCACAAAACCTTTAAGCAATGTAAATGATATTACCTACATATATTGCAGCCATTCTAGAGACAGAATCTATATTTGGTGTGAAGCAGAGAGTGAAATGTGACAATCACTCCAAGTATTTAGACAAACTACACCTACGTTTCCAAGTTCTTCAAGCACTCTGAAGTCTGTTTCTTCCAGCTCTCTTCACCATAATCCAGGTACCTAAGCAAAATGCAACATACAATGTCAACTGGTATTTAACCATTTCAATACCAAACTTGTTTTCTCAAACCGAAGGCATGCAAGTTGGTCAGAAACATCTGATTATTGATTATTCTAAAAAAAATTGGCAAAAGATTACCCACCACTGGTCACAGAGGGCAACCACACATTCATCTGCTGAACGGGAAATAACCTGCTTCTCTGGCTCCATGTAAATCAGAGCGAAATTCTATAAGACACAGCGGAAAATTTGAAATTTACCAAACTGTATAAATTGTATAATAAAACATTGAACAACTTTCTAAAATGCTTTCTAATGTAAAAGTGGACGTTTTTCCAACAAGTGTGTTTAATAAAAAGGAACAGAATAATGTATTAAAAAAAATAAAATAATAATAATAATAATCTGCCAGTCTAGTCTATACTCTTGATATAGAAATGTGACTGCTAATCCATTCACTGGCTAGATTGGGGGCAAAACAGCATCTGGTGACTGGTTCAATGGTCACATTTCCACATTTTTGAAAAAAAGAGGTATTTCTTATAATTTTACAATTTTTTTTTAAATTTTTTTATGTAGGGCTCACAATGTACATTTTTCCCTATCAGTATGTCTTTGTATTAGTATGGGAGGAAATCCATGCAAACACAGGAAGAACATACAAACTCCTTGCAAATGTTGCCCCTGGCGAGATTCGAGCCCACGACTCCAGTGCTGCAAGGCTGCAGTGCTAACCACTGAGCCACTGTGTCGCCCCAATTTTACAATCTGTTTGTTGTCAGCGATTAGACACATTCACACTTACAGCCAGAGACTCAAACCCCATCTTTACAAGGTTTTGTGGAAATTATGAAACAGAATTTCCATCTCTATAAAGAAGAACAATGTGGTAAAACAGAAAGTGTAAACATAGCTTTTAAAGAGGACTTTTCATGTCCTCATCAATATGTGGCATTATATACCGCTAGAAAGCAGACAGTGCACTGAATTCAGCGCACTGTTGGTTTCCCAGTTTGTGTCCTGGTGCTGGAGATAATGGTGCTGTTAATTTCAGCAGCAATACCGCCCAATTTTCAAAAGGGCGGCCTCTTTGACAGTACAAATCTATGTTAGCGAACAGTCAGGGTGCATTTCTCACAGCCCCATGATAATGATGGACTGTAAGGGGGGAAATAGTGCCGAAATTAATGGTACCGATATCTCCAACCCCAAGGCACATAAAGGGAAAGCCAACAGTGTGCAGAATTCAGTGCACTGTTGGCTTTCTAGAGGTTTATAATACCACACATTGATGAGGACATGAAAGATCCTCTTTAAGAGATTGCCCCATCCTGATGGAGCAGAAGCATCCGGCTCACAGATTTATCAATAAGCCCTTAGAGGAGGTTCCCTAGTAGTCATGGCTATTATGCTGCTGGGGTTTAGGTCCACAGACCAGATGACCCAGGGTCACTGCATTTGAAGCCAAGTATCCCTTGCTTCACTGTGCCGTGAAGAGATGGGCTCTCTCCTGATCTTAAAATGTGCTGGGAACTGCCTGAGAAGAGTCATGACTCATCTCCAAAAGAATAAAATAAAAATTTTATTTTTAGCCAAACCAGCATCAGGCGGTGCTGAGGTCACTAGAACCCAAGCAGCAAAATGAAATAAAAGTTTGGGGCCTTAACAGTTATAGAATTGCAAATGGAACGTGCATTGTCCCCGAACCTAAATCTGTCCAACTGTAAAAGTGCAGCAGTAACATGGAGAGAATTTATGTTGCTAAATGTACCTCATCAATCATCCTCTTCTGGATGGGCTTCTTGACATCTTGTACCTTCTTGCCTTTATATTCGTTAACTAGCATTACCTGGAAAGCAAAATAGAAACAACACATCAGATAAGCTGGCCACAGATAAAGGTTTACTCCATCTTATAAAGTGATGACGAGATGAGGGGTAGCAGAGCTGGTGTGTAGCGCAGTACCCCTGTAATGGAGTTACAGGCATCCAGCTGTGCAGAGGCCTGAAGCTGGGTGACCAGGGTGCGGCCCAGCACTGCAGACCCTTCAATCGTTCTCAAGATGCTAGTGATATGTTTTTAATAAGGGAATAATAACCCTTTAATGATCCCTACCCAATCCATTGCTACTGGGATACTTCATCAAGAGCATATATGGGAATATCATGATCATAGTAATAAATTGAACTTTGTGAAAATCTAACACGCTCTAAAAGTCAGTTATCAGTGTGTTAGTATAGTCAATAAAGCCATTTAAGACTTAGAAACAATTGTTTATATAACAAATATATAATGATATAACTGCAACTCATGTCCCTTCACATCAATGGTGCCTTATGGTGGTTCCCTATATACAGGAGCACCTATGCAAAGGAATCTTCTTTCTCAGTATTAGCAGGGGACCTAAAAGTCCATTATCCAAGTGGCATGCAAAAAAATTATAAGACAGAAATGCTTGTTTAAGTGTGAATTTACACAGGATTTATTGCGGACATTTCTGAGACGGTCCCCATTCATCTGAATTGAACATTCAGAAATCCACATGTTTTCCGTTACTTTAGAACAGACCTGGGCAAAGTCCGGCCCCCGGGCCATATCCGGCCCGCTGACTGATTCAGTCCGGCCCGCACAGCTTTGAGTAGGGAGGCGTGTCTAGGGGGCGTGTCATGGGGGGCGTGTCTTAGTGCCGGCCGAAGATGGAGATGTGGAGCGTGTCATAAAGTACTGAGAGATGAAAGGTGAGCTGCAGGGGGGAGAGAGAGAGAGTGTGTGTCTGTCTGTATGTGTGTCTGTCTATATGTGTGCGTCTGTCTATATGTGTGCCTGTCTATATGTGTGTCTGTATGTGTGTGTGTGTCTATATGTGTGCCTGTCTATATGTGTGTGTGTCTATATGTGTCTGTATGTGTGTCTGTCTATATATGTGTGTGTGTCTATATGTGTGCCTGTCTATATGTGTGTCTGTCTATGTGTGTGTCTGTGTGTGTCTCAGTAACCTAGGGGCAGAGATGGAAGGGGAATGTTATACTAGGGCAGAGATGGCAGAGGGAGGGGGGGACATGAATCTGGGGGAGAGATGGAGGGGGGGGGGACATGAAATGGGGAAAATAAAGGGGGATATGAAACTGAGGGAGAAATGGAGGGGGGACATGAAACTGGGGGTAGATGAAGAGGGCACAGACTGGGGGGACATTAAACCATGGAGGAAGCTGTAGGGGGACCTGTCTGCCTCTAGTTGCCCCCAGTTTAATGTCACCCTCCAGCTACCCCTACAGTTTAATGTCTGCTTCCAGCTTCCTGATTTTAATGTCCCCCTCTAGTTGCCCCCAGTTTCATGTCCCGCTCCAGCTGTCAATTTATTGCCGCCCTCCAACTACCCCCACTGTTTAATGTCCCCCTCCAGCTGCTCCAGTTTCGTGTCCCCTCTAGTTTCCACCAGTTTATACTGGGGCAGCAGGAGAGGGACCTAATACTGTGGGGCAGTTGGAAGGGAACATTATAGTGTGGGGACATATAATGTACGGGTGACTGTAGGAGGATTATACTGTGTGGGGGCACATGGAAAGATGATTGGGAATGGGCGGAGTCAACGTAGAAGTGGGTGGAGCTAAATTTGTCGTGGCACGGCCCTCTAGCATAGTTTCAATTTCTTATACGGCCCCATGGGAAAATTAATTGCCCACCCCTGCTTTAGATGAATGGTACACGGAGTTATAGAAATGTAACAAAATCTGCCCTGGATGAATTCACCCTAATGATTACCGTCACCACTTTCTGTTCTGTCAATGGCTGACTTTTCTCACTCATGTATTATATGTGCGATTCTTCTTTTCAGAATTTTATATAAGCAGAATGGTAAACACACAAATAAATGTATACACGTATACGTACTCCCTCATAGAAGCCTTTTAAATAAACTTTTTCTTTTGCTTCTGCTAACTTTTCACGGTCATTTTGGCTCTGAATTTTCAGCTCATCGCAAACCAAGGGAGCAGAGAGGCTTCCATAGCCGGGGATGTCAATGATAGGTACCTAAAGACAAAAATGATCAAAGTAAGCGTATGTGCAAACAGAATTTTTTTGCTGGCTGAAAAAAATCTGCTTCAGGTTTGAGGAAACTGTTTTTGACTTATTTCTGACTCTGGCACACTGGAAAATCTGCTTAAAAAATGCATCATATCAGGTTTTTTTACACCTCTCATTGATTATAGTGGGTTTCTCAAGGCGGAATCTGCCTGAAGATAGCTGCTAGATAGGTCTAGACAGTCAGAGGAAAAAAATTGCTACTGATTCTGATTGAAATAAATGGGAGGTGTTTTTGAGGCGGACTTTGAAGAATACAACAAAATATTCATGTTGCACATCTAACATAAAGTGTAAGAACACTTACAATAACATACGTAAAGAGGTTGTCCAGGCAAAGTTTTTATTATTTTTTTTCTGATAGGCCGGGAGAGGTGAAAAAAAAAAAAAAATCTAAATCATACTCACCTGTCCACTGTGCTCTGGTGTCCTCCCAGCACGGTCCGGGTCTTCTGCTTCAGCGTCTTCTCAAAGTTAAACTGTTCACTGGCTGTGACGTCCCGGATCCCTTCCACTTAAAGGGGTATTCCCATGTACATAATCATATCTATATTTGTAGATCATTAAAAGTTAAACATTTTTGCAAATATAAGTAATTAAAAATTCTGCAAAGCTTTAAAGATTTTCTCTTAGTGGTGACAGTCTGTTGTCTTGATCGGTTGTCAATGGTTACGACCACTAATGCAGAAACTTTCTGTGGTCTGGGACTTGTCAGGAGCCCAGCTATGATTTTCTTATTGCAGCTGGGTTATCAGGCAGGGACACTACATGTATCAGAAGATATCCCGGCCACAATAAAGCTGATTATAGCTGATTTTCTGACCTTAGAAAGATCCTGCATTCATGGTCGTATCCACTTGTAACCGATCAAGACAACAGACTGTGACCACAAGATATTTAGAGAAAATCTTTAAAACTCTGCAAAATGTTTAATTACTTATATGTGCAAAGATGTTTAACTTTTAATTATCTACAAATTTAAAAATTATTATGTAGATGGGAATACCCCTTTAAGCCACTGGTTAGCCTCAGCAAGAGACCTGTGATGTCACAGCTAGTGACATTGCTTGCCTTTTGCTGAGGCCGCTGAAAGGTATGATTTTTTTTAAAAAAAAATTTAAATTTTCACTGCCCCCAGCTCATTTAAAGATTAAACAGGTTGTCCATTTTTGCCTGTACAACCCCTTTCAATTTCTGCGCAGTCTCTGCCATCTTCAGGATATGAAGCCCTCTTTGGCTCTTAGGATTTTCTTGCAGTCTTTTCTATCTCTTTCACAGCTGCTCCTTCCTTCTTCAGCTTCTCATGCTCCACACACTTGATGTTGTATAGTTCCTTCCTAACAAACTTACTATAACAGATATGACAACCCCAAGCCCCTTTTCTGTACTTGTGATAGAATATTATATATTGTAAGGACATATACTTACAGGTTCAAAGGGCAGAACCATTTCATCTTTAATGCCATACTTCATTCTCAGTGCCTGTAGATGGAAAGAAATAGAAACATTCCTGGAATGAGCAAACTCGTACACGTAATGCCAATATAATCAACAGGTAATTCTGCCATTGGTCACAGTTTCTGAATACACGAGAGGTTGTCCTGTGCTTCCAGAATATGGGTAATGTATAGCAAAACAAAGCCACCAATAATACCTAAAGATTTTATAAGAATGCAGAATTAAAAGGTAATTTCCAGGACTTGATATTGACGGCCAATTCTCTATACTATGGCAATCAACATCAGAATGAGTTGCGGGGGGGGGGGGGGGGGGGGTTCTAGGTCAACTACCTGGGAGCCCAACTGATCAGCCAATTGAGGCGACTGCAATGCCCCTTCATTCACCAGGCACAACTCTCTACACCTTGTGATGGATGTGCCTGTTATTGCAGCTCAATGCTGCTCAGTCCCTTTCAAGTGAACGGGGTGAAGCCACAGAACAAATTGTAAGTAATTGTGCCTGATAAACAAAGGGGCAGAGTTGCCTGCAATTAGCTGAGGAGTGGGAGAGCTGGGAGTTGGACCCCCATGGATATGATTTGCATTGTGTTCACAAAAAAAGCAGTAAAAAGGGGGAAAGGAATAATAATAATACATTTTATTTCTATAGAGCCAACATATTCTGCAGCACTTTACAAACTGTAGGGTTCAAATACAGACAAAAGACATTGCAGAGTAATGGGACTGAGGGCCCTGCCCGCAATGAATAAAATGGAAAAGACTATTTGTCCGTTGTTTTTAATTCACTCCTGGTTTAGGCTTCAGAATCTGCATTAAAAAAATTCTATCAAAATGAACTAACTGAGGTGGGAATCACGCAACCCTTTTGTGGTAGTTTTTAAAAAAGGTGAGGCTGGGATCCCACGTGGTGTAAATTCTGCAGTTTGGTTACGGCGGAAACACCACGGGGAAAAAATGTGGCCTTTTACAGTCAGTTTGCGTAAAACGCGCTGTGGACATGCTGGGATATCCATATTCTAAAACAAATAAATAGTTTATTCCTCATGAATACATTTTACGTGTTATATTTAGGAGAGCCTGACCTATCTAACTGTGTTACTGACTTAATAGGCTGCACCCTGGTGACTGACTCTCTTTAAGACTAGACTGGTGTACTACAGGTCAGTGTTCACAAATGTTCCTCTGGGCGATTCCACCATAGTTGTATCTATTGGTTATTATAATGAAACTATTCAGGGAGACAAAGGACAAGAAAGGAACAAATGTTTGTCTACTGTATGACAAGCTTGTATTGTATCTGAATAGGAAGACAGTACTAACTTGTTTTTTCTTCAGGTCTCGCAAAGCTGCAATGTCATCTGGAGAATCGGATGGGACACTAGTAACCACCCCAGTACCTATGATAAAACAAAAGCAATGGTAAATAAACTGCAATATTTCAATCGCAAAAATAGACATGCAAAATTTACCAAAAGGGTTCTGGGACAGCCTTTCAGCCATACCTTTGTCTTCCTTAATGGTGAGCATGGGGAGTGCATAGATCACTTTGTAGGACGTCAATGGTGCAGACAGAGCAGCTCCAAGAAGGTCCTAAAATGTAAAAGGATTAAAATGCATTAGGTGAGGAAGAATGTACACAATGGGATGGGGGGGGGGGGGGAATTGTTAAGCCTGGTGTTTCCTATGTCAGTCTATTATTTCTTTTTAGGGCACCACCAATTCTATGGTGCTTTATGGTTTAAGGATGAGGAGAGCTTATATACAAACCACAAAATACACAAGCAAGTACAATACTAACATAGTGACCATTGGTATAGTGGGATGGAGGGCCCGTGCCTGTACCTATGAGGTAATGGAGATAGAGACTGTAGATGAGGGTACAAGATGGTGACGTTTTAACAGTAGTGCTAATGAAGGTTCTAGGCCTTCCAGAAGAGGAGAATCTTCTACGCCTTCTTGAAGGTTGCGAGTGTGAAGGACAGTCTTATGTATCTGTCTTAAGCAGAATCAAAGGTTACTCCAGGGTAAGAGTTTTGTGGGACTGGGCAAAGTGTGACTTCAGTCTTAAAGCCTCCAGCCTCTTAAATGGAACGTGCCAGGTGATATTTTTCAACCCTAAACTGGCCTCAGCCTCTGTAGCACCAACTACTGATTTTTGCTATCATACCCTCACTAAAGTTCCTGATTCTGAAAAGTCTGGGCCAGAAAATCAGCATAGATGGGTTGATAAATACCCCCTGTAATACGTACAACATTGATCTGAACAGAAAGCTGCTAAAGAACACAAATGGTCAGGGTCTCTGAAGGAAAGTACAGTGCAGGGCTGAACCCATCATATGACGGACACCAACAGGCCCCCTGATTTATAACGCAGTAAGTCAGGGTTCCGTCGTGGTATCTGGAATCTGTGAAAGAGCCTTTGACACACGTCAACATAGCCACAACCTTTGCACAGGAAGAACCTATGCAAAATTCAGCCATAGCTTAAATAGTTTTTAAATGACTAAGAATCCTGTGCACACAGCATAGGAATATCCAAGCTGCGTTGGGGCCACACAGTGGCTCAGTGGTTAGCACTGTAGCCTTGCAGTGCTGGAGTCCTGGTGTTCAAATCCCGCCAAGGGCAAAAAACCATCTGCAAGGAGTTTGTATGTTCTCCCTGTGTTTGCATGGATTTCCATCCCATATTCCAAAGACATACTGATAAGGAAAAATGTACATTGTGAGCTCTATGTGGGGCTCACAATCTACGTTTAAAAAAAATATATATATCCGAGCTGCCAATGCACCGAAAACTAAAAATACTAACCTCTCCCATAAGCTCCTTCACCACTGGTACAACACCATTATCTTTTGTGAAACCTTGGTATGACATGTTCCTGGCTGCTCTTTGAGTGCAGACAAATATATCATCATTGGTCGTCTCAAACGCGATGTAAGGCATATCAGGTCGAAGCCAGCAGTTGGTCTGTCCAAACATGGTTTCTGGACGCATAGTGGCAGCTACAAGGAAAACATTCTTTCCTTTCAGACCGCTAGAAATAAATATAAGAAGTTATTAATAAAAGTGGCTCAAAATATCTGAAAGGAAGGCACAAAATAATTGCAGATTATTTCTACAAAAAAACGAATGCTTACTTTGGAAAACTCCTTTTTATATGTCTTACTAGCTTTTACCCGCGACTTCGTCTGCGGTGATTTGAGAATTGGGCGGACACAGACGTGTGAAACTGTAAAAGTGCTTTAAAAAGTTTGGTGGGTAGCAAATGTGATGTGATGTGTTATATTGTGTATATAGTAATACAGACAATGTGATGTGTTGTATTGTGTATGTCGTGATACAGACAATGTGATGTGTTGTATTGTGTATGTCGTGATACAGACAATGTGATGTGTTGTATTGTGTATGTCGTGATACAGACAATGTGATGTGTTGTATTGTGTATGTCGTGATACAGACAATGTGATGTGTTGTATTGTGTATGTCGTGATACAGACAATGTGATGTGTTATATAGGAAATCTATATGTAAATGTGAGTGAGTAGAGTGAGGGCTACTCCTGAGGTGACAGTAAGGAGTGTGCAGGCAGGTTGAGGCAGGAAATGCCAGGCAGTGTGTGTGAGTCTATAGCTGGGGCTAGGAGTCCTGCTTTTGTGAGTCTCCTGCTAGGAAGCCATGTTGTTTAGTGGCACCAAAAGTAGCCTGTGACTCAATCCTAAGGGAAAACTATGTTTGTGGAAAATTGCACGCAAATCCGTCCAGGCGTTTTAGCGTGATTGAGGAACAAACATCCAAACTCACAAACATCCAAACACACAAACTTTCACACTTATAATATTAGTAGGATTGGAGTGTAAGAAATTAACAGGACTAACTATAATTTAGGCTGCTTTCGAACTTTATTTTCTTTATTTTTCTGCAAAATCTACCTGAAATGTTTGTCTTGCTGTTGGTAATTCATTTGAATTGCCAGGTGGTGTCTGTGTTCATTTGCAGGTTAGAAGCTGCCCACCAATTTATATGAATAGTCAGCAGCTGCTGCTTCCTCCCACCCCCAAACCTACCTAACATCAATGTGATCAAGTTACATTGACATTGAGTGACTTCCGTGGCTTATTTCAATTTAACTGGGAGTAACCTAGTCACAAAGTCAGTACAGGGACTCCTATGTAAAATTTAACAGTTCATGTACTAGCTCATTCTGACTCAACTGTGGCCCTTCCCACCCTGGTAATTCCAGGTTACTGCATTTTTTTTATCTAGCTGGTTCTGAAATAGACATTTTATTTTTAACATAAATAAAAAGCTGAAAAAAACATGAGGGTCGCGTCCTCAATTTTTCAGAACCAGCCAGATGCCAGGCTGCTGCTTGTTGTATCTGGCTGGCTTTAAAAATTTGGGGGGAGCCTGTGTCATTTATTACATAAATAAATAGCAACAACAAACGGCAGCAGCTTGGAATTATCAAAATGGGAAGGGCCACGTTTTGTTGCCCCCTCCAACCTAATACTATTAGAGTCCGGTTGCCCCAGTACAAAGCCATCACTTTAGATGACAAAGTACAATACCTGGCTTTTTCCACAACCCCTGATTACGGAAGGAACTGGAGTCTTTTCCATATCCACTTTCCCTGACATATGGCTTGCAGGGATACACAATAAAAAAGCTCCAAAGGGATTTTCCAATCAAAAAACTGATCCCCTATCCATAGGATAACTTGCAGATCGGTGAGGGTCCGACCACTCAGACCCCCACCAAACAAGATAACTGCTCCATTCATTCCAATGGGAGGACCACAGGTGGCCACAGAGTATAGTAAGGATCTTAGCAGTCAGATAGGGGAAAACCTGCTTGATTTTGATAACCACCTTAAGAAATATGCTATTTCCCTTCACTGAATACACTAGCCTGTATATTCTGTGCCTTCTTGTGATTATCACATCATGACTGTACTTTCTAAGAGAAGATGAAGCTCAGAAGTTACCTTCAGCATATACCTGACGCCACGTGTGAATAAAATTGGACTGCTTTGACCAAAGATGTTCCAGCAGTGTCCAGAAAATCCAGGGAGGGGAGACATACACAAATAGTAAATTAATTAAATCAATTGTTTCATTCTGTACCTTATTTTAGCTGGATAAGGTTCCAGGATCTTCATTTTGATGAGTGTGTATTCTTGTGGTCCGACACCCTAAGCAAAAATCGTAAAACAAAATGTAAAAATATGTCTACTACAGAAAATATATAAAACACTGAAAATAAATATATAAGTATCTGCATATATAAACATGCAAGAACAATATGTAGAATGATAAATAGTAGCAAGGTATTAGGACCTAAAATTCCTAACCTCTCCAGTTTGCCTGTCATGATCCATGCATGGCTGACCATCCCGTGGAGAATAGATGGTGTACCTGAGATAAAGTAAAAATTATTAACAGAAGTCAGTCAAATAATTTTTTTTACAAATTTTAAGCCAGTTATTCTAAAGCAGATTTAGAAACTTACTAAACATTCTAAAAATACGTTCAGAAAATGTATTTAAAGGGGTTGTGAGGGAAATTAACTTGCCCCATACAGTGGATTCAGGATCACGGACCCAGGGTTTCGGACCCATAGGTTATCAGAACCAGCACTCCAATCCCCGGCAACCCCTTTAAAACCTCTCAGGAATTTTGAAGGTTTACTTCCAGAGGAATAATCTGTTGCGGGCATATGACAGACACAGACTAGAGACTTGATTTAACATTTTACCTCTATTACAATTCATGAACAATTATTTTAGGACCCTCCCCTTTTTATACAACAAACCACCTGTTTATAGTGGTTAAAACCCCAGCGAACATAAATTTACCACTTATACTTATGGGATTTAGCTTAGATATGCAAAAAAAAAAAAAGTTCTCTAGTAATAAATAACTTTTCACAATTTCTAATTATGGAGATCTGCTCCTTCTGAACTTATTAAGCTGTTGTCCTGCTGCTCCTTATCTTCAATCGGACTGCTTGTATACATTATATCTCTCAATATGTTAGCTTACAGTATATTTCTGTATTCATCCTCACACATACAACTCTATGGAGAAGGGAGGGGGCATAGGAGGCTCCTGCCAACTAGTTAATTGATTAATTGCCTAATTTTCTGCTCTTAGAGCCTCTTTTCTATAAAGTAGTAGTATTAAGTTGAGCTTACACAGAGATTTTTGGACTGGATTTTGATGCGGAATCCGCCTCAGAATCCGGCTGGAAAAAAACAACTCCCATTGACTTCAATGGGAGCTGTTCACTTCTTTTTTTCCGCTAACATTTTTTCCCGTTCACGGAAAAAAGAAGCGAGCTGCTCTATCTTGAAGTGGATTCCGCAGCTGAATGCGCCATGGCGCGAGACTCCCTCCCAACTAGGCCCATTCATTTGGGTCTAATCTAGAGCAGAATGCCACAGGAGGCGTTTTTTGGAGCCGGATTCTGAGGCAGATTCCACATCAAAATCTGGACCAAAAAACTCCATGTGAAATCAGCTTTAAAAAGGCAAGGAATAGCAGCAGAAACCATTTGAGTCTCTTTTCTAATCCCTCCTCTCTTCATAGACTAATATGGAGAAAGTAACTGCCTGAAAAGCAGAAAAGAAAACATTTATTTACTAAGATATATTACAAAGTTTCTTATTTACACTTGCTCTATTTATTTATGAACAGTTGTTTATGCTTTAAGCTCTAACACCTGTATGACTATAACACTGTGGCGCAATACTATGTGACGCCTTCACTAACGAAAACGGAATTGTGATTGTACAACATAAAATCTTACCGTTTTCCAAATTTTATTCTGTTCCTCTCTTTTAAGGTTAAAAATTGCCATTTTACAAAGGAATCGTAATATGGATTGACATCAGTGGTAATAAAGGAGCGACGCCAGTCAACCTAGAAACAAACAGAGTTTATGCAGAAGGACAAGTGGCAAATGTGTAAACAGGTGCAGATAATAAACGGTTAACAGTGTGTGACATTGTGTAGTAGAGAATGAAAACTTCAGCACCAAAGAGCAACTGTTACTGCAGAGAACATTTGTCCAAGACAATGGCACTTTTTAATGTTACACCCCATGGTGCCACATAACAGGACTTGGCATGATTTTTTTCTCCCTGTAAGTAATGAACAAAGCAGATCGGAGCAAGGCCCTACTGAATACAGCGCTCACCCCAAAGTGTACACAAGTGTATGCTTTCAGATTTGTTTTTAATATGGTTACACTCTCTAAGGCCTGCCATACAAAGCCCATATATACTGTGTGTATGAGAGTTACGATAGATTTTGTATTCTCTATACCAATGGTATCCCGTTACTTCAAGTAATTACATAACTTGTTGTCAGAAATGACATGCCGATGTCATCGCAGAAGTGTTGTGTTACAGTACAGAGCTGAACATAAATAACGAACTTACCTTTAACCCCATACATTTGAGGTCTGCTAATGCCAAAGGTGGAAAATATCCAAGCCAATGTTCAGCTTCAGAAAAGCCTGCTATCTCTTCGTCTGTAAGGCCTAGAGACTTCATAATTCCCCACTGGTATTTGGATGAACCACTCTTTGCCGCCGCTTTACTCTGTAGAACAACTTTTAGATCAGATACAGCATCCTATTACAAGTTTCTATAATGATTTTACAGTGTACCTATTTCTCCTCCTGGAATCTTATGTATAAGATATGAAAAATTGGGTTGACCCAGCCTTCTTGTCTATTGTAAAGGAGCCCATACACAATTCACCAATCAGTCCCCAAAATAAAACATTCAGCACCCCTAGTTCTTTGTTCTCACATGACATATGACACCGCGAGAGAAGTCAAGCAGCATCTTACTCTCCTCCCTATTGAAAACACAAACACCTCTAGCCAAACTGAGTACCGGGAAGTTAAAATGAAAAACTATTTGAATCCAAAAATATTCAGTTGGCAGTCATCGAAAGCCTTAAAGGGTTTCTCCAAAACTAGATACTGATTACCTATCTGTGTGGTAGGCCATTAATAACAGATGAAGGATCAACTCCTAACAACCCTACAGATCATCTGAATGAAGGTACATTGTCACTAGGGCAAGCTGTGCAGCCTCTTCATTAGAGAGAACATTCACCATATCCAACTCTTTACATCATTCAATAGGTGGAGCTCCACTGTTTTCTGCAATGTTGGAATTTTCCCTCTAGCTCTTACCGTCCCTGAGCAATTGGTACTGTTAGTTTCAACACCCAGCAAGCTCTTTATTGTCAGGTGGGCGGTATTAGCTTGGAGCTAGCAACCTGGGACTGCCCATATGACAAAAAACATAATTGTACTGAAACTAACAGAAATGATTGCTTGTTTTGACCTGTAGCACCCGGTATTGCAGCTCAATTGGACTGGGCTATAGAAAGGTTCTTATCCTCCTGGCAAGGAGACTGCAATTCAGTCTGCGCCAAACTTACGCTAGGTTCACACCTGCGTTCTGGTCTCCATTCTGTGCTTTCCGTCTTCTGCATGCAAGAAGACGGAAAGCACAGACCGGGTCCGGCCGTGAGCGTTTTATGTTCTCCGCCGCTAAACCGTTTTTTTAAAAATCCGGACACAGAGTACTGCATGTCTGACTCTGTGTCCGGATTAAAAAACCCAGTTTCGCGGCGGAGAGCATAAAACGCTCACTGCCGCTCACGGCCAGACAGCTTTCTCACCCATTCAAATGAATGGGTGAGAGAGACTCCTGCAGGTTTCCGTCTCCTGCTCTGTTTTATGCAGGAAAAGGAAACCTGCATAACGGAGACCGGGCGCAGATGTGAACGAGCCCTAACATTGATGACCGATCTTAAGAATGAGTATCCAATATTAAAAACAGTCAAAGTCCTTTAAAAGTCTCTATATACTTACACTATTGACAATGGGTATGAGATTACCTTCTTTCCCTTTGCTTTGTCCTTGATAACCAGCTCATCTTCTTTCTTAGATAATGGATCTTCCTCCTCATCTTCCTCCTCAGGAAACTGTGGAGGGCAGCCAAACAACTCCATTTCTCTCTTCAGCTTATCTGCACATGCCTGAAACAAGAAATCATGTCACCGGAGAATAGCAGAGCAAACCCTCGACTACCCCATATCTCAGCAGATTATAACGCAAACTTACCTTGATGGGCATGCCGGTGCAATGAAGCCCAAAAGGGAACAGACAGGTCTTGCCTTTCATTCTCTGGAAGCCTACTGAAAACTAAATACACAAAGTGACAGAACAATAAGTATATGTTAGTAGATATTATATATGGAAACATTACAAGCACTTTTACAGTTTTAGAGCCTTATGCCTGGTTTATCCATTATGGGTTGTTTTGATAGATCCGGCAGATAGACCAGGCCTTACACTGGGCACTCTATCCACTTATTTATTATTTTTTCAATGTCACGTTTCGTCACTGTCTTAGGATAAAGGGGTGCAGATAACCGTTTTGGGTCCCTCCCGACGTCTAGGGGTAGGATGGCGTGGCCATTAGGTTCCCTCCTCTCTGATTTTTCAGGCCCACCTCTGCTTCTGTGGAAGTGGACACAGTCCTAGATTCTAGGAGTACTCAGCCTTTGAGGAAACTGAGCAGAGTAGCCTTCCTGCTTTGGCAGGGGGCATTTGTTGCCCTTGGCTACTTGGTACCTTTTGGTCCAGTAGTCTTAAGAATGTCGGGAGCCCATCCACTTTTGAGAGGGGTTACCAAACAGACGCATCCTTTACATATTTTTTTTTAGAGACACTTTCCAATTTTCTCATGCCCTGAGTGTAATGATGGCACAGTTTAGAGGACTTCTCAAAAATAAAACCCTGTCTGCAGATGGGTCCCTCTTCCTTTTGTAAGAGCCAGTCTCTCTTGGTTACAATCCCAGATTAAGCTGCTAGGTTTAAGGAAGACCAGCCATTGATCTATAGGAAGTTATTTTCCAAAAGGTGCTACTAGAGGAAGTTTTTGCTTTTTACCACTTTTCACCAAAGGGGATGTATTTGCACATGAGCTTTTCAAAAAAGACATATAGAAGTAAAGCATATAAGAAAACAATATTAAGATGTTTCCACTTAGTATCTAAAATGTCTTACCTCACATTTAGACAGAGAGAATGTATGGCCCAGGTGAAGACGTCCATTCATGTAGGGATAAGGAAAAGTCACAAAGTACTTGCCTTTGCTGTAACAGAAAGATGATCATTGTACCAATAAAACAATAAATGATGCCATTGCTGAGGAGTAAAATCCTGCATCAAAGGATGTGCAGTCCTTGACAGTCTTGTCTTTCTCAATGATCAGGACAGACAAGCATTGCAGTGTATTTACTGTCCTATTTAGCCTGGAGGAGTAGCATGTTTATTGCTATCTATGGAATAACACTATTTGCTGATTATTCTTTGCATAATTGGTTTTTCTCTGAGCCAATTCTGCGCATTTTTAGCTTAAAGTTGGGGGCCAGAATTCTTCTTGTTAGGCATCCTTGACGATAACATGACCAACCCTGCCCTTCACCTCCTGTTTGTCCCTAGAGTAGAGTGTGGTCGGTCAGATGAAGACTTCCAGCCCAAACGTTGTTAGAATCGGTGTGCCATGGGAGCAGCATGTACACTTTTAAGACTAGGTTCACACCTAGGCCTGCTTCATGTTCAGGCAGAAACCTGGCGGACCATATTATAGTCTATGGGGTCCACGTGTTCCTGCAGGTAACTGTTTTTTAAGCAAATTAGGTTTCCATTCTTCAGGTCCTCAAGCGGACCCAAAGAACGGAAACTCAGGTGCAAGTGTGAACCTAATGTCAGAGGGACAGTAAATAAACTATAGAGCTTTTATTTACAGTTAACCCCTTCATGTAAAAGGTATGGCTAAAACACATAAACTTACCTTTTCTGACTATTAGAAGCATTGACTTCAAACACCTTCTGACTTTCCCATTGTGCTTGGATATCTTTTTCAATTTTCTTAAGGAAGTCAAGCTTAGCTGTTCCCTTTCGTTCCTTTAAAAACAGTGAATATACAGTGTCAAGGCATCAGATAATACAAAAGGATCAAAACTATAGACCGCCTGAACAGATCAAGGAAAATTTTCAGTCTATTTCAAACTGACAGCAAGTATGGGGTAATATTGTATGGTAACTGGGTAAGAGCCACCTTGTAAGTACCTGTAACACATTGTTCATACATTAGTCCTATCTGCGGCAATGCATAAATATTTGAGCTGTGCGATATACCTTTAACTGGAAGGATCACTGCAAATAACACTGTGTATACAACAGGCAACATGAGAAAGGTCTTCTAGTTATATTTGTGTAGTAGTTATAACTAACAAGCATGATCTAAAGGTAAAAAAGCAGCTCAGTATAAAACTGCAATCGTTATAAAAAGCTAGTACAAGAACAAACAGCAACAAAAGCGTTCCAAAAGGGACAAATAAGGACATTGTAAAGGGCTCTGGCACATTCAGCCTATGTTTTATATGGTAACTATTTAACGGTGGACCCTCAAATTACAATATCAATTGCTTATGGGAAGTCCACTATAACTTGGGATCATACAACTACAGAAAACTAGCAACTGGATCCAGAGATTCCTAAACGTAATCCCAAAGTAATATGAAATAATGATTAAAAAAGTTTATGGGGGAGGAAATATTGATAAAACTACCATTAGTATAGGTCATCAATATTAGATCAGTGGGGATCTGAAACCCACCAGCACTGATCAGTTGTTTTAAAAGGTGGATTCCTTCCAAAGAGTGCTGCAGCCTAGTCACCGCTTAGCAAGATCAGACCCGTAAATTCTATAGTGGCTGTGCCTGGTATTGCAGCTCAGCTCCATTCAATTGAGTGGGAATGAGCTGTATACCTATATACAGGTCATGGAATGAATGAATGAATGAATGAATGAATGAATGAATGAATGTGAAGCCACTGGCCTGTAAAGTACAAGTGATACTCACTTGAGTCAATCCTCTAAGTCAGAGAGACCCTGGAATGTGTGAATTAATTTACTATATTGGGTCTGGGTTCCTATACCATACACACAGTGTTCCAGAAAACATAATATGGAGCCATCCTCACCAAGTGCCAAAAAAGAGCAGCTCACTGTAGCTTAAGTAAAGACCGGTATAAGATATATAGGACTGTCCTATACCACAGAGAGGCGTTACTAGACTGCTGATCAGTACAGGCCCTTGTGTGCCCAAGATATTTGAATCGATCTTTCATCCAATGCCACATAATGCAGACCTGGACTATCTGTGGCACTATATGGTGCAGATTTCTTTGTTGATCATTGGAGGATTCCTGAAACTAGTGCTATGCAGTGCTATGCTCTCAAGTGATCCCTAGGTCAGACTCAGTTTATAAAGGTATTTAGCCACCTCCTTCTAGAATGTAGTTCCATGCAATGTAATGGGAAATTTCCCAAATCCAAAGATGACAGGACCAGTCAGGAAATTCTATATTGGTAGACTGGTTACAGATCCTTATATAGATTTAATGCCAAGAGACTGGAACTTCCCATCTTAGCACATGGTGGGGGACACAAGATCGCTGTGTAAGGATCATTAGGAGGAGGTGTAAAAGTGCCGACATCGGGCGTGCAAAGGGATTTCCATACAGCAGATATATTACAAACTATTATGTCTCCACATTCCAATGAAATAGAATAGGACCCTTATCTGATCTTACATGACTAGAGTTAGCCAGAACTTCTGCAATTGCTGCAGTGTGATATCTTATCACAGAAGGCAAGAAAAAAAAAAAAGAATAGTCATTGAAAAATGTTTTCCCAATGACTCTACATAGTTTCTTAGGTTTTTTTTTTGTTTTTGTTTTTTGCTGTCTTCTGTGATAAGATATCACATTGCAGTTTAAGCAATATATGCAATTTAAAATGTGTATTTAGATATGTTTTTATTTGTTAATTTATTTTTATTATGACACACTTCCTTCAGAAGATGAGTAGCAACAGCCATTTATCAATATTTTCCTACATTTGTAAGGGAAACAATAAACAAGCAGCACAAGGCAGACCTATGGAGTACACCTGTTTCCTGACATGGGTGGATCAGTGGGTATTACTGTGTAGGATCACTGACAGCTGTCATACTGATGTTCTCCCTCCCAGCTGGCACACAATGTCGGGTTAGGGCTACTGTCCTATATCTCTGCTCACAACAGACATTAGTGTAGTGTCATTATTGTGCCATCACATCACCGGCTGCAGCAGCCATGGACGTGTACGGGGATCTTCTCCCCCCGGGATATATCAGCTGTATAATCACTACAGTATAATGGCCGCCCCCGCTCCGCTCGGACTGCCCAGCAATCTTCCTCCTGTCAGCAGGAAGGGCCCTCGCTACATGAACTCACCGCCATGATCCGCCGTTCTCCGCAGCACAGGCCGCTCACACTTCAGGCTTCTACCCAGTGTCACACACGTTGCCGGCTACTAAGCGGAAGCCAGGACTCGTTCCTGCAAAGCATGCCGGGCAATGTAGTGTTTATCCAGCACTATAACACAACGCTGGAATCAGCCAGGACCACAGTTCCCAGCATGCACCGGCTAGGATATTGCATCAGCTTTATTGACAAATAGCGTTCTTTACAAGTCAGCTTAGTTCTCCAATGGCAAAGGCTAAATACTATATTCAGTAAGGAGTCAGGACCTTCTGACGTCAGACGGCGACACTAGAGGGACACACTTGAGGGACATGGGAGATAGCTGCTTGTTAGTAATGTGGGAGTACATTGAAAGGACATGGGGGGTAGTAGGGTGCGTGTTAGTAATGTGGGGGTACACTGAAAGGACATGGGGGTAGTAGGGTGCTTGTTAGTAATGTGGGGGTACACTGAAGGGCCATGAGGAATAGTACAGTCATGGCCAAAAGTTTTGAGAATGATACACATATTAATTTTTACAAAGTCTACTGCTTCAGTTTTCCTAATGGCAATTTGCATATAGTCCAGAATGTTATAAAGAGTGATCAGCTTAACAGCAATTACTTGCAAAGTCAATATTTGCCTAGAAAATGAACTTTATCCCCCAAAACACATTCCAACATCATTGCAGCCCTACCTTAAAAGGACCAGCTAACATCGTTTCAGTGATTGCTCCATTAACACAGGTGTGGGTGTTGATGAGGACAGGGCTGGAGATCAATCTGTCATGATTAAGTAAGAATGACACCACTGGACACTTTAAAAGGAGGCTGGTGCTTGGCATCATTGTTTCTCTTCTGTTAACCATGGTTATAGGTTATCATTGCACTGCACAAAAATGGCCTAACAGGGAAGAGTATCACAGCTAGAAAGAGTGCACCTCAGTCAACAATCTATCGCATCATCAAGAACTTCAAGGAGAGAGGTTCCATTGTTGGTAAAAAGGCTCCAGGGCGCCCAAGAAAGAGCGGTACTATTCCGTTATCGGGCCAGCAGCAGCGCAGTTCAGCAGCAGCTTTCGGGACAGCAGTTCAGCAGCGGGAATTACAATGACATCCGAGGACTGCTGGCCCGATGCTTGTGCCCAGTAACCAGTACATCGATGACCCCCCTCCCCCATCCTTCTCCTCCTGCCAGTGCTGCCCCCCAGCTCTCCTTACATCTTCCCCGTACCCTCTCCCCGCCACACGACTAGGCCTCACCTCAGCGCTAGTACCGAGACCGAAAGGAAAGACACCGGGGCTCAATCCAGGCCCTGACAAGAAACACGCCGACTATAGGAACGGTGAGCTACAGCGAGCCGGAGGGACAAACTTTCTGCAGCGTCCGGCGGCTATCTAGTAGCATTCATTGCTCAAGATTTACGGTGAGGCCTATTACAGGGAGAGGGTACGGGGCAGATGTAAGAAGAGCTGGGGGGCAGCACTGGAAGGAAGAGGAGGATGAGGGCATCGATCGATGTACTGCCTACTACACACAAGCACGGCCTCTATCATCGGGCCAGCATCGGCTTAGTCATGTGGCGGGGAGAGGGTACGGGGTAGATGTAAGGAGAGCTGGGGGGCAGCACTGGAAGGAGGAGGAGATGGAGGGGGGGTCATTGATGTACTGGCTACTGGGCACAAGCATCGGGCCAGCAGTCCTCGGATGTCATTGTAATTCCCGCTGCTGAACTGAACTGCTGTCCCGAAAGCTGGTGCTGAAATGCGCTGCTGCTGGCCCGATAACGGAATAGTACCGAAAGAGCAGCAAGCGCCAGGACCGTCTCTTAAAAGTGTTTCAGCTGCGGGATCGGGCTACCAGCAGTGCAGAGCTTGCTGAGGAATGGCAGCAGGCAGGTGTGAGTGCATCTGCACGCACTGTGAGGCGGAGACTCTTGGAGCAAGGCCTGGTCTCAAGGAGGGCAGCAAAGAAGCCACTTGTCTCCAGAAAAAACATCAGGGACAGACTGATATTCTGCAAAAGGTACAGGGAGTGGACTGCTGAGGACTGGGGTAAAGTCATTTTCTCTGATGAATCCCCTTTTTGATTGTTTGGGACATCTGGAAAACAGCTTATTCGGAGAAGACGAGGTGAGCGCTACCACCAGTCTTGTCTCATGCCAACTGTAAAGCATCCTGAATAGAGATGAGCGAGTACTGTTTGGATCAGCCGATCCTAACAGCACGCTCGCATAGAAATGAATGGACGTAGCCGGCACGCGGGGGGTTAAGCGGCTGACCGCCGTCAAAGCGGAAGTACCAAGTGCATCCATTCATTTCTATGGAGCATGCTGTTCGGATCGGTTGATCCGAACAGTACTTGCTCATCTCTAATCCTGAAACCATTCATGTGTGGGGTTGCTTCTCAGCCAAGGGAATCGGCTCTCTCACAGTCTTGCCTAAAAACACAGCCATGAATAAAGAATGGTGCCAGAATGTCCTCCAAGATCAACTTCTCCCAACCGTCCAAGAGCAGTTTGGCGATCAGCAATGCCTTTTCCAGCATGATGGAGCACCTTGCCATAAAGCAAAGGTGATAACTAAATGGCTCAGGGAACAAAACATAGAGATTTTGGGTCCATGGCCTGGAAACTCCACAGATCTTAATCCCATTGAGAACTTGTGGTCAATCACCAAGAGACGGGTGGACAAACAAAAACCTACAAATTCTGACAAAATGCAAGCATTGATTGTGCAAGAATGGACTGCTATCAGTCAGGATTTGGTCCAGAAGTTGATTGAGAGCATGCCAGGGAGAATTGCAGAGGTCCTGAAGAAGAAGGGTCAACACTGCAAATATTGCAACGCTGCATTAACTCATTCTAACTGTCAATATAAGCTTTTGTTACTCATAATATGATTGCAATTATATTTCTATATGTGATAAAAACATCTGACAAACACATAAAAACCAGAGGGCAGCAGATCATGTGAGAATATAATATTTGTGTCATTCTCAAAACTTTTGGCCATAACTGTAGGGTGCTTGATAGTAATGTGGGGGTACACTGAAAGGACATGGGGGGATAGTAGGATGCTTGTTAGTAATGTGGGGGTACACTGAAAGGATATGGGGGATAGTAGGGTGCTTGTTAGTAATTTGGGGATACACTGAAGGGACATGAGGGATAGGGTGCTTGTTAGTAATGTGGGGGTACACTGAAGGGACATGAGGGATAGTAGGATGCTTGTTAGTAATGTGGGGGTACACTGAAAGGATATGGGGGATAGTAGGGTGCTTGTTAGTAATGTGGGGGTACACTGAAGGGACATGAGGGATAGTAGGATGCTTGTTAGTAATGTGGGCGTACACTGGGACATGAGGGATAGTAGGGTGCTTGATAGTAATGTGGGGGTACACTGAAGGACTGAAGGGACATGAGGGATAGCAGGATGCTTGTTAGTAATGTGGGCGTACACTGGGACATGAGGGATAGTAGGGTGCTTGATAGTAATGTGGGGGTACACTGAAGGGACATGAGGGATAGTAGGATGCTTGTTAGTAATTTGGGGGTACACTGGAGGGACATAGGTGATAGAAGGGTGTTTGCTAATAATGTGAAGGGACATGGAGGATATTAAGGTGCTTGTTAATAATGTGGGGGGTACACTTGAGGGACATGGGGGATAGTAGGGTGCTTGATAGTAATGTGGGGGTACACTGAAGGGACATGAGGGATAGTAGGGTACTTGATAGTAATGTGTGGGTATACTTGAGGAACATGTGGGATGCTTGTTAGCAATGTGGGGGTACACTGTAGGGATAGTGGGATATTTGTTAGTAATTTGGGGGTACACTGGAGGGACATGTGAAAAGTGGTATGGTTGTAAGTAATGTGAGAGTATACTGGAGGGACATGGCGGATAGTAGGCTGCTTGACAGTAATGTTGAGAAATACAATAAAGACCCGATGGCCATCTTTAAAGACCTGGCATATTACAGATGTTGGGGAACTTGGGGAGGGGTACAATTATTTAAAAAGTGACCTATGAGTTTCCTAAAGTTTGCTGTTATTTTGTTGTTTTTACTTTTATAGCTTCAATTTTTTTACAAAAATATTAAATTTAATAAAAATAAAAGTATAGTGTTTTTATTTTAGTGTCATAACTTTAATGTAAGAAATCCACCAGTTAGCCATAACTTTAACCCCCTCCCCACTTGTGTCACCACAGCAATTCCACAAGATCTCTGCATACTGTGGTGGAAGACCAAGAACATGTTGGAGTAAGGCTATGTTCACACTACTGTTATCCACAACGATTGCTGTCATAGGATGTTGATGGAACTTCCTATCCTCCTGCATCTGTTCCCACTGACTGGAATGTAAAAAAAACCCCAAAAACACAACCATTATGGACGTTGTCTTTTGTTTCCTGTTTCCTTTTTTCTGTCATTTTTGTTTACTTTTATAAAGAAAATGTCCTGCATACACAATTTTTTCTTCAGCTAGAAAACTAAACAAAAAATGACGGAAAAATACAGGGTCCATTCACACTGAGGAAAATGGCACTTTATTTGGCGCTGAATTTTACACGCTGAAAAAAAGCCTGACTTCAATGGATGTTGCTAGCTTTTTTTTCTGTGTGTAAAATTCAGCGTGTAAAATTCTGCTAGCTGAATATTCTGCTAGTTGGAAAAAAAAAGTAACAGAACCCATTGAAAGTCAATGGAAGGCTTTAAAGGGATAGGGCGCTGTGGATGTCACTGTTACTCAAGGTGAGTACACATACACACAGTTTTACTCCAGGTTTTCAGCCATTTTTCTTCGCTATTGTAGATCAGCTTTAGGCTGTGCTCACACGGAGGAATTTGTTGCGGATTTTGCCCCTGAATCTGGAGCAGATTCCTCCCGGAATCCGCTTCCCAATTTTTTCAATGGGAGGCAGGGATCACAGCAGGACATGGAAAAAGAAGCATCTTGCTCAAACTTAAACCAAAAACACTAAATAAAGGTGCAATAAAATGTAACTTTTATTAGTTATTTTAAAAGCTGATATAAACCTCCTAAATAATGAAGTTTAAAATAATAGGGTAGGGTGTACTAGGTGATTGCTTGAGTAGCTAGTGCAAGTTTACCAATAGGTGCAGTCTAGATAGTTATATCTCACTTCACTTCTGACATACACCCAATAGGGGTTAACAACCATACACTTGCTAAGACCAGTGGGGCAACGCTAAAACCCCAACTTATCTCTAAACTTGAGGGCTCCTTTTTGTCCCCCGACACTAAAGCTAACAATCACCTAAGTAAATCATTCATTCACACCAGAGATTAGGTCGCACATCAGTGAAGATCCCTATATAGTCTGACGCGTTTCTGCTAGTATATCTTTCCTAGCTCATCAGAGACAAGGCGGGTAGACGCTTAGGAGCGGTGATGGTCCGACTCCCAGCTAGTACGACGATGTGATAAGTATGCTAGCCGGCTGTAATGTATAGCCGCATCTGCAATACTGGTGGTCTGAGTTTATAAAGCCACCTTAACTCCTCCCCTAGACATGCGTCACTCCTCAGGTAAACCAATCTCGGGCCGCCCGGTCACGTGACACAACCCCGCCCATTTGGGCGTGTCTAAGCTATACGTCATTGGATACTATTCTGGTCTTCTTTAATACACCTGTAAAAGAATGTATACCGCGACTAGAAACCAGTAGTCGTCATGGACGCTTTCTGTGTATCCAATGACGTATAGCTTAGACACGCCCAAATGGGCGGGGTTGTGTCACGTGACCGGGCGGCCCGAGATTGGTTTACCTGAGGAGTGACGCATGTCTAGGGGAGGAGTTAAGGTGGCTTTATAAACTCAGAAAGGCTATTCTTCTCTTACCTTTCATTGTCTTCTCGGTGCAATTTTTTATCGATATGTAAATGAGTTATTCGCCGGACTAGGGGTGGGCCCCAGCGCTGAAACAGCACTGGGGGCATCGCCAATGCTGCCAGAGATCTCTCCAGCGCCGCCTCCATCTTCTTCTGGAACGAGGTCTTCACCGCATCTACAAGAAAAATGGCCGCTTTCATAATATTTTCTCATGGTCGGCGGGCAAGCGCAGTTGGCTTTGGGCTAGGCCCGAGCCCTAGAAGTTAGAAGACTCCATCAGAAGAAGACACAGTGAAGACCTCGTTCCAGAAGAAGGTGGAGACGGCATTGGAGAGTTCTCTGGCAGCATTGGGGATGACCCCAGTGCTGCGAAAGAACTCATTTGCATACTGACAAAAAATTTAATTTTAGGCGAACGGCGGCGCAGAGAAGACAACGAAAGGTAGGAGAAGAATAGCCTTTCTTAAAGGGGTATTCCCATAACTCTTGTTCTGCAGCCTTCAGGCTCTGTGCTCTCTTCACTTCCTGGTTTTCTCGGCACATTGGTGGGCGGGGTTTCACTTGCTCTACTATCTGCTATGTTTGCCTGTCAATAATGAGGGATTGGTTGTAAATGCATTACCAGAGTATAAAGCTGATGTGGAAACTGATGTAGCAGAGCTGGATTTGAGTCAGCTTGACCATGGTCATGTGATTTACGGTTCATGGTCATGTGATGAGCACACAGGTGCCGCTCATTATAGTCACAGCACAATATTCAGACAGCTGCTGGCAATCAGCTGTACACCTGTGTGCTCATCACATGACCATGGACCGTAAATCACATGACCATGGTCAGAGTTTTATCCTCTAGAAGTAACAGAATGAATGACAGCAAGCCGAAATCTAGAACACTGTGAGGAATTGATACAGAAAGTATATTGGAAAATAGTATATCTTTTTATTGTACATTTGTTTGTCAATATTGGTCTGAAAGTGGCCAACCCCTTTAATGATAGAATCCCTTTAATAGTTTTATAAGGAAGACACTTTATCCTGATCATTGGAATCACAAATAACCAGCACTCCAAGGGGATTATTGTGCAGGTAGCGATTCTAGCCAATAACACATACTTAGGTCATGGAGGCAGATTTAGGCCATTCAGGCTGCTTACAGTAGCATGAGCAACAAGCGGCCTGTTGTTGTGGTGATGAAAAACAACTTGAAAGACACTTTGGAGAAAGGGCTGTAGCACAGGCTCCATGACCAAATTATTTTACAGATTTAGCGCTATCATATTCCGCAACACTTCACAGATACTGTCAACACTGTCTCAAATAGGGCTCCCAATCTAAATTCCCTCTCAGTATGTCTTTGGAGTGTGGGTGGAAATCAAAGCAAACACAGGGAGAACATACAAACCTCGGCTGGCTTCAAACTCAGGACCTCCAGAGCGCTGCAAGGTTACAGTGCTAACCACTGAGCCACCATGCTGCCAAATCAATTTAATGCGGTTAGAGACCGGAAATGAAGGGGTCCGGCTCCTGTACAATATGCCTCCCCACATGAGAATCCTGGGAGTAGGATTAGTGTGACAATCACTTGGTCTCCAGAGCAATCTCCAGTTATTATTGCTTTCAAGACAAAAGCAGGACTCATTGCTAGAAGAAAGACCTCCATTCCAGATTGGGCTATGACGTCCAGTTTCACTTGCTTGGACATAGCTTTTGCTGTCATTCCAGCTTGCCATTGTTCTCCCAACCACCGGGACACACTATATTTAATACTACTGAGATTGTGGCCTAGGAATGTATCGATCTGCCGAAGCGATAAACCCATGTCTCTCATTTTGACAAGTAGTGATATCTGGCACCTCGATGAACAGGAGGCCTCTCACAATTATCCATCCCACTTGAACCAATTTTTGAAATTTTGTGTGGATAAAAAAAACCTTTTAATTGAGTCTGGCTTATATGAACCTCCTACATGCCACAGCTTGGAGCTTAGTACTTGAGAATTTGATCATTGACAGATCTTAGCAACACCTGCTACTTCCTTAATTTGTATAACCTTACCCTTCGTTCACATCTGCGTTGGTATTCCGTCCGGGGGAGTCAGCATGGGCACTCCCCCGAACGGAATACCGAACGCAACTGCAAGCAGTGTGCAGTAAAAGTACACGGACCCCATAGACTATAATGGGGTCCGTGTGGTTGCCGCGCACGAATCATGCGTACAGGAAAGTAGATTGTGAACTACTTTCCTGTCTGCATGATCCCTGCTAAGATCTGGCAGCAAGCACACAGACACCATTATAGTCTGTGGGGTCCATGTGCTCTCACTGCACACCGCTTGCAGTTGCGTTCGGTATTCCGTCCGGGTGTGTGTGGGGGGGTCCTCATGCAGACTCCCCCGGATGGAATACCAACGCAGATGTGAACTAGATCTTACTGCTTGTTCTTCTTGGCATTGTATATTTAGTGTTGGGGAGTGTATATGGTGACACTGAAAGTCTGTTTGCATGGGGGGTGGTCTTCTGGAGAGATTTCACTTTATAATAATGTCACAGGTAGGCATTGTGATGTCCAAGTAAGGTACTAGAGACACATTCAGGTTACCACAACCCTTTCCATTATTCAAAGTTACTACTAATTGCACCCTAGGTCTCATTGGATATGGGTGGTCCTCTTAGTTGTTGGGCGGCAAAGAAGCTGGTATGTCTGTTATGCCTATGTTCACACAGGATTCTGTGCTTCAATTCTTATCCATTCTGCTGACATTAAGCATCCAGCTCCAAAGACATTCTGTATTTTGTGACATTGATACAAAGAACCCTGTTGTGTGAATAAGCACTAAGGTCCAGTTTCTGTTCGGGGGAGTCTGCTTGGGGACCCCCCCCAACAGAAACCTAAATGCATAAAAAAAGAAGTTACCTGGGAAACCCACAGACTCAAGAGACCAATGATGGTGAATCTTTTAGAGACTAAGTGCCAAAAATGCAACCCAAAACCCTCTAAATTATTACAATGTGCCAACCTTAATATTGTGTGGATCCACTATTGTGGACCTGCAAAACACCATCATATGAATGGGACTTTACAGAGGTTTCAATGATACAAAACAACTTTGTGCTGAAAGGTAGAAGTCTGCATTTGCCATAATTTTGAATAATTAATGTTCACTATTCACATTGCAGAATCAGTATTATAGTGACCGTACAATGTTATTACAGCCTGTACTAATATCACACCTGCTATAAAAAAGATGTGATATAAATAATGAGGGCCCCACACAGTACAATCTGTTCCACAGTGGCCCCCACACAGTACAATCTGCTCCACAGTGGCCCCCACACAGTACAATCTGCTCCACAGTGGCCCCCACACAGTACAATCTGTTCCATAGATGGGTGCCCACAGAGAGGGCTCGGAGTACCACCTCCTGTACTCGTGCCATAGGTTTACCACCACGGCCATAGATTATACAGCACTTTTCTCTCTGCATGTTTTATGTGGAAACCGAGCAGAAACGGCACGGACCCCATTATAGTCTATGGGGTCCGCGGGTTTCCTTAGGTAATGGCTTTTTTTATGGGTATAGGTTTCCTTTCGGGGGCGGGGGTCACCAAGCGGAAACCAGAACACAGATGTGAACCTGGCCTGAGGCGTCATGCACATAACATAGCGCGCAGTCCTAGGGAGTTGCAGTCCATTTTTATTAGTTGAGGTCCTATAATAGTCTGTCCTATGTCCAGTATATGGGGCATGGTCACTTGTTATCTCAGTCAGAAAGGCTTCTCTCCATGTAAGGTAAACAATGAGCTGAGGATCAGTATTTCCCAGGCAGGTACCATACAGACTACATAGAGCTTCAAGGGATTGTCTTCTAGTTCGAGCCCTCCCTGTAAGAATTGCCCCTCCATTACAGGTGCTCGCCAGCATTGAGCTCCTTGCTGTATAGCCTGCAGGCTGAGGTAACCCTGGGATACAGCCCCATGCTCTGCACTACTCCAGTCACCATGCGGTATTACTACCACTACCACTCTCCGCCCACTAATGACCGACACCGTGTAGCCCCGCCCCGCCAGCGGCTATTGGTCACAGTACGTCACATCCAGGATGGTGATTGGCCACGCGCAGCTGTCCGTCTTCCGGTCCTATCGTAGGCCCTAATGCCTGGCTAAGTTGTGCCGTGCTTGGGACGGGAGTTGAGCCGGTATTTGGTGTACGGTCGGCCTCACGGCACACAGAGTGACGGGCGGGAAGCCTCTGCTGGACGTGTGTGACAGGAGAGTCAGGCTCGGGCGGGACTCCCGGGGAGACGAGGATGTGCGCTGGGATCTCGGGGCTGGCACGATAGTGGTCCCCACACCCCCCAGGCCTGCCTCAGCCGCCGACATGCTGATAGAGAATGTGGAGGCCTTCAAGACGTGGCTGGCCAAGTTACTGGAGCCTATGTAAGTGCGAGCATGTGCATGGCGACTGTAAGTGTGCATGGCGACTGGGCCTTGTGGCAACAAGTCTGGGGGAGGGGGCGGTGACTGCATGGCCTTGTGGTCACACAGGGTGACAGGTGAGGCTGACGAGGGTGCTCTCATTCCTGTGACCACTGCACATGGGGGCGCCCAGTCACCACCTATGTACTATGGGAGGGTGGTCACTACTGCTGCAGTAGGGGAGCCTGGAGTAACCAGATTTGGGGCTTCCATCAGGTGAGACCCCTCATGTGCTCCTACCTCCCCTCCCTCATAATACAGGTCCACATTAGGGTGCTCAGACCTGAAGACATGTGAGGTGGGAGGCTGTGAGCCAGGAACATGACATTCTGGAAGCCATGTGATACAATGGTACTTGGGGCATCACTGCCCCCCGATTTCTTGTCATGATTTCCTTTATCAGTTCCTGCATAGAAAGGTGAACTCTGATTTTGACACCGGTATTACAGCCCCTGTCCATACGCCCGCTCCGGAGAACTACCTTATACAAGGCTGCAGATTTGTACGTTTCTTGTATGGCAGTGACGGTGTTTACCTGAAAGACTGCCATGTGATACTGTGGGGGCTGCTGGGGGGATTCAAGTCTGACTGTGACCATGACCCACTGTACAGATGGTTTCGGAGGGCCATCTACTTCAGGAGATTGTTTATATAAACAATCTGACCAGCAGCAGACCTTTGGGTTGCTCCTTCTCCTCCTCTTCAGGAGAATGTCAGACTATAGTAAAGCCAGCCCTCCATAGCTCTGGTAGACTAGTGGTAAACATGGAGGTGGTGGTGCAACCCTTGGGTTGGGTGCTGGTTCTGATCATGTGACCTAAGGTTGGGTACAGCATCTTAAAATCCCTGGAGGTGCAGATGACAGACACAAACTTTCAAGTCACATGAAACGCAAACTCTACTTAAAGAGGATCTCTTACCATCTCCACCAAATATAACTCTGTTTCCTTCAATAGGTGCCACTTCACTGATTTCAGCACAGTTCTTGTTTTGTTTTTTGTTTTTTTTTGGGGGGGGGAGGGGCACCATTCCTGGTCACCCAATATGGTAATTACGTTTTCTATTGTCAGATGAGTGATTCCAGGTAGTCTGCTCCAGATCAGGACCACCCACCTGCATAATTAGCGTATTGGATGCTAAAATTAACTGTACCAAGTGCTCAGGAATGGCGGGTGCTAGAGAATGAAATCCAACTTTGCCAGAATGGAGCAGCACCTACTGAAGGATGCAACAAGGTAGTGAAGGTCCCCTTTGAAGGCCCATTCACATGGTGGAATCTCCCATTATTTTTGAGGTGGGTTCTGCCCCAAAATCTGCTGCAGATTTTGCCTTCCATTATATGCAGTGGGGGGTAGAGGTCAGAGCAGGATGCTTTATTTTCTGTGGGGTCCACGGATCAGGGCATCCGCTGCTTAAACCCATTCATATGAGCCTAAGCAACATCAGAATGTCAGTGCTCTATTTCTGCAGTTGACCGGGGAAGGGGGGACTAAAATGTAGAGGACTCTGAGGTGGATGTCTGCGTCAAATTCCTCTTTGTTTTCCACCATGTGAACTTAGGCTAAGTAGAGTTTGCATTGAGATGTGACTTGATGGTTTGTCTGTCATCTTACCTTCCATGATGCATTGCACTTTCAGAATAAATTTGCAAAATTTTGAACTTGGATAATAAAACCCACCATAGTGCACATTTTCCCACTGTAGAAAGTGACACATTACTAGGATTTGCTATCATTGACAATCCCTCAGTCAGAATCAGGGACAGTTTTGGGTGGGATTGGGAGGAAAGATAGACTTTAGATGCACATTTGCTTTCATAGGAGTTCCATCAGTAATGTTTTTTTTTTTTTTTTTTGTGAGTTAGGCTACATTCTCACAAACCCAGAAAAAAAGCATGGATCCCTCATAAGTTGTAAAAAAAGAAAATGTAAAAATGGACAAAAATTGATTGGTTGTTAAAGGGGTTATCCAGCTTCCGAAAATGATCTGCAGATATATCCACAGCAGTGTTAAATACTCACTGTGCAGCCTTTGCTTGGCATTATTTTACCTGCTGCTCCTTGTTATTTACATTCAGTGAATCTGTAGACAAACTACATTTCCCATGATTCATCTGCCTGCTCTCACTCTTTGTGTTTGCTGCTCACAGGAGGAGGGGGGAGTGAGCTTCTAAAGAAACATCACAGCATCATGTGACTTCAGATGTGAGAGTGATTTATTACCTTTGATATCACTACAGTGAAGAAGGTAGAGGTACACAGCGAGTGGGGGGAGGCAGATGCATCATGGGAAATGTAGTTTGTCCACACATAATAAATAAGAAAGATACAAAGAGCAGCAAGCAAAAAAAAAAAAAAATCAAAGGTTGCAAAAGGGAACAGTGAGGATTTAGCACTGCTGTGGGTGTATTTGCAGGTAATTCTTGGAAGCTGGAGAACCTCTTTAAGGGGACATTCACACAATGTAACGTGTCGCTGATTCTTGCACGATAACTCGCGGAAGAATCAGCACTGCAAAACAGAATCCCATTGAGTTCAATGGGTTCCGTTTAATGCGCGTAACACATTGAAATCAATTGGTTAAAAAGTCTCCCATTGACTTCAATGCGCGTTAAACGGAATCCATTGAACTAAATGGGTTTCTGTTTTGCAGCGCTGATTCTTACGCGAGTTATCGTGCAAGAATCAGCGACGCGTTACATCGTGTGAATGCCTCTTTAGTCTGTCAAAAATAAAAAAGGACATGAAGAAGGCTCCATTATTCTGAAAACTGCTGGATGCCAGCTGTTTTTCACATATGTGTGAATAAGGCCTTAGCGGAGGGTTACTGCCTCGGTTTGACCAAGAATGTTAGACATCGTAGGAGTCAGAGTGTGGAAAGGGAGAGCAGTCAGAGATGGTGGTTTAGTCTACTGACTACAGTCCAACAATCCCTGAAATCCCTAGAAAAGGGGAACCTGGCACTAAGCTTAGCGGAGCCTTCAGTTTTATGTAGTGCCGATTGGGAGGTGTCCTGGGTGGATGTTATATAGCGCAAACACTGGGCTGTCTCATCATAATGCTCAAATGTGATAGACCAGTGACATAGAATTACTGTCCCCTAACTCGCACTGTGTTGTAGCTTCAGCCGATCTGTCCTGGCTCCTTTTTGTGATGGACAGAGAGAAATCTATCAGATTCACTGTAGATTCTGCACACATCATACATAGGAAGTATAGGCTGTGTAGGTTAGAGGAATTGTAGATTCTATAGATGAGGATTGTATTGACTCATCTGCTATATCATTGCTTCAGTCACTGGGGGATATACAGAAAATAGGGTGGGGGGTGTTTTGTGGGGAGGGGAGATGTATGAGAGCGGCCAGGAGAGATTTGACAGTTAAGGCTAAACTGAAGTCTCTGTTGCAATGTCTGTCTAAAATCGGGGTTAAGGGGATATCGTCACTCCTTAGGGAGAGACCACCATTTAGGTGTTTGGGGCTTATTAAGCCATTTTGCTCTCCACTGTGCAAAGGAGCATGGGAAGGATATGCAAATCTGTCTTCCATGATGTAATTGGGAAGACAGTGCCTCAGTCATGCAGCCCAATAGAGGACGCTCCCTTTAACATCATGCCCGACCTTCCCAGAGGCCTTTGCTGCAATGCAATGATGTGGGAGACCACATGGAAGACAGATTTGCATATCTTCAGGCAGCGCCCTCTATTGGGCTGCATGACTGAGGCACTGTCTTCCTAATTACATCATGGAAGACAGATTTACATATTCTTCCCATGTCTAAAATCGGCAAATGAAAAAAGTCCTTCGCGAGTGCCTTTTTCGTCCGCTAGTTTTATTTAAAATCACATATATCAAGCAGACCCCATTATTATCTGTGGGATCTATCAGACTCCGTATGTAATTGCTATTTTACTGGTCCGACCATCGTGAACTTCATGCCACATAATGTAATCTGTTTAGTTCTCACAGGAGAGAGTGACAAGTGGTCAAACTGGTGGTCACTAGAGATGAGCGAGTACTGTTTGGATCAGCCGATCCAAACAGCACGCTCCATAGAAATGAATGAATGCACCTGGTACTTCCGCTTTGATGGCGGCCGGCTGCTTAACCCCCCGCTTGCCGGCTACATCCATTCATTTCTATGCGAGCGTGCTGTTCGAATCGGCTGATCCGAACAGTACTAGCTCATCTCTAGTGGTCACGCAACTTGACTAATATTGAAAGGGTTCAAAATGCATCCCCCCCTCCAACTTTTTGGACCATCAAAGGGCGGAACTTTTTAGTTTACGGTTTTAAATTTCTATATTCTGGAATAGGTTGAATGCTTGAATATGCTGGAATAATATATGAGCACAAACAATATCTGAATACAGACATTTAACCCCTTAGCGACCCTTGACGTAACTGTACGTCATGGGTCGCATGGGGATGTATGGAGCGAGCTCACACGCTGAGCTCGCTCCATACACGGCAGATGCCGGCTGTATAATACAGCCAGGACCTGCCAATAACAGCAGCGGTCGGTGCCCGAGCCGATCGCTGCTGTTAACCCTTTACACACTGCGGTCAAACGCGACCGCAGCGTGTAAACAGCGCAGGCGGCATGGGCGCCGCCATGTTTCCCCGATCGCCGCCCTCCTGAACGTCACATGAGGGCGGTGATCGGTTGCTATGACAGCCGGAAGCCTATTGAAGGCTTCCAGGCTTGTCTCTGCCCGAGATCTATTAGACGATGCCAGAGGCATCGTCTAATAGAAGTGCTGGGATTCTGCTATTCACTGCAATACTGTAGTATTGCAGTGAATAGTATGAGCGATCAGACCCCCTAGGTTTCAAGGTACCTAAGGGGTCTGATCATAAATGTAACAGAAGAAAAAAAAAGTTTTTAAAAGTATTAAAAAAATAAAAAAAATATAAAAGTTCAAATCACCCCCCTTTCCCTAGATTAGCTATAAAAGTAATTAAAGAACATTAAACATAAACATATTAGGTATCCCCGCGCTCCAAAATGCCCGAACTATTAGAATATTAAAACATTTATCCCGTACTGCGAACAACGTAGCGGCAAAAAAAATAAAAACAGCCAAAAAGCGTTTTTTTCAACACTTTGCCACTTATAAAAAATTGAATAAAAAGTGATCAAACCATCAGATCTTTCCCCAAATGGTATCAATAGAAACGTCATCTTGTTCCGCATAAAAAGACACCACAACCAGCTCCATACATGGAAATATGAAAAAGTTACAGGTGTTAGAACGTGATGACACAAATTTTTTTTTCTATTTTGCAAAGTTTATCATTTTTTTAAAAGTATCAAAACATTTCAAATACTATATAAATTTGGTATCACCGCGTTCGTACTGACACGTAGAACACAGGTAACATGTCATTTGTACCAAACAGTGAACGCTGTAAAAATTAAACCCATAAGAAAATGGCGCAAATGCATTTTTTCTCCAATTGCACCTCATTCTGAATTTTTTTCCAGCTTCCCAGTACATTGCACAGCATATTGAATGGTGCCATTACAAAGTACAATTTGTCCCGCAAACAATAAGCCATCATGTGACTCTGTGAACTGAAAAATGAAAAAGTTATGGCTCTTGAAATGTGAGGAGGGAAAAACGAAAATGCGAAACCAAAAAATGGCCTGGTCCTAAAGGGGTTATCCATTTGCAGCAAACAAAACTTCACAGCAGCATGTGATCTCGGCTGTGGGAGTGGCTTATTACCTGTGATTTCATTGCAGGGGAGAGTAAAGAAGGGAGGAGGTACACAGAGTGGAAGCAGGCAAATGCATCATGGGAAATGTAGTTTGTCCAGAGGTTCACTACATGGAAATAATGCTGATATAAGGAGCAGCACGTAAAATAAAGCCAAGTAAAGGGTGCACAAGGGAATGGTGAATATTTATCACTGCTGTGGATGTATTTACAGATAATTTTTGGGTAAATTAACCTTTTCCTTGCCGAGGACATAGCTCCCAGGGTGGCCCTTCTTTAGCCAAGGACTTAGTTAATACGTCCTTATTACTAATGCCGATATCTCAGGACTGGATGCGGCTATCTTACTGGTTTCAGATTAATTTTAAAGAGGAGGAGCCATGCAGACGGCACAGAGGTGAGGAATCCTTGTCATCTCTGTGTCTGAGATGTAGGTGGCCCCAGGAGGGGGTAGCAGGGACTTCAGTCCCTGTTACCCCCTCTCCTATCAATCAGAGAGCATACTATACTTTTGCGCTCTGATTATCATAAACAGGTATAATGTAATTTCCCTCTGTGCCTTAGTAGAGGAATATTCTTATGTAATACCCTCTGAACATAACCAGGATGTTTTTTGGAGCTGTGACCCAGGCGTTTACCATTGTCCAGGTCGCAGCGCCAAAAAAAGTCGTACCAAACACTTGCGCAACATATACACAAAGTCATGGATAAAGTTTACATTTCACCCTGTCCTATCCATACCTGAGCTTTCTAGAGTAAAATACGTCTCTAGTGATATCCATTACACGCTAAAATAATAGTAATAACGATTATCACTAGAGATGAATGCCTAAATTGCTAAAAAAAAAATTTTATAAGGGGATAGAAAATAAAATTTTTATGTAAAGTCCTATTTAATTTACATGCATAAAATTGGTTGGTGCATTTCTGCGATTTTGGCATTTAACACCCACCCCTGTAAATATATACATGTGTGGTATGTATGAACTCCTCACATCTTGCAGTTTTTTGGAAAGTACATTTTGTTTGCAGAAAGGGATTGCTTGAGTCGCACTTTGGTGACATTAGAATTTTTGTGCAATTTTTGTTTGTAATCTCTGTTTGCTGCAAAGTTGCATGAGGTTGGTTGTATATATGAAACATTAAGTTGTGTTTTTATATACGGTATGCTGTGCAATCTCAAAAAAGTTAGATTTTGGTGTCACATTTTGGTAGGTGCAGTATAGATTTTTAACATATTAGTGAATAACAGCAAAATCCTCCCTGTCTTCTCTTCTGTATTAGGGCTAGTTCACACGTGGCGCAGTAGGGTGGATTTTGACACAGAGTGATGCGAGGAGCCGCGTCACTCTCGGGTCAAAACCCGCCTGCCGCGACAGTCGTGGATTCCCCCTCTGGAGCAGGCTCAAAAAAATTGCAAATAAAGGCATTTTTTCAAAAAATGATTTGTGTTTGTCACAAAGTTGCATGAAGGTGGATGTGCCTATTGATGACCCATTAAGACATTTGTAATCTTCAGGTTGTCTACTTTCAAAAAAATATATAGGGTTTAGGGGTTCACTTGCTTTTCATGGTGTGTAATCACTAAATTTTATAGGATATTTTTTTTAAACATTTCCAGCTTTAAAGGGATTGTACCACTAAACCCACATTTTTTCTAATTACCACGTCAGAATAGCCTTGAGGCTATTTGTCTCTTAACTTTAGACGTGGTCTCCGGCGCGGCGTTCCATCGAAATACCGTTTTTTTTACCGGTATGCTAATGAGCTCTCCGCAGCAATGAGGGCGGACCCAGCGCTCAAACGGCGATGGGGACGTCCCCACTGCTGCCCGAGAGCTCGGTTGTAGCGCTGCCTCCATCTTCAGCTGCAACCCCGCCTCTTCTGTCTTCCGACGCGGTTTAACTTCCGACGCCTGTGCAGTTCAATACAGGAGCGTACAGCGGCCTTTCAACAATGGCCGCCGGCCGCAGTACACTCCTGTATTGAACTGCAAGAGCAGCCACCCAAAAATGGCCGGCAGCCATTTTTGGGAGGCTGCTCTTGCTCTTGTAGTTCAATACAGGAGCGTACTGCGCAGGCGTCGGAAGTTGGACCGCGTTAGAAGACAGAAGAGGCAGGGTCGGTGCTGAAGATGGAGGCGTCGCTAGCACAGAGCTCTCGGGCAGCAGTGGGGACGTCCCCATTGCCGTTTGAGTGCTGTGGCCCTCCCTCATTGCTGTGGAGAGCTCATTAGCATACCGGTAGAAAAACAGCATTTAAACAGCAGTAATAAAAAAAAATGGATCAAATTGTGACATATTAGATGGGGTCTAATTTACAATTAGGGAACACATTCTGCAACAATATAGGTAAGGTTATTAGGGCACATCTAGTTCCATTATCAAAAAGATGGTTGGAGGGCTTCGCCGCAAAGAGCTCAAAACGCTCACCGGCCGGACTTGGCATGACAGGTTTCCGTCTTCTGCTGGCAAAAGACGGAAACCTAATACGGAGTCTAGACGCTGGTGTGAACCCAGCGTCACATTGGAAGAATATTACTGCATTTAGCATTGTGTGTGTTTATTTGGTACTATAGCTGTGTTGGGGTACTGTCACATCTTGTTTTGAAACTCCGTTCGGAGCTTCCATGTAGATTCTGTCTAAAACTACAAACAAGTGTGAGGGTAAGTTCACACAGCGATTTTCAGTCAGGATTTTGAGGCCGTATCTGCCTCAAAATCCTTACCAAACAGACGGCTCCCATTGAAACACTACCCGGCTTTTGGTCCGGAAGTGAGCTGCAAATTCCTCCATGTAAATAGGCCCTTAAAGTTTCGGACAGGTCTTTGGGATAAGGCTGGTGTTCAGATTCTGTTGGAGATGGAGTATATTTTATTTCTCATGTAACCTAATATCTCCATGCTGACAGTGTAACGTGTCATCTGAGCTCCCACAATATTGGCTGTTGTCTAAGGCTTGGTTCATATCATGATTTTACAATATAGTTCAGTTTTTGTTTTTTTTATGTTTTTTTGCATACCTTCCCCATTCTTTTTCCATAGAAGAATTATTCTGACAGGCACCGTGAGAAGGACAACTATTTTACATAGACTTCAAAGTTAAAAACACAAAATTCCGAATTCTCTCTTCGTTTTTTGCAGTACAGAAAACAGAGACTTGAACTAATAGAAAACTGTGCTCAGTATGACAATATTGTGGAGCCGGACTTGTAAAGAAGAATCAGACTAGTTAGATTTAGTTTTGTCTGATCCTTTCGCCTTGTTCAGTGGGGGGCGCTGTCTATATTCCCTAATGGGGCATATATAGACAGGGCTTGTCCGTCATCAGATAATAAACATACTTATGTTTGTAAAACAACATTTTTTTTTTTTCTTTAGCCAAAAACTAAGGTGGCGTTCACACTACCGACAGTGTCCACTGCTAATGACTGTTCAAAATCTTGTGCGGACATTACCAGCAGACACTAGCTGTGTTCGTGACATTTTGCATTGATTTAAATGGAGATCGGGTGCGTTCTTTTACAGTCCGTGCCTCTGCTTAACTGTCCGTTCCCAAAGATGTCCGACTTTTCAAGCGGACAGCAAAACCCGACATGTAGATTTTTGGGCGATTCTCGATTTTTATATTTTTGCATAAAAACAGTAAATAAGTTCAATGATCTTGCATAGGGAGAAGTCATCAGCTGTCTTTAAAGGTTCCTTGTCCTGGTTATTGGTTATTCAATTAGTATGAAAAAATATTGTATATGCACATGAATGAATAAAAATGTGATTTGTAACACTTTTGGAGTAGATTTCAGACTGGTGTGAGACTTTTCAATATATGCACTTTTAGAACATACAAACAGAAGCTCAATTCCATTCATGTCAATAGCTTTGTTTCTGCAGCATACCTGTATGAGATCCTGCAGGGCCTATTAAAGAAGACCTTTCACATCCTCTGGCACATGCGGAATCATACCACATGTGCCCTAGGATGTGAAAGGTCCTCTTTAATTGACAGAACTCAATTTTTGCATCACGACAGAGCCCAGAAACCGTTTTGTTTTGTTTTTTGAGAGGCCTGAGTATAATAGTAGTTTTGGTTTGACCATATTCGGTCCAAACACTGCTTGGCAAATCTTGTGAGCTTTTCCCCAAAACTGTCATACTGTGACATACTGTCAGTTTTGCAGGTATGTGCTCTGAGACCAGAGATATCAGTGCAGTTAGTTTTGGTACCGATATCACTGCACTGTCAGTGGACCCAGTCTCACAGCTAGGCGGTGTGGAACACCCCATCACAGTATATAGAAGTCTATAGAAGAATACAGTCATGGGGTGCTCCTCATTACCTAGCGATGCCGCTGAGCAGTGAGGCTGGCCCCTCTGACAGGGCGGTAATATTGGTACTGGCACTGGATTCAGCTTTGCAGCGGTATGTAACATGCCACACTTTAGAGGACCTCTTAATTTAATCCAACGGACTCGTGACGATGGACCTGGGTCTGACCTGAAGTCACGTGAGTGGAACCAGCCCCTATAGCATAAATAATTACCTTTGAGATAGGAGGAAAGATGGGACAGAGTGACCAGCGGGTCAGGGTTGACTCCGATCAGGTGACTAGGGGTCAGGACCAGGCTGAAACCCCCAGGTCCATGATCAAGATTCCACCAGATCAATGAAGGTGCTTTAAACAGCCGAAACAACCTCTTTTAATATGAATGTTTATAGACACAAGGGGAAATAACCAAATTATGGCCTAGGTCACAGCAGTGAATTTCTAGGATGCTGGCTTTCTCAGGGCAGATCTAAACTAGAAAATGGGCCCTAAAAAATCAGGTTTTGATTCCTGTCCTTCATTCAGTTAGTCATTTATTTAGTGGCTGGGTGGCAATTTGGTGGGGATTTTGTGACTAGTATTTGACTTATGTGAAGATAGTTTTTATATTAGACAGCAACGTTTTTAGTTACTGACTTCTTTGCCTTCCAAGGGCTAGTTCACACGGAGCAAAAGGGGGCGATTTGGCACGGAATCCGCCTCAAAATCTGCCCCCTCACAATAGAGGTCTATGTAGACCGCTAGTGTTGTTTTTTTTTTTTTTGCTAGCGGATTGTTCCGGCTAGCGGAAAAAAGAAACAAGCTGCCCTTTCTTCAGGCGTATTCCGTGGCTGATTCACGACCATTCATTTGGGCTTAATCTTTAGCGGAAAGCCGCGACCTAATGTGTTCACGCAGAACCCCGTGTGAACTAGCCGTAAGACTTATGTAATCCTGGGCTATGTGGCTTGTGGGATTTGTCCATCTCTGCTATAACATGAGATATGTAGTTTGTCACCATAAATTCTATGACTACTTCTAACTGGTTATTTGTGGCTCACCAATGGTTTTCTCATCCAACAGATGTGACGCTGACCCTTCAGCTTTAGCAAACTACGTCATTGCCTTAGTACGAAAGGACAAATCGGAGAAGGAGTTAAAGGCCATATGTGCTGACCAGCTGGATGTTTTCCTGCAGAAAGGTATATAGTGTTTATTGATTTCACTTTGTGGCCTTGAATCCGAAGCCCGTATAGGTTGGAATTACACATGGGGTTTTTGGGGTTTTTTTTAACCAAAGCTTGGAGTGAGGATATAAAAAAAACAAACAAACTGCAGCTTCTCTATTATGTATCTAATCCTGTATTTACTAAAAGAAACCTGTTTTGTGATTCCAACCATAGTGTGCTTGCTTTAGTTGTTCAACAGACTATCACAGGAGAAAAATATACTTAATAGTACAAGTTAAATCTGTCCCAATTTTTATTCATTATCACCTATATCATTGAGATGTTAGAAGATCTTTAATATTTTAGATTGCGATCTTCTCCTATCTCAAGTTGTTCCACTGAAATGTCTCTGAATGTTAGTCACACTGTCCGCTTGCAATCCACTTAACCAAATCGTGACTCACATTTCCTCACAGTCCCCTCACTACATGACGTCGCTTACCTAAACGTATTCCAATCTCTTATGGATCTTATTCTATTATATTTACACTTAAAGGGGTATTTCCATAACCCTTGTTCACCAACCTGTAGTCTGAGTGCTTTCTTCACTTCCTGGTTTTCTCGGCACATTGGTGGGCGGGGTTTCACTTACTCTGCTATGTTTGCAGTCAGTAATGAGGGATTGGTTGTAAATGAATTACCACAGTATGAAGCTGATGTAGCAGAGCTGGATTTGAGTCAGTTTGCATTACATACAGAGGTACCGGACTCCCTGTCTCAGCCCTTATCAGCCAAATTCAATTAAACCGACTGATGAGATCAGAAATTCCGGAGCGCTCACCTCCCTTATCTGAGGAACTCCGTTGGTTGTCTGTGGCAGAGACATACACAGCTCAGAGCTGCTGCCGAGCACTCAGCCCCCCCCCCCCTTCCCCCGACCCCCCAAGAGCAGGCAGCTACGTCACTGAGGGACTGAGCAGATAAGCCCGGGGCACGTGGTCATAGAAAGGCATGAAGTGAATAAATTAAGATAGTGGCCAAACAAAGCAGTTTCGATAAAGCAATGTATTTAGAAAAAGTCTTAAATCCACATAAACTAGCAGTATAGATAGGATCCTTGTTATGGGACAACCCCTTTAAATACTTCCCTTACTCTCACTTATTCCTATCTGCTCTTATTCTACCAAATTACACTTACCTTGACTTCTTCCTATGTGATATACAATTAATTCATATAAATTGTATTGAACTACCCTTACCTCCACTTGCCTTCTTTTTCCCTCTACAACAGGGGTAGGGAACGTACGGCTCTCCAGCTGTTGCAAAACTACAACTCACAACATGCATACTTGCTCTGCTGTTCTTGAAACCCCCATGGAAGTGAATGGAGCATGATGGGAGTTGTAGTTTCACAGCAGCTGGAGAGCCGAAGGTTCCCTACCCCTGCTCTACAACGTTCCCTGCTACGGGGAAAATATTTTTATAAGTTTATAGACCGGGCATTTTTGGACACAGGGAGTGAAGTAAGATAATACTGGGGGAATATTCTGGTTAGTACAGATACAATTTACATTTTCCTTTTACTTCTCAGAAACAAATGACTTTGTGGATAAACTCTTTGAAAGTTTGCACACCAAAAGTTATCTTCCTCCAGAAGAAATCGTAAAAGAAGAAGAAAAGGAGGAGCTGCCAGAAAAGCGCCATGTATCTGTGGCTGGCACAGGACAGGTGAGGTGTTCCATAGTGACCACACATGAATACAGATGGATTTCCTTTGATCACAGTATTATTCATTTTTATGCTCAAGGATGCACTAGATATTAACATTGACATCTGGAGTTTTTTGGTCAGGAAACCGACTCAAATTCCTCCTCCAAAAACCGCCTCACCATACAATCCTATTGTGAGGTGTTTTTAGGAGGAGGAATTTGAGTCCGTTTCCTGACCAAAAAACTCTGTGTGAGCCTTATAGATGTCTCCCATCCCTGTCCACTTGTACCAGTAGAAACAACTCATGGACCAGTGTGGTGCTCTTTTTGGTGAAAAATCCCTGCCTTTTGCAAGGAGCAGTAAGCAGATTCCAAACGAAGAAATAATAATTCCATATATGATGCCTCACAAACTTATTTTTTCTTTAGTCTTATACCATAGTTACCAAGCATGAAAACTAAACTGCAGTGTATTCTTTTCTAAAGGGGGCAGCCATTTTGCCTTCCCTCAATTTAGGAGAGAGCGCAGAGTTTATCCTTCACACTTTTGGACTGAGTCATGGGAAAGCTGGATAACAACACTGAGGAATTGCAATGGTGTCAACAGCCCCATTAAACTTGTTACCCAGCTTTCCCAGACTGCAGTGATGACTCTTCAATTCTCTTATTGTAGTGTAACTAACCTGATTTGGTATCCAGGAGCATAGACTAGCTGGGTAAGAATCCATGTAACGTTAAAAGCAGATCTGTCTGGTGTAGGGAAAGCTTGGGTAACAGGGACTGCCCATTATTACATCTATTTACATAAGTCCCTCTCATGGCTACATATACCAGGTAATACTGTATTTTGGACTACTGAATGCTAAATGTACCTGAATCACTCTTCCTCTTTGCTCAAAAATCATGCAAGATCTTGCCAAGTTTTCTTGAAAAGCTGGGTAAAATAGTTACTTTTATGAAGGGATTACTGAAGCAAAATTTATTCACATAAACGTGCAAAAGAAGTCCATTATAATGTAAGCCCTGAAACATAACCAAGCTGGGGTTATCTTAATAGATCACATGATCCTGGATGGCATTGGCTTTGGTTAGTTAGTTCCCTGGGTGAGGTGAATGCTCAGCAGCCTGGGTGTGTATGTGATTCTGCACAGACAGTCCAGGATAATGTATTTGGTACTGCGCTTTATCATTTGGCTATACATACAGTATTGAAGGCACCCTGTTGTGCATTCACTCAGCCAGGATCTTTAAAACCCTATTCAGGCCACCCATAATAAAATCTAAGCACCTTTTATCTCACACAAACAGATGTTAAAGATTGGTCTCAATTATTAGAGATGGCAACAGAGGACCAGAGTCCGAAGGACCCCATTGCGTCTAATGGGATCTGTTGGTTGTCTGCCGTTTCAGTTTAAAAAAAAAATTACAAAGGAAAAAAGTCCTCCATGCAGCACTTTTTCCTCTACCAATTTTCATGGAGCCACCGTGACTGAGACTCTGGCACAGAAGTGAACGTAGTCTGATCTGTGTACAGATGTCAGACTCCAACAGATCACAAACTGAGACCAATCCTTTGCACTGACCTTGAGAACTTGGCATTATGCTTGGAATGGTAGAATTCCCATCAAATTAATGGAAACCTCACCAGAACTCAACGGACCCGATGTAAGTCATTGGGGTCTGTCGTGTTACAGATCCAGCACTTTGGATTCCCAGACTCCCTGCTTTAGGAACAGAAGTCTTAAAGAGGACCTTTCATCAGATCGGGCACATGCAGTGTTATATACTGCTGGAAAGCTGACAGTGTGCTGAATTCAGTGCACTATCGGCTTTCCCGATCTGTGCCCGGTGTAAAGCGCTATCGGTCCTGGGACCGTAGCACTTTAGTGTCAGAAGGGCGTTTCTGACACTTAGCCAGGGACTCCCTTCTGCCCAGCAGCACCTATCGCGCTGTACTCTGGAGCGGGGAGTACTTTGTCGTACTTGGGGCCCTATGGTTTTATTTGTTTTCTTGCACTAATATTGTGGATTTTGTTGTGTGGTGGTAACATTATTTCTGTATGTGAAATCTTCCCACGTCAGGAGAGCTATGAAGAAGAAAGAGACCTGAGGAAAAAGAAGCATCCAAGTCCTCCGAGAAATCGTTCAGCCTCTACTGAGAGAAGGTGAGACTGTCTGCCTTTACTTGGTCCTTTGAAGTTGAATCTGTCAATTTTGGTAGTGACCATACGGAAAATGAAGTGTTTATGTTTTGTACAGGGAGGAAGAAATGCAACCATGGTTTCATTCACACTGACTACATATATTAATAATGCACAAAAACATCGATTAGTGTTTACCACTAAGCCCTGGTTCACATCTGCGTTCGGTACTCAGTTCGGGAAGTCCGAATGGGGACCCCCGAACGGAATACTGAACACATTGACAAGCGGTGAGCTTATGAAAACACACGGACCCCATAGACTGTAATGTGGTTCGTGTGTTTTCCGTGCAGTGTCCGCACGGAACATGCGCGAAGAAAAGTACTTCATGAACTACTTTCCTCTATGCATGACTTGTGTGGACATTATAGTCTATGGGGTCCGTGTGCTTTCATAAGTGCTCCCCTTGTCAATGCAATCCATTGACATTGTCATCCCATGCGGACTCCCCGAATGGAATACTGCACGCAGAGTGAACCATAAATAACATGAAGTACAATGTGTCATGAAAAAAAACATCTCAAAATCACTTGTGTAAGTTAAGCGTCTCAAAGTTATTGCCCTATAAATTGACAGATCCATTTTGAAAAATGAGGCCTAGTCCTTTTGGGCTATGTCCTTAAGGGATTAAATATGCTAAAAATATTTTCAGCAATAATGTCCTTTCACCTCTTCAGATATTACCCCAAATATATCTAACAGTGCTGTCAGTCGTCTGCTGCTAAGGAGCAACTGACAGAAATGTTGATGTCCCGTTGGATGACTTTTCTTTCTATGGAGGAGTTTCCTAATGCGTCCTGTGTTCAGGTTTCCTTTCAATAGTGTGGAAGCAAGAAGCCAGGCAGTATCCATAGCATCTTTGTTTCCGCTCACCCTTGCATGAGCAAGAAAAGGAAACTTTGAGTAGTTAAATCCCAATGTGAGGTGACTGCTAAAAACTGCTATAGTCATATAATAAAATATTACCGTTAGCCAAAACTGTAACATGTAAGCGCACCCCCAAAACCTATATACACTCACCGGCCACTTTATTAGGTACACCATGCTAGTAACGGGTTGGACCCCCTTTTGCCTTCAGAACTGCCTCAATTCTTCGTGGCATAGATACAACAAGGTGCTGGAAGCATTCCTCAGAGATTTTGGTCCATATTGACATGATGGCATCACACAGTTGCCGCAGATTTGTCGGCTGCACATCCATGATGCGAATCTCCCGTTCCACCACATCCCAAAGATGCTCTATTGGATTGAGCTCTGGTGACTGTGGAGGCCATTGGAGTACAGTGAACTCATTGTCATATTCAAGAAACCAGTCTGAGATGATTCCAGCTTTATGACATGGCGCATTATCCTGCTGAAAGTAGCCATCAGATGTTGGGTACATTGTGGTCATAAAGGGATGGACATGGTCAGCAACAATACTCAGGTAGGCTTTGGCGTTGCAACGATTCTCAATTGGTACCAAGGGGCCCAAAGAGTGCCAAGAAAATATTCCCCACACCATGACACCACCACCACCAGCCTGAACCGTTGATACAAGGCAGGATGGATCCATGCTTTCATGTTGTTGACGCCAAATTCTGACCCTACCATCCGAATGTCGAAGCAGAAATCGAGACTCATCAGACCAGGCAACGTTTTTCCAATCTTCAATTGTCCAATTTCGATGAGCTTGTGCAAATTGTAGCCTCAGTTTCCTGTTCTTAGCTGAAAGGAGTGGCACCCGGTGTGGTCTTCTGCTGCTGTAGCCCATCTGCCTCAAAGTTCGACGTACTGTGCGTTCAGAGATGCTCTTCTGGCTACCTTGGTTGTAACGGGTGGCTATTTGAGTCACTGTTGCCTTTCTATCAGCTCGAACCAGTCTGGCCATTCTCCTCTGACCTCTGGCATCAACAACGCATTTCCGCCCACAGAACTGCCGCTCACTGGATGTTTTTTCTTTTTCGGACCATTCTCTGTAAACCCTAGAGATGGTTGTGCAGGAAAATCCCAGTAGATCAGCAGTTTCTGAAATACTCAGACCAGCCCTTCTGGCACCAACAACCATGCCATGTTCAAAGGCACTCAAATCACCTTTCTTCCCCATACTGATGCTCGGTTTGAACTGCAGGAGATTGTCTTGACCATGTCTACATGCCTAAATGCACTGAGTTGCCGCCATGTGATTGGCTGATTAGAAATTAAGTGTTAACGAGCAGTTGGACAGGTGTACCTAATAAAGTGGCCGGTGAGTGTAGATCCTAACAGCAGAAACCTTACATTCACCAGGCATCCAGACATCTGTCTTTTCAAGATGAATGCATATGATGATCAGGGGGGAAAAAAACGTTTGCGTTTCTCTCGATTCCCAACAGAGTAACGCAAATGTTTTTTGGGTTTTTTTCCTTTGAGAGCTACACACATCTTGTGGATATCTCAAGCCGAGATAAAAGTGTATGAAACGGACACATTTGATGTTGGACTTCACAAGCCTACAGCATCATCAAAACTACATGAAAGCAAACGCTGTTTTTCACTACACTTATATGGCCTGTTTTACAACATATTACAATCTGTCTTACCGTATATACTCGAGTATAAGCCGAATTTTTCAGCCCAGTTTTTGTGCTGAAAAAGCCCCCCTCGGCTTATACTCGAGTCAGCAAAAAAAAAAAAAAATATTTTATTTTTTTTATTTTTTTTTTTTTAAGAGGGGGGGTCTATGACCAGCCACAATATTAATGTATAGAATCTCCCATAAAATAGTGCAAAAGAAAAAAAAAGATTTTAAAAACATAAAAGTTCTAAAACACTCCTTTTCCTAGAATACATACAAAAATAGAAAATGACTGTGAAACACAAACACATTAGGTATCCCTGTGTCTGAAAGTGCCCGGTCTACTGAATATAGGGGGTCTGCAGTGCTCCTGTTCCGTCAGGAAGGGGTTAATAGAAGCACTGCAGATACCCTATATTCAGCCAGACTGAATTCCAAGTGGGGGGAAGAAAAAACCCAGTCCTCAAGCTCAGGGAAGGGGCAGACAGACAACCAAAACAGCCCTTCTCCTTCCCCAGCATCTACTGCACCCAAAAACTCTGATCATTTTAATTTTTGAAATTTTCCAGTAGCTGCTGCATTTCCCCCCTAGGCTTATACTCGAGTCAATAAGTTTTCCCAGTTTTTTGTGGTAAAATTAGGGGGGTCGGCTTATATTCGGGTCGGCTTATACTCGAGTATATACGGTAAGTTGTTTTTTTTTGCCAAGTCATTTTTTTTTTCACTTTGTATTTCTTTGGATGTGTGTAGGACAAGAGAGAAAAAGAGGGAAGAAGGCAAATGGCGGGAATATGACAGGCATAGAGACAAGTATGACTGGAGAAGAACAAGAAGTAAAAGTCCTCTCAAAAGCAGGTCCACAAATCGCAGCAGGAGCCGCAGCAGAGGAAGAAGTAGGGACCGGGAATCTACCAGGAGTAGAGGTAAGGACGACGTTTATGGAAATTATATTTATTGCCCTTTACCATTTTCCGCTGTAAGAACATTACCATTATTATTCAAACACTTGGGGTTTTTATTTAATTTTTTTGCCTTGCTAAAAATGTGCTGCAATCTTATGATGTCTAATTGTCCACATGCAGGCAAATTGCCCAGTTAAGTAGTAATCTGAGTTTTATAGGATTTAAAGGGTTATTCCCATTTCAAGGATCCTGTCTAAACTGTTAGCTTATGTTTATTCAAGAGCTTTCCTAAATACATTGCTTTCGAAATGCTGATTAGTTTACCTGTTAACACAAGGTTGCCAAGGTTCTTGTCCTGGTATCTCTAAGATTGGTGATGTGACTCCCTGTTCCCTGGATCATGCTTGCTCTCAGAGCTGTTCTCTCCTGCTCTTGTTAAGGACTCCAATGGTGGGTTTCCTCAGTCCTTATTGTCTCACAGAGATAACTGGTGAGATTAATGAAATCCCACTCTATGTCCAGGCAGCATGTACGTTTTTGGGTTGTTTTTTTTTACCTCTAAGGGCTCGTTCACACGTGAACAAAGGGGCGGATTTTGACAGCGGATTTCGCTTCAAAATCCGCCCCTTTACAATGGTGGTCTATGTAGACCACCAGGCTTTTTCTTTCCCGCTAGCGGCGGGCTGCCGCTAGCGGAGAAAAGAAAGGACATGCCCTTTCTTCAGGCGGAAGCCTCGCGGGCTCAGCTGCGCGGCTTCCGCCCCCGGCAGCTCCCTCCTATGTTGGCTCATTCATTTGAGCCGACAGCGGAGGGGAAAGCCGCAACCGCGATGGTCGCGGCAGGCGGGTTTTGACAAGAGAGAGACGCGGCTCACCGCGTCTCTCTCCGTGTCAAAACCCGCGCGGGCAGTTCACTTGTGAACTGACCCTAATTCTTTGTATTGTAATGTAATATATATTTACTGTCTATATTATTTGAACTACATTTATATTAGATTTCTAGTAATCATAATAAATAATCTCTCATGGTAAAGGCAGTGACTATATCTAGTGAGGCACTTCGTAGTGCCCTGTCAATCAAACAATCAAAGCTTGTCTTCCAGCTTGTTGAAGAATACTGTGCTATGACCTGATTATAACCCATGGGAAATATACAGTAAAACATCTTCGTAGTGACAGTCTATTGTCTTCATTGGTTGCCAATGTATACGACTACGAATGCAGAAACATTCTATAGTTTGGGAATTGTCAGAAACCCAACCATGATTTTCTTATTGTGGCTGGTTTATCGGTCAGGAACACTACATGTATCAGAAGACAATAGCCACAATAAGGAAATTATGGCTGATTTTCTAACCTTAGACAGGTCCTGCATTAATTGCCGTATCCACTGACAACTGATCAAGGCAACAACTTTGGATCACAAGATATTTAGAGAAAATCTTTACATCTCTGCAAAATGTTTAATTACTTATATTTGCAAAAATGTTTAACTTTTAGTTAGTTGCAAATTTAAAACTAGTTATGTGCATAGGAAATACGCCTTTAAGCGCACCCTCTATTGGTGTGCATACTTGAGGCACTGGCATCCTAATTACATCATGGAAGTCAGATTTGCATATTCTTCCCATGTTCCTCTGCACAGTGGAGCGCTCATGGCTTAACAAGACTCCACACACCTAAATGGTGGTTCTCTCCTTATGGAGTGACGATATCCCCCCAACCCTGTGTCAGCCTCTCACCTCTGCCAGATCAGTCCTCTCTGCGCCAAGCTGATGAGATGCAAATACATCAAAACAGCTGTCTTTGGCTGAGAGACTGTATCTGGTAAAATCCCAACATCATTGCAAACAAAGGCCTCTGAGAAGGTCGGCATGATGTTAAAGGGAGCGCCCTCTATAGGTTTGCTTGACTGAGACTCTGCCTTCCTAATTACATCATGGAAGATACACTTGCACATTCTCAGTCAGCGCCCTCTATTGGTGTGCATACTTGAGGCACTGGCATCCTAATTACATCATGGAAGTCAGATTTGCATATTCTTCCCACATTCATATCTGCTAATGTTGGGCATCCTCCTGACTGCCCCTAATGTCGGTACAGGCTGGGGAATTGAAGTTTAAAGGGGTATTCCCACGTCGCATACTCACCCGTCTTCGTTCCTCTAAAATCTTCTGTCTTCCGTCTTTGTTTCGTCATTGGTGGGCGGGGTCACATATGCAAAGCCAAGCGGCGAGATGCCGCCGGCCCTGCGTGCGCGCTCATACACCAGTCTACCCTTCACAATGCAAATACAGACCCGACACCCTGCGGGTCTGTATTCGCATTGTGAAGGCTAGACTGGTGTATGAGCTTGCACGCAGGGCCGGCGGCATCTCGTCACTTGGCTTTGCATATGTGACCCCGGAGCGGAACAGCATCGCTTCTGCCGCTGCTGTCTTCATGCAGGGCAGAAGCATAGCGATGTGCCTGTGCCGGCGTCTAACAGTCCCCAGCATCCGCCTATTGCCAGCATGCCGGGGAGTTAGACGCCGGCACAGGTGAAGCCAGCAACATCGCTATGTGCCTGCCCTGCATGAAACCAGCAGCGGCAGAAGTCTTCATGCAGGGCAGAAGCATAGCGATGTTGCTGGCTTCACCTGTGCCGGCGTCTAACCCTGTATTGGCGGCAATACATCACTTGACTCAGGAGCAGCTAGGTCAGGGCTGTGGCCACAAAAAAATGAATAAAGTGAGATAGTGGCCAAACAAAGCAGTTTTGCTGAAGCAGTGTATTTAGGAAAAGTCTTACATTCACATTAATAAGCATTATAGATAGGATCCTTGTGACGGGACAACCCCTTTAACGTATCCTTTCTCTAATACCTGAAGTGTAAGTGAAATGGCTTAACCCAGCTCTGAGTTAAATACACTCAGAATGGCACATACACATGGTTATTTTGTTAATTGGAGTGAATGTTTATTGACTGTATTACATATGGTAAGGCCATGTGCTTTAGGCCTTTAGAATAAGTTTTTGTTCTTGGGCTATTAGTTTTTTAGTGCATAGCTTGCTGATCAGTTCATTTGTATGGCCCTGTATATGACCCTGATGTTCCTGGATCTCTGTAGAGACCATAAGGACAGACTGCTAGTCCTTGTCCTATCACTGTGTTTTTGCAAGTAGGTGTTATCTATTGTAGTGTATGGGTCCCTGGAAAGCACAGACTGCAAAAGGTGCTTCATGTTTCTTTCATTCTTCATTCCTTGACATATTTCTTATTTCTATTTATTTAGCAAGTTGTAGACTCGAAGTGGGAAGTTTGCATAATTATTGAAGGAGTTGTTTGGGATAATTTTTTTTTAAATTAAACTGAACACCTCCTCCCATCTACTTTATAAATTGCTTTTATTACCAAAAGTGAATAATTACTAGAGATGAGCGAACACTGTTCGGAACAGCCGTTCCGAACAGCACTCTCCCATAGAAATGAATGGAAGCGGCCGGCACGCGGGGGGTTAAGCGACCGGCAGCCGGCAAAGCGTACGTGCCAGGTGCTTCCATTCATTTCTATGGGAGCGTGCTGTTCGGATCGGCTGATCCGAACAGTGTTCGCTCATCTCTAATAATTACCATTATCGCTATAGTAGCCACATCTTCATAGTCCTCTGACTCTGTCTGCCGCTTCCAGAGACAGGGGAGGGGGTCGCTTGCTATATCCCCCCTCTCCTCACTTCCCGGTCCCCTCCCCTCACTACACCCCTCCAAGTCATAATTAACCTTCCTTCCTGCCATCTCCCGTCGGGTCACGTCGTCATCAATGTGCGCAGTGAGCGATTCTGGGCTGTTGCACATGTGCGAGCTGTCTGGCGGTGTCACAAGGATGGCTGCTGGCAGAGAAGTGGTCCAGCTAGCTAGGGAGAAAGGGAGGGGGACAGTGAGTGTGAGAGGGAGGATTCAAATGATGGCTGCTAAGATTGTACTGGGCGGGCTAGCTAAGGAAACGGAGGAGGAAGTGTTTGAGAAATGGAGGGGGTCAGTCAGTGAGAGGGGGAGGATAAGTGAGGCATCGTGGAACTTGTAGGAAACACAGAAGAGCAAGTTAGGGATGTAAACAAATGCAGAGAGTGCAATAAGCTCACTGGGAACCCCAGAAATCGCTTAACACACTGTTAAAGGTTCTTTGGTGGCATTTATTAACTCATTAATAGCACTATCAGACCTTCTTTTTTTTTTTTTTTTTTATTTAAATGATTTTTTTTTTACCTGGAAAACCCCTTTTATTGAGTATGAGTATCCTTTAGTGTAGTTTTGGCTGTGAGCTGCAGCCTCTTCACTGCTTACCAAGCACAGTGCCGCACAGAGTATAGCCGCTGTACTTGGTGTTGCAGCTCAGCCCCTTTTAGTTGAATGGGCCTGAGCTGCGAACAGTCCATGTGACTGATGAACATGACGTCTTTTGATTGGTGCGGGTGGTGGATGTCGGGCATCTGCCAATCTGAGAGAAGAATGTCATTTATATTGAAATCCCTTTTAAGAGGATCTATAATGGTTCTTTATTTGATGCCTACTCTACTGGCTTAGAGTTCCCATATACATATATAACAGAAACCATTATGTTGAGGTCTGTCCTATATTTCTGACTGTAAAACGGCTCCTGCAAAAAGTCCTTGCCATAAATATACCAGAAAGCTTTAAGTTGCACAACAAGTAGTATCTCTCTTTATTTCGGAGGAAATGCCTTTTACGTTGGCTACATGTTCCTTGTTCCCTTTTTGTTACTTTGTCGTGTTGCCATTTAGTGTGAGGGAGCGCTTTTGCTCTTACATCAATTAAGTCCCCTTTACACGGAGCCTCAGCTTGGGGAGTTTGGCCAAATATAACCTAGTTTGTCTAATTTATTCACCAGTGTATTCCAGCAAATGCGTGCACTTGCATAGGTGTGAGTTATTGTTCAGAGATTGCTTGTGCTGCCTGGGCCACAAGATGCCTCATTTCACTCTTCCGTGGCCCTGATTCTGGGGCCCGTTCGGCTCTGATGGACCACTGGTGCGGCGGCTATGGGTGGTCTTGCCTGCAAATGAATCACGTTACTCAAGTCATTGCGTGGAGAAGTAATGTATTATTCCGTTACATTTATTTATTAATGTTTATGCCTGAGTATTGTTATAATGTTCTGCTGCCTTCTCGTGACTTTGGGGGGCGGAAGGGGGTGTCATGATTTCTATGCTGGTGGCTGTTCTATATAATGAACAAGACCTTTAAGTGCCTAGTGTAGGCTATAACTATGCCAAGTAATGTACATTTTGCATAATGCTATATTCTGCTGATTTTTATGTGGTTTGTAACTGTTCTGGATAGGGTATACCATTTATTTCTTAGCCATTCTGTCATTCCCAAAATTCACATAGGTAATGTTTGCTGTACCAGGGTGAATCCACACTACATATTGCGGTTTGTCATATTCACACACATACACACAAGGCAAAAAACTTTTTTTTTTTTTTTTTTTGGTCCTGTTTTCTTAAAACCTTTTACTACTGAAAAACCACATGAGCATCTCAAGCATCTTACAAAGGGTTTAGTATCCCTGTTATTGCATACTGGAGTCAAGAGGGGGAAAAGTCCTTCAAAAGAACAGTGTCCAATAAAAATGAATGTGTGAATTACTCCAAAGTTTCCTGTGAACTATATAAGGGAGAACCTGTGAATCTGCTTCACTTATAGGGAAAACTAAACTGCAGTTGTAGTAAACTAAGCATCTCTTGTATATATGTACATTAAATGCGCTCTTATCCTCTGTAGCTTCCAGTTTGCTTATTAGACACATTGCAGAAAGCTTAAGAAACTGTGTACTATGTAAGAAGTGGAGAATAAACTGTAGCCCTATTATTCCCCTAGATCACCGGGAAAGGTCCAAGTTTGAGTCTGAAAGAAGTGATCTGGAGTCGGCCTACGCTCCTGCTTCCCAGTCTGCAAGCATCTCCAATGAGCAGCAGTATTCCTCTGGTGGGCAGGCTATACCCAGCACTGTTACTGTCATCGCACCTGCTCACCACCCTGAGAGCACCACCGAGATCTGGTCTAATTACTATAACAACCACAACCCTCCCAATTCATTTACTAGAAACCCACCCCCAAAACAACGTTGCAGAAACTATGATGGTAAGACATTTATTTTTTGTCTGTTTTTTTTTTTTTTTTTTTTGTCTTTTGAAACCCTTGAAACCATCAGAATTTTGACAACACACGCACGTGCACACACATTTATTTATTATTATATTATATTATTATATATTATAAAATAATTCTATATGTTTCCATGACCCCATGCACCCGGCCGCATTTGCTTGGATCCATGTGGGGGCTGTGAGACCCAGGCCACAAATTTCAGAACGTGTCCTATTACTGTCCATGAATTTTGCCCATGTGCCTTCCATTCCATATTCAGTACAGACCAAACTTGCATGTAGCGGAAGGGTCTGACCCAAGCAAATCGGGACATTCAGGAGCTCACTGTATTATAACAGAGTATAATGCAATGAGTTTTGTGCACACATCTGTGGTCAATCTGGTAAATATGGCCCTCACGTGTACAGTGTTTCCTGCACAGGACATGATTGAGTTCACGTTTCGCGGATGGACGTTTCAGCAGGAAAATAAATCTGCTAGCTCAGTATAGTCCATCAATGATAATTCCCCTGACCACCTCTAGAATTATTTGGAAAACTGGAAAACAGGTTAATGCCTGACTCTCTCCTTGCCTCATACCAGTCTGTGTGAACAGCGCAGAAGAGGAAGCTGCACCTTCTGCTAAGTATGAAGAGAACTGTGGAAAAAAAACCACAGCCTTCTCCATAATGCAAGTTCTTACACCTCCCAAGCAGCAGCTGCAAAATGAGATGATTTGTTTATATGTATTTATTACTAATTTTATTATTTCTATTTTTAAACAGAACGAGGATACTGTGTTCTCGGTGACCTCTGCCAATTTGATCACGGAAATGACCCGTTGGTGGTGGATGAGGTTTCATTACCCAGCATGATTCCTTTCCCTCCACCGCCTGGACTCCCACCCCCTGGCATTCTGATGCCTCCCATACCTGCCCCGGCTCACAATATGAGAATGCCAGTTCCACGACCTATGACCCAGCCTCCTCCTGCTGTCCATCCTGCTCCAAGTAAGTATCCTCTGACTGGAAGTGCACTGCTACTGCTGGATGAGCACATTTATTATCTTGAGATGACATAGGACAGACTTGATAGGGAATTGTTGGTCGTTAGACATGATAGAGAATTGTTCGGTTGTTAGACATGATAGACAATTGACACTGGTCAGCCATAGCATTAAAACCGCATGTCTAATATGTAGGTTTCCAGGCTGCCAAAACTGCTCTCAAATTCTGAGGTATAGATACAAGTCCTCTGCAAATGTTCTGTAACTTGCAAAATCAGACTTTTTTTTTTTTTTTTTTCCAACACGCCCGAAAGATGCTGAATTGCACTTAGATGTGAGAAATTGCCGACCAAGGCTTCATCTTGGATTGTTTTCAATGTGCATCAAACTATTGATAAATGTTTTGTGCAGTATGGCAGGGCACATTATTCTGCTGAAAGAGGCCAATGCCGCTAGGAAACACCATTGTCATACAGGGGTACAAGTGGTCTGCTGCAATGTTTATGTAGTTGGTACTTGTCAAAATAAGGGTCCGTGGTTTCCCAGCAAACCATTGCCCAGATTGCTGTACTGCCCCAGTCAGCTTGCCTTCTACCCATAGTTCCTCCTGGCGCCATCTTTCAATGTATTTGCTCAGACCTGGCTACCTTCTTCTATTGGTTCATGTTCTACTTCGGATACTTATATTCCTGCTTCTGGCAGTGGATGAGTGTCTATATGGGTACCATAATGTGTTGACTATATAGACCTCAGATCACTCAGTCTCTCAGATCCTTAAACTTTCCCATTTTTCTGGCTTCCAACACATCTGTTTCAAGAACTAAAAGATTACTTGCTACCAACATCATTGTTAGGTGCCATTGTCACTTTATCGGTTTGTATCAGTGGTGTTAATATTATGGCTGGCTGGTTTACCGTACAGTATGGACATTGATATGAGGGTGGTTAGGAAACAAGAAAAGTGGTAAAGGATACGATGGCGGAGCTGTCTATAAGCTGATGCAGAGGGAAAGTGAAGTAGATGCTTATGGCAACCATTCAGGTCATTCCTTCCAGCTTGCTCAGATAAGGTGTGAAGTCTGTCTGGCCGCCATGTGCAGCTTCTCCACATTTTCTTTGCACCAGTTTAGATACAGCTATCCCACTGAGTGTTGCTTTAAAACCACATTTATGCTTTCTTGGTGCTGGGGAAGATTTACCCTGAAATATAAAAATATATTTTGCTTCCAAACATGCAGGGCTTCCATTAACGCATTCAGGCTTTGTAAATAACCGTGAACAGCCAGGAACAAGTACTGTGCCCAGCCTTGCACCAGTAGGGGGAAGGCTACCTCCTCCAATACCTCCTCAGAATCTGCTCTACTCCGTTTCAGAACGTAAGCATAGCTTTCTCACTACCCCTCTTTTTGCACTGCCCTGTTTTTTTGTATGTGTTCCATTTACAAGAAGATACTAAATCTTCAGACGGCCCACCACAGCATCAAGACATTGGCCTTCTATAAACATACCCCATGCATGTGGTACCAGGTTATGGTCACGATTTGGCCTCTAGTTTGAAAGAAGGGACTGCTATTTCCTGGACTTTTTGGAAGTAAAGACACTCTGTAACAAACCTCAACTTGACCAACTTCCTAGTAATCCAGTCATTTCTTTAGTAATGACTGTATAAGTGAAGTTGCCTGTACAAGACGACATAACTTTTTCACTAAGTAGACAGTCGGGGAAGGAGAATGGGTGTCCTAGTTCTGCCCAGGAAACCTGATAGATATCTCATAACACAGTAGCAATAGTAACATACACAGTCCAGTCACATTAATGTGACCACCTGTCAAAATCCAGAATAGCCACCTTTGGCAGAGCGGACCGCTGTGAGACATGCAGGAGAGGGGATGTTGTGGTGATGCTCACTGGGATGTTGAGCCATGCCGACTCCAGTGCTGTGGCCAGCTGCGCTAGGTTACGCGGTTAAGCATCCATGGCGTGTACAACCCGATCGAGGTGGTCCCACAGATTCTCCAATGGGTTCAAATCCAGGGAATTTGCTGGCCAAGGGAGTACACTGAACTCATGCTGGTGCTCCTCGAACCATGCACGTACACTGCGAGCTTTATGACATGTCGCATTGTCCTGCTGGTAGATGCCATCATCCTGAGGAAAACCAATTCGCATGTAGGGGTGAACATGGTCCGCAAGGATAGATGCATACTTGTGTTGATCCATCGTGCCTTCCACAATGATGAGTGCACCCAGATGGCTGATGTCACGCGCCTTCTACGATTGGTTATTTAACGTTGACGTCAAAAGTAGGCGGTGGTCACATTAATATGACTGGACTGTGTATGTGAAATAACATAGTAGAAATCCCTGATGCGCTGAGAGGAAGATATCCTTTTAGCACGTACAATAGGTGTATTCAGTGTTTCATGCTGAATGCAGCTTTTCCTTAGCATGGACCAGTTTTTGTTTTTTTTTCTGGGGGGGGATGGGTTGTTTGGGTTTTTTGTATGCAAAAACCCTCAGGTGATAGGCTTTACTTACTATCTTTATTTCTTTAAAGGAGTAGGTGCAGAAAGCCATTTCCATCAATAATGTATCTATAGCAAAAAGAGGAATAAACTAAAATGGGGCATGGCATTATACACTGGAAAGCAGTGCAGTGAATACTCTGATCCCCTTCACTGCAGATGCATGTTGGGAAATATAGCCCTCACTACTGTTCAGGATCTGTGGTGGTGGTCATAGACCAAAAATGACTTTACTGTATTAGTCTCACTATTATAAGTCATGTCGCATTTGGAACCTTTTGTACCTGTCATAATTTCATGCCTATCCTATATTTAATGGCATTTGATGTATATGTTAAGTTAGATGTATGTAGTCCATGGTAAATTCCCAAATCCGGGGGGCAACACAGTGGCTCAGTGGTTAGCACTGCAGCCTTGCAGCGCTGGAGTCCTGGGTTCGTATCCCGCCAGGAACAACATCTGCAAGGAGTTTGTATGTTGTCCCCGTGTTTGCGTAGATTTCCTCCCATTCTACAAAGACAATACTGATAGGGGAAAAAAAAATGTACATTGTGATCCCTATATGGGGCTCACAATCTACATAAGAAAAAAAAAAAAATTCTACATTTGTATCTGAATTGGAGGGGGTTGTTTAGGCTCAAATGATTTCCTAACTTGTCCAATGGACCTCTGCTGTCCCGCATTATTTTTTGCATTTTTGTCAATACTTAGTCTTTTTCTTCTTACATTTTGACTTTCTTGTCTTCTTATTCTCACTCTGTTTACATTGCTCATTGTGTAGGATTCTGATCAGCGCTGCACCCCAATAGCTGTGGCAGCTCTTGCACAGTGGTACTGCACTGCTAGGTAGAAGAGAAGATTACAGAACAATGGCAGAAACATTTACTAGGGAACATGGGGGTCATAGTGACGACTGAACAGTTATACTACCTGTGCTGCTAAGCCTAGTGTATGTAGCAGCATTAGGAAGCCATCACAGCGCTACTGACATGGACTATAAATCATATTTAGGAGTATTGCCCTCCAAATTGACTAGCAAGATAGAACAGGCAGGCAAGAATGGCTCAGGAGAGCAGGTAGTTGCTGAGATGATCTTTGTAATAGGACTCTGCTGTTTATAATATGTATTTTTTCTTCTTTTTCCTAGATACGTATGAGCCTGATGGGTACAATCCTGAAGCACCTAGTCTTACAAACACTGGTAGAACTGGATACCGGCAGTTCTTTACACGGCCACAGACACGGCCAAATTTAATCGGGTTGACTTCTTGCGACATGGACGCTGCACCAAGAGGTTGGTAGTAATCCTTATGTGTCAGAATGAGAAAGTTATTGCCGTGTAGCTTTTATTATATTTTCTGAGTCTTAGCCATTACTGGAAATAAAGTAGAATTTTGTGTTTGATATGCATTCTGGTTTGTTGCTATTTTCTAGCTGCTAATATTGTCATCCAAACGGAGCCGCCCCCTTCTACACCTGTAAATAGTAACCTCAACAGAGTGGTGGTAGAGCCGGATCGCAAAAGAGCACTTGGAAGTACAAATGACGGGCCCTTTGCTAAGAAACCCTGGATGGACAAGTAAGGATGCTGAAGCAGGGACTTGTGTATGGAGAGTCCTCCATGTGACTGGAGTACGCATGGCCGACTCTCCATTCACTTTTCTAGCTTATGGAGATTTCATGTTCTAGAAGCTCCCTAGAATTGATTGGTGTGTCTGTAAATGACGCCATTGACATGAGCTTCAATGGGTAAAGACTAGATTTTTATTTATTTTTTTAAATTTATAGATTCCTTTTGATTTTTAGGGAAAAATAAATCGAGAAATATGTTTAAGTCCTGGACAATCACTTTGTCTTGATATGGTGTGTCATGCTAATGGGGTCTCTTTATAGGGTATTGTCTTTTTTCTATATGCCTTTTACTTCCTCTTGGAACCCAAGTAGAGAAAAAGAACGTAAAATTATTGTGATAACTTTTTTAGTTCTTCTGAGACCACATGAAATATCAGCATAAGTCTAGCAGAGGACGATGGACTGTGCAATGTAGAGTTCCTTTTTTTTTTTTTCTCTTGTTCGTTTTTGTTTTGTTTGTGCTGGGCAGTGACGGCCAAAGTTTGTAGGTATTTCTTCTCATATTTGTACTGTGTTTCTCTATTTCAGGCAAGGAAATAACAACCATAACAAACTTGGCTTTGGTAAGAAGATTCAGTACACAAATACCAAACTTGAAGTCCGAAAAATTCCTCAGGACCTAAACAACATTACCAAATTGAACGAGCACTTCAGCAAATTTGGTACAATAGTCAATATTCAGGTGAGGTACAGTTCAGACCCTATCTGTTAGCAGCCTTCATTAAATAACACTACACACAGGGCAGACCAGTGGATCGTGCGCCTTTATTAAATTAAAGCTCTTGGGTGGATTTGGCCACAAACCTCTTATATAGGAGCACCGGGGGTTTTGGTCAGTGTTGGCACAGGAATCTTTGCCTGATGGCTGGCTGGTATTTATTGGATCTCTCTTTATAATGAATTGTATTTGAGGAGCTCATTGGTATTTTGCACATTGCACTGATGCGCTTATATTTGTGGTTTGCTGCTATTTGTGGGCCTATGTGGTTTGAGCACTTATTATCTATACACATTTTCCGTGGTATTTACTTATAATATTGGTGTATATTTATTTGAGTTTCAATGCCCTGTAGCACTTAATCATATATATTGATGACATTATAGTGTTTGTATTATACATTGTGTATTGAAAAATATTGGTTTATCATGTGCTAAATTCTGATGTACCGTATTTTCCGGACTATAAGGCGCACATAAAAACCTACGATTTCCTCAGAAATCGTAAGTGCGGCTTATAGACCGGTGCGGCTTATATATGGATGGAAGCGGCGGCAAAGTCTGCGTGCCGCTTCCATACATACATAAAAGGCACCGTAAGGGTGCATTCACACTACAGAACGCCGGCGTGTATCACAGCCGTACACGCCGGCGTTACAGCAGGGCTTCCGGAAACTTCCTATTCATTTCTATGGGAGCCGGCATGCGAGCGCTCCCCATAGAAATGAATGGACAGACACTTCCCATTCATTTCTATGGGAGCCGGCATGCGAGCGCTCCCCATAGAAATGAATGGAAAAAAGCAGTCCATTCATTTCTATGGGGAGCGCTCGCATGCCGGCTCCCATAGAAATGAATGGGAAGTGTCCGGCAGCCCTGCTGTCACGCCGGCCTGAAACAGAACGTGAAACTTACCGAGCGGTGCAGGGCGGGCGGGCGGGCGGGCATTCAGGCCTCCTCTTCCTCCGATGTTCCGTCCTTCTCCTCCGGCGCTCGCTGATAATGGCCGGGGCGCATGCGCAATATCATAATGCTTCTACTACGGCTACGCATGCGCCCAGGCCATTATCAGTTAGCGAGCGGCGGAGGAGGAGGACGGAACATCGGAGGAAGAGGAGGCCTGAATGCCCGCCCACCCTGCACCGCTCGGTAAGTTTCACATTCTGTTTCAGGCTTTTATTTTTAAACGGGGGGGGGGGGGGGGGGGGAGGAGGCTCAATAGTATCCTTTTTATTACAGGTCTCTATGCTTGGTCTCTTACACTTTTCATGTTGGTGTTACATTGATTCAATTCACATGTTATGCACTTCCTTTTATTATTGGTTGTTATCTTACTGTGTAACACTCTGTTACATATAGTTTTTCATTGTGGTTTGCACATGTCATATATTTGACCTTGCTTAGTGCACTATTAATATACTATAACATTGTAGCCTCCCATTTTATGGTATCATTGGTCTATTTGGTCCTTCCAATATTTATTATATTATTATTTTTGTTTTATATGGCATAATAAAATTTATATTTTTATTCATAAGTGATCCTGTCGTTTGACATTATTTATGGTTATTGTTAGTGGATTTACTTGTTTTGTTGCCTTTATTGCATTGTGTTTTGTGTTTTATCACATTTAATAAAGATGAATTTTGGATTAGATGTGACTTGTCAGTTTTGAGAACTATTGGTTTCTTACCCTTCGTTCACATCTGTGTTCGGTATTCTGTTCGGAGAGTCCTCATGGGGACCCCCCTGAACGGCGTACCGGACATAACTGCAAGCGGTGTGCAGTAAAATCACACGGACCCCCTGAATCATGTGGACAGGAAAGTAGATTGTGAAGTACCGTATTTTTCGGACTATAAGACGCACAGGTTTTAGAGGAGAAAAATAGGGAAAAAAAATTTTCAGGCAAAAAATGGTAAAATATTTAATATATGGGAGTTGTAGTTTTGGAACAGCTGCAAGGCCACATTGACAGGTGACCCTGCAGCTGTACGGGGATGTATAGGGCGTTTTTCTTGTGGGGCCAGGTGTAGACCGGGCATTTTCAGACACAGGGATACCTAATGTATATGTTTCACAGTAATGTTATACTTTTATATGTATTCTAGGGAAAGAAGGTGAACTTTTATTTATTTTATTTTTTATTATATTTTTTTTAAGTGTTTTTTTTTTTTTTTTTACTATTTTAATATCCCCCGCCTAGGGGGCTTGAACCTGCAATCATTTGATTGCAAGTCCCATAGACGGCAATACAAGTGTATTGCTGTCTATGGGAGATTCTATACATTACTATCGCGGAGGGTCATAGACCAGCCGCGATAGTAATATATATCTATGACAGGCCTGGGAGCCTTCATTAGGCTCCCGGCTGTCATCGGAACAGGCCGGCTCCTGCGGCCTCGCCGTGCAGGAGCCGGCCTGCATCACTAAAGGTATGAGGCCGGGGGGGGGGGGGGCGGCTAACTAACTGTCGGGACCTGCGGAGGAGCAGTGGGTTTGCAGCATGGCCGCGCTACTGCCACCGCTGGTTTTCTTCAGCGGCAGTAGTGCGGCAATCCGCAGGCCCCGGCAGCTAAGACAGTCCCCGGCATCTGCTGTAATAGACCGGCGGAGGCTGGGGAGTGTCTTAGCTGCCGGGGCCTGCAGTATTGTCACACTCCTGCCGCTGAAGAAAACCAGCGGTGGCAGTAGTGCGGCAATCTGCAGGCCCCGGCAGCTAAGACACTCCCCGGCCTCCGCCGGTCTATTACAGCAGATGCCGGGGACTGTCTTAGCTGCCGGGGCCTGCGGATTGCCGCGCTACTACCGCTGAAGAAAACCAGCGGTGGCAGTAGCGCGGCCATGCTGCAAACCCACATTCAGACTATAAGACGCACCCTCATTTTCCTCCGAAATTTGGGGGAAAAAAAGTGCGTCTTATAGTCCGAAAAATACGGTAGTTTCCTTTTCGCATGATTCCTGTAGAGACCTATAGTCTATGGGGTCTGTGTGCTTTCACTGGCACACCGCTTGCAGTTGCGTTCGATATTCCATTTGGGGGGAGGGAATTGTTCCTCATGCGGACTTCCCCAGACAGAATACCAACACAAATGTGAACGAGGCCTTATAGGAGCCATATTAAATCCTGGAGTGCAGTCTAACCAAAATAGTGAACTGTTCATTATCCAGCTTTCAAAAATGATCTGCAGATACATCAACAGCAGTGCTAAATACTCACTGCTCTCTTGTACAGCCTTTGCTTGTCTTTATTTTACTCGCTGCTCCTTGTATCACTGTTATTTACATGCAGTGAATCAGTGAAGAAACTACATTTCCCATGATTCTCCTGCCTGCTCTCACTCTCTGTGTGCTTGTTGCTCAGGGGGGAAGGGGGGCGGTGTAGTGAGCTTGCATCATGTGACCTCAGATGTGGGAGTGATTATCTATTGTTTGATTGTAGGGGTGAGTGAGAGCAGAGAGATGCATCATGGGAAATGTAGGTTGTTTCCCGATTCACTTCATGGAAATAAAAGTGATACTAGAAGTGACAAGTAAAATAAAACCAAGAAAAGCGTGCATAAGGGAACGATGAGGATTTAGCACTGCAGTGGATGTATTTGCACATACTATTTGGTAGATGGATAACCCCTTTAAGTTCCTGCTTCCTGTAGTCATATTAAATTAGCCAAACATATTGAATAATGGTTGGCCAATTCAATATTGCTTATTAGAATTAGTTTCCTTTCTCCATTCTTGGCTTAGTGTATTTTGTAGTTGAGAGGAATAGCTGGTGAGCTATGTGTATGCTATGGTTTGTGTCCGCTGCTATCTAAAGTGTACTGCTCGATTTGGTTGATTTTTGTAAGTTGTCTAGAGGTCATATTGTGGAACAGGTCTGGGTCTGACTAATAAAAGTTCTTTAAAGTCTACCTCTAATAATAAAAACACTTCTTATAAAAGAGTAGTACATGTGACTAAAACTATGTAACCCCGTCTCCTTACCATTTATTAGACTGCTCTCTTTCACTCGGGCTGAGATTACACACTACTCTCTGTATACCTCTCGCACACAGAACTGCAAGGAGAAGGGAGGGGGAGGAGAAGGCTGTTAACTGACTTCTATCTCTGTGGTTGATTCTCATCTTGAAGCATTTCATGATTAACATTTTTTTCTCTGGCTTTAGGTTGCTTTTCAAGGAGATCCAGAAGGTGCACTGATCCAGTACTTGACAAATGAAGAAGCCAGGAGGGCAATTTCCAGCACAGAAGCCGTGTTAAACAATAGGTTTATTCGAGTTCTTTGGCACAGGGAAAATAATGAGCAACAGGGTTCTCAGCAGCTTTTGGTACCCCACCATTTACCGCACACTGTAGCAACCACCCAGTCATCTGTTCCGGCAGCTGGACAGGCACACCTGCAGAAGGTAGTACTATACTAGGACTAAAAATGTTCTGTAATATTACTGACTCTTTGTCTCTCGTGTCTCTGACATTATTGGTAATTCTGACTTTGATCAGAACTACTGCAAGCTGTATGACTGTTTGGAAGGAACCCAGAAGTGTATGGATAAAGCTAGTAAGAAATAAAGCTGCCCTCACGGTTTGTCAGGATACATAGAGAGGATGCTGCCTGCTGACAGCCTTGTAGGAATCCTGCAGAGAACACAGGGTTAATCTTCTGCTGATCAGCCCCATCAGCTACAGAAACAGAAGTGAAGAAGAAATAGTAGCATTGTACTTTCACTGCCTTTATGATCCATGTCTGCTTTTGGCTTCATAAAGTGCCTCTGAAAATCTCAGTGTAAACACAGCCCAGCAATCTTTGTTCTGCTACAGATGGGGCACAGCAGGGGGCATTGTGCTTCAGCCAGATGTCTTATAGTCTGGCACATGACAGGAAGTGAAGGGGCATAGCTGGGCTCCTGTGGATACATGCATAGCGAAGATTTTGTTACATTTTTTTTTTCTCAGTTGTAATAGTATAAGCTAGGGTAGGAACAAGGGAAAGGAGACAAAGCCATGTCTTCCATGTTTAGTGTTTCTTTAAAAATGTTTCCCCATATGATTTATATGATCATACAAAGTGCAAATTTCCATTGTGTTCCTGCTTGCCAATTACATTGACTATAATCATAAAATATTACACTTTTCCTTTACATTTTGGATGTAGAGTAACTGCATACATGTATATACTTCCAATCTCCAGGCAATGTCTAAACCTCCCACCCAGGGATCCTACGTCCTTAACAAACTACCTGCAAAACATCGGCTCGGACCAGTCACCAGTCAGTCCGATTCGGCATATGTGGCTCCTACTCAGAACAGCTCGGGAGAAGAACCAGTGGTAAGTGGAATTGTAACACAATGGAGTGACGCATGTATTTGTCAACAGCAGCTCTTACATTATGTCTTAGTTACTACAACCTGGGGGCTGGGATCTCCCACTCATTCACAAAGAGTGCCAGCTGCACATTCAGCAGAATCAGTAGAGGTCTTAGACGTGGGACCACCAGAGGTCAAACAATTGCTTCCTATCCTGTGGCTAGGGAATAAGTGGTATTTGACCTCTGCTTGGCCCTGTTCATTCTATTCCAGCTGCCAGGTTAGAAGTGTTCTAAAGGATTTTGTAGTTGTGCTTTCCGATAGTAAAAATTAAGTTTTTAACCTTGTGTTTTGATTAAAATGTAATCCTCAAGTACCACATATGGGGATAGGAAGTACAATGAGAGGTGAATGTTTCTTTACAGCATTGCATCTACATGTGAAGGACATATATCCATTTAGTGTTTAATATGTATCAGCCAGAAAGATCAAGTAACCCTGCTGCAAGCAGCTATTAAAGGGGGCATTCACACAATGTAACTCGTGTCAGAATCCGTGTTGGAAAACAGAATCCCATTGACTTCAATGGGTTCTGTTTAGCGCGCGTTACACATTGAAATCAATGGGTTCAAAAGCCTCCCATTGATTTCAATGTGTTAGGCGCGCTAAACGTAGACCATTGAAGTCAATGGGATTCTGTTTTGCAGCGCTGAAAACGTAAACGTAAACTCGTGTCAGAATCAACGACGCATTACAACATGTGAATGCCCCCAAAGTATTTAGGACTCTGGTTCTGGCACAGACAGTACTAGACGGCTAGAACACAGACCGGCTAGAAGATGTTAGAGCCTAGCCCTGCGCCATGTTACTTTATGGGCTTACTCTTTTTCTTTCTGGGATAACTCGTAAAGTGTATCTACATAATCAGCAATACTTTCACAAGATTTTTATACCTTCATTTGTATTTTACTTCTATAGACTCTGCCACCTGCCTCCAAAATGGTTTATAGCTCTGCCAGCTCGAAAGTAGCAAATAAAAACCCAGCAGGATCAAAGCCCGTGGATGTGCAAGACGCGCTAAAGAAGAAGCAGGTACAGTATATGGCCAAGCATTTCTGCTCCGATGATACCGATCACTGAGTGCATTGTGAGACGCTGAAGTAAAAATAGCTTGTTCTCTTTGTAGCCACTTTCCTATTGTGATGGCTTCGGTTACATGCTCCAAATGCATGTTTAGATTCTATCCTGTGTGAACAGGTCCTGCTCTTTTATTTCTTTTCCAGCATTGTCTCAATGGCTTTACTTTGCAGTAATATTTCTTCCTCTAGAGTGCCAGCCTTGTTTGGCTCTGTAAAGGAACACTTAAACTGTTTGTGTGTAGATAAGAATACATCCTAGTAGCAATGGTAGTGCACGCAGTAGTATCACTGTAAAATAACTGTTTTTTAGCAGCTACCTGAGGATTTCAAAGAGCATATTTTAGACTTAGAGGACCTTTCATGTCCTCAGGCACATGGGGTTTTATACCCCCAGGCTGGAGATATCGGGGCACCGATTTCTGCCCACTGTCAGAAGGGCATTCCTGACAGTCTACCTCGGCTATGAGGAACACCCCTCCTGACAGTACTCGTCCATACACTTGTACTGGCGGGGAGGGGGCCTTCCTTACCGCTGAACGTCATTGCTGGGTGGTAAGGAATGCCCCCTCTGACAGTACAGGGCTATGGACAAGTACTGTCAAGGGGGGAGCATTCCTCAGAGCCCAGCTAGACTGTCAGGAACGCCCTTCTGACAGTGGGTAGAGATCGGTAACTGCACCGATATCTCTGGCCCCGGGGCACATAACGGGAAAGCCGACGCACACAGTATACACGCATGTGCCTGAGGACATGAAAGGTCCTCTTTTAAATGGGTTGTCTCATGAGAACAAGCAATCAGCTCTTATTGCATCAAATTGGATTTACGTTCTAGCCATTCAGATGAATGACCATTCATGTATTACATGTATGCACAATGTCCGTGCTGTCCCTGTGGAACATATGGGCAGGGTTTCTTCTCATCATAAGCCACCATGTCATCATAATTAGGTGTATTCTAGTTCTATCAATATGTGTGACCACAGTGCCAGCTCGTGTCATGATGTATTTCCAGCTTCTATATCTGTTTGCTCTGGTCTGATTGTCAGGTTTTCCTAAGTTCAGCTGCAAAATTGGCTGGCACTGACTGCCAGTGAGATTCACCCCAACTCCTATGCACTGCAATGTGTCCCTAGCTCACAGTAACTAGCAGTCTCCCCACAGGCTCGACCTCACCCAGAAACAAGGTTTTACGCTAAGACTCACTGTTTCTGTCTGGTGAATAATTTCACTCAAAATAGATCTGGATTTGATCCGAATGGCCATGTTCATAAATGTCCCATGATGACACTTACTGGGCTTCTTGGGGCAATGCAAATGGTGTTGTCATGTCATGGGTGTGAGAACCAGGAAAACTGTAAAAATCGAGACTGTTACTTGACTTACCAATAAGTCCCACAAGTCTTATTTAATGACGTTTTATCCACTCCTCCAGTACTTTTCTTCAGGCAGAGACCTATGACTTTTCTGTAGTTCTGAATAAATGTGAATGAAGCTCTACCAGGTTTGGTTTGGTTTTATCGCTAGAATGTAAGGTACAAAGGTTATCATAGTATAAGTGTACAATGTAGTATAAGCTTTTCAGACTCTTACTTCTGAGGTAACACAATTGTAAATTTCATTTCAGGAAGCCTTAAAGCTCCAACAAGACATGAGAAAGAAGAAACAAGAAATGTTAGAAAAGCAAATTGAATATCAGAAGGTACGTGCTACATGTGCCAACCTAGACATTATCCCATTTCTTCAGAGACTTGTAGCCTTTGTTGTATTGTGATTGTTCCACAAGCTACGCTCATTGACAAAAACACACATAAAGAAGACTTTGTTAGATGTAATGATGATATATGGAAGTGGTTACAATATTAGAGCAAAATAAATTTGAGGAAAAATGTACAAATGAAAGTTGTTGTTGTTACTTCTACCCTGGACACAAGATGAAATACTGTTGGGCATCGAGGCATACAGGTTTCATATGATGTTCTGCTACAGATGTTGCACACATTTGTTGCGGTAGGGCCTGTAGATCCTGCGCCCATAGGTTGCCCAAGGTGACTGTCATATGCAAAGGCTCCTAAAATAATCCCATTAGAAGTTGGAGCAGTATGTCATTGTATAGCAAAGGCAGGATTGAAGTGCTCACCACGATTTCTCCATACTTGTGCCCAACCATTGTTGAATCCCAAACATGACCTTGGTTCATCACTAAACACCGCTGCAAGCAATGGCTGCCTGTCAATGGCTGGACACTTAATAGGTACTATGACACCAAATCTGCTTCTGCCAAGCCTGGAAATTGTCCGGGCAGAGTTGGGTTTTGTGTTGTATTACTGAATTTCTTTAAATCTGTGTTGTGCCCAATAGCTATTGTAATAAAGAATTGTACAGCCCAGGGCTGCTTCTTCTAGGAAATGTGACATAAACCACATGTCTGTAAGTGCATTTGTGGGGTGCCATAGTGTTCTGTAAAGGTGGCACTAGAAGTATAATAGAAATATATTTTAGCATATTTACGTGCAATGCGTATATAAATGTATTTAATCTGTTTCCTGCAGATGTTGATCTCAAAGCTTGAGAAAAACAAAAGCATGAAAGCAGAAGAGAGGATGGAAATTATGAAAACTCTGAAAGAACTTGATGAGAAAATCTCTCAGGTAAAGGATGAGTTGAAGACATTGGCTGCTCCATCGAAAGTCAAGTCCAAGATTGAGGTAATGTATACGGAAAGTGTGACATCTGTCTTCTGTATGCACTCGGAAGGTCTTACTGTATTGCATTGACACAGCGATATTCATGCCGTGTGTATACCAACCAATGCTAGTCACTGATCTCAACATTCTAATAATAATGATGATAATAATAGTATAAAAACCCTGCATTGCCATGCCCATATTTCCATAGCATTAACATGTTTTGCTGACAAAAACGTTCTAGGCTATGCTTGATGCATAGATCACGTTATATTTATTACAACTATCTAAATTGATGAGTTCTAACACATAGTCGGACATGCAGTACTCTGTGTCGGATTTAAAAAAAAAAAAAAAAACTGTTTCGCCACGGAGCGCATAAAACGCTCACCGGCGCTCACAGCCGGACTCGGCATGCAGAAGATGGAAACCTGAAAATGGAGTTCAGGCGCTGGTGTGAACACAGCATAAGCTAGAATTTCCACTCTTAGCTCCTTAAATCTCCCCCAGTGTTTTCATTTCTTGTATACAGTTGTAACCTGCACAGTGTATATGTACTTATTGTTTCATTGTGTAACATATCTTGATAGAAGACAGAACTGTACATATAGTATTGTATGTATCACATTAATAATCTGCTCTGACTTGTAGGCACAAAAAGAGCTTTTGGATGCAGAGATGGATTTCCACAAACGACTATCCTCAGGGGAAGATACAACAGAGTTGAGAAAAAAGCTCAACCAATTACAAGTTGAGGTAAGTCAGGCGGTGTGAAGATATATATATATATATATATATATATATATATATATATATATATATATATATATATATATATATATATATATATATATATATATATATATATATTATATGATATGACGGCGTGAAGTTACGTGTAGAAGTACAGTGATCCATTCCACACTCTTGTATTATCATGGTCCATGTAAACTGTGAACCAGGGACAATACTCAGGTCAAGTCATATTCCTTCTTTGCAGCCATGTCTTGTTAATGAAATTAATAGGTCCATGGAGAGCATGCACGGTACATGGATATCCTCTTTGTGCCGTCCGTGCTGGTTTCTAAAGGACCTGTACGTGCACACGTTCATGTAACCTTAGATTTATGAAACAGTTTCTATTTCTTTCTGGGCTGAGATGTAAGCAAGCCCAAGGATGCACTACTTCACAGTATACTCTATGGCTTCATATAAATCGATGTCCACACTTTGCCAGACATGTACATGCGTTTGCTATTACTCACCCATATAGATATTAATGATATTAACATGAGTGGTAAGGTCAAGTGACCAAATCTCCAAATGGGAACAATATATTAGATGTAGGCATTTTAAAACCAGTTTATTACTAGCCGTATTTACAAGCAGTCTTTTGCATCAGCGATTGTAAGCCAAAAATAGGAGCGGGCTAAAAACTCAAAAGAGATGCAAATCTTTCCATGATATCCTATCTGTGGTGTGGACTTACATGTTTTTAGAGTTTTGGTGATTGATATTTATTTATTTATTTTATTTTTCCTCTCTCTGTTTATATTTTAAAATGGTTTCAAGTCGTGAAGTTTTCACTCTAGTAACTGAGCCAAATAGGCTGATACTTTCTGATCTGCAAGAGATTTGTTCACAGCAGTCATCTCATTATTGGCACAGACAGCATTACAATTCCAGACATTATCTACAGTATTATGTGGGGGCCACCATTCACAATAGGCAATGTCACAGCTTATCTGCTCCACTTCATATATGACCACTGCACAGATACAGAGGAAAACTCTCCCATAGACCTCAGTGAGCTGTTGTCTGTGGTCTCTTGGGCTATTCTAAAGCAGATCTGTAAATGCTGATAACAGCAGCTCAGGCAAGATCATGTATCCCTTTGGTCACCTTATTTTCAGGGCTACCATTATTTCTGTCAAGCCCTGTTTCATGAGTTTTCTTTTTTTAAAAAAATAAATAAATAAATAAATTCTGTTGAAGAGTGGTTGAAAAGCAATGTCTGACTTTCATTTGTTCATTTTCATTGTTTCATTTTATTTCTGTGACCATTGTGGGTTTTTTTTTTCATTAAAGGGGCTCTATCATTGGGAAAACTCATTTTTTTAAGTAAGCACATACTTGCATAACCTTTAGAAAGGCTATTCCACACCTACCTTTTGTATGCTAATCCCCTCAGTCGTTTTTGAATGAGCCCACTTTTATTCATATGCTAATTAGCCTCCAGCAAGCACTGTCTGCTGTGTGTGAGAGCAGGGAGGCTGCTGCTGCTGACTCATCTCCCTGCTCTCACTGACATAGAAGAGAGTGCTCACTGAGACTTCCGGAGTGCACACTGGAGGCTAATTATATGTATTAAAGCGGGCTCATTCAAAAACTACTGAGGCGATTAACTTACAAAAGGTAGGTGTGGAATAGTCTTTCTAAAGCCTATGCAAGTATGTGCTTAGTTAAAAATGAGTTTTCCGAATTATAGACCCCTTTAAATGAGGGTTACCAACAAGTTTGTGCACGTGTTATCCTGACCAAGTGAACATTCAAGGATAATCCAGAAACGACAAAAATAATGAATAATACTCGGGCAAAGTGGTTTATCCCACAACTTGTCCCCAGGTTAAATGATAAATATATGACTTCTGTCCCACCACTGAGCATACATGATTATTAAAGCACTACCATTGTCTTCATAAAGCGATGTCCCAAAAAAAAAAAAAAATTATACCACATAGCGAGTAGCATAAAAACAAAGCCAAAAATCATTGTGGAATTCATGCTTCATTCATGTCATCCTTAAGACTCATGATTTTATAGAATTTGTACAAGATGTTACACTTGTAACCTCACTAAATGTTTTCCCTATTGTATTCAAGGCTGCTCGATTAGGTATCTTGCCTGCGGGACGGGGGAAGACGGTACCTATGCCAAGCAGGGGTCGAGGTCGTGGACGTGGAGGAAGGGGGAGAGGCTCGCTCAGTCACATGGTTGTAGATCATCGCCCCAAAACAATATCTGTCGCAGGCTTTTATGAGAAAGAAAAAGAGGAGTTGTTACAACACTTTGCTGTAAGTAAATAAGGAGATAGGCGGATAGTGTTTTATGGGTTGGTCATTACCAAGTTTGTTTTTTCCGTGTTTGCATTCATGTATTTTTTCTCATGTATAGGTTTGGACCTTTGATATAACTTTTTTGATTGTGTCTTTTATAGAAATTTGGTGACATTGATGAGTTGAAAGAAGAGGAGTTTCCACCTACAGTCATTTTAACTTTCAAGTCTAGGCAAGAGGCTGAAAATGTAAGTAAGATGATATCAGACTTGGAGAATTGTGGCCATCCACTATACTTTTCCCCCAGGCAGTAATATTTGCTTTTGAGTCTAGTTAATCCCTACAGTATAGGTTTATTCAGACACACACTGCTTTGAGTATGTAGCTTCAGAATGAGACAGCCTTGTAAGTTGTCCATATAAGCCTTATAAGACCTCCATTATTTTGTTCACATCAGTATCGCTGCTGTAAACACAGAAATGCTTTCTAAAGATACTGTAAAATCTGTCTGCAAAACAATAACAAAAAACGGTTTTATTAAGTGTCAAAACTCCGTAAATGACTTACTAAGAACTACAAAAGATGAGAGCACCTCATTTTATGTTGATGGGTAAATTGAATTCATAAAGATGGTTCTTCTGCTTTTACTGAAAATTAATGTCAATTTAAAGAGGACCTTTCACCGATTTGGGCACAGGCAGTTCTATATACGGCTGGAAAGCCGACAGTGCACTGAATTCAGCGCACTGTCTGCTTTCCCGATCTGTGCCCCGGGTAAAGAGCTATCGGTACCGTAGCTCTTTACAGTCAGAAGGGCGTTCCTGACAATCAGTCAGGGACACCCTTCTGACTGTAAAGAGCTATGGTACCAGGACTGATAACGCTTTACCCGGGGCACAGATCGGAAAAGCCGACAGTGCACTGAATTCAGCGCACTGTCGGCTTTCCAACCGTATATAGAACTGCCTGTGCCCAAATCTGTGAAAGGTCCTCTTTAATTTTTCTTATGCGTATGATCTTGCACCTGAAAACCACAGCTTATCTCACAAAAAGCTAGACCTCATGCAGCTATCTATGTTAGTGTAAAAATGAACTTACTATGAATGAAGAATGGAAGAAAGAAAATCATCTTCTGGGACAGAACAGCACTCACATTTTTATTTAAATGGGTTAAATTACACTTTTTGCAGCATACAAAATGTCAATCTCCTGCCTAAGGAATATTCTTTTTGACATAAAAATATATTTGTAATTTGCCAAAAATGCAGCAAAAACTTCACTGGTGATGATTTTGCTGTATAGTGTACTGGTTGGCACATTGTAACTTCATCACTCAGGGCTCCATGTACACCTGAAATCAACTTTAACGTCCAGTTTATATCATGTTTTACAGCAATGTGTTATACTGATAACTTTACTGAGAAACATAAGTTCTACAATTCCCATATATCCATGCATGCCTTTTAGCAACTGTTCTAGCAGTATAGTACATGCCATTTAATAGATTCCGTCTATTAGAAGAGGTCACCGAAAGGCACACTCTTACTTTACAACACTAGAGGGCGCTCTTTGGTCTCATCTCTAATTTTCTGCAGAACACCTGAGTCTCTGAAGCACATTATTCAAGCTTTTACTACTGTTGCTGCGCTATCATTATGGTTGTACCTGAATACCAGGAAAATTTGTCCCTGCAGGGTATATACAGGTCATGGACAGGATTGTCAGTGAGTAAAAGTGGCTGTGCCCACAACAACGAGATGAACACTGGTCCATATTTCATATATAAAAGGGTTGTCTTTGTGAGACATTGCCCTTTAAAGTGGTTATCCAGCTTTTCAAAATCGATTTCCTATCCATAGGATAGGACATCATTATAAATCGTCGAGGTCTGGCTGCCAAATAAGCAGCTTGTCCATGAAAGCTGTGGCACTCACTCAAACTTTTAATATCAGCCGTGAGTACTGTAGGGGTTGTCCCAGCAGTTGGACCCCACCAGTCTCTAAAATTGCTGACCTATCCTATAGATGGGATGTCTGTTTTTAAGAACTGGGTAACCACTTTAATGCCATAAGTGATGAAATAATGTGAGAAGTAATAGAGAGGAAGATTCTATGTAACTGAATGCACTGTAGTTTATTTTAATATGTTATGCCTCATACCTATCGATGCCCCTCTCTGCTACCTAATGTAGAAATGCATCCCCCAACTTTAATTATGATGTTTACCCAAGATATATCGGTGTATCTCCCCACCATACAGCCTTGATTTTATATGAAATATTAAACTACAGCTAGGAATACTAGCATGGATTTATATATGGATATACTATGAATGGCTGCCAGGTAAGCGGCCTTAGGTGGCTGCATCCAGAATAGCTAAGTGACTGCACATACGCACATCTCTCTCTATTTAAGGCTACAGATACGGTGGAGAAAGTTGGTCTCCCAACAAGATGGTGGGTCAATGATTACCCAGCTTTGCACAGTCAGTCTGTATTATAGTCGTGAGCAATGTTCCTGTTTTCATAGGAGTTATGATTCATATCGGTATTTTTGGAAGGCGGACTTACATTTTCTTTCTTGTTTCTTTTTCATTTAGGCTGCTAACCAAGGTTCAAAATTCAAAGGTCGAAAGCTTATAGTGTGCTGGCACAAACCGAAGACTCCTTCCTTGTCAACAGAGGCTGAAGAGGAAGAGCCCAAGGAAGAGGTATGACAGGGGTAGCTAAGAAATTTGGTAATGGTCAGCCCTATAGAGATCTGAGTTGGTTTAGTTAAACACACAGCATTTCTTTGGGGGGGGGGAGGTTACTTTTTATTCATGCAGTGTCTTGTGCCAAAGCCAGAAATGGTTTCAAAAGAAAAGGGGAAATAGAAAAGAATGAATTTTATTTGTTCTGTTGGACTCACGTATGGGGCTGTCAGGGCTTACATGGGCATTGAGACCAGCGCTTACATGTTGGGGTAAGGCCCAGTGACTGAAGGCAGCTGTCATACGAATCTTGGCACCTCTAGCCTCACAGTTGTGGCACCACATTGTACAAACAGAAGCATCAGGGATAGGTGAGTATCCTGTCACTCACTGTCATCCCCCCGCTTTAACCGGTTAAGGACCGCCGTACGTAAATTTACGGCCTGCGGTCCAGGTACCTAAAGACCGGACTATTGTCAAAATACGTCCTGTCTTTAGGTACCTTCTTGGCGGGGGGAGGGGTGCGGGGAGGACGGGGGTTAGGTGTTACTAACACCTAACCCCTTCCTCAATAACGTCCAGTCGGAACTGAGTCCGACTGGACGTTTTAACCTTTTCGATCGCGCCGTGAAACATCACGGCGCGATCGAAAGGCATCCGCCAGCAATTGAATCAGATCGGCACCCCCCGCGGCGAGATCGGAGGGTGCCGATAGCAGTAAAAGGTAGTCTGGGGTCTGGCCAGTGACCCCAGACTGCCCGGAGCCCCCACATACCTGGTGATCCTGCCAGGACCTTCTGATGTCAGGCTGTGCGTCTACACAGCCTGACATCCTGCTACGGAATGCCATGTGGGACACCTGCATGCTGTGTCTCACATGGCATTCTATATCAGCAAAGTATTGCTGATTGAAGTGTCCTAAATGGACACATGAAAAAGTAAAAAAAAATAAAATGAAGTGTATGAAAAAAATTAATAAAGTAATAAAGCCCAAAAATCCCTTTTTCTCTATAGAAAATGAATTATATAAAAAAAGAACTAAAAAGTAATAAAAACAATGCATATTTGGTATTGTCGCGTCCGTAACAATCTATACAATAAAACTGAAATAATATTTAATGTACACGGCGAACGCCGGAAAAAAAACCCGGAAAAAACTTGCCGGAAGTAATGATTTTTCGCCGTATCACCTTACAAAATATACTATAAAAAGTGATCAAAAAGTCATATTCATCCGATAACAGTACCAATAAAAAGCGCAGGTTGTCCCGCAAAAAATAAGCCCTCAACCAACACTGTCAACCGAAAAATAAAAATGTTACGCCTCTCAGAAGATGCTATGCAAAAAACATTGATTTATGTCCCCAAATGTGTTTTTCCTCTGCAGAACTAGTAACACATAAAAAAATAACATAAATGAGGTATCGCCGTAACCGTACCGACCCGCAGAATAAAGGACACATGTTACTTATTCTGTACGCTGCATGGCGCAAAATTAAAAAAGTAAAACTCAATGCCAGGATTGATTTTTTTTTATTTTTTTTTTAATCCAGCAAAAAAGGGTTAATAAAATGTATTCAATAAGATGTAGACACCCAAAAACGGTGTCATTACGAAATGCATCTCATCCCGCAAATAACAAGTCCTTATATGGCCGCGTCACCAGAAAAATAAAGAAAATATAGCATCTAATAATGTGAAGACAAAAGTCCGCAAAAATCGCCAAATTATTAGAACACAACTGGCTGTGGCAGGAAGGGAATATATAAGCTGTGCGAGCGGATATCAGGGGACACCCCATATTTACAGCTTATGAGGGAACGGACACCAGAAGTGACCCCTAAAGTGACCCCCAGAGTGACTCCCCCAATCATAGGAGCTACTGGGACATAGTACAGAATTTGGTGTTCCCAATGTCCTCCGCACAGCTTATATATTCCTTCTTCGCCATCCGCTGTGCAGTCACGTCTGGGATACTAATCCTCACTACACCCCCTGATACATTCTTTGAGGGGTGCAGTTTTCAAAATGGGGTCACTCCTTTGGGGAATCCACTTTTCTGGTACCTTACAGGCTCTACAAACATGACATGGCGTCCAGATACCAAACATCTGAATCTGTACTCCAAAAGCCGCATCGCGCTCCTTCCCTTCTGCGCCCTGCTGTGCGCCCAAACTGCAGTTTATGCCACATGTATGCCACTGGTGTACCCGGGATAACGTACGTAATGTCATATGTGGGTATAAACTGATATTGGGGCACAGTCGGACACAGAAGGGAAGAAGGGTTATTGGGTTTTTGGAGCGCAGACGGTTTGGTTTTTGGATGCCATGACACTTTTGCAGAGCTGAAACGCCAGTAACGTGGAATCCCCTGATATGAGATGTTATTTTGGAAACTACACCCCTGAAGGATTTATCCAGGGGTACAGAGAGCATTTTTAACCCCCAAGTGTTGCTATAACTTATTATCCATAAATGAATACGAAGCTGATTGTGAAAAGTGAAAATGACCATTTTTCCAGGAATACGTCCTTTCAGTGCGTAATATGTTATGCCCGACTTGTATCAGAGATGAACGCTCTGAAAGCTGTTGTGCCCAGGATACCCGCTTAACAGTTTTTGGAGTGTCTCTGCTGACATAAGTCGGGCACAACATGTTGCACACTGAAATGGCAAATCAGTAAAATTTTCATTTTTAACTTCTCTATCAGTTGCGATTTCATTTCTGGAAACTAAATAAATGCAACACTCAAGGGTTAAAAATTCTCGCTACACCACTTGATAAATCCCATCAGTGGGCTAGTGTCCAAGATGGGGTGACATGTCTGCAGATTCCACTTTATTGGCAATTCAGGGGCTTTGCAAAAGTGGCATGGTGTGCTCCAAAAACCAATATAGCGCTCCTTTCCTTCTGTCCCCGGCTGTGCCCAAACAGCCATTTATACCCACATATGGCATTAAGTCCGTTATCCGGGGTACACCAGTGTCATACATGTGGGCATACACTGCTATTTGGGTACCCAGCAGGGCGCAGATGTGAAGGAGCAATATGTGCTTTTGGAGTGCAGATTTAGATTCTTCGTTTTTGGACACCATGTCACATTTGCAGAGACCCTAAAATTGCCCCTACAAAATGGGGTCACTTCTTGGTGAATTCCAGTTTACTGGCACCTCCAGGGCTCTGCAAAAACAACATGGTGCCCAGAGGGTCCCTCTAAATCTCTACCCCAAAAGCTAAAACGCACAGTGGTCCTTCCCTTCTGAGCCCTGCTGTGTGCCCAAGCAGCAGTTTACACCCACATATATAATTTTTTGCCCCTCGGGATGGCCCACTTAATAGTTTTAGGAGTGCAGGTCTCTGACAACACAAAGTGGGTGCAACGTATTGGGCACCGAAATGGCATATTTTGAAAAATTTCAATTTTCATTTTGTACATTAATTTTTGGGAAGCATTTTAGGCTCAAAATGATAATACCCCTTGATACATTCCTTGACAGGTGTAGTTTCTAAAATGGGGTCACTTTTGAGGGGTTTCCACTGTATTGGTACTTTAGGGGCTCAGCAAATGCGACATGGCACCTGAAAACTATTCCAGCAACATCTGCCCTCCAAAATCCAAATAGCGCTCTTTCCATTCTGAGCCCCAACATGTACCCATACAGCAGATTATGGCCACATATGGGGTATTGCCGTGTTCAGAAGAAATTGTGTAACAAACTTTGGTCGATTTTAATTCTTAAACTATTTGCAAAATTAAAAATATGGCGCTAAATGGACGATTCATTGGGGAAAAAAAGTAATATTTCATTTTCACGTCCCAATGTTAATAAAATCTGTGAAACACCTGTGAGGCCAAAATACTCAATCTACCCCTAGATAAATTCTATGAGGGGTGTATTTTCCAAAATGGGGTCACTTTTAGGGGGTTTCCACTGTATTGATACTTTAGGGGCTCTGCAAATGCGACATGGGATCTGAAAAATATTCCAGCAAAATCTGCCCTTCAAAAGCCAAATAGCCCTCTTTCCATTCTGAGCCCCGCCATGTTCCCATACAGCATACTATGGCCACATATGGGGTATTGTCGTGTTCAGGAGAAATTGTTTAACAAACTGTGGGGGGCTTTTACTCCTTTAACCCCTTGTGAAAATGAAAACTTTGGAGATAAAGTGACATTTTAGTAATTTTTCATTTACACATCCCAATGTTAGTAAAATCTGTGAAACAACTGTAGGGTCTAAATGCTGACTATACCCCTTGATGAATTCTGTGAGGGGTGTGGATTCTAAAATGGGGTCACTTTTGGGGGGTTTCCATTGTTTTGGTACTCTAGGGTCTCTGCAAATAAGGCATGGCGCCTGAAAATTATTCCAGCAAAATCTGCTGTTCAAACACCCAGTGTCGCTCCTTCCCTTCCATGCACTGTCGTGTGCCCAAAAGTCAGTTTATACCCACATGTGGGGTATTTCTGTGCACGGGAGAAATTGCACAATAAACTATCAGATGCATTTTCTCCTTTAACCCTTTGTGAATGTGTTAATTTTAGGTCTAAATGAATGTATTAGTGAAAAAAAATGAAATGTCTAAATTTCACTGCCATATTATTTTTATTCTTATGAAATGCTTAAAGGGTTAACAAACATCCCAAATGCTGTTTTGAATAATTTGAGGGGTGCAGTTTTGAAAATCAGGTAATTTATGGGGGTTTCTATTATACAGGCCTTTATAATTACTTTCAGAACTGAAGTGGTCCCTAAAAAATTGGTTTGGAGAATTTTCTTGTAAATCTGGAAAATCGCTGTTACACTTTTAAGCCTTGTGACGTCCAAAATAAATTTAAAGACAATCAAAAGATGATGCCAATATAAAGCAGAGACATGGGAGATAATATTTATTCATGTATTTGGATGGTATGACTATCTGCTTGAAAAGTAGAGAATTTCACATTTTGAAAATTGCAATTTTTTTCAAATTTCCTAATTTTTTTATAAATAAATGCAAAAATATTGATTAGTGTTTACCACTAACATGAAGTATAATGTGTTACGAAAAAAACAATCTCAAAATCATTTTTGTAAGTTAAAGCGTCTCAAAGTTATTGCCATTTAAAGTGACACATGTCAGTTTTGAAAAAAGAGGCCTGGTCTTTAACATACTTTTGGGCCTGGTCCTTAACCGGTTAAACCAAACCTGGCCATCTCTGGCTTTTCCAGTAATCTCGAGAAAAACCCATTTTAATTGTTTACATGTTGCTTAAAACAGAGAAAGAGCCGGTATGTCACAAATGGAGCACACAGTTTTGGGGTTTTGGCACAGCTGTCCACCTTATTTAACCCTCTCTCTTATTTTGTTTGTCACAGGAGGCAGAGACTTCAGATGCATTTTTTCATGAAGATGATGACGAGGATGAAGATGAAGTTGAGTCTCGTTCCTGGCGAAGATGAAAGCACCAATAAAAGAAAAATGTACATAAAAGTTAATTTTTTTAAGATGTGTTTACTGACATTTTTACTATAGTAACATGAGGAAGGAAGGAAGAAAGTGTGAACCCAAATGAGCCAATTATTTTCTCCTTGTTGCAGGAAGTAAATATCTCGATTGTAAATCATTTGAATTTAATGCTTTTCTATGGAAGCCAAAGGCTAGAGACTGTTTTGTGTTCTTTGTTCTTTTATGTTTTATTTTAATATACATGGTCCTACATGGAGAGTAGAGTGATAAATATTTTTGGAAATCTTTAAAGTTATAGTTTTATTTTTAAAAATTCTAGAAGTCTACCCACCTCGAGAAGAGTCTCTGTTAGTAGAGTATTTATGCCACGTATCCCATAAAGTGCAGTCCCTTTCAGCTATGGTCTACAAATTGACAACGTAATAACCTGGTTGACATTCAGATAATACCTATAAAATGTTCTCCCACATCATCGCTACCATGTGCACTTAAGGCTTTGGAGTGGAAACTAATGACCTGACAACTTGTGCCAAACTTGGCTTTCTGTATTGCTGTATGAGCTCGAATTATTGGATTTCCTAGCTGTTGAGTGGATAGAAGACCATTTAGGATCTGGGATCTTACACTAGCTTCAACCTTTGATTTGTACATATCTGCCAAAGGAATCTTTGCCATAAATGACACTAAATCAATTCAGATAGCTTTGTAATAGGAGTGCTACAGCATATATACTGGTTAATAGAAAGAGCGTTATTCCCAGCTCCTGATCATCTAGGAGATATCAACTCATTCCTTATAGAAAGCAAGTATGCTTATGCCTAGACCAGATCTGCAAAATTCCTAGGTTTATTCCTCGATGATATATATATATATATATATATATATATCTATCTATCACGTTTGAGATTAGATAACACTTAATCTTGCAGCCTATACCAAAACGTTAAGCAGTACAGAGGTAAACTTGTTTGACCGATTCTTCCTATGGATCACCTGTAGGCCTAGACACCTTGTTTCCGAAAAGCTGCTGCTGCTTTTTTTTTGCATATTTTGCAACAAAAAAATCTGCAACAAACAGGAATGGGAAATGCCGTATATAGGAAGCACTTAGACATTTCCCTTCTGTAAATTCAGTCTTGGCTCATTAAAAAAAAAAAACAGCAAAATCTGCAAGAAAAAAAAAAAAGCTTTTCTGCAACTTGTAGTCTTATTCTTAAGGCTAAGGCCTCCTGTTGTGTTTGGCTTTTTTGAGCCAAAGCCAGGAGTGGATTTAACAGAAGGGAAACATGTAAGAGCTTCTTTTATATTTTCCATTCTTCTTCAAGACACTCCTGACTTTGACTCAAAAACCGCAGCAAAATCTGCAACAACAAAAAAATGCAGTGTTTCTGTAACATGAGGCCTTAGTATAAAGGGGTTTTTAAGGACTTTAATTCTGCTGACCTACTCTTGGCATTAAACATCAATATCCATTGAGCGGGAGGGATGACTTCACCCACTCAACATAATCAGGTGTTTGTCGCTGCCACAGGACTTCAGTGAGCGCTGTGGCCTGGTATCTCTTTCCAGTTAATTTCAGTGGAATAGTGCTGCATACCAAAGTATACAGTGTTGCTTCTAGTAATCATTGAAGGGTCTGTAGTACAAGACTTCATAGCCCCTTCAAACAGCTGATTATTCGGGGATACCGGTTGTCAGTCATCAATACTAAAAGCCTTGGAAACCCCCTTTAAGCCAATTTGGGAGAATGAATCATTGTAAAATCTCCGTTCATTAATAAATGTAGATGTTAGGGGGCATTCACACGGAGTAACGCCGCGCTGATTCTAGCACGATAACTCGCGTAAGAATCAGCGTTGCAAAATCGAATCCCATTGACGTCAATGGGTTCCATTTAACATGCATAACACACTGAAATCAATGGGTTAAAAAGCCTCCCATTGATTTCAATGTGTTACGCGCATTAAACGGAACCCATTGACGTCATGGGATTCGATTTTGCAACGCTGATTCTTACACGAGTTATTGGGCCAGGATCAGCGCCGTGTGAATGCCAACTAATAAGGAGATTTAATGTTCACATTGAGAAACGAATGTACTTAGCTTGGACCTGACTACACTAAATGAGATCAGCCTCATATGTTTACAGTACAAATTTAGTAAATGAACGCTGTGATATGATTGGCTGCTTTGGGTACCCATTTATTTTAGGAAACTAGTTTTTTGGAAACCGCAGTCACTGCCAGGCCTTCATTGGCTGTGCTGGTGATGTCCAGAAATCTTTATATATGGTAAAAGGCAAGGGAAAGGGGACAAAGGACTTATATATTATGTACAGCTTTTTTCTTAAGATGTATCATTTTGTACATAACTTTCTCCTTTCTGTGTACTAAGATGGCAACTAAATATATGCCCGAAAAGTTTTATTTTTCTACCAGCAATAGGGAGATAGAAGACCAACCAAATAATTGACTGAAAGCCGCAGGTTCTACTGTGTCCACAGCTACAGCAAGCGAAACCTTTGTCACAAATAATCCTATAGTTTCCACTTGAATATAGACTTATAAAACGTATTTTAATTTGTTCTGTTTCATGGTCTAATATTTGGAGGCTTATACTGTAAACTATTGAACGTGCCCAATAAGTCAGTCTCTCGATCCTATGGTAAGCCACGCCATTGTATTGTGTTCCTAAAATGTGGCATGTTTTCAAGAGGTTTGCCTAAGGACCTTTTATGTGATTACCTGGGTCCTCTATATAATGAGCTTTACTCAAAATGTCTTACTTTATGTTTTCTGCGATTTAAAGATTATTAGCATGTATGAACGGGCATATTAATATAGAAGCAGATGGTGACTGGTTTGTTAGGGACGTTTCTGTATTCATAGCACTAAAAAGCTTCTCCAGTGAGGTGCGGACTATAGCTGTATGGACAGACCACCATTTACTGTAACTTTTGATTGCCACAATTGCAATTTTGAGTGCCTTACGTGAAAACGAAATCACCATTTTACAGTACAGGTTTTTTCTTTTCAATGTAAAAGTTATCGTTTGAGTGAGTTAGGGGGGAAACTAATTAAAAAGCTTTTCCAATCTGAAATTCTAGCAGCCTTCTATAGTAATACATGAACTGGTACTATGTGGACGCCGATGATAAAACATAGGGGTTAGATTGTTAAGACGTTGACTGCTGAGATTATCCATGTTAATGTGTGACGCCTCCATTAAAGCTCTGCGTGGAGAACAAATATTTAAAGGGGTTGTCCAGGATTTTTAAACAGAGGAAACAATAAGGAAACCTTAAGAAGAAATTATTCAACCTTTAAATGTCCCGCCAGTCCTGTAGCCATGACATAACACATCATTCACGTGACCACTGATATGAATGGCTGATGTGGTCACATCGCTGATGTATTGTGATGTCATAGCTGCGGGATATCTCATAGGTAGATAATGGCTTTTTGAATGAATAATTTCTATGTTTTTTTTTTTCCTTTTCTCCCCAAATCCAGATAAAACCCTTTAAATATAGAGTGCTTTTGTTCAGTCAATAGATTTCAATCTTTTTCTGATTTACAGATGACTAGATCTAAATACTTGGTCTTTAGGTTCAATTATCACCTTAAAGCCAGATTTACACTTTTTTTTTTTTTTTTTTTGGTCCAGTTTTTTTCAGTAAAAAGCATGAGTTGTACAAAAAAAATCAAGGAGCGGTATGGAGGAAGGGTTTTAATGTTTTTCTTGGGCTATAGCTTAAACTACACGGACACTTCACCAAACAGAACGTTTGTAAAACTAAAAACTTCACAGAACTGCATCACTGTCAGCCTAAAGCTGGCCAATGATTTAAAGGGGATGTCCAGAAACAAACTTTTTTATTTTCACCCGAGCATTTGTTCAAGCTGGACCTGACACCAGTTCACATGATTTCCCAGGTAGTTATTTATGCAATGGGGGCTGACAGACTATAGTAACGCCAGCCCCCCTGGCTATCTACTTGTGAAAACTGGAGGGGGTGGGGCTGGAGTTAGCTATGATCACATGACCCAGGGTCCAAAGCAGTCTGAACCCCCACTTGAACAAAAGGCCTGGAGGAAGCAAGTTAGTCCCTGGACATCCCTTTCATGTAAGCCAATAGGCAACAAGACTTATTGGGGGAAGATTGATCAAAACTGTCCAAAGAAAAAGTGGATCAGTTTTCCTTAGCAGCCACTTGGGATGTGCTTTTATTTTTCAGAGACCCTATAAAAAATGAAAGAAACAATCTGGCTATTGGGAAAGCTGCTCCACTTTTGTACTATTTTTGCTGAATCTCCCCATCTAATATCTATGGTACGAAAATGGTTCACTGAATTCTTATCATACCCGTTTTCAAGGTTTTTTTTTTCAGCATTTATGTTCTCTATGGTATTCACACTTGTCAGCTTTGTGTTGCAAGCCAATCTACGTGATGAGAACTTGCTGTTTTGCAGTTTATTCATTTGTTTATAAAAAATATACCGTAATCGACAACTTAGATATGTCTTCACTCTGTAGTTTACATACTTGTATGTATGCCTCTTTCCTGATGGCAGAAAATATTGGAATGCACCAGCTTAAATAATGGCATTTATTATAAAGGGACTTCATCCCCTGACTTTTAACAATAAATTCACAGTAGAGGATGTACAGGGGGGAAAAAAAGCTCTTGTTTCACACTAGCGTAATACGGTGGCATGTCGAATTATAGGAATGTGTCATTAGAGCAGCTTTGGGCCAGGACTTGTGCCCATAATACAAGGCAAAAAAGACAACGTGCCAGAATTACACTTGTGTGAAACCAGCCGTAGAGAGGTTGTGTAAAGGATCATGTGAGTAGGTTTGGTTCTTCAGATGTACAGTATACTTGTATTATAGTTTTTACAATATTGTGAACTTGTGTTATAGTATGATTAGACAATATTGTTGAATTTCTAATTGTTTATACATTTAAAAATCATCCAATGTAATGTTTGTTTTATTGACTTTTTTTTTTTCAAGCTGAATTTCTTAAAGCATGTTCACTTTTGCAATAAAGAAACATGGTTCAGTGGTTCAAAACAAAAACAAGACAAAAAAAAAAAGAAAAAAAAGAAAATATTCACATAAACATATACTACACATTATCTGAATTCGGAATGAATAAGAACCACTCCAGAAAGTTTACAGCTAAACCTGTTGTCGTGTCACTTTGTTCTAAGAAAAAAAGCAAACATTCCGTTTCATGTGTGCATGTGTAATAAATTTTATATATATATATATATATATATATATATATATATATATATAAGCTGCTACCCGCGACTTCGTCTGCGGTGATTGTAGAAGTGTGTAAGTCGAGTCGCGGGTGAAATTTTTCGATCGGGTTTACGGTGCGTAAACGTGCACCGTAAATGGCGCAAATGTTCCCGTAACACGGCGCTCGGCGTAAAAATAAGCACCAAATGAGCGCCGTGTGAATGGACCGTACACGTGTATTTGTAGATGTGTATTTTCAATACATGGGCGTTTAGTGGGTGTGAAGAAGAGCAGGGGGTGCGCTGAATAATGCAATGCATTGCCTAATAGTGTGAGTGTATGCAGGCGTAATGTTTAGTTTAGTTAGTAGAGTGGGGGATTTCGGAGGCGGGGATAGGTAATGTGTGTGTTTCACAGTATTGTTTTTTTATTTTAATGCTAATGAGGTATGCAGGCTGCATCCAGCAGCTTGCAAAACAATACCGTTGTACACCAGCAGGGGGTGTCCTGAACAATGCAATGTATTGCAATCGTAATGTATTGCTATGTATTGCATAATTGTGCCAGTGCTATTGCAGGCTACGTAGCATAGCCTGCAGCAGCCTGGACACACTGAGCTGTGTGGGAGAGCTAGCGTCTGCTATAGGAACCTTCATGGCGGCAGCCTAGCCCAGTGTAGGCGGCAGAGATGAGCAGGAGGATGCCTCCGCGCAGTGAGGGACAGAAGGGAGCCGCGGGACAGGTAAGAGAAGGCGGCGGAGGGCACAAAGTTGGCAGGAACCGGAGACATGACGGGGGTAGCGCAGTGTATGTGCGATTGTGTAAGGGAAGGGCTATGGCGTACGTGAACTTACCAGTGTCGAGCTGGTGGATGGATCGTGCAGAGGAAACAGCAGGGAGGTGATAGCAGCGTCGGGTACTGTTGCGGGCTGGAGGCAGGATTTCGTGTGCTGCGGCCAAAGGTGGAGGCGCAAAATGGTGGCGTGCCAGTAACACGTTGTTTATGTGTGCAAAGTGCGCATGCTCCTGTGAAGCTAGTGGAGTAGTGTGGTGGCGCGGATCCTCCCAGCGGTGGGGTCGGCAAAGATGGCTGATCCGGAAAGCGACAGAGGTAGGCTCCTGCAGTATGGTGAAAGTGGGAAAGTATATGTGAGTGTGTGGGGTTAGGGGCTAGGCTGTAGGGGGTATGTGAAGTTTAGGGGCTTGCTATGGTCCGAAGTGTGTGAGATTGCAGAGATGGTGATGTCAGTTTGTTTTTTTGTGGGGTTCGTGTGGAAACCGTATGTGGGTTATTGTGTTCAAAAGTAGCCTATTGCGCAATCGGGTGTATTAACTATGTGGAAAATTTCAGCCAAATCTGTTGAGTGGGTTTTGCATGATTGACCGCCGAACATCCAAACCCACAAAGGATAGGATATATATACTGTATGTGTATATATTATAATTTTTAACAATACTGGAGCCCATTTATATCATAAAATAAATATATATATTTTATTACATATGCATATGTGTGGGCTCCAATATTGTTAAAAAAAAAATGGCAGCCATAGTTAATGTTACTGTAAATATCGAAATAGAAATGTAATCCCTCTCTGCCACAGGTTGTTTTTTAAAGCATTCACTCTGTGGTAAAATTGACACATTAGGTATATACTTGAAGACTGTATGTTCACTGTGAAATTAATTTTATGTACAGTAGGTAACACTTGTAACTTTATGGAGAATGTACGTTGAGTTGATCATTCTTTATTAAATTATTTGGGGTGGTGAGTGGCAGGAAACCGGGTATTTTGGTAATTTTATATTTTTCCTTCTGTGGCCTTTACCAGATGGGATAAATATAAGTATTATATGGAATTGGGGGAGGAAGGGGAGTGAGATTTTTATTTTCTAACGTTTTTGGGGGTTGGATTTGGGTTCAGTGGTAGTAAAGACTTTGGGTTCTCATCCCACTTGAAAACTTATAGGAAATAATTTCCATTGAAATAAAGGGGAGGCAGATTTCTGATGGAAGTTGGAGCTGATTTTGAAGTGTAGTCTGTCTACAAATTCATCCATGTGAACATACCCGTGTCATCATATTGATAGTGAAAGGCTTTCTGGCTCAACAGCTTTCCCACATTTTTTTTAAGGCATTGGTGTCATATATTGAAGTAGTGCTCCCTAATCTAGCTTGTCTTCCCTTTCTTAGTTTAATCCCATGTTAGACATAAGATTTTTCCTCTTTCTGTCTCCAGCTCCTGAACAGATTTGACCATTTCTTCTTTCCTCTTCTACCACAGATGGTCAGGTCTTTTCTGCAAAAAAAAAAAAAATTCCACACACCTACGAATCTTAAGATGCTGAAACTTCCTTTCTCTGACCTATGATAATGCACATACATTTATTATGTCACGATCCTCAGTTCATTATGCGTCTCAGGGTTATTGTGACCTACTAGCAGCAGCCTCTCTGTGTGTTGTTTTGGGAATGTTTTTCGACATGTTATAGGCAAACTTTCTTTCTCTCAGACCTTGCACAAATGGCTCTTTAGACCACAATCCAGTCTTTCTTTGACCATCATAACCCCTACTAGACTAGTTCTGCATAAAGGTCCTGGGTGGGATGCAGGCATTCTCCTTTGCCCAAGTTCACCTGAGACCCTTACAGACATCCATCCTATTCTAGATGGGACAAATCTTGTTCTCTGGCTTGGCCTATCCTGATTGTTAGCCTGGTCTACTAATCCCTATTGTTATGTTTCACTTCCTCATGATCCTACATGGTTGCTCCCTCTTCCCACTGACAACAAATCCCTCTTAAGCTAGGAAGTATTTATCACATGGCCAAAGACCATTAGACCTCTCATGGCCTATCATAGAGGTCAGAACAGCTTTCCTTTCATTCACTAGGTAGAGCTTCCAGCAGGGTACCCAACCAAGATTCAGTTGTTGTGACCTTGGTAACTATGAGGATGACATGCAACAAAGCAGTCATTAAGTAATCCACTTGGACCCTCTCCTGGGAGGAACATGTCTTGGCAATATCTTGCGTTCCACAATCTACATAAAGAAAAAAAAAAGTCCTTCATCCACTACTGTCTTTTTCTGCCTAAGATGGTTTCTTCCTCCCACATCAACTAGGACATTGTCTTACCATCTTTCCGCCTGGACCCCAAGCACTCACGTGAGTGTTCTCTTCACTGCCTGGATGTTGTTTGGGCGATCCAGGTCAATTTGGAAGCCTTGTTCATTCTCTCTCAAGGGCCTGGCTGTTTCCACAGCTTCCATCTCCCTATGGATCTGATCTGCTAACAAGGAGGCCTATCAGCTTTATAGTAGGGAGCTGCCCCTCCATGTGACGGCTGACCCCACCAGAGCTGTTGGAACCTCCTGGGCTGTTCAGTATCAGGCTTCTGTTGCCAGGTCTGCAAAACTGCCAACTGCGATGATTGCCGAACGTACTACGCATGCGCGAAATTGCGGTCCCAGCCATAGTGCGGGCACTGCAATTTCGCGCATGCGCAGTACGTTCGGCAATCTTTGCCGAACAGAGCGTGCTGCGCAGGCGTCCGACAGGACACTGAAGAAGCAAGGGGAGTATACCAAAGACCATAGAGGCGGCGCTGCGGTCGGTTTTCGAGCTGCAATGGGGATGCCCCCATCGCTGCGAGAGAACTCATTAGCATACCGGTACAAACCGGTATTTTGAACGAACGGCGCGGCGGAGAGCACTTCTAAAGGTAGGAGACAAATAGCCTTTCTAAAGGCTATTCCGACGTGTTAACAAGAAAAAAATGTGTTTTAGTGGTAGAATCCCTTTAACACAGAAATGTTGGTCAAATTAAAAGTATGCAGCACTTGTGTTGTATATAAAATTTAACCTTTAATCCATTGATTCATAAAAAATCACATAGAACACATAGATTTCAGCTGACATACCATCTATGCTATGATTAAGGAACGCTAAAGTCCCGAAACGCGTCAGCGATAGCATTTTTTTAACCACGATTTTTTTTGTCACTGTCTTTCTGACTTTTCACAATCTATGTGTTCTATGTGATTTTTATGAATCAATGGATTAAAGGTTAAATTTATATACAACACAAGTGCTGCGGACCTCTCTCTACATATATTCAAGATTGACAGATATTGCTTTTTGGAGTCCAAAGCGAAGGTCGTGCACCTTGAAGTTGATATCTGAAGAAACGGTGAGCCATTTATCAAACTTTTTCTATTTGATAAATTAAAAGTATGTCCAGTAAATTCCCTCAATACTTGGTCGGGGGCTCCTTTTGCATGAATGATGGCATCAATGTGGCATGAAGGAGATCAGCCTGTGGCACTGCAGAAGTGTTATGGAAGCCCAGGTTGTATGATGGCAGCCTTCAGCTCATCTGCATTGTTGGGTCTGGGGTCTCTCATCTTCCTCTTGACAATACCCTATAGATTCTCAATGGGTTAAGGTCAGGTGAGTTTGCTGACCAATCAAGCACAGTGATACTGTGCTTATTAAACCAGGTATTGGTACATTTGGCGGTGTGGACGGGTGATAAATCCTGTAGGAAAATGAAAATTCCATCTCCAAAAAGCTTGTGGGCAGATGGAAGCCTGAAGTGCTCTAGATTTTCCTGGTAGACGGCTGCACTGACTTTGGACCTACACCAGCAGATGACATGGCTCCCTAAACCATCATTGACTATGGAAACTTCACACTAGCCCTCAAGCAGCTTGGATTGTGTACAGCGGCCTCTCCTCTCTTCCTCCAGACTCTGGGACTTTGATTTCCAAATAAAATGTAAAATTTACTTTAATCTGAAAACTCCTTTGACCACTGAGCAACAGTCCAGAACTTTCTGATGATATTCTAATTTATTGAGATGTACTAGTAATACTTGGGTCTATACCCATGGTGCTCTGTACTCTAGTAAAGACAACAAGAAAAGGATTTTATGGGGAGTACAAAGATCCAATAAAATGCACATTTTATTGTGGGGTTTTTTGAGCCAAAATCAGGAGTGGATTGAGCAAAAGGTAGAAGTTGAAGTATTTCCTATATATTTCCCATTCCTACTGTAGCTACATTGCTGAAATGTGGGGCTTAAGGTCAGGGCCCCATGTGGTGTAAATGCTGCGGTTTGGCCATAGTGGAAACGGCGTGGGGAAAAAACATCGCATTTTACAGTCCCTGCATAGTGAATGTTATTATTATTGTTTATTTATATAGCACCATTAATTCCATGGTGCTTTACATTTGAGGGTTACATACGGGACACAAAATATACAAACAGATATATTACTAACAGTGACTGACTGGCACAGTGGCATAGAGGGCCCTGCCTGTAGGGGCTTACAATCTATGAGGGAGGGGGGATAGAGACAGAAGGTGAGAGGAGAGTCTGTTGAGATGACGGTGTGGTGACAGTAGTGTTATTGGTGGTTGTAGGCCTTCCTGAATAGGTGAGTCTTCAGGGCCTTCTTGAAGCCTGTGATTGTCGGGATCAGTCTTATGTGTCTTGGTCTTTGGAGGTTCTGAGGTTACGTGTGGGCAGGTATCGGGAGATTAGGTCTCATCCACACACGAAAAAATACACGCAGTGCACATGTTGCAATTTCCAAACAGTCACCATTTTGGGAATCGTGCCATCTCAATTATACCTACAGAAACGCCATAGGTTTCTCTATGAGAATAATTGAAGTCGAAACCCCAGAGGAAACCTCTGCAGACTTTCTGTGAAAAACGTTAAAGGGATTCTACCATTAAAAAACTTTTTTTCTGTGGCTAACACGTCGGAATAGCCTTTAGAAAGGCTATTCGTCTCCTACCTTTAGATGGGATCTCCGCTGCGCCGTTCCTTACTAATACCGTTTTTTACTGGTATGTAAATTAGGTCTCTGGCAGCGATGGGGGCGGGCCCCAGCGCTGAAAATGCGATGAGGAGCGTCCCCTCCGCTGCCCGAGAACAGGATCCTGCGCCGCCTCTGTCTTCTTCTGGATCCTCCCCTTCTTTCTTCGGCGGCTTCACCTCTGTCGGCTCTGACACTAGTAGAGCCAACGGCGCATGTGCAGGCTAGTTCCGAGGCCGCAATTGCGAGCATGCGCAGTTGGCGCTACTAATGTCAGAGCCAACAGAGGTGAAGCCGCCGAAGAAAGAAGGGGAGGATCCTGTTCTCGGGTAGCGGAGGGGACTCTCCTTATCGCATTTTCAGCGCTGGGGCCGCCCCCATCGCTGCCAGAGACCTAATTTACATACCGGTAAAAAACGGTATTAGTAAGGAACGGCGCAGCGGAGATCCCATCTAAAGGTAGGAGACGAATAGCCTTTCTAAAGGCTATTCCGACGTGTTAGCCACAGAAAAAAGATTTTTAATGGTAGAATCCCTTTAAGGAAAAGGCTTTGGATTAACTGGTGAGGGTCCAGCCTCGGAGCAGCATCGCTGACAGTCTTGTAGAACTGAATGGAGCAGCAATGCGCATGTGTGACCTGCCACTCCATTCATACCCAGCAGTCCCCCGCCATTCAGACAGTTGCCACCTACCCAGAATACCCCTTTAATTCTGCACTATTTATGTACCATTGTTCTGAGTCCCAATTCTCTGTGAATTAGTTGATCTGACAGTAATGTCATTTCACTTGCAACCTACGGTGGGACTGGTGGTACGAGCAGTACTAAGGTTAGAATATTTTTATATTTTACATTTGATGTTCCCCTATGCCCTTTGCTATAACCTTAGGAAGCTCAATGTTCTATGGCAAGGTCGACCTATAATCCTATATTGATAGTTGACATAATTGAAGACTAAAGTGTTCATATTGTAGTGATGCGTCCCCTCCCCCTCTCTCATTTACCCCCACATCCAAATTCTCTGCATACCCTCTCCAGTTATTGCAGCCGTGCAGTTCTCAGGCTGAGATGTCACTGTTTGCTAAAGCTTTTTATTTCTGTCCATCAAACGTCAGCGTTCTCCAATCCCGTCGCCGTTCTCCTCGTAATTTACTTCCCAAGGGATTCCACAGAAGTGTATCTTGCTTAGGACGTCTTTATTGAACCCACATCTAAAACTGTTTAGTTATGTTAATTTACAGATAAATATATTTTCTGGCAATATTTCTTCTGACCTGGTAAATGTACTTTTTCGGAGATTTGATATACACCGCATCAAATCATATGAGTGTAACATATATTTGTTTTATTTTCATTTGCAACACGATATTACTGTGGAAAACTTGGCGACGGTTTTCAGCCTCACTAATATACTTACTGTCGCTTAATACAATGTATTGAAGAAAAATATACGATGACCCCAACCAGTGGCTATAGACTTTCCAATGGATATGAAGATACAAGAGATCAATGGTAGGATAGACACAATGAAACCTTAGATTTTTTTCTGAAGATTCACAATACTATGATTATTTATTTGCTTATTCACATTATGCTATGGGTCATAATCTATATTTACAGACTATGGAGATTTACATCTAGTACTGTACTTAGGTAAGACTCCATTCACATTACATTTTTAAATCCATTTAGCATATTTGTTTAATGGATGAAAAAGTCAGGAACATAAAACCGCAGTATACAAGAGTTAACATTGTATTCATCTATATCTGCATCCTCAGGATGCAGATAAAGTGCAAACATGTCAGCAGTGGCTTACTAAGGCTCTGGGACGTCTGAAAAAGTCTTTTCTCTGCAGCCTGTGTCAGAGTGAGATGCCACCTGCACATACAACATAAGAGCCAGTTCACACATAGTCTTTTGGTCCGGATTTTGACGCGGGAAGCTGCATCAGAATCTGGACCAAAATGCGCCTGTCGCGGCTTCTGACAGTCGCGGCTTTCCGCTCCGGATTAGGCTCAAATGAATGGGCCTAGTCCGGAGGGATTGTCTTGACACGAATGCCGCAACGATTACCGCCGCGGAATCCATGTCAAGATAGGGCAGGTCGCTTCTTTTTTCCGCGAGAGGTATTTTACCAGCTCCCATTGAATTCAATGGGAGGCGTTTTTTTGACCCGGATTTTGATGCAAATTTCTCATCAAAATCCGGACCAAAAAACTATGTGTGAACTAGCCCTTAATTCACTGATAGGAATATCAGCTCCAAATGTCTGTAGTATTTGTAATCTATTTCCCAAATAACCCCTCTAATATTGGCATATACATCATGATGAGTTAATGAAGAAAAATTGTAAGTGAAAACATTTTCTTTGTGGTTTTATGCAGTTCTGTTATAATAAATCAAATGCTACATAAATTTACTTTGAAATAGTTTCTTAAATATCTTCAGATTGTCAAACTTGTATATTTGATCCCTACCGTGAAATTCAACTGGCTACACAGGAGTAACATGGGTACATGGGTTGATCCCTACTGCCACTACTGTATTGTATCAGGGGTAAAGAGGCAGCTGTAGGGAGCTCAGGCTTTCTTCCGACTGTGTGGGGGCAAACAGATTAGATGGGGTCAAATGGTACATGTCAGGGACTCAACCCAAGAAGATGGATATGGATAATTGTAAAGTATATTTAGGAACACTTACTGAAATCTTAAAGATAGATAGACTTTCGCCAGATCAGTCTTTCCATTACACTGATCTGATTGAACTGAACTTGCAGTAACTTTCCTGGCCACTAGACGGTATATACAGCTGTTAGTTCCAGTACATTGCAGCTTCAGCAAAGATCTGATTGATGGGGTTCTGGGAGTACACCCCCAATCTGGTATTGATGACCTATCCTAACTGAAATCCTGGGCAACCCCTTTAAGATGGGAGCAAACCAAAATCTGTTTGAGTCCTTTATGTGGAGAAAGAAAATTCCTTCCTGACTCTTCAATTGCAGTAGATATGGGCGTAGCTAAAGGGGGTGCATAGGTAGCAATCACTACTGGTCCATGAAGCCTAAAAGGGGCCAAAGACCTCTCTACAACCTAAGGGAGCGTTCACACTACATGCAGGGTTTTTCTGTCCGCTTGAGAAGTCGGACATCTTCTCTTGCGGACAGGGAAGGACGGGCACGGAGTGCAAAAGAACGCACCCAATGCCCATTCAAGTGAATGACAGGTGTCACGGACACATCTAGTGTCCGTGACAGATTTTGAGCGGACACTAGGAGCGGACACTACATGTCGGACACCGACGGTAGTGTGAACGCCCCCTAAGACACGAGTATTACAGATAGCACATGGGCTCCATTACAAATTTTGCATTGAGATCCTGGAGCTTTGAGTTATGCCTCTGGCAGTGGGACAAATTCCCCAGATCCAGTAGGTTTCCTCCATTCATATTGGTATGGATCCTTCTCCGCACCATCATATGGTAATATTCCTCACTGAAGATGGTGAGATACTGTCTTTGCATTTCTCATATCTGACGGGGCAAGCCACAGTTTAGCTACACTTTGTAATATGTTACACAAACGCTACATAATACAGAATTATCACATGATATAGCTTTTTAATCATTTCCACCATTAGTATTTCCTACATGGCCCATAACTTCACATGAGTGCTTGTAGAATAGCTTTCCAGATCATAATAAATGTACAATGTGAATAGAGACCTGTGAATGACTAGGTGGATATGTGCTTTTACAATTAGGAAACCTTTGGCTTTTATTTTGCACATTTATGGTTTCATAGAAGACCTTTAGAGCTGTTCATTGTTTTACTAGAACCTTATTACTTGTAGATCAATACATCAGCAAATTAAAATGCATCCAAATATGGAACAAGCATTTTTCATCTACTAGACTATAAACATAATGGACATGTATATAGCAAGTTATATATAATACTGCTGGTGCAAGGCAAAAATGAAATGGCTCGTAATTGCTATATTAAGTCTCCTTAGCATTATGAAGCGGCCTGTCTGAATGAGCACCTATACATGTATGCTGGGTTCTTAGGTATGTCTGTTCAGTACTATGTATCTAGTTATATAAATGTTGGATTAGTAGCCTGAACAATTTCCTCAAAGGGTGGGTGCACAAACAGGGCCAGACTACTGTTCTGTGGGCCCAGCAGATGAGATGATCCAGAAGGCTACCTCCTTATATACAGAATATCTCTTTGATAAGGTCCCACCATACATGTAATAGTCAGTCGTGAAAGGGCTTTAGTCCAAAAACATCTCCAAATGGGGTTGTGTTTTGCTGTCTCATTGGGACCCATTACTATGTCAGATCCAGGGAACACAGAGGGACCCTGTTTTCGTGGTGGGCTAGCTCAACCCTAGGCACAAAGCCATATCTTGTAAAGTTTAATTTATATATATTATTGCTCTCCTGACAAGAGTTTGCCTGATACCGTCTCTAATAGGGTTGAGCGATCGGGATCGGAAAAGATCGCGCCTCGATCGGCGATCGAGAAAATTTCACGATCGCGATCGGGTTCCGATCCCGCCTAAAAAAGATTGGGAACAGAATTCCGATCCCGATCGCTCAACCTTAGCTGCACAGAACCGCTGCCGCTCCCCAGAACTCCCTGCTGTTTTTCTCTGTCTTCTCCTCTGTTATTCACATGCCGGCAGAGCGCCGTACGCACCCCTGCCTCCCTAGGCTAGTGTTACAGATGCTGGGAGAAGGCGGGGATTGTTGTGGCATAGGAGAGTGTGGGCGGGTACTGGGAGGGGAGACATGAGTGATGTTCAGATGGAAAATGATTGGAAATCGGATTTTAAAAACGATCCTGAAATCTCAAGATCGGCTCAACCCTAGTCTCTAAGAAAAGAATGATGAGATAAGGAAATCATAGCTGTTCCGACTTCCCCTCCTGTACACATTGTGATGTATATCTAAAAAACATGGATCTGATAGCATTACTCAAGGCCAGATTTAAGATTTGAGTACAATGTTCAGTGGATAAGTCTTGGCATCATTCAACAATGAAGCCAAAATCCTCATGGTATACAGTCATGGCCAAAAGTTTTGAGAATGACACAAATCTTATATTTTCACATGATCTGCTGCCCTCTGGTTTTTATGTGTGTTTGTCAGATGTTTTTATCACATATAGAAATATAATTGCAATCATATTATGAGTAACAAAAGTTTATATTGTCAGTTAGAATGAGTTAATGCAGCAAGTCAATATTTGCAGTGTTAACCCTTCTTCTTCAGGACCTCTGCAATTCTCCCTGGCATGCTCTCAATCAAAATCTGGACCAAATCCTGACTGATAGCAGTCCATTCTTGCACAATCAATACTTGCATTTTGTCAGAATTTGTAGGTTTTTGTTTGTCCACCTGTCTCTTGATGATTGACCACAAGTTCTCAATGGGATTAAGATCTGGGAAGTTTCCAGGCCATGGACCCAAAATCTCTATGTTTTGTTCCCTGAGCCATTTAGTTATCACCTTTGCTTTATGGCAAGGTGCTCCATCATGCTGGAAAAGGCATTGCTGATCGCCAAACTGCTCTTGGACGTTTGGGAGAAGTTGATCTTGGAGGACATTCTGGCACCATTCTTTATTCATGGCTGTGTTTTTAGGCAAGACTGTGAGAGAGCCGATTCCCTTGGCTGAGAAGCAACCCCACACATGAATGGTTTCAGGATGCTTTACAGTTGGCATGAGACAAGACTGGTGGTAGCGCTCACCTCGTCTTCTCCGAATAAGCTGTTTTACAGATGTCCCAAACAATCAAAAAGGGGATTCATCAGAGAAAATGACTTTACCCCAGTCCTCAGCAGTCCACTCCCTGTACCTTTTGCAGAATATCAGTCTGTCCCTGATGTTTTTTCTGGAGAGAAGTGGCTTCTTTGCTGCCCTCCTTGAGACCAGGGCTTGCTCCAAGAGTTTCCGCCTCACAGTGCGTGCAGATGCACTCACACCTGCCTGCTGCCATTCCTGAGCAATCTCTGCACTGCTGGTAGCCCGATCCTGCAGCTGAAACACTTTTAAGAGACGGTCCTGGCGCTTGCTGGTCTTTGTTGGGCGCCCTGGAGCCTTTTTGCCAACAATGGAACCTCTCTCCTTGAAGTTCTTGATGATGCGATAGATTGTTGACTGAGGTGCAATCTTTCTAGTTGCGATTCTCTTCCCTGTTAGGCCATTTTTGTGCAGTGCAATGATGACTGCACGTGTTTCTTTAGAGATAACCATGGTTAACAGAAGAGAAACAATGATGCCAAGCACCAGCCTCCTTTTAAAGTGTCCAGTGGTGTCATTCTTACTTAATCATGACAGATTGATCTCCAGCCCTGTCCTCATCAACATCCACACCTGTGTTAATGGAGCAATCACTGAAACGATGTTAGCTGGTCCTTTTAAGGCAGGGCTGCAATGATGTTGAAATGTGTTTTGGGGAATAAAGTTCATTTTCTAGGCAAATATTGACTTTGCAAGTAATTGATGTTAAGCTGATCACTCTTTATAACATTCTGGAGTATATGCAAATTGCCATTAGAAAAACTGAAGCAGTAGACTTTGTAAAAATTAATATTTGTATCATTCTCAAAACTTTTGGCCATGACTGTAGTCTTCTCCAGCTTCATACGTGTCGCTTACCGACATACCTGATAATAATCCTAGAAATATTACCCATATACAGTGTGTTTATTAGTAATCACACAGGATATTTGGTGGACTATTTTTCTCTAAATTTTGCTGGCAATGTTCAAAAAATTGAATAAAGATTAAAAAAAATAATAATAATGTAGTTGAGAAACAAGGACTTGTACATACCGGTCACCATTCCACTTTCAAATCCTTATGCAGTTGGGTTTAGAATCCCAAACTTGCCCATAACAAAACTATCTGTCTCTGCAAGTTATTCCAGGTACATTGCAAAGATGAAGCCAAGGAAAGGTCCACCTTGTCTCACCTACATCCACCCACTGGTGAGGCAAGGTCTACTCTTCTCACCTTCACCCGCACAATGACTATGTACCCAATGCAGCTGGAGATAGGGTCCTGGACTTATCTCTAGGAAGTTATATGTAGAGTTACTAGTTTATGCAGAAATGGGTATTATTTAATGTAGGAAGCTTGAGGTTTCTAAACCCCATCTGAAGGTGTCTGGTCTCAAACCTAGTGACAGATCTCCTACTTTCACTGCTTCCCAAAGCCCTTTATGGAGAGTCAGAACAACTCCAGGGTCAGTATTCATTCAATAGGCTTGAAAAGGTATAGGACAGATAGTACAGTATGGAATTCTGAATCATAACCCTACATTTATTCTTATTTCAGGAAAATTGCAAGATACTTTCTATTGTAAAACACATCCTATAAGATTTGTCAAGGGTCCAGGCATTAGACCATTCAGAAGGTTATAGGTGGCTCACAGGAGAAGCGATACAAATCTCTGATATACGCTCTCACATCTATATTGATCTGGTTTGGGGGTATACATCTGGATCCCAATATTACAAATGTATCGCCACTATGGGTGACCTAAGGCTAAGGCGGTCTGCTTTTACATAGAAACCGAAAAGAGGAATAAAACTGTTGTCTGATGTATTCGCAGCCACAGGAGACCATGCTGTGGTGCATTATAGTAAGATGTCTCCAAATAATTTTCACATGAATTACTAAAGTGCAAAATATGTATAATTTATTGGAATTTAAATAAATCACAGGGACAGAGTTCTGAGGTTATTGGCATAAGGTGCTCAGAATATTAAATTAGAATTTCTTCTAACGGACAACAACCCATGTAGCATTACAATGACAATCTGAGCGAAAGAGCCCGTCTAGAAGGTACTTAATATGGCACAATGTCGCTCCTTTTTAGTGTTCTTAATGAACCACAATGTCGCCCTGTTGTATTGCGCGCTACTCGCTTCTCCATTAAATTTGAACATTGGGTAATTTGGTTACTATTAATAAGATAATACTGTTTATTTGTGGTTATCGCCATTTTATAACTACACACATGCCAGTATAGCCATACACATCTATTAAAAGGAACAATAAAACTGAACGCCTCTACAACTATGAGCATAACTTATAATATGCAGCCATGTCTACAGCACCATGGTAGGGGTCAATCCTAAAGCTCAATCCAAAATAGAGAATACAAGGCACCGGGCACCAACATGGCGATAAAAAAAATTATAATTTCAGCATATCCAAAATACAAATGTGTAATGTAGGAAACATTTCAACTATACAAGGTATTTATTAAGCTCTGGGACCCCAACAAACAGCAGAATGAAGGACAGTGGCGTAACTACCGCCATAGCAGCAGAGGCGGCTGCCACAGGGCCCGGGACATTAGGGGGCCCGGTGACAGCTGCTACCGCTGCGTTTTTGTTTTTTTTAATAGGCCGTTACCGGCTGGAGTTACTCCAGCCGCTAACGGGCCCCATATACTTACCGATCCTGGCAGGGGCCGGGATCGGTAAGTGACACTGCGGGCCCCACAAGCACTATTGTACTCGGGGGTCTTTTCGGACCCCCGAGTATAATGATCGGAAGTGCAGGAGAGGTAACTGAACATAAAAAACAGTGTTACTTACCTCTCCAGGCTCCGCGCAGGCTTCGGCCTACTTGTGTGACGTCTCAGACGTCACACGATCGGGGCCTGCGTCCTTATGCATTGCGACGCAGGCTCCCGGTCACATGACGTCCCTGACGTCATTGAAGATGGCCGCCAGCGGGGAGTCAGGAGACAGGTAAGTTACAGTGTTTTTTGTTTTTTATTTATGTTGTTCTTCCCCTGGGTCTCCGATTATTATACTCTGAGGTCTGAAAAGACCCCAGAGTATAATAATTGTTAATGGGTGTCCACAACGGGACATAATAGTGGGTGAAGGGGCCACAATGGGACATAATATTGTGTGAAGGGGCCACAATGGGGCATAATAATGTGTACAGGGGCCACTATGGGACATAATACTGTGTGCAGGGGCCACTATGGGGCATAATACTGTGTGCAGGGGCCACTATGGGACATAATACTGTGTGCAGGGGGCACTATGGGGCATAATACTGTGTGCAGGGACCACTATGGGGTATAATAATGTGTGCAGGGGCCACTATGGGGTATAATAATGTGTGCAGGGGCCACTATGGGGTGTAATAATGTGTGCAGGGGCCACTATGGGGTATAATAATGTGTGCAGGGGCCACTATGGGGTATAATAATGTGTGCAGGGGCCACTATGGGGTATAATAATGTGTGCAGGGGCCACTATGGGGTGTAATAATGTGTGCAGGGGCCACTATGGGGTGTAATAATGTGTGCAGGGGCCACTATGGGGTGTAATAATGTGTGCAGGGGCCACTATGGGGTGTAATAGTGTGTGCAGGGGCCACTATGGAGCGTAATAGTGTGTGCAGGAATGCAGGGAGTAGGGTCGGTCGGGGTTTTTGGCGTCGATCGGGGTTTTCGACATCAGCCGGGGGGGGGGGAGCATGTCAATGGTTCGCCACGGGGCCCCGCCATTCCTAGTTACGCCACTGATAAAGGACCTCCTTATTTATCCATACACAGAGGCTTGTCCATTGTGGACACAAAACAGTGAATGCAGGTGTATAGTTCCTGTATACTGCAGCCTTGGAAACATCCCCAGAGGATGGATTGAGCTCAGTGTATCGGACTATAGAAACTATATTTCATATTGCATGTTAAAATGAAGGGATGATCATATAATACATGGTGAGACCTACTATATAGTGGGTCCTCCTTAGTAGACGCTTCTTTGTCTGGTAGACCACCACTCTAACTACAAGAGCGGCCTCCTACACAAGTCAACTCCTTTTATGAGCTCTATATTCCCACATAAGGCACATGGAGAGGAGCTATCTTGATAATAGATCTCACCTCATGATACACAGTCCAGTCATATTAATGTGACCACCGCCTCCTTTTAACGTCAATGTTAAATACCCAATCGCAGAAGGTGCGTGTCATCAGACATCTGGGTGCACTCATCATTGTGGAAGGCAAGATGGATCAACACATGCATCTATCCTTGCGGACCATGTTCACCCCTACATGCGAATTGTTTTTCCTCAGGATGATGGCATCTACCAGCAGGACAATGCAATGTGTCATAAGGCTCGCAGGTACGTGCGTGGTTCGAGGAGCACCAGGATGAGTTTACCGTACTTCTTTGGCCAGCAAATTCCCCGGACTCGAACCCAATTGACAATCTGTGGGACCTCCTCGATCGGGTTGATCACGCCATGGATGCTCAACCACGTAACCTAGCCCAGCTGGCCACGGCACTGGAGTCGGCATGGCTCAACATCCCAGTGATCATCATCACAACATCCCCTCTCTTCCTGCACGTCTCGCAGCGGTCCGCTCTGCCAAAGGTGGTTATTCTGGATTTTGACATGTGGTCACATTAATGTGACTGGACTATGTATAACTGTGTATGTCGATATTAATATGGCTTTGGATAATAAAGAGATTTTGCACTAATTTCACTTTTTTCTTCAACAACATGTCAAGATTAACTATCTGGCATAATACATGGAGCTTGGCCAATGGAAAGAATTCAGAGTGTGTCTGTTGGCAGCCGTGCCAATGACATGGCCCAGTGGATTCCCCTACTTAATAAATCATACCGAGCCAGCAGAGGAAGACTTGACACTCTACCTGGGACTTGCAGGGCTATTGTAACTGGAAATACATAAAGTGTGGCCAGCGCAACCCCCCTGCTTATGAACTTTTACAAACCTTGTGTGTTTATGTATGACTTCTGATGCTAATGGCAGGTGACAGCGCCGCTTCACTCATCCTTTTACTTGCGTGCTGCATTTTCATATTCTGAGTTTAATGGATTCTCCTAGCGTGATGCTGAAAAAGATACAAATTCCAACAGAATGAAGGATTTATGCAATGTCTGGAAGGCAGCTGCCCATCCCTTCTGTCCAATTGTCCCCACAGAGTCTTCTGAATATAATCTTATTTGATACAGACATCCTAGCATGGACTAACAGTGTTTGTATTAGGACATTTTACTGACTTGTATGGGACTTAATATGTACGGAAGATCATTTCTTTGGCAACTCTATGGTTACTGAGGGGTTTGTTTTATTGAATATTTCATGTGAGATATTTTATATTTTACACAGTATCGCGTCATTCAAAAAGTGATAATGAAAACTGTCAGTTTTACCTTAAAATGTAGATTCTATCTCTTATACTGAGGAGGATGGTTATTGGCTGCAGTGGTCACATGGGTAGATAGGCAGCCAAGTACAATTATCAATGAGGCGGTGCGGGGGTTTTCGAGATTTAGGGTAAGTTCACAGAGTTTTTTGGACCAAAAAGACGGCTCACACTGAAATCAATGGGAGCTGGTCATTTCTATTTTCCGGGAGCCGTTTGTTCCGACTCCCGGAAAGAAGAAGCGACATGCTCATTCTTCAGACAGATTCGCCTCGCTATTCGGCCTGAAGACACTCCCTCCTCTGGACTAGGCCCATTCATTGGGCCTAATCCGGAGTGGATTGCGCGGCTGGATGTTGATGCAGTGCACCAGCTTTCAGTCGCGGCTACCCGGCTTTTGGTCCTGAACCTGAGGCGGCCTAAAGACCACGTATAAACTTACCCTTTAAGTCAACCTGTTACTAGACTCAAACAGCCCAATGACATACATCATCTGATGGGCGTGGTCAATTAGTGTTTTGCTTATCCAAATCTGTTCAGCCGTTCTAAAGATATAAGCCCTTTTAGTGTTAGAAATTCACAAAATCAGGACAATCTTATCTAGATAATTCTCCCCGCAACATATTAATTATTGCTGAAAAATAGGCTATATTAGCCAGGTGGGCGGTAATATATCATGACATACAACAGAGAAACCAGTATCTAGTATCTACCAGTGGCTAGTATCTCCTAATTTGCATCAATGAATGGATTTGGATAAACAAAAATCCCAACATGCTCAAGGTGACAGCGCCATCAGATGATGTATACCATTGAACCTTTCGGCCCTGGTGACAGGGGCTCTTTCGCAGGGGAGGTTGTTACGTTTGTTATTTTATGTCATTATTTTTTTTTTCACTGTATTGAAAAGCAAAGCCAACTACAGTTTGGGGTACAGAAAAAGTCCATAAAAAAGTGCACTGACTAATGTGTGTCAATGACCCGTATGAATCAGTCCATTCCTGCCATACAAACAACTGTGCGGTGTGAACAGAGCTTTATTGAGTTGTCTGTTCAGCATTGATGATAAATAGTATCAGTGACACACAAAGACTATCACAAATTATTAATGAATTGTTCTCATTAATTTCTTGTTAAAAACTATTGTCTCTGCATATAGAAGTGGAACAGAAAAGGCTGACAGTTCTTTCCAACCAGTGTTTGAAGATCTAGTTATTTTCTCAGGTATAACAATGAAATGAGATTTATTAAGTTTATTATACATTAACATAGTCTATAAAGTATTTATATAACATCATGCAATTTAGTTATCAACAACTCATTTTTATGTGGACTCTGTCTAATATCTATTGTATCTGTATTCTATCTATACATTTGCCATATCTATCTCTATGTGATATCTATCTATCTATCTATCTATCTATCTATCTATCTATCTATCTACTTATCTATCTATCTATCTATCTATCTATCTACTTATCTATCTATCTATCTATCTATCTATCTATCTGTCTGTCTGTCTGTCTGTCTGTCTGTCTGTCTGTCTGTCTGTCTACCTGTCTGTCTGTCTGTCTGTCTGTCTATCTATCTATCTATATTTATATGTCTCATATTAATCAATCTATCTCTTCTGCTATCTCTCCCTCTCGTATTTATCTATATATTTATCTACACATACGAGAAGAATTCAGACAGCACATCCCAATGTGAACAGCTACAAACCACCATGGCAACGCAACAAACTCAAGAATTGCAGCAGTACTTGGACATGTAAATATAGAGAGCAGAATGTCATTACTGTTATTGTTACAATCCAGTAGTATGATCTATAAGCTACATAAATAGAGTATGGCCCTGGATCCTACTTGCCCTGTATTCACATTTTGTAAATCTCTTTTGGTTCCAAGAGAGGTATGTTTGTTTAGTGTAGGGTCCCATCTGAATCAGGTCGCCTTGTCGCAGCAGCTAGGCTTTTTAGGGTATATTCACACTTACTCTTCATTTTCCGCTGCCGTATTGCCGTAAAGGGATGCTGATACAGTGAATCGGCATTAAGTCATGACTTCCCTCTGCCGATTAGGGCCAGGTGAATAGGCTTTAGTAGCAGGGAATCCGAAGCCGCAGAATCCATGGCTGAATCAGGCGTAGAATCCGCAGCAAAACTGAGCAGGACAATGACTTTTTACTGTGTCCTGTTATGATTTGGGGTTAAATTTACACTAAATCTATCACAGAATCCTACGTGTGAACCTACCATCACTGATTGATATGTATAACAAATAATCTCTAATTTATATGTGTAATTTATAGATCATATTGATTGATTTTACCAATAGCAGTCACGCCATTTTGATCTCTATTTCTTACTAGCTTTTACCCGCGACTTCATCTGCGGTGATTTGAGAATTGGGCGGACACAGACGTGTGAAACTGTAAAAGTGCTTTAAAAAGTTTGGTGGGCTAGCAAATGTGATTTGATGTGTTATATTGTGTATGTAGTAATACAGACAATGTGATGTGTTATACAACCTGTGTACAGGAGTATAGATGTATCAGGTACTGTATATAGCAGTGATAGGAGATACATGTAATATATAGTATATATAGCCTGTGTACAGGAGTATATATGTATCAGGTACTGTATATAGCAGTGATAGGTAATACATGTAATTATATAGTATATACAGCCTGTGTACAGGAGTATATATGTATCAGGTACTGTATATAGCAGTGATAGGAGATACATGTAATTATATAGTATATACAGTCTGTGTACAGGAGTATATATGTATCAGGTACTGTATATAGCAGTGATAGGAGATACATGTAATTACAATGTAATGTGTTGTATTGTGTATGTATAGTGGAAAGCTATATGTAAATGTGAGTGAGTAGAGTGAGGGCTACTCCTGAGGTGACAGTAAGGAGAGTGCAGGCAGGTTGAGGCAGGAAATGCCAGGCAGTGTGTGTGAGTCTATAGCTGGGGCTAGGAGTCCTGCTTTTGTGAGTCTCCTGCTAGGAAGCCATGTTGTTTAGTGGCACCAAAAGTAGCCTGTGACTCAATCCTGAGGGAAAACTATGTTTGTGGAAAATTGCACGCAAATGCATCCAGGCGTTTTAGCGTGATTGAGGAACAAACATCCAAACTCACAAACATCCAAACATCCAAACACACAAACTTTCACATTTATAATATTAGTAGGATATGTCCTAATGCTGTGTGTAGAATGCTGCAGCAAATGATAGATAAATATGAGACATAGATAGGTAGATATGAGACATAGATAAGATAGATAGATAGATAGATAGATAGATAGATAGATAGATAATATAGAGATAGATGATAGATACATAGATAGATAGATAGATAGATAGATAGATAGATAGATAGACAGATAGATAATATAGAGATAGATAGATAGATAGATAGATAGATAGATAGATAGATGACTGATATGGCTACAGATTTACACTGCAAAACCATTATGAATCATAATGATTACCAAATGATAATGGACATACGTCTATAGCTCAAAAATCAATGCAAATCATGAATGCGAATGAACAGAATGATATATATATATAATTTTGTGGGAAAAGATTCAGTATAACCTGTCATTAATTCATTGAGATTTCATCTTCTTTTTTCTGAGAAGTCAAGGTGGCAGCCCTATCAGTGCCTGACAACTATCTCAGTATGCACAGTCGTAGAGGGGAGGCTGTCAATCTCTGATAGGACCGCCTCCTTGACTTCTCAGCATATAAAGAACTCCACCAAGCTCCTCCTGCATTTTCTATGTAACCAGTTCCCTTTAATAATAGTAAGTGTGACATTCAGTCTATTTATCCTCCTTCCCAACATCACGGAAGAAAGGTGGCAAAGTTTAAGTAGTTTGCGTGATTTTACATTTGTGGTATAAAACCAACTATACTACTACAAAATGTACAGTAAACGATAAAAATGTGTAGGTGTGTCAGTAGGTCACTGGGTCCTAGTGTCACTTTGTCATTGGTGCAGCTACAGCATAAGCCATAAGGGTATATATAGGGAGCAGTGTTCACCACCTCCATTGTAAGAGGCAGATTGCAGCCTTCTATGACTGTGTAATGGATTTAGTAAACTGTACATCTATTCCGGTATCTCTTTACAGGACCCATACCGTGCTCATAGTTTGCAAAGTCGACAGATACTCCTGTCATTAGCCATCAAGGGCTGTAACTTAGCAACTTCCTCTTCTTTTGTTAGTGTGTGCTGCCCAATCTTCTTAATGAATAAGAGCACCATGACAGGTAATTGAAGCCGGTCCGTTTAGCTGATAAATAATTCACTGTCTGGGTAATTCTATACATATCCCAAATCAGATTATGCAATGGAACAGCCATGTCATACCTGCTCCAGGTTCTTTTTCTCTGTTTTATGATGTCAGACAACAAATAATACCAGCCACATGCTCTCTTTTCAACCTATTCAAGTTGTATTTAACAAGTTCATTGCCAACGGCACTAGCAAGTACTGTCTGCATATGTTGTAGATTAGCAGATTATTAAGCAAGGTTTGGCAGGTCGGCAGGCAGGGTTAGGTTGGTAACATTGGGGTTATGGGGGACACTGACTAACAACAATTCATGCCAAAGTGTAACACTGATTTTACTATATTGATGTTAGGAACCTGATGCAACAAATTACGCAGTAAGCCCTGGATAACTACAAACCCAAGCTCTGGGGCAGAAATGGTCCTGGGTGTGCTACGCTCTCCCAACCGGTGCGGAGCCAGGCCCCAGGGTTCTTTACCAGAGCTCCTGATGGTGGAGCTGGACTTGGTAAAAGTCCGATCCACAACTGCCCAGAGAGTGACACACAACCAGCGAACCCCAAGTAGGAGGACCCAGAAACCCAGATATTAACCTTAGAACATAGTCCCAGAGAGCAAGATGGTCTGGAGTCGTAGGTGAACAGGAGGGTAATCCAGGGAATTCACGTAGATACCCGAGGAGCAGATTTGTGGTCAGGCAAGCTGAGTCAGTAACTGGAGGTCACGTGGTAGCAGAAGGCAGAGGCAAAGTCGAGGTAGCCGGGTCATACACAGGAGGTAAATGGAGTAGCCAAATCAGGATCCAAAAAGGAGGTCAGGAGGAAGCTAAAGGTCATAAACAGGAGGTCAGGAGGGTATCAAATCAGGATCACAGAGAGGAGGTCTGTAAGGCAATCCGGGCCATACACATCCAGGGAAATCCAGGTACAGGGAAAAGAGGCAGGAGGAAGCAGGACAGGAGACAGGGAACTGGAGAGAGGCTCGTTGGTAGGGGAGCTGATACCACAGGGAAATGAATAACCAGTGACGGGCCAAAACCAAAATGAGGCCTAAATAGCCTCTGGCCCGCCACTGACCCCCCTGACCCTGGAAGTGCCAGTTCCGGTGCTAGGGGGAAACTGGAACCTCTGCACACTCAAGTGGAGGCTTCTGGCCTACCCGGGCACGGGAACAGGCCGACACTCCGGCGCTGGATAGGGATCGGGTCGGGCGCCTCCACCCAGCACAGCGGAGGTCCCAACCCGTCCTAACAATTGACTTGTCCATGGAGCAAATCTGGGTTTCACAATGGGAAAAGTTTACTGTAATATTATCATTTGTTTTTTCGTGACTATATTGTTATTTATGTAGGAAATAAAAATGGTGAACAATAGAAATGGTAAATAAGAATTCAGCACTGCTACATCTGTATATATGAACAGCTTACGTTTGTTACAAGTACTTGCGTCATGATTCATGTATGACACTGCCGAAAAATTCCCCTACTTGGATTGTGGATATTAAATTAAAATTATGTCCTTATCAGATTTTTTTACTTTTATGTTTTATGACTATAGTAATATTCCAAGCAGGCAGAAGATGTGAAGGAGATTTGGTGCATCTAGTTGGACACATTAGACACTTGTCTCTTCCTTAGCCTTCATTCATATGATAGAATGCAAAACAGCCATGAAAAACATCCATTTTTCATGGCCATTTTGCCCCCTAGGGACAGCGGTGCTCACATATTCCTTATATATTACAGTGTATGGAGGGATCCTTGAAAATGGTCAAAAATAGAGCATGACCTACATTTTGACAGTCCGTGACTATGAACTGTCAAAATATCAGTTGTGTGAATAGCCCCCATTCACTGACATTGACATGTGGCCATTTACTATGTTCATGTGAATGTAGGCTTACGCCACTTCTTGGTTGATTTACTATAGACCAATATTTTCAACCAAAATTTGGCTGTAGTTTAGCAAATTTTCTGACCTCTTTTGCATACATTAAACATTATCATTGCAGTTTATAGTTTATTAGTGATTATACCTATATACCCAGTTTATTAGTGATTATACCTATATACCTAGCTAGCAAACATTGTTAGCTTTTCCCACAATGCTTGGCCAGTAGCAAAGTATTGTGGGAAATAACCTCCAACCTTGATCCTGCCTAAAAAGATCGGGATCGGAATTCCGATCGCGATCGTGAAATTTACTCGATCGCCGATCACTCAACCCTAATCATGAAATGTTTAAGACCTATTGTCAGATCTGCAGAAAGACACAAATACTTGACTGGAGGTCTCAGGAACATAACTTATTCTAAGGTCATCAATATCAAAACAATGGGAGTCCGGCAGCCAGCACCTCCATTGATCAGCTCTTCTCAGCAGGAGATATACAGAGAATGAAGCAGCAAGCAGATAGCATTGTTCTCTGGTTGAAATGTCCCAGAGGCTTAGGACCCATTTAAGTGAATGGGATCTGATCTGCAGTAACCTGATCTGACCACTACACAGAGAACGGAGCTATCTGCCTCCTGCTCCATTCTCTGTGTATCAGCTGCTGAGAACAGCTGATCAGTGAGGTAACTGGGCACGGGACCACCACAAATCTGAAATTGACAGGTTATCAATATTCTTAGCCTGTAAATCCCCTTTAAAGAAAAATCCTACAAACCACCATTACCCAGTGATAAATGTTAATAAATTAAATTTCAACCTGGGGAATTGTATTGAAGTCATGAATTTTAAAGGAAACTGTCTCGCTTCATTTGCAGCCTCAGTAAAATTATACACATTTCTCAGGACAAGGCAAGCTGTTGGAGTTTGACGTGTGCAGGTGTCTCAGGTTGCCCGAGCTGAAGGTACTGGCACAGAAGGTCTGAATCTTGACACCGTAACCGCCAAAAAACATAAGGTTAATTTAATAGTAGTTTAGGTAGTCATAGCATAGTTGGTAGATCACGTTATATATGGAGGTGCAAGTACTGTGCGGTATATTACTTTAACAGTGTATGGTATCACTTTATGGTGTTTTATTGAAACACTGTATAACCATACACTATATGCATAGATACTGTAAAAAACACATGAGATATACCATATGGGACACCAGAGGCATAACATGAAGCTCATGGGCCCCAGTGCAAAATCTGTGCCAGGTCCCCCCAAATATGATGTATCATACTAATAATGTAAAATACAGTGGCGTAACTACCGTGGTAGCAGGGGTAGTGGCTTCCATAGGGCCTGAGACATTAGGGGCCGCTGTGGCAGCCTGCATCCCGGGTCATGTGACGTCCCAGACATCATTGAAAATGGCCGACACCACCGAGGACTGCAGCAGAGCCAGGGATAGGTAAGTAACAGTGTTTTTTATGTTGGTATCCCCCTTCGGTTTCTGATTATTATACTCTGGTCTCTGAAAAGACCCCAGAGTATAATAATTGTTCATGGGTGTCCACAGTGGAGCATAATAGTATGTGTAGGGGTCACTATGGGGCATAATACTGTGTGCAGGGGGCACTATGGGGCATAATAATGTGTACAGGGGCCACTATGGGGGATAATAGTGTGTTCAGGGGTCACTATGAGGAATAATACAGAGCGCAGGAATGCAGGGGGGGGGGGTCGGTCAGGGCCTTCGGCGAGCGGCAGTCGGGGAGGCCATGTCAAAAGTTCGCCACGGGGCCCCGCTGTTCCTAGTTACGCCACTGGTAAAGTACTAGTATAATGTATAGTATATACTGGTCTCTTCATATTGGGAAGAGAAACTCTATGGGTCCTTTATTCCTCCTGGGTCCAGACCACCCTCAAGTTACGCCCAAGCAGGGCATCGTGCAGTGTGATTCTGAAGCCATCCACAGAACTTTCATCCTATAGAGTGCCCATAATGCAAACACCAAGGTAGTGAAAGAGTAAGGTGGTGCAGTTGTCCACTGCTACCAGTCATATTCTTAGGGTTTATTTACACGGCAATGAAAAATGTCTGTCAAAGGGTCATATTGACAATTCATTGGGTCAGAAACCTGGCGTACAAGGCATAATAAATAACGCCCCATTGATTTCAGCGTGTCTATTCACATGTCCGTTGCTTAACTTATTGTTTTTAATGGCTGTCAAAAAAACGTGCCCTTTGGTGACACTCTGCCACCAAAAACAGCAAAATGGAACAGAAGCAAAAGGGATATAAAGATTGATATATATGTCCATTTTTGACAGCCATCGGATCCGTCAAAAACATCATTGCCGTGTGCCTAAAGCCATGCCCTCCTTTTTTTTTCAAAGTCTCATGGAAATTAAAGTAGTGACTTGATTATTATGGTCTTTTTTTTTTTTAGTAAATCTCCTTATATATGACTGTTAAAATATAAATTCCCTTTAAGAGAAATAGTCCGGCAATACTTATCTGTTGGATATTGTATACATTGTGCAGACACCTTGTAGTCCGGGGATATATTCAGCAGGGAATGCAGTTGGGATCCTATTGTTTATCCCTGGCTTCTCTTGTCAGTTTCTACCGTGCAACAGCAATAGGATGGCCAACAGCATAAATATTTCAGGACTTTAATTAAAGCTATCTTCTCAGATATATGGGCAAGTCTGCGGCAAATAAATGCTATTTGTTTTGTATTCTCCAAAGCCATTACTGTATGTACTCCATAGGCCTAAATTGAGTAATATAGCATGAAAGCTGACTTTACAGAATAACCAGAAAAACCTCAACAAAGAATCTATATTTGCTGATATACATTAATCTTAAAAACAAGTGAAAGTAAAAGAATGTGAAGATTAATTGCTACAAAAATAATCTAAAACCCCCCAGAAACCTTTTAACTTTTTCTAGGTCAATACTACAATGATAAACAAAATATGTTTGATGCAAATCTGGTGAACTCTGATATTCGCTTTATACAATTGTATTTAGACATTTACAGATCTTGTATACTTGAACTGTACATACAATGTAGGGTCATAAATTCAACACCGTCTTTCCAGATTCTGTTATAAGGGATATGTTTGTATTAAAACTGATAAAATCAATAAAATTATTGAAAAAAAGTAAATAATTGGAAGTACTGTGTGTATGTGGAGTTAATAGAGGAGAGTTTCCTATTCATGATCCTACAGGTTCAAAGAGTACCAGGTTACAAATCACATGGACGGTTTTTGATTTCATTGTAAACGGTGTAACGCATCTTTTCTTCCTGCGGAGGTGCTGCAGCGATATTGAACACTCACTGCCAGGCTCCCCAATAGGTTTTAGCTGTTTGCTGGAGGACCCTCCTGGATGATGCTAGTTTCACACTAGCGTTCGGCTTTCCATTCTTTGGGTCCGCTTGGGGACCCGAAAAATGGAAAGCTGACCAACTTAAAAATCGATTATTTTTATTTATCTATTATGCTTACTTATGTAGCGCCATCATATTCTGCAGTGCTTTACAGACATTGATAGTCACTGTCCCATATAGAGCTCACAATCTACATTTCCTATCAGTATGTCTTTGGTGTGTGGGAGGAAGCCAGAGTACCCGTAGGAAACCAACGCAAACACGGGGAGAACATACAAACTCCTTGCAGATGTTATTCTTGGCAGGATTTGAACCCAGGACTCCAGTGCAGTGCTAACCACTGAGCCACCATGCTGCCCATCTGTAGAAACCTGATATCAACTAGAAAATCCCTTTAAGTAAATGGTATCTTGCACAGTGATTAAATTGGTAATGACATAACAGAAGTAATGACAGCCACAGTCTGTACCAGTAAGTACGTACAATAGGATGCATCGCTCTTTGCAACTGTAAGATATGCACTGCAAGCTGTTCTTGTGTGACTGTCATCTCCAGTCTGTCTACACAGCATCTAAAACACCAAAATACAACAGAGCTGGGACGATCATGTTGTTAACTTTTCCATAACACATATAGAAGACTTGTTTTCCCTTCTGGGCAGAGGAATGTTAAGAAGCGATTGTGCCGGCTGCTCCAGCTTGTCAGTAAATAATATTCTCCTGTCGGTATTTCAGTCTAATTTTATTGTACTTACAGTAAAAAACAAACACAGCCGGTAATGTGGAGTTTGGGAAGATATTCATGAAAATTATCTGTCTATTAATTACCTTCACCAGAGAAGAGCTGACTATAAATACAGCCGCACTTTGGATAAAACTTTTATGGAGCTATTTAGACCCGATGAAATATAAATGATTTCTTCTAAATTTTTTATTATAAATCAGGGCATTAGGATTTGCTACAAGACTCTGATTCTCTTTCACCCCGTTATGTTCGAGGTTGTTATTTTAGTCGGGAAGCAGACAGAAAACCTCTGCCAGCAAGACTTGTCACTATTCAGACTGCTCCTTTGTTGTGCAGATCTCTCCATTCTGGACCCCTGTGAGGTTAGCCTCAGTTAAATGGTGAATTTAAGGCTTTCAGTGGAGGTGTACTTATAATATCTTTTACCAAATGCCATAAATCCTACAGTAATAGCAAAATAAATACATATAATAATATTAATAAATAAATATAATAATAAATATGATAATATAATAATTAATAATAATAACAATAATATTATTATAATATATTTGTAATAAAATCATTGTAACAAAAATCACGCACATTAAAATTGTTTTAGCCCAAATATGTAAATAATATTTTAGTGAGCATTTTCAAAGTTATTGATATTTTTTATTCTCTCCCCTTAAAACTTTAATTGAATATTTCCTTTGTTCGGTGGATTTTAAGTGACATTTATCTACATTGAAACAGTCAGTGCTTTAATTCTGGATTAGGAATAAATCCATTGGATACTGAATATAAAAGCAGTCCAGTTTGACTTATTTTTTTATGGAGTTTATATAGTGTAAGTAGATTAAGGGGATATTGTCACTCCTTAGGGAGAGACCACCATGTAGGTGTGGGGAGTTTTATAAAGCCATTTTCGCTTGTGTTCCACCTTTTACATCTCGGGAAACACATTTGCATAGTTTAAGTAGGTCATTGTAGTCAAAATTTGTTATAGATCTATAAATTGGGATACCCTTGTGAATAAGGCTTTACTCATAGACTAGGACAGTGTTTCTCAACCTTTTAAAGCAAAGTACCCCATAGTGAAAAAAGTTCCAACCACGTACCCCCCAAATCAGTTATACAAGGAGAGTTCAATAAGTTATCTACATCAGTATGTCAATGTTAGAAAGCTAAGCTTGTCTGTGCAGGTTGAGACATGCCTGCAACTTCAACCGGCAACTAGAATCCCCAAGCGCTGAGGCAAGAAGAGCCCTGGGTGTGCTACGCCCTCCTAACCGGAGCCGAACCAGGCCCCGAAGTTCTTCACCAGAGCTCCTGATGGTTGCGTTGCACTTGGTAAAAGTCCAAGGCCCAGGTCCACAACTGCCCAGAGAGCGACACGCACCCAGCAAACCCCAAGTAAGAGGACCCAGAAGGAGCCAGACACTAACCTTAGAGTGAAGTCCAAGATTACACGCAGATACCCGAGGAACAAATTTGTGGTCAAGCAAGCCGAGTCGATAACTGGAGGTCATGTGGTAGCAGAAGGCAGGGGCAGAAGCGTAGTCAGGGAAGCTGGGTCATACATTGGAGGTAAACGGAGTAGCCAAAACAGGATCCAAAAAGGAGGTCAGATGGAAGCCAAAGATCATACACAGGAGGTCAGGAAGGTGCCAAATCAGGATCATGGATGAGAGGTCTGTAAAGCAAATGGGTCATACACATCCAGAGAATCCAGGGACAGTGCAGGGGGCAGGTAATAGGAGGCAGGAGAATACAGGTAGGGAACAGGAGACAGGAGGCTCATCACTAATAATAACCAGCTGCTGACCCCCCTGACCCTGGAAGTGCCGGTCCCAGCGCTAGAGGGAAACCGAAACCTCCGCACGCTCAAGCAGAGGCCTTCAGCCTACCCCAGTGCCAGAACAAGCAGATATTCCGGTGCTGGACAGGGATCAGGTCAAGTGCCTCCACGCAGCACAGCGGAGGCCCTGGCCCATCCTAATAGCAACACACACACACAGTTTGGTCTGATGAAAGCATTGGAAGTGACAGGATGGCAATGCAGTACAGTGCAGGTCTACAAAGACATTGAGGGATTTGGAGCACTGTTCTCTGATAAAACTCCTAGAAAAGACTAAAGAAATCTAAGAAATGACGATCACTGTACATGGTGATAATGCACCTTCCTAATAATAAGTAAAGTTTTGGCCCAAGCAGTTTAACTGGAGTAGGGAATCAAGTGAAGATGACCACTGTTCATTTCAACCTGTCAAAGCATATTCAGAAGAAATGTGATCATAAAGTGGAGGCCATGATTTTGGAAAATACTCAGGTGAAAGTCAGTGTTATAGTTTATGAATTAGGCATTTCATTTGGGATGGATTCCAGTATCATTCATGATTAGAGATGAGCAAGTAGAATTCGATCGAGTAGGTATTCGATCAAATACTACGGTATTCGAAATACTCGTACTCGATCGAGTACCACTCGCTATTCGAATGGAAAAGTTCGATGCAGAACCAGCATTGATTGGCCGAATGCTATACAGTCGGTGCTATATCAGTGCTTGTAGTGCGGGCATGCGCAGTCAGCTCTGCCCAGGCCCGATGCCTGGCAGAGTGAATGAAGAGCCGGAAGATGCTGCGGGGACGTTGCACGGAGAAGACTTCTCGGAGGATCCAGCCCGACCCTCACTCGTGGACTTGGTAAGTATAATTTGATTGAATGTTGCCTACCCCTGAAACGAGCATTTTCCCCCCATAGAGTATAATAGGGTTCGATATTCGATTCGAGCCGTCGAATATTGAGGGGCTACTCAAAACGAATATCGAATCTTGAACATTTTACTGTTCGCTCATCTCTATTCATGATGTTTTGATGCTGTCTAAGGTCAGTTTCTGGTGGGTACCACAAATGTTGACGCCTGAGCAAAAAACATGTTGCCAGCGATTTAGCCAAGAGAATGTAGATATGCTTGGAGAAAATCCAGGAGACTTCTATTCTTGGGTTCTTATGGGAGATAAAACATGGGACCACTAGCATAATCCTGAGACCAAACAAGAGTCCATGCAATGGAAGCTCAAGAGGTCACCATGGCAAATTTTGGGGGGGATACATACAAAAGGTGTTTTATTACTAGAATTCATGCTACACAAGACAACAGTTACTAGAGACACCTATGCTTCAACAAGGAAGGCATTACATGAGACTATCAAAGAGAAGTGCTATGGCCAGTTGTCGGCATGTGTGTTACTGCTTCACGACCATGAGTCTGCACACAAGTCTCACAAACCACAGTTGCTATCAGGGAATGCAGCTTCATGGAGTTTAACCATCCAACCTACAGTCCAGACCTGGCTCCCAACAATTATTTTCTCTTTCGTAACCAGAAGAAATTTCTGCATTGGGCAACGATTTCCTTATGATAATGCAGTCAAAGGGCAGTAACAGGGTTCCTACAGCAGCGATAAGACTCCTATTCTGAAGGCATCCAATCATTGGAGACAAAGTGTGTTAAAGTCTAGGGGGATTACATTGAAAAGTAGAAAATTCAATTTTGTTGTTTTCATATTCATGTAGATAACTATTATACACACACACATATAACAAAGCTACCTCCCATTTGGGAGGGAGTAAATAAGTTTTGGTATTTTAGCAACCTGTTACTGTTTGTATTTCTATATGAAAACTTCTAACCTGAAGGCACTGGGCATTTAGGATCTGGATCTTGTATTCTATGCTGTGGGTGTCTGAACTATAAAAGGTTTTTAGGAAACAATGCTTTTCCAACAGGTGGGCATGTGATTGACCCTGTTATAGGTAAGTAGATTTGGAAGTTATGAGATATATGGCTACACTGGATATATGGATGCACTGTTATAAGGCAATAAGCTGGGAAAGGAATATTTTTTTTCCCTAATTCCTTTCCCAGAATTCCTAGTAGAGCATACATGGTCTGAACACTGTAAGGTGGGCTGCAAAGGCAGCTTCCCTATGGAAATATACTCACTATACTACATGATAAATTCCTTGAGTGGTCTAGTTTGTAATAGAGTTATATTTTTCGCAATAGGTAAGGTTTACAAAAGGAAAAAGGAGAAAATTAACCCTTCGTTCATCCAAGGGCTATAAATGCACATGATCAGAGTGTACTCATTAATTCACAGGTTATTTATCTAGCATTTATCTTACATTTTATTAATATGGATAATTGACCACTTTACTTTAACATTTATATATATATATATATTTTTTTTTAGGAGGGTGAGGGGAGGTCTATGACCAGCCACAATATCAATGTATAGAATCTCCCATAAAATAGTGCAAAAAAAAAAAAAGATTTTAAAAAAATAAAATTTCCAAATCCCTCCTTTCCCTAGACTACATACTAAAGTAGAAAATGACTGTGAAACACATACAGGTTAGGTATCCTGTGTCTGAAAGTGCCCAGTCTACTGAATATAGGGTATCTGCAGTGCTCCTGTTCCATTGGGAAGGGGTTAATAGGAGCACTGCAGATACCCTATATTCAGCCAGGCTGAATTCCAAGTGGGGGAAGAAAAAACCCAGTCCTCAAGCTCAGTGAAGGGGCAGACAAACAACCAAAACACCCCCTCCCCTTCCCCAGCATCTACTGCACCCATAAACTCCGACCATTTTAATTTTTGAAATTTTTCCAGTATCTGCTGCATTTCCCCCCCTTGGCTTATACTCGAGGTAATAAGTTTTCCCAGTTTTTTGTGGTAAAATTAGGGGGGTCGGCTTATATTCGGGTCGGCTTATACTCGAGTATATACGGTAAATAATTTACTTTGTGTTCCTTATATGAGATATCTTCTCCTTCTATTATACTGATAACAATATTATAATGTAATATTAAGTGGTATATGGAAAAAAAAACGTGTTAAAACCTCCATTGATGTTTATAGTTTCAATTGATTGCGAAGGAGCAAGACACATCCTTCTGGCAGTCCATGGCCGGTAGGGGAAGGTGTATGATTCTACTTCATGGCAGATCAGCTGCTTCCATCTTTCAGTCCATATCTGGTATTGCTTGTCTTTGCCACTACATTTATAGAGATATACAGATAGTTACATAGCAAGTATGGTTGAAAGAAGTCTTCGATTTCAACCCAATAATTACTTTCTATGGTGAGGAAGGTGAAAAACACCCCCTGAGAACGAATTATTGGTTTGTCTTCAGATTAGGAAACAAATTCCTTCCTGACCCCAATTTAAGTGTTTGAAAGTAATTCCTGGATCTGTGCTTTACTCTCTATGGATGTAAAGTGGAGGAAGCTTGACTGTATAGTCACCAATCGGCGAAGAGACGTATATTCCTGCGTTGTGTTGGAATGGACTGATTTATTTTGCCCTATCACTCCTGTAAGAAGAAAAGTACACATGTCTGAGCTTCAGCTCTTCACGTTGATACTGGATTACTACGGAAAAGGGGCTACGGTAATAATAATGGTAAGGTTAATAGTGTGCACACGAGCAACGATAATGCTATGAATGTCACTTGATGTTATACTTACAAAGCATTATAGTGGTCAAAAAGCAGAATTTGTAGCTCAGTGTAGATGTGGTCCTCCATTTGACTCTGACAGAGAATAAAACAGATTAGCTCAAACGAAATTTAGAGCAAAGAAATTGATTTATCACAATAATTATAATGGGGGATTTTAAGAAGTTTGCACCATTTTAGTACAAAAATTTGCTACTTTTCACTGTTTCTGACTTTTTGTGCTGAAAGTGGGTGCGACTTTGTATAAGTGGTGTAAGTCGATGGCTGGTCAGGTAATGGAGGGGGTGTACATCTCACCCAGACAACTCAGGTGGGTGAGATGTACAGGAATGTTTGTTCTCAGCACACAACTTTCGTTGGCTGAGCATTTTGGTAAATGCTAATTATTGGGCTAGATTTTTAGGAATGTCAGGTAGGTTGGTAGTGGAACCTGTCATTCCATCCCCCCTCCAGTCCACACTTTGGGGATGTTCCAGCAGCGACTCAGCTGCAGAGTCTCCTTGTCAAGGAGGCTTAAGAAGCAAGCTCCAGCAGCAACACTTTGGCAGAGCTTGGCTGGAGAGCCAAAGAGAGAGCTCGTATTTTTGGAGCAGTGTCCTGAATGATTCGACTGGCTTTTTGATTTCTGTTTTTCTAGGTGAGGTAACCTATTCTATGTTTAGTTAGAGCCTAGCCGGGCAGGGATTTATTTTTGTATTGTTTCCTTTTGTTGCTGCACTAACTTTTTGAGTGAAAATAAACCCTACCTTTGTTTTGGACTAAAGAAACTGGACTTGTGTGTCTATGCCACCCCACCTAGCAACCCCAGACCCTGACAGTGCGCTTCTTTAGCCAATAAGTTTCCAATACATTTATTAGGGAAAACTTGAACAAATTATGTTGCAAATCAATTTTTGCTCATAACAGGTATCAATTTCCTCTTCTAGCTAAAAACAGCCCAGTTTGGTTATGAAGTGTGACTTTAAGAAATGTGACTAATTCTTTTTCAGTACATTCCCCAAGAATGTCTAATTACAAGAAGCAGTTTAAGTTTTGGACATTTACCTTTCTGTATTTCCCCTTTCCAATATATTTTTTCAAAATCTAACAGGATTTCGGTCAATGCGACTCATGCGGATTCATTCTCTTAGCTCATCTTCTTGATGTAAAATTTGTTCATTTCTGTTCCTCATTGTCTATTTTATCCATAAATATTTTGGATCCTAACCGTAACATAAATGTCATAAAAAGACAGAAAGTCATATTTTCTCATTTGATAAATATATCCCAATTTATTATCTTATTTTGATATAAATGTAATTGAAGAATAAGCAATAAAAATAAAACAAAACCAACAATCCACAAGTCCAACTGACCGGCAGTGACAGTTTGGTCCAGTGTCCCTTATAGGACACTATACTGACCCACTTCTGCTTTTTAGGGTACAGGTTAATAATCTTCTGAAAGGGTAGAGGGCTTTTGTCTCACAAACTATATAATATATTCTATTACAGAGCCACTACCATTGGCATTAGTCTGCGGTTAACGTAAAATCTTTTCCATCTGGTCTGCTCACTTTCCTGGCCATGAGGATCTCCAACCAGAAGTCTGAAGGGCAGTAGGACATCCAGCTGGTTTATGGTGTTGGAGGTATCTTCTATGGCACCTACGGTCCGATTCCCTAGCACATAGAGTGCTACCTCTACATAATCTGTACCAGTTATCTCTTACCAGTTTTAATATGAAGAAAAATAAGAACTGTACACATGGGCAATGCTCCAAAGAAACATCTGGTATTTAATGGGGCACACCTTTCTAAGTAGGTCGTATTGTGCCATTTACTGCATGATATCAGCAGGTTATCCCAGTTCTTTTGCTACTTCTTGTGGTGAGTGGTTATATTCTGTCTGTTCTGTGGTTTCTACTCAGCTCTTGGAGATATTTTTATATCATGTTCTAGGCCACAAACATTTCCCATAAAGACTGAGCAGGTTGTAATACACTGGCAAATGTCGTGATAGTGACTATATACAAAGGTTAGGTAATGTTAAGCTACCATTAAAGGGGTTGGTCACTTTCAGACCAATATTGAGAGACAAATGTTATTGTTTGTATAATAAAAAATTATACAATTTTACAATTTACAATTCCTCATGGTTTTCTAGATCTCTGCTTGCTTTAAAGGGATTCTATCATTAAAATGACATTTTTTGTCTGTATCACGTAGGAATAGCTTTGAGGGTAAGTTCACACACAGCTACCTGTATTTTGGACTGGAACCTACCTTTCGATGTCTTCTCTGCGCCATCATTCGGTAGAATTTCTGGTTTACTTCGGTATGCAAATGAGTGCTCTCGCAGCACTGGGGGCGGTCCCCGGCGTTCAAACAGCACTGGGGGCTTCCCCAATACTACATGAGAAATCTCCAGCAACGCCTCTATCTTCTCGTGGAACGCCCCCCACCTGTGTCTTCTTCCGTCCTGGGTTTAAATCTTCTAAGCATGCACAGTTGGCTCTGCCATCGAGCCTTGGGCAGAGCTGACTGCGCATGCCCACAGGCTGTTCCTGAACAAGATGGAGGCGTCACTGAAGATTTCTTTCGCAGCATTGGGGACGCCCCCGCTGCTGCGAGAGAACTCATTTGCATACCGAAGAAAACTGGGATTTCTACCCAATGGCAGCGCAGAGAAGACATCTAAAGGTAGGAGAGGAATATATACCTGTATATATGCGTATCGCTTTAACATATATTACTTAGATAAATCACTCGGTGCAAATTAAAAGTATGTTTCTCACCAAGAGTGATACATATTCCAGCAACACATTTGGCATTTGGAATAGTTTTTGGTGAATAGAGGAATAAAAGTCCGTGATTGGTTGGAATGGGGTCATGTGACCTTCTTTAACAGACCAATGGAGCTTTAATAGTAATTCTTTTTATGAATGAGATGAACGCTATTGGTCAGTGAAGATCACGTGACTCAGGATTTAGAACCAATGGGATCTTATTTATTGATATCTCAGCAATAAATTGACTTCCAAATTCCACCCCATGTTAAAGCAGTTCATTTTCTGAACATTACAATGCCAAGGTTGGCACTGACCCCTCCAAGCAAGACATTGGATGCATACAGGTATTTGTTAATAAAGGCAGTAAATTCAGAAAAATTTTAATTCCATTAATTCCAAAAAAATAGTTAGATAGCAGTGGGAATAGAGGCTAGAACAGAAAATATCACTTGTACAAAGATATATCTGTGGCACTAGCCTAAGCCCAGCGCCTGCGCAACCCTGCGCAGGATAAATACTAGTAAATGTCTCTGCTTTTATTGCATCCAGTTGTCAATAATAATATGCTATAAGTAGTTTCCACAGACTTTCCAGTTTCTTCCCAGTATAAAATACACTTAATATTATCCTAAATTGAGGTCCTAAATTTCAAACCACTAAGTAATCGGAAATAATAAATTTGTATTGATCCTTACAGCGGAGGAAGGTAATGATTCAGTATAAAGAGATGCTAGCAGGAATTCAGCTGAGGTAACTGTGCAGAGGTGGAAAGAGACAGCAAAGGGTCCCTGGCCAAAACTGGCCCTGGATGATGATACCAACTAGTGAGCAAGAAATATTTGTAAGCAAGTCAGATATTTTCTAGCTGAAGGACTAGATAAAAGAATTTATTTTTTATCAAAATAGTTGTAGTCATTGTTACCCATTATTGGGCAAATTGTCAGTATTTCTACTTTTATTCTCCTCATGGCTAAAATATTGCAACTACTTAAAGGGGATGGCTACTTACAGTCCAATATTGCCAGGCAAATATTATTGTTTGTATAATTTTCCTATATATTTTCTGTATCACATGACCGAGGACTGATTTTTATCCACTGGAAGTAAGCAGAATGACTTAAAGGGATTATATCATTAAAGTTAATTTTTTTGCCCCTAACACGTAGGAATAGCCTTAAGAAAGGCTATTCTTCTCCTAGAATCCAAAAAGAAAAAAAAATAGTATAGAGCTCACCCGATCTGACTTTTCTGCGAACGTTGTTCTCCTCCATGCTTCAGGGTGCACGGCACAAGGAATGATTCATAAAGTTGTATAGAAAACGGGGAAAACCGGCAACTCTCCGAACTCATTATCTACCCCAATAGTATCATCGTGATGGAACTCAAGAGAACATGTAGGGAATGGGGTGGCTGACACTCTGAGGAGTATGGCTAATAAAAACTAAAGATACAAGGCACTAGGTGGGTCTACAAGGATGGCATAGACAGAGAGTCCATTGTGACTAGTCCAAGGGCCCAAAAAAATCTGGAGTCATCTGAGATTAGAATTCGCAAAGTGAAAACTTTAATGACTTTTAAAACAGTATTGTTACACTTTTCCAATGTCAGTTTATTTAATGTCATAGTAGCAAGCAGTAGTCCACAGAGGAAATCCACTTTCTAGCGCTTTAATAATCCAATAATCACCTCTCACTTTCAAGTTCCATATTGCCTCTTATAGTAACGTCATATACTGGATTGTGTTTTATGACTGAGCAGCCACACATTAAATACTGGTCAACATGCTTAAGCCCAGTGGAGTCAGGGACGGCTTTAGTATTTGTGGGAACCCATGAAAAGCTATGTCCAGGAACCCTTAAAAGTGTCCCCTTAGTCCCCCACAGTATATCCCCCTTAATACCTCCACATACAGTATACTATCAGTTCTCATGGCCCCACACACAGTATAATACCCCCTTAGTGCTCCTCACAGTATACTGCCCCTTAGTGGATCCTACACTTACTGTCATGTCAGCTGTACAGCTCTGCTGCTGCTAGTGTCCTCCTTGAGTAGCTTCTGAAGTTGCTGCACATTATGTCCAGAATCTGGCAGTATAAGAATGTCATGTACAGGAGCACACTGACCTGAAGAGAAGGAACCAGGAGCAAGGAGCGGTACGAATTGTCTGTTACCTATAGAAAATAATCCAGTAAGTAATGGCCAATTAAATGAATGAATAAATGCATGAATTACAGTATATATTGCTCTTTCTTTAGATCCAAAATCTAAAATAATGTCTACTATATTATCCTTTTTTCATACTTTGGCTAAATATTTGTATTACCTACTGCCCATTACATCACTATTAGCAGTGATCTGTATACAGCCTTTACTGGAGAATTCAGTTCGTGTCCTCCCATCATGTTGCTCTTCCCCAAAAGACTACTGAATGCCCAAAACATCCATCATCAAGCCATCACAGGCTTCAATAGCAAGAGCCCAACTTAAAAAAGGTTTCTTGCATTCGGGTGCCATTGCTGAACACAGCACTCCATTAGAGTGTTTAGTGACAGGTTGTATTTCAGGTGACAGATGCCAGGTTGAAAGTAAGAGTAAGGCCCAGTTTCTCATCCTATTAAGCACAGAAGACCACCTGCAATCTTCTGCTGTTGTAGGGGATGTAGTGCCCATCACCAAAGAACCTGTCCCCTTGCTCATGATGTCCAATTCGCAGGATCCAAATGGAGCTCTTGTGGCAAGCAGGAGGCGTTCCCCTGTCCAAAGCACTCTCAAGTTGGTTATACTATGGACTATCCTCCACTCCCACAGGCAGTCCTCCTTCCAGGCTGTCCTCCAAACTTGGCCCACTTACTCAGAGCACAGAAAAGGAACCTTAAAAAGCCAGTGAGGGGGGAACAATAAACAACTTCTTCCATGGTACAACTACCTTCTACCTATAAGGATTCATCACTAATACATCTAGTACTAGAATACTGAACAAGCAATGGCCTGCACCAATTACAGTAATATGTGCATTCAGTATAGTGACCGCACACCACAACACAAGATACAACATAACATATAAACCATACTACACCAAGCTGCACTTTAGGGGCAGGGAATTAACACTTCCCAAGCAACAGGCCAACATGCTTAAGGTTGCATCTTTACCACCATCTGGTAATATAAGGTTCCTTAAGGTACTGGGTAAGAACCTGGAAATCTACATGGAGGATGATGGGGCAGGGTACAAATTATTTCCTTGCACGTACCAACAATTGAGACTGTAAAGTTCTCCTTAACGTATCCCCAGGTCAGATCTGGAGAAAAGGGGGAGAGAAGTTTCAACACTACTGTCCATGGTGCTGATAGTCCTGTCCTCCGCTCCGTCATGCTTCCATATAGTATGGATATTGAGCTTTGTGTTGTGTAGTTTATATATTCTTAGATTTTGCAGAAAGAGAAGGATTCGTGTAGAAATCAATTCCAAGTTACATGATTTGTCTTCAGGCCTTTCACATTTATTTTGTAAAATTACAGAGGATCAAAGCGATCTTAATCAAGAATTCTTTTCCTCTCCCCAAATTCATGTTCAAGAACTAAATATAAGTGTTAACTAAGCAGACATTTAGGGACGAAACATGAATAGTAATAAGAATGGGCTAAAATTATAGTAGATATATTATTAGGCTAGAAGGACCACAAGCATCTTTTTATCTAATATTTCATATTGTTTGACTGTTCCAAAGAAGTGGCAAATGTGAATATGAAATACTACAACTCCCAGAACATCTTACAAGTGAATGATCAGAAAGGCCACCATTGTCAGATTAGTGGGGGTCCAGCACCTGACACCCCAACAGATCAGTTGTTTGGGCTAGAGAGAATTAGCCCCAACCATTAATATAATATTGATTATCTTAAAGAGGTTGTCTGGGCAAAAAAAAAAAAAAAAAATTTAAAATAGGCCAGAGTGGTGAAATTTTTTTTTTTTTTTTTAAATTATATTCACCTGTCCCCGGTTGTCCTGTTTGCACCAGGTGCGGTCCAGTCCTGCTTCTCCAATGTCTTCCCGATTTAAAAAAAAATAATAATTTGCCTGGACAACCCCTTTAAGGATTGACCATCAATAGTATGACTGCAACAATGACAATCTCAGTCCTTCTGCTCATGACCCTTTCCTTCCCATTCTGTGTGTGATTTCTTACTAGCTCTTAAAGGGCCAGTGTGTGTAGCTACTTTACTGTCCCCAGTCAATAAGCTTCTCCTACAGGAAACTGTCTAAGCAAGTTCGGTTCCTAGCTTTGCTAGCTCCTCTAAGGTTGTACCTGTTACTGCATTCTGCTGTCTGTCCCTCTGTGCCATGTATCAGCATTTTTTCACTTGCCTGGTTCATCTTTCATTTACATGGGATTACTCCATAAAGGAGCGATCTGATGGTCTCTTGCATCTGATTTCAAACCCCTGTGTGGAGGTTAAAGAGTGAAAACCAGGGTATCACTTAGACAGCACCTTAAGGAGTAGCCCAAAGACAAACTGGTTAGGAGACACAGTAGGTAAAAATGTACTTTATTACAGTGAACCTGGAAAACGCCTTCATATAATAAAACTCCAGTTGTGTATCGTCACCACTAGGAGGAGCTTTACATATACCTCCAGTTACGAATAGTACATATGAATTTAAGAAACTGTAATATATCTTATTAAAGAAATCTGTTTCCTTCCCTTTTTAGGCTGTTGCTTTATACATACCAGTCTATGGAGAGGGGAGGGGGAGAAAGAAGCTGCTGGAAATGACACTCAAATAACTGCAGCTGCTACACTTTGCTACACTGTGAGTGAGGGATAGCTTTTTGATACTGCTATATCTTCAAGATAAGACTGCACAGAATGAAGTAATAAAGCGATTAACCCGCCAACAGTAGCCTCCCCCACCTCCCCTCTCAATAAAGTTCTGAGGTGAATACAGAGTTGGGATCCTACATGAGATAAGGAAGAGGGGCAGCCTAATACCCTGTTTCCCCGAAAATAAGGCATGTTCTTATAATTAATTATCTAACGAAATATATGACCTTTCTTATTTTCGAGGGATGTTTTATGCAGCGGCTGGAGCGGGGAACAATCGGCAAACGAAGCGGGGAACAATTAGCGGAGTGCCGGCATGACTGCCGGTTGTATGTGATCCAGAAGGTGAAGGGGGGGGGGTCTTATTTTCGGGGAAACAGGGTAGATGGAAATAAGATATATTAAGTCTTTTGTATTCACATGTACTATCCATTTATGAGAAGTGGTTTGTCACTTGAGGTACATGTAAAGCTTATTTCTGTATTATTATTGAGCTTAAAATAAGAATAGCGTGTAGTGCATTTTCTGAGATCTGGTTGAAGACAGACAAAATTTTATAATGTAAGTTATACATAAGAAAAGGATCTGCTTGCTTTAAAGATATATTTAACTCAGTGCAAAATTATGAAGAACAGGGAAAAAAAACTGGTGCTCTGGATGTCTATTCACTCTAAAGAAGCACCCAACCTTAAAGTGGTTAGAAATATCTACAGTACTTGTAAGACTAAGTAAATATTCTGCAAGCTCTGAACAAACAGATTAAATGATACCTGAATATGCTGCCATATTAAAGGGGTAGGCTGTCTTGGGCCTGACCTGGCCAGTGGGGTTCTGACTGCTGGCAACCACGATCACGAGCATGGGGGTCTTCTTCACCATACATAGTATCAGCACTACCCCTCCATTCATACTCTATGGCACGTCTTTAGGTAGCCAAGTGCCGTCCTAATCTCTCTATGGCTTTCCATAGAGATAGGAGAATGGGACCCCTGTTCTCATAATCAATGGGGCTCCACTGAATAGCATATTACCTCTATCCTGTATATGGGAGATAGCAACTTGGGCCATCATGGTATAATGGCAGATCAGCTGAGCTACTGTACCCAATGGCACAGAAAATATGATGTTTGGCTACTAAAGGAGGACATCTATTAAAAAAGAGGACTTACAGTCATGAGTCTGCTGTATTCATAAGGAGAGTGTTCTGCCTGTCTCTTCTGACCAATGATTGGCAGCTATTATGTATCTGTCTGTTTGCTACCAGGAGTTATAATCCATGCAACCCTGATACTTTACACAGCTAGGAGTTTTTCATGTATCTCGTGAATAAGAATGTTTCCATTCACTAACAGCAAACTGTACTGTTGTATAAAAATAGAAAAAGAAATATACTGGCAAATACCAACCTGGCAGATGCCAAAGGGATGATGTTTTGGCCTCCATCACGTGCAAAGGGTCTATGGACACAATCTGTCTATGTACTCATAGCATACCCTGCACATGAATAGCCCCTAAACTTAATTTAAATAAAAATCTGATATTATTTCACTTATCTTTATCTTCTCAATGTGATTATACATATATATATATATATATATATATATATATATATATATATATATATATATATTGTATAGATGACATATACACACACATTACAGTACATGATCTAACTTTCATAATAAGTTCATATTACTGAGCACTACATGTGTTCTTCGCTTATATAACTGTATATTGAGCAAGTTGAGTACAGTCTGAATTCAGTTTTTATTAGATTGTATACAGTACATTCATATAGTGGCCTATATGGGCAAAGTGCACACAAGGATCAGCATACAAATCCACTGTATACCCTCTTGTGAATTTTTGTGGAAAAATCAATACTACCCCCCTCCTTTTCCACATTTCTCACATTAACAACCAGAATCTGAACTTCACCAGTCAATATATAACACATTTATTCAACATTTAGTGCCCAGTTGAATAAATACAGCAGGTGAGAGGTGCCATGACATCATACTGAGCTTAGAATTATGTCATAACTTGTGGCTACTTATAGATCCTAATCATGTTGTACAGTGGTATGAAACAGATGTATTCTCTGCATGTAATATATCGCTATTATTAACCATATTCTATCATATTCTCCTGTTACATTTCTGTTGCATGTGTACAATTGTAACTATCTTTGCCTATCTGTCATATGATTATATTACATTTCAGTTACATACATACAATTCTATCTCCTTGTCTGTCCTATTATTCTATAGGATTTCAGTTGCTTATGTACAGTTATACTGTATCTAACTAGATTGTATCTATCTTTGCCTATCTTCCATATTTTGCTTTTGTATTTTAGTTCCATATATACAATTCTATCACTTTGCCTATGAGTCATATCATTATATTGCATTTCAGTCTCATATATACCACACTGTCTATCTCAAAGTATTATATTGTATTTCAGTTACATATGTCTGATACTATCTATCTATCTATCTATCTATCTATCTATCTATCTATCTATCTATCTATCTATCTTATATCCAATACTATCTATCTAGATTCTCTTTTTGCCTATCTGTCATATTTTGCTGTTGTATTTTAGTGCCACATCTCTATCTATCTATCTATCTATCTATCTATCTATCTAATCTATCTATCTTTCTCTATCATATTATTCTGTTGCATTTCAGTTATATATCCAATACTATCTATCTAGATTATATCTTTGCTTATCTGTCATATTTTGCTGTTGTATTCCAATGCCATATCTATCTATCTATCTATCTATCTATCTATCTATCTATCTATCTATCTATCTATCTGCCTGCCATATTCTCCTGCTGTCTTTAATTGCAGATATACATTCTTTCTGATATACCACCAGCCATGTCATTTATAGTTTTCCCACCATTTAGGGATCATATTCTTTCTGATTGTGTTACTTTGGCAGATCAGCCAGAATTTCCTAACTTCCCAGCACCACAATCCCATGCACAGGGGGTTGTGTGTGCCCCAGTGCCCTACTTAGTTAAGCAGTGGGCTCTTCCTCCATTAAACAAGCCTGTCCCATGTCTGTGGGTGGAGGGGCACTACTTACTGTAGCAGTTAGTAGCAGCTGAGCGCGCAGGCGCAGTCCTGCTGGACCTATTCTTGGCATAGTGGCTGTAAGATGAGTGAAGAAGCAGGTGGGGAGAGGGAGAGGGACTCTGCTACACAGCAGCTCTGTCATAGCTCACTTTAAGAGTGGCAAGCCACAGAGACAGCCCTGGATCTATTGCCAGGTGAGCCAGGATGATGGCTATGAACAGTAAGCAGCCCTTCTCCATGCACCCAATCCTGCAGGAGCCCAAGTACTCCAGCCTGCACTCCAGCACTGAGGCTATGCGCAGGGTCTGCCTGCCAGCCCCCCAGGTATGGGCATCAGCCACAATTACTTACTGCTTTAAGGCACATTTTCTGACAGGCTCTTGCTTAATGTTTTTTTCATGTCATCAGAACAATTGCAGATCTGTGAAGCTTCCTCCCTCTCCCTCTCTCCTGCTCCCTCAGTACCTCTCCCCCTCTCTTGTCTCAGATCCACATGTCTATCCAAGCAGAGCTTCTGCCTTCATATTAATTTTTATGACCTGGGCTTTGAGGAGGAATCTGTGTGCTTGAAAATGTTTTTTAATCCTGAGTTGACAGTATTCCCCACTGACACCAATATGTGCATTCTTGCTTGCAGCTCCAGGGCAATATATTTGGAGGCTTTGATGAGAGTTTGCTGGCCCGTGCTGAAGCTCTGGCGGCTGTGGATATTGTCTCACACGGCAAGAACCATCCCTTCAAACCAGACATAACCTACCATACCATGAGCAGTGTCCCATGCACTTCTACCTCCTCCACAGTGCCCATCTCTCACCCCTCTGCCCTCACCACACATCCCCACCACTCAGTGCACCAATGCTTGGAGGGGGACCTGCTGGACCATATCTCACCCACCTTGACTGTAAGTGGCATGGGGACCGCTGACCACACAGTCATGTCCTCCCAACTCCATCCTCACCACCTGGGTGCCATGGGGCATCTACACCAAGCCATGGGCATGAGCCACCCGCACTCAGTGTCTGCTCACAATGGGATGTCCTGCATCAATGATGTCGAGTCGGATCCAAGGGAGCTTGAGGCTTTTGCAGAAAGGTTCAAACAGAGGAGGATAAAACTTGGAGTAACTCAGGCAGATGTTGGAGCAGCCTTGGCCAATCTCAAGATTCCAGGTGTTGGCTCTCTAAGCCAGAGCACCATCTGCAGGTTTGAGTCCTTGACATTGTCCCATAACAACATGATAGCTCTGAAACCAGTCCTGCAGGCTTGGCTGGAAGAAGCTGAGGCTGCCTACAGAGAGAAGAACTCCAAACCAGAGCTCTTTAACGGGAGTGAACGGAAGCGCAAGCGCACCTCCATCGCAGCCCCAGAGAAGAGGTCCTTAGAAGCTTACTTTTCCATCCAACCCAGACCTTCTTCGGAGAAAATAGCAGCCATTGCTGAGAAACTGGACCTTAAAAAGAACGTAGTTCGAGTCTGGTTTTGTAATCAAAGACAAAAACAGAAAAGGATGAAATATTCTGCGGTCCATTAACTGGTGGCATCTGCAGAAGCTTGACTTTTATTAGAGATATTATTTCAAAGAGCAGGGATCTTTACTAAAAACTTCTGAGAACTTGCAGTAAAATATACAAAAAGCCATCAAATGACTCGTTTATATTCCCATCCCATCAGGTCTGTGTTCTCCGGCCAGAACTCCAAGAGAATGGTCCATGGCAGAGGGCACCTGAAGAACCTGGTTCTTCTCCTGGGTGCTTCAAGGCTGTTGTCTTCTTCTGTCAGGGTTCTGCTGCTAGAGACTTCTCTTATTTGTAGTCTGCTATTAGTTATTGCCTCCCTTACATACAATTGCTTGTTAAATCCATATTCCTCCCACCAAGGTCTCCAGTATTATTTGACAGTTGTCTCCTTGACCCCACTCCTTCCAGAATTTTGGTAAGTTCACAAGCACACTATTAACTTTCACAAACACAGAATGAAGAGGGGGATTGTAAGCATTTTTATTTCTTCCCAGCAGCAACAACTGTGATAAATAATAAATGAGAGCAGTTTGAGCTGAGGGTCTATGTCTATTCAGTTCTAGTTTCTACTAATTTCACCCCCTATGTATTCACTGGCAGTCAATGGGAGCTGTACACTGTAAGGACACTGTGATAGAGATAGGACACTGTAACAGTCTAGTGATGGTCAATGTGCAACAGTTGCCCTCTCCTGTCCTGCTGATGATGATGACACTCATTATTCCTTCTCTGTACTATACACACAGTGCGGCATTTCAGGTCCTTTTGTAAATCCCTTATTTCTGTATCCGCAGCCCTTTGTCTTCTCTGCATTTAATATTTTATGTCATTGTATTTTGTGACGTTCATGTGTTTGTGTGTGAAGATTTTTGTTCTTTGAATACAACCTGGAAAAGTGTTTTATTCCCACAAATCAACCTCTGCAATAAATACTTTATTTTTGAACTCTATTCACGTTTTGAAAATTGTGATGTGTGAATTGGTGCCTACTGCTGAAACTACAAACGCGGTTGGCAAATGTATTCAGGATATGTAGAACTTTATATACAGCAAAATTGTATGGAAAGATATATTGTTATATTCATAGATGATTCTATTAGGTATGAAGATCTAAAGATAGACATTAGATATAAAGTCATGGCTAGGTATTTTAGGGATTATTTTTGCTATACATAAATATATGGATAGATAGATAGATAGATAGATAGATAGATAGATAGATAGATAGATAGATAGATAGATAGATAGATAGATAATATAGAGATAGATAATAACATATAATTTTAGATGTCTAAATATTTGAAAAATTCCATAAGAGATAAATACAAATAGATATATTAGATATTTAGATACCTAGAGATATTTACATATTTTGTAAATTACATAAAGGAAAGATAGAAAGTTCGATAGATTATCTATTCTATAAATTATACATGAGAGATACAGATAAATATCTAGATGCCTATAGATGTCCGGATAATACAGGTTGCATATTAGATAGATATATATTTTATACATTATATTTGAGAAAGAAAGGATGATTCAAAACATGAATGCAAAATTGTAAATGTTATACAAATGTTATTGATGACAAAGGTATTACAAAAATTGACATGTCATATGTTCAGGGCGCACAGGAGCAGAACACAATGAGAATCCTGTATTATGCAGAATAATAGAAATATATCATTTCATATGTGAAGCTGACGAGTAATATGCAGGGATTGTGCTAGTAATAATGTTATAGCTTCCTGTACTATAGTTATTAATATCATTACTGGTGTTATAATTATTACTAGTGTTATTATTACTATTATTATTACTAGTGTTATGATTATTACTATTATTATTACTAGTATTATAATTATTACTACTATTATTATTACTAGTATTATTATTACTATTATTATTCTTACTAGTGTTATTATTACTATTATTATTATTATTACTACTTGTGTTATTAATATTACTAATATTGTTGTTATTATTCTTACTAATGTTATTATTAAGAATATTATTACTAGTGTCATTAGAATTATTATTACGGTTGTTATGATAAGGAATAATACTGATAGCATAGACTGATCTGTACTACAGGTATCAGAAGGTTTGTGTCTGCAGGGCTTCTCCTGCGTTATTTCATATACATCTGTACACACTCTGCGTTTCTGATCCACACTTATTATGTCCAGTCTTTTCCAGGTGCTAGTGAGTGTTTTATTTCCTAGATTTCCTCTATTCTAAACCAGAATGAAGCATTTCCCTGCGACTTGTAAAGTTTACAGAGGTGTAAATCCTCCCTCATATGTGATGACAAAAAGTTCATTTGTGATTGTCTGTTCTAAACCAGAGCTTTATTCATGAATCCCACAAGCTTCTTCTTCTCTAAGATTAAAAATTAATGCTGCATCTTGTGAATATTTCACTGTAGCATTTCAATGAGTGTCAGACATCAAACCTCCCATCAGCAGGAAGAAGAGACTGGGAGAAATCCACAGGCAGGATGGTGGCAACTCATTAGATTAATATTGGGTTTAATCAGCCCAATCCTGCCCTGCCCGATCCCTGGCGCGTTAATAATACATGCCATTATGCCATTATGCCAGGACTTTACATTGTGGCTTTCGAAAATTTAAAATAAGCCTGATGCAATATTAATTGGCTATAGTGGTATAAAATAGCAGGGAATAGAGATGTGCTGCACACAAGGCTGCTCCACAAGTCCACCAGGACCTCACCCTGCACACACAGGTAAGAAGCTGCAAACTCTTCATATATATGGGCTTTATGATATTAATGTATGCCAGCACTGGACAGTCCACAGATACCCCCTCTCTATTCTTCATTACATTTCCATGAATATTAGATCGATTACACTACAAGACTAGATAATAATATAAAGCAAATATTAACTATTCCACTTCTCTCTTTTATGAATTATTATATATTTTATGTAATATAGGCAACTAACCTTACTGCCTTTCTGATTCTTTATCCTTTTAAATGTGTGTGTATATATGTATATATATTTCATTTAAAAAAAATATTTTTATATTGTAAATGATAGTAAAAGTTTTCTCATTCTCCTCTTAGGTATATGTCTCTATACATATGAAAGTAATGTTGATACTGTTTATCATTACATTACAATCTATCTATCTATCTATCTATCTATCTATCTATCTATCTATCATCTATCTATCTCTATATTATCTATCTATCTATCTATCTATCTATCTATCTATCTATCGAATATATATTTATATAAAGTTAGAAAATAATTACTTCCACTTGCAGAATAAATAGGGCTTGCTGGTATATTTTAGCATCATATATATGCATTTTTTGGGGGTAAAAGTATAAAATTTATAGATTTGGATGGAAATATGAAACTTAGAACAGGAAACCACCAGACTTGTTGACATAATATATGAATCATGTAAATGGTTGCAGTATAATTAATTGTAATTTGCACATGCATGAAAGGACTATCTATCTATCTATCTATCTATCTATCTATCTATCTATCTATCTATCCATCATCTATCCATCTTTCTATCCAACATCTATCTATATGTCTATCCATCCATCCATTATCTATCTATCTATCTATCTATCTATCTATCTATCCTTCCATCCATCCATCCATTAATCCATTATATATCTATTCATCAGCTATCTATCTTTCTAACTATCCATTATATATCTATCTATCCATCCATTATCTATCTATCTATCTATCTATCTATCTATCTATATCTCTATCTATCCTTCTATCTATCTATCTATCTATCTATCAATCAATCAATCCATTATCTATCTATCTCTCTATCTATCTATCTATCTATCTATCTATCTATCTATCTATTTATCTATCCATCCATCCATATCTATCTATCTATCTATCTATCTATCTATCTATCTATCTATCTATCTATCTTATTCTAAGCCATTTTCATGATTCTTAAAAAGACAAGTTTAACCCTTAAGGTGCATTGTTTTGTACTACGACAGTCTTCCTATGTATTTAGATTTTATATACTAGCACATACAGCAAATTAATTATACTTAATAAATGGATAAATAGGTAAAATATAAATAAAAAATAAAACTCAAGCGCGGGATTTTGAAATATAAAGAGAACATAAAGGCTGTGGCCCAAAGTTGAGTGTAGTCGTTGTCTATGTCTGGACACAGATAAATAAAATGACTATACATCACCAGTCAGGCCCATAAAGCTTGCTTTATATGCACTCAATTTCCACCAAACCCAAACTAATTGCATGCATACCTCTAGGCCACTCAGGGACCTGATCAATTAGTCATTAGCCTCTCCATTAGAAGGGTTTTAAGCTTGCTGGGATAAATGTCTGCCGTCAATTTGCTTGTAATTGAGTGAATCAAAAAGACCTGCTATTAGCCCACAGTGTATGAATGATGAATCTTATGTTTTATTATACACAATATTAATCTATTACAGCATGTTCTTTTATTTCCCAGTCCCCTTGCTATCATTACAGGGCATTGCCAGCCACTTTATAGATCAAGGTAGTTTATTGCTGCATGTAAGCAACCCTCAAAGCTTCAATATGTGCCATGAGGAATGTTATGTGAGTATGGGGGCTGTCCTGACTACAGGTGTTACTATAATTTATTACCCCATTCACATCAGATTACAGTGACAGGACACTGATGCTGAGTGTAGAAATATTGGAGAATATTGATATTCTCAATATGCAGTAAATTTTACTCCTGTCATGTAATACTGGTAATTCCACCATGAATTGGAATACAATCATATGGCATATATTAGATAGCTAACAAGCCTGACATAAAGTTAAAGTCTTTGACATTCTGGGGGTCGACATATGGGGTTGTATGTGATTTTAGTACACCAAAAAAGCACACGTGAAATGATCTTGCATTTTCTCTTCCATTTTTGTCACATAGGCCTCTGTGCAGGGGCGTAACTACCGTGGTAGCAGCAGTAGCAGCTGCCACAGAGCCCGGGCCATTAGGGGGCCCGGTGACAGCCGCTACCGCTGCGGGTTTTTTTTTTTTTTTTTTTAAAAGTCCGTTACGGGCCCTATTCACTTGCCGATCCTGGCTGGGCCGGGATCGGCAAGTGACACCGCGGGGACCACAGAGGCTATCATTATACTCGGGGGTCTTTGCAGACCCCCGAGTATAATGATCGGCGCACCGGGAGGGGTAAGGTAACATAAAAAAGAGTGTTACTTACCTCTCCACGATCCTGCCAGGCCTCCGTCATTCGTGTCTGACATCACATGACCCAGGCCAGCTTCCCGGGTCATGTGACGTCTGACGTCATTAAAGCTGGACAAGAGCGGACAGGACAGCCGACAGGAACAGGTAAGCAACTGTCTCTGTTCTTTTAATGGTTTTAATCCCCCGGGTCTCCGATTATTATACTCTGGGGTCTTTTCAGACCCCAGAGTATAATAAATGTTTATAGGTGTCCACAGTGGGACATATGGGGACACTATGGGGGATAATACTGTGTGTGCAGGGGCACTATAGGGGTTAATACTGTGTGTGCATTGGACACTATAGGGGTTAATACTGTGTGTGCATTGGACACTATAGGGGTTAATAATACTGTGTGTGCATTGGACACTATAGGGGTAAATACTGTGTGTGCAGGGGCACTATAGGGGTTAATACTGTGTGTGCATTGGACACTATAGGGGTTAATACTGTGTGTGCATTGGACACTATAGGGGTTAATAATACTGTGTGTGCATTGGACACTATAGGGGTAAATACTGTGTGTGCAGGGGACACTATAGGGGTTAATACTGTGTGTGCATTGGACACTATAGGGGTTAATACTGTGTGTGCATTGGACACTATAGGGGTTAATAATACTGTGTGTGCAGGGGACACTATAGGGGTTAATACTGTGTGCATTGGACACTATAGGGGTTAATACTGTGTGTGCATTGGACACTATAGGGGTTAATAATACTGTGTGTGCAGGGGACACTATAGGGGTAAATACTGTGTGTGCATTGGACACTATAGGGGTTAATACTGTGTGTGCAGGGGACACTATTGGGGATAATACTGTGTGCAGGGCTTACTAAGGGACATAATAGAGTGCGGAGGAGGGGGTCAGTCGAGGTCTTTGGCATCGGTTTGGGGAGGGGGGGCCCCATGTCAAAAGTTCGCCACGGGGCCCCGCCATTCCTAGTTACGCCACTGCCTCTGTGTTGTCTATTCCTAATGCTCTCATTGTCCTGGACTGAAATACATAAAACTAGAATAATGTATAATGTAAAAGTTCACATCTTTCTATGTATCTCTATGAAACACTTGAATACTGCATTTTTACACTTAGTGTTAAAAATGCAACACAAATGGTCCATGTGAACACAGCTTTAGGACTAACAGTATTATATAGCAATAACAATCCTTAAGGTCCATTCACAAAGAGGAAAATGTTGAGGAATTTGGTGTGGAATTTCAGCGCTGAAAAAAAAAGCCTCCCATTGACTTCAATGGGTTCCTTTTTCTGCTAGAAGAGTCAATGGGAGGCTTTTTCCAGCGCTGAAATGCCACACCAAATTCCTCACCATTTTCGTCCATGTGAATGGACCCTTACAGATAATTCATGGTATATATAGATGTGCCCACCCTTACCTTAGCTCTAGTTTGGATATGGACTCCAATTTCTTATGAAGCCAATTCAATACCATATCACCAAAAGCAACCCTTTACTTCAAGTCACCGCACAACCAATTGGTGGCCACATACAGACACATAGGAATGAACAATTTATAGCAAAATCATGTTTTCTTAAATAGCTGATCATATAATAAATATGTATTAAACATATTTGTCTAGCCAAGAGAAGAGGTAAGGATGGCGACATCTCTATCTATTGAATAACAAGTATGTATGCTCATTTGTTAGATCAGGTTCTCAAAAGTGACGTCAAGAGGAGCAGCCATTAAAGCTCCTATAGGCAGGGGCGTAGCTATGGAGAGTGTAGTGGTAAGGGCACTGATACAGATTTGCATTAGGGCCCAGAAGCTTCAAGTTATCCACCTCTTATAGGGTAACCAACGTGCCCGATCTTAAAAGATAGATATGTTATGATGGTAGAGATTGTAGAGAATAACTACTTTACTAGTGATTTTTTACTGTAGGAAATGCTTTTTAGCCAAGATTGTAAAGTTTTTTTAAGACTTTCATATTTAACCCTATACTCAGTCCTCTAAGTAAAAACTGGCATATCCTTTCTTTTTTGGACCACCAGTTATTTGGATCATGATAGTTTAAAGGGGTTGTCCCGGATAAACTGATAATTATCCCCTAAATTAAACCCCCTCCCCCCACCTAACTTCTAATTTACTTCAATTTAAAAAAATCTATAATTACTCATATCCCCGGAGTGGTTATGTGAGTGCTCCTGGGACACTTTCTGATAATTGGATGACGTTCGATTTCACTGATTCCGAAACTGAACGTCACCATCACTCTTCCCCCTCCCCTATTCCCTGCAATACTTACCAAGCCTTCCTGTGTCTGGGAAACGGGTCCTCTCCCTCTTCCTGTCTTTTAGCAGTGGGCGGAATAGTTTAGTCAGGGAGACGGGAAGGGTGGAAGGGGCTAGTAATGGGTGGGATCACTAGTCAGTGAGGGTGGGAGAGGTTAGGTTAGTGAGACAGAGGGTTTTGTAACGGAGTGAGAGGGGGGGGATGAATGAGAGGGAGTTAGTGCAGCAGCTTACACAGGAAGCTTCACAGCAGGAAGCTACAGCATGTAAACAAACACAGAGGATGCAGCAGCAAAAGGTATATGGGTGTACTTAACCCACCAATAGCACTAACAGAGCATTATAACAGGGGGAAAACCCCTTTAACTGATAGTGGCACATCTGATCTGCTCCTTATGGCCCCTTCAGACATGTCAGATCAAACCCTCCAATAACGATCTTTTCCTGTGAAATACAAAATCCTTGAAAGGAAACTGAAGACAGAGCTGATCCTACAGTATTCTATGGGAACAGTTTTGTGTCCACTGGTATTGGTTATGTCATCTCTTCTTGCCTATCTGGCTATGGACATTGTATCTGACTCTAGTATACAACAAGTGGCCAGACCAATATGTAAACTCAATCTTACCAACACAAGCCATAGCCAGTGAGTAACACCTTCTGGATTTCCATATTTATGATAAATGCAAATATTGACAAACACATTGAGGTTTAGAGGTATAGCTTGAAGCTACCAAGCCGTATTGCACAATTGTTTGAAAGCTCCCCCACCTTCCATAGGCAATTTATATATTTAGTTATTGATATGTGGCATTCAAGTGCTAGGACTCCTGCACCCCTTTCTAACTACACCCCTGGGGCAAGTTATGCGGTTTGGATTTCTTGCTAAGTATTCATTTTTTGTTTAACTATATATAGAAGTTGAGGAAGAGAGGGGTGTAAAGGGTGACCTAGAAATGTTGGTTTTTTTTACAAAATGTACGTATTTTATAGTCTTATCTACAAGATAGGAAGGTGGTTAAAGTGATTAGGTGCCTACGTCTGTCCATCCCATCCATGTAAATGTATAGAAGTAAACTTCACCTTCACCAGGCCTCAGAGAACGCTTGAATAAATCATGTGGGAACTGTATTATCATCACCAGTTGTCATGTAGTAACTTCAGACAATTCTGTGTTACCCTCAAGTCGCTAAACTCTACCTGTTTCACATATAGTGGAGATATAAGTATATATATATATATATATATATATATATATATATATATATGAAACACCATCACAAGACTGAAAATGTTATGTAGAAGCAACTATAGACAATAAGTAGGCCATAGACAGTACTGTAGGACATATTGTATTAGCCTCTTGAGGATTCATAAAAATTGTTTCCATCAAATTAAGTGTGTCAAGAATTGTTTTCAAGGACAAGGTATTGACAAAGGGGTTGTCCAGGATAAACTGGGAATTAACCCCTAAACTAAACTCACTCTGCGCGCCTAACTTCTAATTTACTTCAAGTTAAAAAAAATCTATAATTGCCCATATCACTGGCGTGGTTTTGTGACCACCCCAGGGGCACTTTCGGATAATCCAATGACGTTCTGTTTCACTGCTTACGAAGTGGAACACCACCATTACTCTTCCCCCTCCCCTTCCCCATCAATACTTGCCAATCCTTCCTGTGTCCAGGGAACGGCTCCTCCCCTCTACCTGTCTTCTAGTAGTGGGTGGAGTAGGTTAGCTAGGGATACGGGAGAGAGTGGGGGGGCTTGTAATGGGTGGGATCGCTAGGCTTAGTGATACAAGGTGGGTGGGAGGGGCTAGTAATGGGCAGGATCGGTAGGCTTAGTCAGACAGGGAGGGTTTTGTAATGGAGGAGGAGGGGGCTAAGTGAGAGGGAACTAGTAGGTTAGTTAGTGGAGTAGGTTAGCTAGGGAGATAGGAGAGAGTGGGGGGGGGGCTTGTAATGGGCAGGATTGGTAGGCTTAGTCAGACAGAGAGGGTTTTGCAATGGAGGAGGAGGGGGCTGAGTGAGAGGGAACTAGTGTAGCAGCTACAGTGCAAGTTGCACAGCAGGAACCTAACACCAGAAAACACTCCAAACCCTGCTAAAGGTATATGAGTGTACTTATTAATCCATCACTACCACTAACAGACTTTCTAAATTAAAATTAAAATTTTCTGCTCAGAAAACCCTTTTAACTTAATTGAATTTTGGACAGGAGGCAGAATAGAAGTAAAGAGCAATTCCACTATGTTGTGGATTTTGGTTTAGTTTCTATTACATTAACATTTTTGCACCACAAAAGCATTTAAAAAAAATTTTTGTGTCACTATATTCTGAGAATTGTAGGCTTTTTACTTTTTTTCTGTCAATAGAGCTTACTTTTTGTGGGATGAGTTGACATTTTTGTTAGTAAAAGTTTTAGGTACATATGATTTTTTTTGATCAGTGTCTGTTTATGGGAAGGTATCCTGTTTTGTCTTTTTTCATATTTTGCAGGATATATAACGTGATAATTTTATAGATAGGGATGTTACAGTTGTAGTTATATCAAATATATGTTTTTGGGATAATCAATTTTATTGTCAAAAATAAATTAGCAAAAAAATTTTTTGAACATTTTATGTATTTTTTAATTTATTGATCAGTCATATAATACACTGCAACATTTTTGTATTGCAGAGGATTATGTTGCAGTATAGGGCTTTGTTGACATTGCCATTGTCCTTTCATTGTTTCTGATCTTTCAAAGATAAGAAAAAAGTAGAAAAACACTTCCCCGAAAATGGATAAAGGGATAGGGTCCCTTCCATCAGATTTTTGTGTTTTTTGACGGAAATCTAATGTTGTAGTCTGGGCTATTTTACCTTTAAAATTGAAACCTGATGGAAAGGAGTTGTCTGTTTTATTTTAACAGTGAAGTCAATTGTGATGGATACAAATAAAAAATCTTCTGTTTGTATCTGTTGTAAAGACAACCACTTTTTCCATTATTCTAAGTCTGTGTCAGAACAACAAAAAAAGACAATAGCAATGTGCATGTAACTGCACCCTTTAGGTCCTGCATCCAGCAAGGACTAATAGGTATACAAACATAGTATCCATATCAACCCACCATCATGGGGAGCAAAAAGGGTGACAGAGGAAAGCCCCCTCTCTTCTCAGATGCTGGGATCATTATTTTATTGTGATTCTAGCTATTGTATCAGCGGGTCGGGTGTGACAAACATCTAATAAAACCACTCAGCAGCTGAGCCCCACCATTACACTACATGTACTTCAGTGGCGGCAGTGTTATATACAGAAACGGATTGGCCAAAACCTATCCATGTGACATGTCTAGAGCAGCTTACTCCTCTCCATGACCCCCTGTATCTACTCCCTACTCCAGATCTGCATCCTCGTAATTTGTCTGTAATCATGATTACTATGATTAATATAATTATTACTATCCCTTCTGATATCAATAACCTTTGCCAGTAGTGTTCAGTTTAGAGTAGATCATATCTGGCCACCCCACCTTGAGGACTACAGATAATCTGCACCGATATTGTATATGGAGTCTTTACTTTCAGCAGCATATTATATTCTGCTATGTTATAGTCTGCTATAGTTTCCCCCCATAATGTAAGTTTTGTTGGACACTATTCACAGTCTACCTGCAATTTATATCTCTCACCATAGAGATATATGCATATATACATTAGTATATTTGGAAAAAAATATTTTTTTTTATTCTTGTACGAAAGCCACACGTATCACATGAATTGTGTTCCAATCATAAATTATTCACTGTCACCATTTTATGACCTGTACAAGTCCTGTCAGTGTATATACTTCCTAATGATATCTACATACATAAGATGATAAAGCATTCTTCATTGCCTGTAGCAATAACAATTGTACCGAGCATACTAAAGGAAATGTATACATAAAAGAAATGCTCAAACACAAAGGAATAACTTATTAGCCGCATACATAAATGTATAAATGTTCACCTAAATACAATCTGAAATATTCTGGAACCAAAGCTTTATACCGAACGTGTTTTGTAAGATAAATTATTGTTTAAGGGATAGGCAATGAGTGATGGAAAATATCCTGTTATCCTACGACAGTCATACATTGTGACAACGTGTTCAATATGTTCCTTTACCAGAAAGTGGGAATATATAGAAGCAAAGTTCTTTATCTTGGACCTGAATGATTTGACCTTTGTTTTTAGTAGAATGACAATTACACTGAAAAAAGACTATAAAATAGGCTTACATAAAGGACCAAAAACTGTTAGTAGATACAAGTAATACTCAGTGTCATTTATACACAGAGGCGTAACTCAAAGCTCTTAGGCCTCAATGGTAATGGAGCAACCTACCTACCTTGTCCGTATCACAAATGTATAAATATGTCCAAAACTGCAAACAGGATTTGTTGTTTTAGACAGTGCAAAGTTAGACGGTATTAATAAATATTCCCCAATGGGACTGAAAAAGAGACAATTTGCATTTGCAGCTCTCCTGGGGGATGCGACTAGGCTCCTTCCAAATGGATTTAATCACATGTCTATGCCATACCATCTCTCACATATAAATCACTATGGAACTTGATGCCATATATCTTTAGCCAGGGGTGTAACTACCTAGGTAGCAGCAGTAACGGCTTCCACAGGGCCCGGGACATTAGGGAGCCCGGTGGCAGCTGGTACCACTGCATTTTTTTTTTCTTAATAGGCAGCTGTGAGCAGGAGCTGGGATCGGTAAGTAAAGGCTGCAGGCCTGCGAACCCCACGAACACCGTTATCATTATACTTGGGGGTCTTTTCAGACCCCCCCTAAGTATAATGATCGGAGGACTAGGAGAGGTGAGGGAACATAAAAAACACTGTTACTTACCTCTCCTGGGCTCCAGAAGGCTTTAGGCTTACTTGGTGACATTCCAGACATCACGTGGGCTGAGATTGCATTGTAACTTTTCACTATGTAAGCCCGACTCAAGTGACATTTCTTCCATCATTGAAGATGGCTGACATCAGCGGGGAGTGCGCCGGACCCCAGGAGAGGTAAGTAACAGTGTTTTTTATGTTTCTGATTATTATACTCTGGGGTCTGAAAAGACCCCAGAATTTAACAATTGTTCATGGGTGGTCCACTATATGGCATAATACTGCATGCAGGGGCCACTTCGGGACATAATAGTGTACACAGACGCAATTATGGGCCATAATACTGTGTGCAGGCATAATAGTGTGTGCAGGGGCCACTATGTGGCATAATACTGTGTGCAGGGGCCACTATGAGGCATAATAGTGTGTGCAGGAATGCAAGAGGGGGTGGTTGGTTGGTCAGTTGGGGTCTTCAGGGGGGCATGTCAAATGTTTGTCTTGAGGTCACTCATAGTTCCGCCACTGTCTTTAGCATTTAAAGTGCTACACTTCTCAACACTTACGCTGACAGTTTGTGAATCTTGGGCTAACCAGGGATGATAATTCTGTGGGTCCACACACCATTTATACTGGACCTATCCGTGTCAATGTAGGATATGAATCAAATAATCTGTAATACTTGTAAATCTTCCCAAGACAAACAGCATCGAAGACACTTCCAAATGGGGATATCTTTGGCTAACTTTTTGGGCTCATTATTATTACATGTCAGGGTCTGGGCCTAGCAGATGATTCTCTTGTATTCTGCTTGGCTCGTCCAGCCCTTTTCCATTGGTAAAGAAGGAGCAAGGATGGTGTTACAGGTTTTCCTTCTCATAATCTGGCTGGGATTGCTGCACTATAAGGAAGATATTGTTGCTTTTTATTTAGTCCCACCTGTCAGGCTTGTGGGGATGTTGGAATATGCTAAACCTAGTGGACTAACCTGTGCTATAATTATAATGGATTTGGTCAATGAGCCATTGTAGTGTCGGGACATCTTCAACCTTTTCTCTGGAGATGTGCCAAGTGTATTTTTACCGAAAACAATGACTACAGCCATTACCATCAGTACCCAAGTACCCAGATAGTCTTTATAGTCATGATGGCCACTTGACAAATTCATTGTGAGCTCTGTTGGTTTTTAACACGGGGCAAAGAATACCAATATGATACAGTAACTAAAATAACACCGTCTCAGGAGGCTTTCAACATGGTAACATAGGAAACCTCTACAGTTCCTTGTGTTTTTTCCCTCTGATTTCCTTCTCAGATTGAAAGTTGTTCTCTCGCTTTATAACGATGTCAGCAAACCCATCTGGAGTGCTGATGAATTATTCAGCATCTCCTTTTTTATGTAGCCTTTTTATTGTCATCATCATAGGAGGATTACTTTCAGTGACTACTCCGCTGTGCCTTGCATGTTCTGACATGGGTGAGGGGTGGACTGCTCATCACACGTTACACAAACTGCACAACAAAGCCTTGTCTCGCCTTTTGAGAGTCGATTTTGTTGTTTGTGTCTTAAGTTTTGTGCGGATTGTTTTGAAGATTAATATTAATGCATTAAGAAATAGATCTATCCTAGTTGGAAACTGCAAATGCCTGCTGAAAGTGACCCCGGTACGGTGAGCTTGAAAGGGAGAAATTAATTGTACAATGTTATGATCACGGTGATGTTAAAAGTGCTCCATTATGTAAAATAATAGGAACTTGCAAGACAATTACATAACATCGCATCTACCAAGTGCTGGACATTACCAAATTCTAAGTGCCCCCCTGCTCTCCTGGGCGTCCCCTCCCTTATCTACTCTACATGGATATAGAGCTATCTGATTTCCACTGTAGGAGAGAGGAGGGATGTGGGGGTCTTGTGTCACCTATAGCCTGTCACTGATTTTTAGAAGCTATAACTAAAATAGTGTAGAATCCTATGAATTTCTAAGGTTGTGTTCACATGACAGAATTTTCAGGAGGATTTTGGCAAATATTGCAGCCCAATGTGAATCCAATGCATTTGAATGGGGTTTACACATGCTGCAACCAGTGGCCTGTGACTTATTTTGGGTGGACAATTCAAGAATTAGTCAAGTGGCAATAAGGTTAATCATTGTGCAGTTCTGCAGCCTTTGAATACAGTCTTTTAGTGGAGTTTCAAATATATACAGCGCCACACCTCCCATGAGGCGACCTGAAGCGACTGCTTCAGGCGGCGCTATGCCAGGGCCCCGGGGGAAGGCGGCATTTTTGCTTACCTAAGCCAGTCCAGGACAAGCTGTCCTGGACTGGCTTAGCGTCACCGTCACCGAGCGGTGGATTGGGGAGAACGCTGGAGCAGCGCTGCTCCAGCGGCCTCCCCTCACGCTCAGGGAGAGAGCAGGTCCTCTCCCAGCCTGCTCTCTGTCTGCTAACGCCGCTCCGCCATGCCCCCTTTGCTCCACCCCAACCCCCTTTGCTCCGCCCCCTCCTCCCAGGGAAGGGGGGGGGCTTTCTGTCGTCGCCTCGGGCGGCGACAAAGGTAGGTTCACCCCTGCATATATAACAGGTATTTTTAAATGGTCACTAGCAAATCACTGCATAAACCAATAATACAGGCAAAGAAGAGACTTTCCAATGTATAATATCAAAGAAGAATGGTTCTCTGTCTATTTATCAGACTCTTTTTCTGCCCCACCTAAATGACATTCACTCTGAAATCTCTGCTTAGCCCATCTTACTAAAGCAAGCCAGACTGGAATCATAAGGGTATTATATTAATTCTATGGCGGGGGAGAGGGAAAGAGTAATAAAGACCTTAGTAGCAGATGAGGTATTCAGGCACAAGCAAAGCTGCCGGGGCTATATAGAAAGCTTCTATCTCACTCCAAGTGCTTTATACACATAAGTTAGGTCAATACTCTCTGTAATGTCCTATTTGATATTGCTGTGAGTGAGATACAGAGTTAGGGAGCAGATTCTCTTTTACTTTCTCCGTGCAATGTATGGAAGACATTATAGTCTCTACCCACCAGCTCAGTGAAAACTGAATATAAGAGCATGCAGAGGAGAAAACTGCAAACAATGCAATAATTTAAAGGCCAGAGATAGATTCTTAATGTACAAACAATGTACTATTGATTTACACAGTTTGTTGAAAGGTTAGGTACACTTACAATTGTTGGTGAGGGCTCGTTCACATCTGCGCCCGGTCTCCGTTCTGCAGGTTTCCGTTTCCTGCACAAAACAGAGCAGGAGACGGAAACCTGCAGGACTCTTTCAAACCCATTCATCTGAATGGGTTTGAAAGATGTCCAGCCGTGAGCGCCAGTGAGCGTTTTATACTCTCCGCCGCTAAACCGTTTTTTTTCAAACCGGACACAGAGTTAGACATGCAGTACTTTGTGTCCGGTTTAAAAAACCAGTTTCGCGGCAGAGAGCATAAAACGCTCACCGGCGCTCACGGCTGGACCCAGGCTGACAGCCAACCCACTGGCTAACATGGTACAAGAACAAACATTTTCCTTATACTCTTTACCCGGGGCACAGATCGGGAAAGTCGACAGCGCACTGAATTCAGTGCACTGTCGGCTTTCCAGCAGTATATAGAGCTGCCTGTGCCCAAACCCATGAAAGGTCCTCTTTAAGAAAAGCTCAAAATAAAAAAATAATTATTTGAGCCACCGTATTCTGAAACATTTCTGTTTATGGGGCTGCATAAGGTGTATTTTTTGTGGGACCAGATGTACCTTTTATTTATACGATTTTGTGAAGTATCTGATGCTGTAATTACTTTTTTCACATATTTTGGGAGGCGAGTTGCCAAAAAAATCATATGGAAAATGTTTTCAAATTTTAAGTTCGGAATTTGGGGATTTTTGGATGCAGGGATGGCTAATAGGTATGTGTTTTACTTTGTATTTTTATGTGATCTAGGAAAAAGTGGTGATGTGCAAAAACTTTTTTTTTTTTTAAATGTAACTGATATTTTTAGACCCCTAGGGGTTCTTGAAGACAGTTCTAATACAGACTGCCTAGGGTATTGTGACTACATATGGGTGAGGTGTGGGGCAACCCATTGCCTGCATCTATTTCACTTTTGTACCATAGAATGAGATGGTCGAGGTGCATGGTCTGCCCGAGAATTCAACTGATTAATGATGAGGCCTACAGGCCTGCACCTCGTCATGAATCTGTTGAAATCTCTGCCATCACAGGTATCATCCAGACTGGCATGTAAGGGTCCATTCACACAAATTGTACAGCGCTGCGGAATATGTTGGCGCTATATAAATAAAATGTATTATTATTATTATTATTATTATTATTATTATTATTATGGAGGAAAATGGTGAGGAATTTGGTGTGGAATTTCAGTGCTGAAAAAAAAGCCTTCCATTGACTTCAATGGGTTCCTTTTTCTGCTAGCACCGAATCTGACACGGATTCCACACCAAATTCAGCACCATTTTTCTCTGTGTGAATGCACCCTAAGGGTCCACAAGGGTGCATTCACACGGAGTAAACACACGTGTATTTTTGCAAAATACACATGTAAAAATACACATGTAAAAATAAGACTCCCATTGACTTCAATGACATTTTACAGGCTTATTTTTACAGGCGTATTTTTACACGTGTAAAAAAATATCATTGAAGTCAATGGGATAGCAAAATTTACAAGTGTATTTTTACTCTACAAAATAAGCTAGCGTTTACCTGCTTCAGGAATTAGGAAATGTTTTTTTCCTCCAGCACAGTGTATGGACCTTGAAAAAACCGCTAGTGGTTTTTCCACGCAGTTTTTGCCAATTCCATGTGGATTTTCCGCCTTCCATTGATTGCATTGGTTTTTGCAAGCGGAATCCGCCTGAAGGAAGCCTTTTTTCCGCTAGCGGAATAAAAAACTAGCGAAACCCATAGAACTCTATGGGGAGGCGTTTTTTTTCCACTTGGATTCTGACACGGATTCAGCGCCAAAATCCTCGTCATAAAACTCCGTGTGAATGGACCCTAATACTTACAAGATTTCATGGTGTTCATTATGAAATTAAAGGGAATGTATTACCTATATACAGTATATGTATATTTTTATTATAATAGAAACAATAATAAAAATTAAAATTCCCTAAAACAAGATTTATACATTTTGTAACATTTAAAATATTCATGGAATGAATGACAACCGCTTGTTATCAATTTCTTATGACTTTTATTAGCAAATAATGAAACTAATTTTCCATATTGTGGAATGCAATAAACAGAAATCTAGGGCATTCTCCCCAAAATGATATGCAAGGACAAGAAATTCTGGCAACAATATTTTATTTTGATAACAATGTTGTATTAGAACTACACAATGAAGGTTCCAATTGAATGACGTCCAGAATATATAGTGAAAGCTATAAATTATTATATTGTAAATAATAAACGTATCATATGTTCTGCAACATATCTACTATAACCCTGAATGAGTTTTCACAGATACATATTACATAGTACATACATATTACATACATATACATATAATATTACACTAATCTATTACTAAATTTATACCACATTAGGTTTTCTGAATTAACCACAATTTTACCCACAATAAAATACAACCTTAGTAACTTCTATACACGTCTATCGTTGTCACCAACTTTTTTGTGTCAAATCATTTATTTTACTGATTTTTATTTGTATCTCTTGGAATTTGTTCCCTAATATCCCTTTTTTCATCTCCAGGGACTGTATGCAAGAGATGAAAGCACGAAAAACAAACAAACCATCCACGGCGCTCACTCAATTGATTTTTACACAAAATTTGCCTTCATGCACGATGATGGAAAAATGATCCTATCTATTATTAATAATGAAAACAAATGTAGGGAGAAAATCAATATGAGCACATTGGGAATCACTAGACGTTGTAGATGAATGCAATGCAACCTTCTCGTGATATTAACAGGCACAGAACAAGGTTCAGGCCAATAGCTGCATGCTGCGAAACTCTGTCATACAAATGAGTACAAGAGCTTCACCTTCTTACCCATAGATATGTGACGGTCCTGAATTAGAAGGGGTTGTCCCATCCTTATAGCGCATAGAGATGTCATGTGAACCAGATTAAGAAGCTGATGTGGAGGAGTTTATATTCTGCTGGATCTACCATGGATATAAGGCAGACATTTAAATGAATGATCAACTTGTATAGATACAGATGTAGCAAGTGGCAAATGAACAATGAACTTTAAGGCCTGGTTCACATCTGTGTTCGGTATTCTGTTCGGGGAGTCCGCTTGGGGACCCCCCGAATGGAATACTGAAAGCATTGACAAGCGGTGAGCAATGAAAGCTCATGGAGCCCGTAGACTATATTGGGGTCCGTGTGTTTTCCGCATGGTGTCCGCACAAGTCATACAGAGAGGAAAGTAGTTCATGAAGTACTTTTCTCTCTGCATGTTCTGTTCGGCCTCTACGTGGAAAACATACGAACCCCATTATAGTCTATGGGGTCCATGTGCTTTCATAAGCTCACCGCTTGTCAATGTTTACCTATACGTTTAAAAGGTAATTCTTTAAAACGGGGGGTCTTTTATCAAACGATTAGCAGGACTTGAATAGCCTTTTTAAAGGCTATTCAGGCATATGTTTATCTAAAATAGTGAAAACCCAGTGATAGAGCCCCTTTAAAAAAAAACAGTATTTATGGCTTTTTTCTATCTTTCCTTGTGAGTAATAAATAATGTATTATTCTTATAATATGGCTCATTGCAAACAGGGCAATATGATTTATTTTATTTTATTTTTTTAAGACATTGAAATGATTTTTGAGGGGAGGCGGGACTTGATAAGAGGACAATGATGGCTAATCTAGAGGCCCCCCAACACGTTAATACTCCCAGATTGCATTACAGGGGGAATGACGAAGGGCAACAATTATCCTGAACCTCTTAGATGCCAAAGTCACTATTGACCACAGCACCTAGGAGGTTAAATCTGTATGCTACAGCTGACAGCTCTATTATTGCTGCTGATGATTAGGGTATACTAGCCAAATGGGCAGTAATACTGTGGTTTCTCTGAGGATGGGGTCTCTGTGTGCTTTATGTCATGCATTGTTACCGCCCCCTTGGCTAGTATACTTTAATTTACATAAGTACAATATGGACCTATATGTTTGAAATTGCTGAACAAATTCGTATAAACAGAACACCATAATGCTCAGGGTAACAGCATCTATCATTGGGCTTTTCAGACCTTGTGATGCGGTCCTCTTTAAATGAAGGCATTTTTTAGATCTTATTTTGTCCATTTCTTGGCCACAACATAAGTCACTTGGCACATTTAGTTTTTAGGTCCAATATTCTATGATTATTCTTTTCTTAATATATATAAATCAAAAACAACCCAAGGCACAAAATATAATATAAAAATATGAATAATTGTATTAATAAATATCTAAAAATTAACAAAATATACATAAAACGGGAATACAAACAGAGGAAAATCCCCCACAACGTGGCAGTTGAATACCGTAACCCTCCCACGGATGAAGACTAAAAAGCCCCAAATAGTTCAAATATGCCAGAATAGGAAAGATGTTAAATAAAAATCCATATATAGAGTCACCATACAGATACTATATTATGTTATATAATAGCTAAGGGTTAAATAACCCAGATAATGGCTAGTTAAACCACAGTACTCCAAATAGTGGTCATGTAAGTGACATGGAATGAAGAGTGTCCCAGATGGGATCACTAATACATACCCATAGGTGCAGACATGTTTCCTACTCATTGAATATGGCAGTGAAGAAAGGGGGATATTCAGTACATCTCCAGTGGGACAATAAGAAACGCCTGATGCGCATTTTGCCTACACTCGGCTTCGTCAGGAGGCGGATTAACACAGCCCAAAGCGCGGTATATATAGCAATATAATACAATAAACAAATTCACCTGTTCCGAGGTATCAGCATGTATTCAGTACAGCCCTCTATTCCTGTGCACGACCGCGAGTCACGAATGACGTCACCACCCACGCATAATGTGGCAACGTCATTGTGCTCAATCTCAGTTGTCAATAAAGTTGGGCCGAGCACGCACGGGTATACGCCTCGGCCCCGTAATTCAAGCTAAAGAATGTAAGCGGCCACAAAGACAAAGTACCTCATTCAGAATTTTTGTACCTACATACTCCAAAGTCTAAAAATATAAATGTAAATGGATAGATAGACATACACAAACAGGTCAGTATATTCAAAAAACAGAAAACAAAAAGATATAATATACCAATGATACAAATAAAACAATTAATTAAATAAATAAATAAACATACAAATGTACATATGTGCAATATTGAATTAGTGCAAGGACATACAATTGTGCAAATAGTGCAATATAGGTAGGCATACTAATACATATGTCCAATTAATAAGAATATCAAGTGAATTGATAAATATACAAATAAATAGATACATAATGCACTGTTGAAGAAATCAACAGTACAAAATTAAATAAAATAAAAATGACATACAAATATACAGTATGTGTATATTACATAATAAATAAGACATTTATATTAACCCATTCCTAAGTAAGATCTCAAGAGAGAATACCAATATTAATTACTATTATAATTAGAAAGTGCAAAAAAAATAATAATTTTTTTTTGTTTTTCTGTTCCACAATTTCTTCCGTGTATCTTCATCCACCCAGTCCCTCCTAAAATTCACAGCCTGGAGATGTGATGAACAGCAACGCACAGGACAGCAATTTAAACACATAAGACCTCAGATATAGATGAACCTACAAAGACAACGAAAATTACTAACAAATCAAGACAAAAGATAAAAGAACCCACGCTAGATGGAAATTATAAAAAGGACTTAAAGCTAACCATCTCAATGAGACCTGCTGGGGCAGGAGTATCCAATTCAACAATCCACCGTATTTCTTTACGTAATAATGCCTTACGTACATCTCCACCCCTACTCCCCAAATGAACCTTGTCAATTCCACGGACCCTAAAACCTCGAGGGTCACTATGATGGAAATCCCGAAAGTGTCTAGAGACTGGTTGTAATTTTTCAAATTCCCTCGATCTCGCCGATGCCACAATTTTGCCTACATGTTCCAATACATGTATTTTTAGTGCCCTGCTGGTCATCCCGATGTATATCAGTCCGCATGGACACGTTGCATAATAGATGACCCCCTCAGTATTACATGAAATGTGATGCACAATATTAAATTCTTTATCACCTCTGGAGTTCCTAAAGGTAGAAGTACGCAGCATGTACAAGTGCAACACAACCTCCACAACAAAAAGAGGCCCAAGGTGGACCACGGCCTCCAAAAATGTATTTCGGTATATCAGGAACATAATGGCTTCTAGTCAAAATATCTCTCAGATTTTTGGATCGTTTCCATGTAATCTGAGGATAAGGTGGTAGGATGTGTGACCGTTGTTGATCTGTATGTAAGATATTCCAATGCTTACAGAGAATATCACGTACCGTTCTCCACTGACAGTTAAATCTCATGACAAAGCGTGTATCTTGGGAGGTAGTCCCATTAGATTGTTTGGGTTTACTCACCAATAATGAATCCCTAGGGGTGCTTTTAGCTCTCTGATATCCAGTAAGTATAGTTTTATGATGATATCCACGATTAAGGAATCTTGTTGTCAAATCCTCTGCTTGATGTACAAAAATTGTCTCATCGGAACAGATCCGTTTTATCCTCAGAAATTGACCAACTGGGATGGCCTGTTTAACTTTAGGGTAATGGGAAGAAGTAGCGTGGAGTAAGGCATTGGTAGATGTATCTTTTCTGTAGACATCAGTAATGATTGATCCATCCCTACTACGTTTGATGGATATGTCCAGAAAGTTCACCTGATCAAAACTAACTGTGGAAGTTAGATGTATATTGCGGTCATTGCAGTTGAGGGAGGACAGAAAGAAATCCAGTTGCGATGTGGAGCCCTGCCAGATGAATAACACATCATCAATATATCTTGACCACATCAGGACCCCCTCGTACCTTTCAGTGTGCTGGACCACCTCCCTCTCCCACAGCCCCAGGAACAAGTTGGCATAGGAGTGGGCACAAACGGCCCCCATAGCTGTCCCCTGGAGCTGTAGGAAGAGGCGGTCCTTAAAAAAAAAAAAAAATTGTGTCTCAAAACAAAATCCAAAAGTTCCATAATGAATGCTGTTAAATCAGAATCTAAATTTAAAGAGCATAAAAAATAATCGGATGCTCGGAGGCCCTGACTATGGTCGATAGATGTGTACAGGGACTCCACGTCGCATGTCACCAGATACATGTCCCTCTCCAACTGCAATCCATTCAGTCGACTGAGTATATCGGTTGAATCTCTTGTAAAAGATGGTAATAATCCTACACATTGCTGGAGATAATAATCCACAAACCTTCCTAAATTCTCACAGAGGCCCCCAATCTCCGAAACAATAGGGCGTCCTGGAAGAATGGAGGCGCTCTTGTGAACCTACGGTAGAAGGTAGAAGGTAGGTGTCACCGGGGAATCTACTGTAAGTCCCTCCTTAATTTTAGATGTTATAATATTGTTCTCCACAGCCCAAGTCAAATTAGCATCCAAGCCTACGGTAACAATTAGAATTGTTTAACTGCCAAAAGGCTTCTCGCTCATACATTTCTGCTGGCCAGATCACAACATTTCCCCCCTTGTCCGCTGGTTTAATAACAACATCCTTCAGAGCTCTTACTTGACGCAGAGCTTGTCTTTGTTTAAAATCTAGATTAGAGTTCTCAATCTTAGTGGAGAGAGATGCAAAGTCTCTGCTTACCACTCTAAAAAAGATTTCCACTGGCGGACAAAGTGAAAAAGGGGGTAAATGTTGTGACCGGCAGCATAAATGATGTGGTAGACCAGATGTATCAGGTCTATCTTCCTCTTCCAATAGGTCCATTAGGTCCTGCAGAGTCCGCCTTTCAGTCACATCACCACAGCCATCAATTAAATCACCCTTAGAAAAGTGTTTTTTAAACATAACTCTACGTAAAAAAAGAGCAAGACCTTTTACTGCCTCAAAATAATCAAAGTTTGCTCTGGGAGAAAAGGACAACCCTCTGCTAAGGACCTCAATGTGATCTTTTGTTAATATATGGGAAGACAAGTTAATTACCTTCAGATCCTCCTTGGACGTTTTTCTCACAGAATGATACCCCTGGTCTTTATTTTTGTTGACGAAGGAGTAAGCGGGGGGGGGGGGGGGGGTGTCTATTCGTCCTGAGGTACCAGATCTGTCTAAAAAAACGGAACATGGTTCGTCCAAGGATGTAGAGGAAGCAAAGGAAGATGATCTAGAACGAGAACCGCCCTTGTCCTGCTTGTGATGCCACTGATATACTCGTCCTGACTGAAAATCTTTAACGTCCCTCTGAAATTTTTGTGACTTTAAATCCTGGATATTTTTCTCCCACTTAGATAGATCTTCATCCAATGCCTTATCAAACGCCACCACCTCCTCCTGAGACAAAACTGATTGTATTTTGTCCCTTAAAGTATCAATCTCTTTTTCAAGAGTTTCAAGTTGTTTACGATCCGCTCCAATGAGCAATTCAATCAATGTACAGGAACACTTAGTAAGTGTATCCTCCCACTTACTAGAAAATGACAGGTCCTCCGTGTCAAAAGTAGAGAATGTTTATTTATTTAATAGTTTTATTTGTATCATTGGTATATTAGGTCTTTTTGTTTTCTGATTTTTGAATATACTGATCTATTTGTGTATGTCTATCTATCCATTTACCTTTATATTTTTAGACTTTGGAGTATGTAGGTACAAAAATTCTGAATGAGGTCTTATCAATTTATAACAAGTGCATTTATATTTATGTCTTGTTATTAGCGGTACAGTACTTTTTCTTTGTGGCCGCTTACATTCTTTAGCTTGAGTTACGGGGTCGGTGCGTATACGCATGCGCGCTCGGCCCAACTTTATTAACAACTGAGATTGAGCACAATGACGTCGCCACGTTACACGTGCGTGGTGACATCATTCGTGACTCGCGGCCGTGCACAGGAATAGAGGGCTGTACTGAATACGTGCTGATACCTCGGAACAGGTGAATTTGTTTATTGTATTATATGGCTATATATACCACGCTTTGGGCTGTGTTAATCCGCCTCCAGACGAAGCCGAGTGTAGGCGAAATGCGCGTCAGGCGTTTCTGTATGTCCCACTGGAGATGTACTGAATATCCCCCTTTCTTCACTGCCATATTCAATGAGTAGGAAACATGTCTGCACCTATGGGTATGTATTAGTGATCCCATCTGGGACACTCTTCATTCCATGTCACTTACATGACCACTATTTGGCGTACTGTGGTTTAACTAGCCATTATCTGGGTTATTTAACCCTTGGCCATTATATAACATAATATAGTATCTGTATGGTGACTCTATATATGGATTTTTATTTAACATCTTTCCTATTCTGGCATATTTGAACTATTTGGGGTTTTTATTCTTCATCCGTGGGAGGGTTACGGTATTCAACTGCCACGTTGTGGGGGATTTTCCCCTGTTTTCCGGTTTAATTTATGTTTTGTTAATTTTTGGATATTTATTAATAAAATTATTCATATTTTTATATTATATTTTGTGCCTTGGGTTGTTTTTGGTTGATATTCTATTTGGTTCTGGGGCCATTTTTGTTATTTTGGTTGTTTTCTTTTGGTTTTCTTAATATATATAAAACCATAACTAATAGCCAGCTTTTGAAACGCGTCGGGTATATATCTATTTTTTCCCTAATGGAGGCAGGGCTATTGGCCAGGAGCTGTTAGTAGTGGGGTTACCTTTGAATAGACAGTACTATTACAGCTTTATTAGTTATGACCCTCTAAATTGCAGTAAACCCGCACCCAGGAGTTCTATGTGCTAGCCCATGTTCAGATTATATTAGGGAATTGTTTTTTTTATTCTATTATATTCTATTATGTTCTATTTGGGATAGGAATCCTTTTTGTTGTATGGGTCCTATTGAATTTTGAGTCATTTCAGGCCCTTGGGGAGTTGTCTAGTTGTATGAGGTGTTTATTGTGGTGTCACTCACTAAAGTTGCTCTATTCCCTACTGACCTTTACCCTCTGTCACTCGTTTATTTTTTGATATACATTTCATATATAGAATTCTTTTAACGGACTTAATAATGAATTTAATATTTTATACAGCCTTTTGGTTAGGAATTACTCCCCCAACCCGTTTTTGTTTTGCTTATGTGACTCCATTCAAAGTCTATGGGGCTAAGGAACATAGTTGGGCACTTTACATGGCTGTCTCTGTCATATACTTTGAATGAAACAGAAGCGTGAAAAGCATGATCATTGCTACATTCATATGGCAGACATGGGATTCCCATTGTCCCAGCAGTTGGAGCACAAATCATGGGACACATATCACTTATCTTGTCCAGGTTTAGAAAAAAAATGGCTTCCTTTGTCCAGAAACATTGTCATTCATGCGTGTAGGTTGTGTGTGGTATTGCAGCTCACTGCTTTTACTTCAATGGATTGTCAATACCAGATACAACACATGCATAAGTATAATGCTGTTCCTTAAAGGAAGAAACCCACGGACCAGGACATTGTTTTTTGGTTTTATTTTTGCTGGTCAGCAATTTGGGGCGGCAGGCTGGCCTCAGTAGACACAGCTCCTGGCACAGCACATTATGTAGGGTGCGGTGTGGTGGGTCAGTGATCTGGCCCTAGTGTTGTGGCTCCTGGCATATCTCCTGGCAGGGACCAGGTCTTCAGCGCTGTTCACCGAGGTCCCAATAGCACCCCCCATTCTATAGCGCTGTTTGTTGTATAGCACTGCTAAGTAGCGGTGTTGTACACTAAGGTTCCATATACAGTGCTGCTACTTTACTTGCAGAATTTGCTCAGACAGGAGCAGAGACAAGAATGTCATATGTGTAATAATCCACATGATCCAATATAACAATACACCTGCATGCCAATGTACTATGTTGAACCCTGACAACACTGCACTCCTGCCATTGCTGCATTCGCTGTTGGGTTGGCTACTTGACCCTTCAAAAGCAACCAGCCATAGGTTTGAGGTGTGCATCCGCACCAACTTAACTGCTTACTCGCACAGTAAATTATCAGTCAGTGGCTGGAACGCTTTGAAACGCATGAGCATGAAATGGAGAACTAAAGTAAAGGTTTAACTATTCTTCCATGTGCTGGACATTCTCAAGTTCTAAAAGCTCTGAGTACGACATAGGGTGGAACGCCCTGAAATGTGTGAGAGCATTTGAATTTGGTCAAGTTTTTAATAAAGAACAATAATAAATGTTTTAGGCCGGGGCCTCATGTGGTGTAAACATGGCGTTTTATAGTCCCTGCAAGGTGGGTGAGATTCTAGAGAATCCTACCCACATATTGCAGAATAATACGCGCAGTGGCAATGCTGCAATGTCCAAAACCATCGCAGTAAAGGTAAGAGCACATTTGGCAGAAATTTTTCACCACCAAGTTCATGGACATGTTACATGTAGATTTTACTTTGGATTCACAGCACATTTCCCTCCTATAGAATGAAAGGATGAAAACTCATGCCATAACTCATGGGCTTTCAATTAAAAATCTGTTCAAGTAGATTCTACAGTAGATTCTTCACTCTACAATATCTTCTTATTTAAAATGGCAACCTCAGAAGACAAGCTTTACTCGTAAGGTTTTCCAATCCTCAACATTAATCCAGAGATTGCATTGCATAGCATATGTCCTCCGCTGTCATCTCATCCCATATCAGTTATGTCAGGCTTTCCTAAGTACAGCTGACTGCATGGAAAATATTGTATGTTCTCTATCTGTATCTCAATAGGAGAAGAACTTTACAATGAAACTTAGATGAGTTCTAGAATCCCTTTGGATTATAATTTGAACAATCAAGTCACAAACAATTATGTGACATTTTAGATCACATTCAGGTTACAATTAATTATGCCGTTTATGTTAATTTTAGAAGCGCCATGAAATAGTAAAATTATAGTACATGGAAAAGGTTAAGAAGGTTGGAATCTACGTAAAATGTAATATTTTCATTTCATCTTTTTACCTTCTATTAATGTATTTGATCTTTACTGTATGTATGTATGCAGCAAATATAACATTTCAAAGTGATAAGAATAATCTACAGCCCATGTCGGATATAAGATCATTCTCCAGAGCTGCTCACACTTTATTATATACTCACTGTCCAGTTCTCTGAAGATTTTGGCTTTAGTCAGATGAAATGCGTAGGAACAGATTTCTAGGGCCATCTCTTTTCTACTGTCTGACTGCTGTTCGGTTCATCATCATGGTGGTATAGTTATTTCTAGAGATGGATCAGTTGGCTCTCTGGTTCATTTCAGTCCAAACGTGTTGGGATAAAACTGGAAGTGAAATTATTATTATATTCTGGTATCTTTTCAGACCCCAGAGTGTAATAGCTAGAGGCCAAGGGGAAGTGTGAAAAATAGCAAACAATGTCTTGCTTTCTTCCCCTCCCCACCATTTTGTTCCCAACCCCCTTTACTGAAAACGTCTTCGTGCCATATCCAACAGTTATGTGATAAAACTTATGTGACAGCTTTCTAACCAATCGTGTTATGTTAGTTATATTAATCGCACCTTCTCTTTGTCTAGGTAATGTATAACCACACCTACAATGTATGAAAACCTCACTATCCACCATTAAAGACCAGAATCTGTATTGGTCACATACTTGCACCTTGTAACTATGTGTGTTTCTCTGAACCGGCTCATATATCATTTTATACTAATTTGGACTTCAATCGGGTGATACTCAGAGCAGATAGTGCTCACACTACACCACTTTCCTACCCTCCCCCATCCCTATTGAGAAATATATATCCGTATATACTCGAGTATAAGCCAAATTTTTCAGCACAGTTTTTGTGCTGAAAAAGCCCCCCTCGGCTTATACTTGATTAAGCAAAAAAAAAAATTTTTATTTTTTTTTAGGAGGGGGGGTCTATGATCAGCCACAATATCAATGTATAGAATCTCCCATAAAATAGTGGCTAAAAAAAAGCTGCTTTAAAAAAAATAAAAGTTCTAAATCCCTCCTTTCTCTAGAATACATATAAAAGTAGAAAATTACTAAATACACATTAGGTATCCCTGTGTCTGAGAGTGCCCGCTCTACTGAATATAGGGTATCTGCAGTGTTCCTGTTCAGTCGGGAAGAGGTTAATAGGAGCACTGCAGATACCCTATATTCAGCCAGACTGAATTCCAAGTGGGGGGAAAAAAACAGTCCTCAAGCTCAGGGAAGGGACAGACAGACAATCAAAACACCCCCTCTCCTTCCCCAGCACCCAGCAACTACTGCACCCAAAAACTCCGACCATTTTAATTTTTGAAATTTTCCAGTAGCTGCTGCATTTCCCCCCCCCTCGGCTTATACTCGAGTCAATAAGTTTTCCCAGTTCTTTGTGGTAAAATTAGGGGCCTCGGCTTATACTCGGGTCAGCTTATACTCGAGTATATACAGTACTTACTATTCATTATATTTCTACTGTAAGTTATGAAAACTCAATGAAACTTTTAATGACAAAAAAAAAATTCAAACAATTATACTCACCTTCCCTCATCTCTTGTGGGCTGAATCCAGTGCTCTCTCTGAGTCCTCTACTGGCCTATTTCCAGGCCTCAGCAGTGACCATGGGGCACATGGTGTCACCCAGGAGGAGAAAGTACCCTTACTACATGTAAACCTGATCACTCCATTACTGTATCCTCTGGTAGGAACTCTACATATAACACTTTCAATCAGGTATGTCCACAATTTTGCCTGGTATTGTATATAGGACAAGTCAGCCATCATCAGATGGTTGTGTACTTAAAGAAGAAAAGTCTCTCCCCAGCCTTAAATTCTGCTTACAGAAAATAAACTGGATATAACTTTATAGGAACAGGGGATGAAATTCTCACATAGGTATTTTCATGACAGATTAGACACTATAGGCACTATAGACACTATACAGTGGGTAGCATCTGACTGGTTATGGGGAACGTGACACCAGAACATAAGTGCTATTCTAGCGTGTATTACGTGACATCACATCATGAGCAGCTCTAGTGGTTATGGAAAACTCGACACCAGATCACAGGTAGTATTCTAGAGATTATGGGATACTTGACACCAGACTTTAATGCAATGTAAAGGTAATGGCGAACAGAACACCACAACATAAATGGCATTCTACTGGTTATGAAGAACTTGAAACCATGCCATGTGCAGCATTATAATGCTTATAGGCAATTGACACCATACAATGCAGAGCATTCTAATGGCTATTGGGTACTTGGTGACAAATCATGAGTAGCATCATGGACACTGGGGAACCAGACACCAGACCATGAGTAGGAGTCACAAGAGAATGCATTTATTGCATGATCTACAGTATTGCACTATTAGACATATAGCAAGTAACGAAATAGCAATACAGGGTAAAAGTGGCCCATAAAGTAAGTAAGCAAATAGTTAAACAAAATGGACTTGAATGAAAACTAATTACAACTAAACTACAAGTTAGCATTATATTTTATGCCCTTAGGTGGTCTACTAGAGATTCCCTAAACCTATGTTTATATTGGGCAATCTAAAAGAAACCCTCTAAGCAAATTAAGGTGCCTCTTTGTCTGTTTGACCATGGTTATGGTAGCTCCTTTCAACAGTAAAGTGCTGTAAGCACAAGTCATCTCTCTGCACATTGGGTTAAGCAGTGCCGTAACTAGCAAAAACTGGGACCACCAGCAAACTTTTAACTTGGCGTCTCCTATGGCATAGTGGCCCCTTTCCTGGCCCCGATACAGTATAACACCCCATTTACATACACTATAATGTCCCATAGCATTCCTTTCAAATAGTATAATGTCCCATAGCGGCCCCTCCACACAGTATAATGCCTCACCGTGGCTCCTGCACACACAATATTATACCCCTGCGTGGCCCCTGCACACACACTGTTATGCCCCATAGTGATCCCTGCACACACAGTAGTATGCCCCATATTGGCCCCTGCCTATACAGTATTATGCCCCATAGTGGCATATTTTAAGTTTTAAGTTTAAGTTTTAATATTTAAGTAAAGTATACATTTTTTGGTAATAATTGTTTTTTCTTTTGAATTGTGTGAGAAGATGACAGGCAGGGTGCAGATCCTGCATTCCATATCTAGGGAGTGAGAGGAGGCGTCTGAGTCTGTCCTGTAACCCTGAGTCCGGTGAGACAAAAATTGCGCTTGTATTGTTTGTGTGGCTGGTAGTAAGCCACACATATAGTTAGGTTAACTATTCTGTTTAGTTAGTTGCTCAGATGAGCAGGATTTTTTTTTTAATGTAGATTGTGAGCCCCATATAGAGCTCACAATGTACATTTTTTTCCCTATCAGTATGTCTTTGGAATATGGAATGGAAATCCATGCAAACACGGGGAGAACATACAAACTCCTTGCAGATGGTTTTTTGCCCTTGGCGTAATTTGAACACCAGGACTCCAGCGCTGCAAGGCTGCAGTGCTAATCACTGAGCCACTGTGTGGCCCCTAGACGAGCAGGATTTTGCTTAGTTTTTGCCATAAGTTAAGGCTGTATTTTGTTATGCTCATTTTGTTCCTGAAATCAAGATATATTTATTTTCCTGTTTTTTTTCTAAATAAACAAGTTTGCTGCCTATTTTGTGTCCCTGTCTTTGACTGTATAGATCCATACCACTGTTTCTACTGAGCTACCTTCCCCACAATTTCTACTTTCAAAGACCTATATTTTTATTTTGTGTCAAAGGAATTGTGTGAGGCCTTACTTTTTGTGGGAAGATTTGATGTTGTTATTGATTCCATTTTTTTATCACTTTTTTGATCACTTTTTGGTCACTTTTTGTAATTTTTTATTTATTTATTTATTTATTTTTTTTGGGGGGGGGATTCAGGCCTAGGTTTTTCTTTAGAATGTTTTTACACCAGTCACTGCCCAGGTAAAATTGGTTTCAAATTCAAATAAGTTCAGTGAGAAGCCTGGGAGTTCAAAATGGTCAAAAGACCCACAGCTTAATTCTAGTCTAGTTTACAAAATGGAGTCACTTTTGGGGTTTTCACTGTTGTGGTATATCTGGGGCTCTGGAAATACAACATAGTATCTGAAAACTATCCAAATGAAATCACTGCACCAAAATCCATAGAGGTCTATTTCATTTCTAAGGACTGTGTTTGAGTCAAGTTGCACGGTAGGGCCACATATGGGATATTTCTACAAACTGCAGAATTAGGGTTATAAATATTATGGCATTGCTTGCTGTTAACCCTGTATTTGCTACAGGAAAAAAATGCAGGTTTGAAATGGAAAATGTGCAGAAAAAAAATGACATTTGGAAATTTTACCCCCTTTTGCATTAATTCCTGTGGAACACCTAAAGCGTTAACTAAGTTCCTTTAGTTAAATTCAATAATTTGAGGCGTACAGTGTCTAATATCAGTCCCAGTACCGTAGCGCTTTACAGTCAGAAGGGCGTTCCTGACACTCTGTCAGGAACATCCTTCTCCACAGCAGCACCTATAGCGCTGTACAGTGTGAGCGGGGAAGAACGCCTCCTGCCTCTGCTCACAGTGCTCGTCCATAGACGAGTATTATCAGGAGGAGAGGGAGGGGGGAGTTCCTCCCCGCTCACACTGTACAGCGCTATAGGCGCTGCTGTGGAGAATGACGTTCCTGACAGACTGTCAGAAACGCCCTTCTGACTGTAAAGCGCTATGGTACCGGGACCGATAGCGCTTTACCCGGGGCACAGATCGGGAAAGCCGATAGTGAGCTGAATTCAGCGCACTGTCGGCTTTCCAGCAGTATATAGAACTGCCTGTGCCCAATCTGATGAAAGGTCCTCTTTAAGTACTGAGGTCTGCCATCAGGGCTCCAGGAGATACAGTTTTAACTGCAATTTAATCTACCTTCTGTTCTATGTCCCTACTATAAGTCTCCTGATGAGCCCTAATAATTGTACAGGGGTGAAACATGTTGAGAAGAAACGTGTGTGTGATTTAGAGACATATGATTGAAACATGGATGTAGTTTATATCCTTTGATTAGTGACAGATAGGTTAGAAATTTATAGTCGTAAGATCAGCGGCCTTAACAATGCGAACATCTGACACTGGCTCGTAACACAACAAATCTATAATAGTTTTGTTGTGTGTAATCTTATCCCAGTCCAAGCCTAACTACAAATGAAATCTTTGAGATTCTATTTATGGACACTTTGTGGTCACCTAGATTGGGTGATCCATGTAATTTCATTGGAGGAATGATTTCATGTATCGTCTGACCTTGGTTATTTTATTATATATATGTGGTCGGACAGGTGTAATTTTATCTTCTTTCCCCACTAACGCTCTCTAGACATATGGACCCTAGCAGTATATCCCCAGTGGGGTAACCTTGTACCAAGTGGATCTTATTCTAGATGTTCCCTTGGATTTATCATTTGGGAAATGTCCTAACTTGAGTTTTTTGCTGTGACACTAAGGGGACAAAGAACAATGTGTGACAATGGCACAATATAAGCAGTGAGATGTATATAAAATTATGTATACATTATCAGGCTTAGAGTCTCCTCACGTATCATGTCACTAAACATACATAGTTCATAACAGCTAAACTTTGTTGGCCTTGACACAGCACCTTCCAACGCAGTATATGAGATGAAATGGTTGCATATATTTGAGTTTGTCATTCCTGCCACACTTGAAACTCAAATATATTCTCAAATATATTGGTTGAATTTAGGCATAATGTGGGTTATTATTTATGAATTATTAAGAAGTGCAATATCTCTCCATTTGCTGAATGTCAGAACAAAAGAGCTAAGAAAGGAAATTAAGACAATGTCTACCAAAAGAGCAGAACATTTGGGCAGTACATGGGCTATAAATAATTCATAAGCTATTTAAAGTAGAATTTTGTCACTTCAGCAAAAGCAGATTGGACTTACTTATAATTCAGCTACCCACAGCAATGTATATAAGTATATATATGCATAGTTGATTCAAACAGTTGATGTTAAAGGTAAAGTATGTCTGTACATATACTCAGAAATGTCCTAGTTGTTATAACCTGCAGGTCCTGACACAGTGTCACCAAACCAGTTATCTTTGGGCTACTCCTACCTTTCGGTTCCTAATATTTAAGTAGGTTCTTTGCTTCACAGCGAGACAGTAATGTGGATGTCTAAAGTCAATGATGCGATGTATAGGGAAAATCTTACCACTTACATTACCTAATCCTAGGACAAATTTTATGACCTGGTAGTATTGGATAGATTTCTAGAACTCTCCGTAGTACTCTAGGCTTTTGGGTCAGCCCCCCCCCCCCACACACACACAGATGTGATAGCCCCCATGCTTCGCATACTCTGGAATAGTGTCACCCATTGGATGCCCCACACCATACAGACTCTCTCTCTTTCCCTTCCTCATCATCCGTCCTCCACCTTCTTCTTTCTTTCTTTCTTTCTTTCTTTCTTTCTTTCTTTCTTTCTTTCTTTCTTTCTTTCTTTCTTTCTTTCTTTCTTTCTTTCTTTCTTTCTTTCTTTCTTTCTCTCTCTCTCTCTCTCTTCTTTCTTTCTTTCTTTCTTTCTTTCTTTCTAGGAGTTATGAGGAACAGAAAGAGGCATTTTCTTTAATGAATAGTTATTTCAGTCAAGGCAGATACATTAGCACCATGGAAAAACGCTGCAATTGGTCCCCTATCAGAGCCATCAGATATATAATATGGAGTAGGACACCATTTCAATGCAACATAGGTTTTAGCTCCTCATCTTTAAAATATTTGTGACAAGAGAATGATGCTCAATTGTTTGGGGTTACTCAGTTGATATATAGCACGTTCTGGAACCGGGAGGGTTGTCTGCAGTTACCAAGTCACTGGCCATTCACATAATACACCTGACCACAGGTCAAGCATTCTTTATAGCATGCATGCTAGTCCTATTTTAAGTTTGCACAGAGAGTAATTCTTTGTTGAGACAGCCCAAATTCACAATATGGTTCCCAGTATTGACACTGCATCTTTAACACTTGTCATGTTCTCTGTTCAGAGTATAACTTGGTAGTAACTTTTGCAATTTTGAATACTTTTTTCTTAGTACCTCCTGAAACCCTGACTCCAGTGGTGTAACTAAGGTCTTGTGGGTACCTCATTCCTACAGCGAATTCTTCATAGTGATGGTTTTGGGTCCTAAGGAGTTGAATCATCCTTAGGGAGCATTCACACGGCGTAACGTCCCGCGAGATTTGGCACGTGTACGCCGCGTGACCCTTTGCGTGCCGTACACCCTTTGCGTGAATAAATGCACGGCCGCAAACTAGCGTGGCGCATACGCTCCCCGCTCCCATTGAAATGAATGGGAGCGTGTACGGCACGCAAAGGGTCACGCGGCGTACACGTGCCAAATCTCGCGGGACGTTACGCCGTGTGAATGCTCCCTTAGTTTGATTAGGGTAATCTGTTGGTTTCCTCGGTTTATGGGCCAGATGGAAGCTGCAATCTCAATACTGAAGCCAGTGCTTATAGCCCCCCTAAGGCTCCTGGACACTGGTGCAACTGCTCCCTCTGCACCCCCTCAAGTTACACCCCTGCCTGTCCCTATGAGGGTGTGGACCATGCAGAGCTCCTGTGCTTAGTCCTGTTCTGGAATAAATAACTTGAAAGTTCTTGATCTCACTTCTTCTCCTTGGTTTCATCTAATTTTACAGATTTTTAGGGTCTCAGCATCCATACACCCAACTATATTTTTTTCCGAAATGGGTCTATTACCTTTCAGAAGAGAAAATATTGTGTACAGATATATGTGTACTTTAAGGGGTATTATAGCTGGCTATGGTATAAATGTAAGATTGGTGGGGGTAACTCCTCTGTTCCCCTTCCAAACAAATGAAAGGGGGGGGGGGCAATTGAAAACTTACCCACTTAAAGCATTCAGAATATAGTAGATCCGAACTAACATTCATCACCTAGCAGTGCATGTGTGATAAATGTGTTAGGCCACAACACCAAGACAGTTTACTTCCCACAGCCATCAAGTTAATAAAAGCCCAGCTTCAGAGAGGAAACATTAAAACCTTAGTGAAGCTCTTACAACATCAAAACCTAATGACCCAGTCTATACTATCATTCCTTCACTTTTCTTTGTACTTAATATCTTTCCATTGGGCATATTCATGGTCTTCTGTTCTTATTCCCACATCTTCTCTCAGCTAGATCCTCATGTGATTTATATTGCTGTTAATGCTTTTGTTACATATTACAATGTTTTAGCCAACACTCATACTATTCATCTGATCACACTAGATTCTTTGATCTAATAAGAAAATGGGCTAGTTATGTTACTTTGCTTTACTGAAAACATTTACTCCTGAGGGTTTACCATTAAATAGTATTTTGCAGTTTAGATCTAAATTCTAAACATTACATGTAAAAATACATTGCATTATCTATCATGTTTCTAATTGTTACATATTACTTCCACATTCACATCCAGTAATGCATTCAGAATTCTCTTGTCTGGCAGATGGAATCAGTCATTACTGTTGACAGATACACCCCTAACAATGCAATACATCTGTAAAGTGCCTAATGTCAGTCTACAACTGCCAGAAAACAAATTTGAAGAGCATGTTGTATACAAATAGATATTTAATCATTATCAAGAATTCCATAATTGCATGAAAAATATATGTAATTGTATAAATTGCGGGAGGAAAGGCTCAGTGGTAGCAGCAGCGGATTCAGACTGTCAGAGCCAGACACAAAAATTCAAGTGCAAACAGGTATGTTTGTTATACAAGAACGGTAAAACAAAACAAGCCTTAACTTCAGGCAAAACAATAACAGAAATCCTGCTCGTCTGAGCTACTAAGTATACAGCAAATACCCTAACTGTACATGTGACTTGCTTCAGCCACATGGTCAACACAGTGCACAGAACGGCTACAGTACAGACTGGACTCTCACCAGTTTGCAGTGTGTCAGGACAGAACCCGGCTCCTTACAGCTAAGGTGTTAACTGGATTGTAGCCTCACATACCACACATAAGTGAGGAGTCTTAATTAGGGCCCCTTCACACTACTGATATGCTGCCTGATTCTGAACGTTAAAATACGGTCAGAATCAGCGTGTATAAAGCAGATCCCATTCATTTCAATGGGGAGCCGGCATATGAGTGCTCCCCTTTGAAATGACTGGGCTGCTTTTTACTCTACGAGCGCTCCCATTGAAGTGAATGGGAAGCGCTCACGTGTACGGCTCGGACTGAGCCGAGCGCCAGGCTCCTTCACACGGCGAGCTGTACAAGTGAGCGCTTCCCATTCACCTCAATGGGAGCGTTTGTAGAGTAAAAAGCAGCCCATTCATTTCAATGGGGAGCACTTGTATGCCGACTCCCCATTGAAATGAATGGGATCTGCTTTATATGCGCTGATTCTGACCGTGTTTTAACATTCAGAATCAGGCAGCATATCAGTAGTGTGAAGGGGCCCTTAGGGTGCATTCACATGGAGTAAAGTGCCGTGTGACCTGGCACATATACGCCGTGTGAGATTTTGCGGGCCGTATACGCTCCCATTGATTTCATGAGTGTGTTGTTGGCATCAATGATCCCCCTCAGCTCCACTTTAGGAGAACTCTGTGACTTCTGACTACCTTCATAGCTCTCGTTGTTTTAGAACAGGGGTGGGCAATTAATTTTCCCATGGGGCCGTATAAGAAATTGAAACTATGCTAGAGGGCCGTGCCACGGCAAATTTAGCTCCACCCACTTTTATGTTGACTCCGCCCATTCCCAATCATCTTTCCATGTGCCCCCACACAGTATAATCCTCCTACAGTCACCCGTACATTATATGCCCCCACATTGTAATGTTCCCTTCCAACTGCCCCACAGTATTAAGTCCCTCTCCTGGTGCCCCAGTATAAACTGGGGGAAACTAGAGGGGATATGAAGCTGGGACAGCTGGAGGGGGACATTAAACAGTGGGGGTAGTTGGAGGGCGGCAATAAATTGACAGCTGGAGCAGGACATGAAACTGGGGGCAACTAGAGGGGGACATTAAAATCGGGAAGCTGGAAGCAGACAATAAACCTTAGGGGTAGCTGGAGGGTGACATTAAACTGGGGGCAACTAGAGACAGACAGGTCCCCCTACAGCTTCCTCCACGGTTTAATGTCCCCCCAGTCTAAGTGCCCTCTTCATCTACCCCCAGTTTCATGTCCCCACCCCCAATTTCTCCCTCAGTTTCATATCCTCCTTTATTTGCCCCATTTCATGCCCCCCCTCCATCTCTCCCAGTTTCATGTCCCCCCCTCCATCTGCCATCTCTGCCCTATTATAACATTCCCCTTCCATCTCTGCCCCTAGGTTACTGAAACACACACAGACAGACACATATAGACACACACACACACATATATAGACAGACAGACAGACACACATATAGACAGGCACACATATAGACAGACACACATATAGACAGGCACAGATATAGACAGACACACATATAGACAGGCACACATATAGACAGGCACACATATAGACACACACACATACAGACACATATAGACAGACACATATAGACACACACACACACACACACACACTCACTCTCTCCCCCTGCATCTCACCTTACATCTCTCAGTACTTTATGACACGCTCCACATCTCCATCTTTGGCCGGCACTAAGACACGCCCCCTAGACACGCCTCCCTAGACACGCCTCCCTAGTCAAAGCTGTGCGGGCCGGAATGAATCAGTCAGAGGGCCGGATATGGCCCGGGGGCCGGACTTTGCCCAAGTCTGTTTTAGAATTTTGTAACAAATTAGATTTTCTTTTTCCCAGCATGGTTAAAAGTACCAAACTGCCAATTTAGATTAAAGGTATTTTCCCATTTCAGTGTGTCAGCACTGCCTGGAGCAGATCAGATAATAATGCAAATGCATGTACACAATGGACTGAGGGTTAGCTGTGTGTTTACATACTGTAGAGAGATAATAGATCTGGCTTTATCAGAACCTGAGATAAGCTGCTGCAAGAGCAGTTTAATATAGTATGTGAACATAAGTTCATTACAGTCGTGAAACCATGTAATTTACCAGGATAAAAAGTAGCCTATGTGTTAATCGAGGCTACAATCTATATGCCAAATTTCATTCAAATCCGTTCAGACGTTTTTGCGTGATTGACTAGCAAACATCCAAACATCCAAATTTTCGCATTTATAATATTAGTAGGATAATAAGATAATATAACTATATAAGAGCCTAGTTCCAAGCATCTAGTTCCAATCTATGACATGTGGGAGAAGCATAAAAGCTTGATTAAAAGCAAAGTTTTTTATCGACAAAAAATCTCAAAAATGTAATTGGGAATTAAAAGATGAACCTCCTGTTCATTAATTCATCGATGTGCCAGTTTTCACAAATAGAGTGGGACAGAATCCTTGAAATGAAAGACCTTGGTTTGTTGCTTTGGCAGATCGCTATGCACCTAGATTGAGAGGTCAGTACTATTCAACATTACATGTCCCAGTGATTGGAAAAACAAGGACAAACTAGAGTGAAAGTAAGACGTGCATGGAGGCGAACCTCTGCATAGACGGGTTCTCTGATTAGAGGAATGGCACATAGTGATTCATTCTGTACTGCAAGTGAGATTGGACATCACATCCCAAGGTGGCAAACATTGTTGACACAAACCATCAGAAGGAGTTTTTACCACATTGGGCTGCAAGCCAGATGTCCAACTACAGGTATTCATTGACCTCATGCCACTGCTTTCAAAGGCCATCATGGTGCACAATAAAATGACAATGGAGACCAGTCTACCCACTTTAGTGATGAGTCCTGCTTTTGTCTCGGAAGCAATGATAGCCAGATTGGTGTGGATAGACCATCACAAAGGAACATCACACAGGTCTTAACCATGGAACTATTGCATGGGGTTACATAATGCAGGGTAGCCAGACTAGTCTTCATTTCAGTGACAGGTTGATCTTACATTGCTTTTGACAGGGAACCAGTGATACAGAAGTTTCTCCAAAGTGTCCCAGGATCTATTTTAAAACAGGACAATACCATAATACCTATTGCTTGTGCTATAAATCCTGTGATTTCTATAATTTTCTTAGTATAGAGTGTGTAATATTTTAGCAGTTAAGGCAATTCAGGTAAACCAAAAAGAAGCAACAGAAATAGATAATTTTGCCCTGTCCACTTGGTATTTCAGTTGTCAGTACTGGATTTTGAAGGTAGTCAATATTTCACAAAAGCCTCACTGTTCCACTTACTATTGTGTATAGAGTCCTTCTACTATGTCTACTATGTCTACTTGTTTGCAACTCCTAGGAGGAGGTATTCCCTGACATACCCAAGGAACAGATTAGGTCATAATTCTACTAGTAAACTGCTATCAATTGTCCAACACTATTTGGGAGTGTGGAATCTAAGGCTGCCCTGATGTTTGTACCAGAGCTTGACGCAAGGTAGAATGGACTTGGCTGCTCGGACTCAAGTCATGAATCCAAGGAGTATCAGGCAACAGGTGCACTAGCAAAATAAAGAACAAAACCAATTACCTATAGGAGGACAAAGGAAGTAACAATCTAGCCAAGGTTGTGCTGGGAGAGTAGCTAGAAGCTAAAAACGATATTAGAGCAGAATCGGAGTCCATGCCAAAAGTTAATACCAAGTAGTTGTCAAGAAGTCAACACCAATTCAGAAGCCAAGGGGGTATACCAGGAGAACTAGCCAGCAGTCAGAACCAGAAGACCACAATGAAAAGTCCTTCTATCAGAAGAGTAAGAGCCCACTTGCATTAGCCAATCACAGGCAAAGACTGAAGTTCTGCAGCGTTTGAACTCTCCAGTTATACTTAATAGAATCATGAAGCTGATCTCTGTGCCTTAAAGTTCTGATAGGCTTAGCAGATCTAGCTTGCTTTGTTTGTCTGGTAGGTATAGAAGACTTAAGGTGGCGACTGCAGACAGGAGCCAGTATACTAAGATTCCTAACTCTCACACGTCTTGTTCAGTGCTCTAGAGTCCAGAAAGGATTCTTAGGTACTTTAAATTTGATGGCCTATCCATAGATGGCCGATCTGTTGCTGTGTCTGGAACTATAGCCCACACATTCAATTTTATGGGAGAAACTGCAATATCTGGCACATCTGCTCGCATGTCTGAGGTTATGAAGGGAACAGCAGCTTGTCCATGTACTGTACCTCTACCCTTCCATTTGAACAGGATACCATCTAGTATCAGGCACAGCTTCTAATACGAATGAGCCGTCATTACTGTATATACAATGAGTAGCACCAAGGCGCTCTATTGCACTTACCAGCAGGGGTATCTATCCAATTTTAATTTTTTTATTTGGTGCTTCATATGATCTGTTTTTCTTAAACTCCACTAAGTATAGCATTGCCTAACATTATTCACTATTTTTTACTTAAAATCTCTGTGGTTACTAATTACCTAAAACTGTAGATTGTAATTATTTTACATTCCAATCTATTTATTTTACTAATTGATTTGCAGGGTCACCTGGATTCTCCGAAGGCGTTATTAACAAGTGCTCCAGGTTCCATTTTGACATTCACGTGTCAATACATGGAAGACACCACACAGGGACTGTATAAACTCAACCGCATCGACTTGTTGAATATTAAAGACGTTTGATTAAAACCGAAATAAAAGTTTTGACCTGTTGTGCATTTCCAATTAATGTCAAAGCAAATGATGAGATTCATTTTCAGCGCTGAAATGGTTACTACGTAAGTGATTGGGGTTGGAGAAGTTGCACTGTCAGTAAATGGAAACAATACTGACACACCGCAGCAATTTGAGAAGTGCTAATTACACTGATGTGGATTGTGTACTGCAGAGTACTTGGCTCAGAGGAAGGATGTGATGCAGGCATAAGGAACAGCACTACAGAGAGATCCAGGGAGCTGAATCACCTAGACACATCAATAATTCATACAATGCCAGCAGCAACAAAGGGAAAGAGGGACCAGAACTATAAGAACGGAATATCATAAAGCTTTTTAAAGGTCTTTTTCTATTAGTGTCAGACGTGTGACCGTTTTTTTTTTTCAGGGAAAAAGAGGGAACATCGGAGAGGGGGAGTGATGGAACTTTTACAGAACTCTTGTAGAATTAAGTCACCGTGACAGCCCCTGATGTTCACTTCTGAGAGGAGGGAAGAGGAAACCAAACAAATAAAACACATAACTCTTTTTTGTGGATCTTTTTGTGATATAATAAAGTTTTGCTCTTGAATTTAGTGCTAACTTTTCAGAAATCTTGGTGTCGCCTTATATTACATATTGGAGCAATGCAAGCTGTATACTCTATGTAAGAACATAGAGACACTGGCAAGTTAGGAAAACTGAGATACCTCAAGAGTCTCTGGTAGTGTCTCAACTCAATGCTATAGCATGAGAACAAGTTAGGACAAATTAATCCCTTTCATGACCATGTGTCTTCTGAACCATTATGGGCAGAACGGATCCCATATCTAATGATGGAAATATTTTATCTCATGGCACACATTGATGAGCAAAAGGGTAACAATTAGAGATGAGCGAACACTAAAATCTCTGAGGTTCGAAATCCGATTCGAACAGCCGCACACTGTGCGACTGTTCGAACGGATTTCGAACCCCATTATAGTCTAATCGGGAAATGCCCGTTTCAGGGGTAGGCAACATTCGATAAAATCATACTTACCCAGTCCACGAGTGACGGTTGGGCTGGATTCTGCTTGAAGTCTTCTCCCGGCGCAGCGCCCCCGTGGCGTCTTCTGGCTGGAATTCACTCTGCCTAGGCATCGGGGCCTAGGCAGAGCCGACTGCGCATGCACGTGCATGCCTGCGCATGCGCAGTTGGCTCTGCCTAGGCCGGATGCCTAGGCAGAGTGAATTCCACCCGGAAGAAGACGCGGGGACGCAGCGCGGAGAAGACTTCGGAAAGGTAAGAGAATGTATAGCATTCTGCCAATCAATGCTGGTTCTGCATCGAACCTTAAACTTCGAACAGCTAGTAGTGTTCGATCGAGTACGAGTATTTCGAATACCGTAGTATTCAATCGAACACCTACTCGATTGAACACTATTCACTCATCTCTAGTAACAATAATAATAATACATTTTATTTATATAGCGCCAACATATTCCGCAGCGCTGTACAATTTATAGGGTTCAGATACAGACATACATAACAAAGAACGTCATTTCACACAATGGGACTGAGGGCCCTGCTCAAAAGAGCTTACAATCTATGAGGTAGAGGGGGTGACACAAGAGGTAGCAGGGGCGGCATTGCTTATACAGTGTTCAGACAATTTTGTGCATTAGGAATTGTGATAGGCCTGTCTGAAAAGATGCGTCTTTAGTTTGCGTTTGAAACTGTAGAAATTGGGAGTTAATCTTATTGTCCGGGGTAGAGCATTCCAGAGAAGTGGTGCAGCTCGGGAGAAGTCTTGTATACGAGCGTGGGAGGTTCTGATAATAGAGGATGTAAGTGTTAGGTCATTGAGTGAGCGGAGAGCACGGGTTGGGCGGTAGACAGAGATGAGGGAGGAAATGTAGGGAGGTGCGGCATTATGGAGAGCCTTGTGGATGAGAGTAATAACTTTATATTTTATTCTATAATGAATAGGCAGCCAATGTAGTGACTGGCACAGACCGGAGGCATCGCTGTAGCGTCTAGCCTGATAGATGAGCCTGGCCGCTGCATTCAGAATAGATTGTAGAGGAGAGAGTTTAGTGAGGGGAAGACCGATTAGTAAGGAATTACAGTAGTCAAGGCGAGAATGAATCAGAGAGACAATAAGTGTCTTTAGTGTATCTCTGGTAAGAAAAGGGCGTATTCTGGAGATGTTTTTGAGGTGGAGGTGACATGAACGTGCGAGTGATTCAATATGAGGGGTGAAGGAAAGGTCTGGGTCAAATATGACCCCAAGGCAGCGGGCATGCTGCCTAGGAGTTATAGTAAGGCCTGAGACTGCAATGGATATATCAGGGACAGATCTGTTAGATGGTGGAAACAGTAGTAGTTCAGTCTTAGAGAGATTTAGTTTCAGATAGAGCGAGGACATGATATTAGAGACAGCAGAGAGACAGTCACTGGTGTTCTGTATGAGTACAGGGGTGATGTCATGGGAAGATGTGTATAATTGGGTGTCATCAGCATAAAGATGGTACCTGAAGCCAAATCTGGCGATGGTTTGTCCAATGGGGGCTGTGTAGAGAGAAAAGAGCAGGGGGCCGAGGACCGAGCCCTGAGGAACCCCAACAGCAAGGGAAAGAGGGGAGGAAATAGAGCCCGCAAATGATACACTGAAAGTGCGGTCTGAGAGATAAGAGGAGAACCAGGAGAGCGCAGTGTCATTGAGGCCGACTGAGCGGAGCATAGTGAGGAGAAGTTGATGGTCAACAGTGTCAAAAGCTGCAGAGAGGTCCAGAAGAATAAGAAGAGAGAAGTCACCATTGGATTTAGCCTTTAGTAGATCATTAGAGACTTTTGTGAGAGCTGTTTCAGTAGAGTGCAGAGCGCGGAAACCAGATTGTAAGGGGTCAAGCAGAGAGTTAGCAGAGAGATAACGGATTAACCGAGAATACACCAGGCGTTCCAAAAGTTTAGAGATGAAGGGGAGGTTAGAGACGGGTCGATAGTTAGCAGCACAGGATGGGTCCAGGGAGGGTTTTTTCAGTAGCGGGATTATAACAGCATGCTTGAAGGAGGATGGGAAGATTCCAGAAGAGAGAGAGAGGTTAAATATTTTAGTAAGGTAAGTAGTGACAGCAGGGGACAGAGATTGGAGAAGGTGTGAGGGGAAGGGGTCACTACTGCAGGTTGTGGGGCGAGATGAAGAAAGTAGCTGGGAGACTTCCTCTTCTGTGACAGGTTCAAAAGATGAGAATGGACAGTCTAAAGTGCGGCTGGTGAGGGGATCAGTACTATCGTAGGTGTGGGAGTCAATGCCACCTGGGGCTTGGGCAATAATTTCCTGTCGGATCTTATCAATTTTATCATGGAAATATATGGCCAGGTCATCAGCACTAAGGTCTGTGAATGGCGTCTGCACCTTGGGTGTGAGTAAGGAGTGAAAGGTTTCAAAAAGCCTTTTAGGGTTGCTGGAGAGAGAAGAGATGAGGGCGGTGAAATAGTCTTGTTTGGCGAGGTAAAGGGCAGAGCTATATGTTTTAAGCATAAACTTGAAGTGGAGGAAATCTGCAGGTGAACGTGATTTTTTCCAGAGACGTTCGGCACACCTAGAGCAGCGCTGAAGAAATCGTGTCTCTGGCGTGTGCCAGGGCTGCTGCCTCCTATGTGGGACTTTACGAGTGGAGGGGGGAGCAACCTCATCCAATGCATTTTTGAGGGTTTCATTATAGTGACTGGTGGCCAGATTGGGACAGGAGATTGAAGAGATGGGGGACAGGGAGGACTGTAGAGTATCTGAGAGGTGCTGGGTGTCAATAGCACGCAAGTTCCTATATGTGTGATGGGTAGGGATGTCTTGTACTTGTGACTTTCATATTCCATATTTCACCATCCACTACAGCTATGAATATGATACTACTATCATTTTATAGATAATCATCTTGGCTATCTCATACATAAATTTGACTTACAGCTACTTAGCATATTTAGTTATGCAGATTCTTGTCATGTAAATGCATTCCTACAGTTTTACTCCTGGTGGTGGAAAAATCTTTTTCTTCTTGTATACTACAAATTTCATCATGTATTCACATCTCCTAATAGCTCAGTGTTTTATTAGTTGGATTCCCAAGTGGAAGGTCACTGGTTCAAATCGAAGATCAGCAATGAAGAAGATTTCCCAAGAACAGAGAAACAGCATAATCCAGATCATCAACAGCGGTCTCTCAACCAAGCAAATTGCGAAATGGATCATGTTAGTGCCATGATAGTTGGAAGAATATGAAATGAAGTCCGTCCACCCATTCAAAATCCAAGAGGTGGACATCCAGGCAAAATATCAGAGCCAATAAGTTGGCTTGTATGCTTTGTAATAGTGAGATCCCAGATACCCATACAACATGTGTTATGTGAGCATCCTGACAAGAATCTACATAACTAATCATATGCTAATTAGGTGCAAGTCAAATTTATGTATGAGATAGCCAAGATGATTGTCTATAAAATTATGGGAGTCTAAAGTTTGAAACTGTAGTGGATAGAGAGATATGGAGCTTGTCAGTGTACTGTATAAACCAGTGAAGAAGTCATGGCACTCACAGGCATATAATGATAGTGTTTGTGGGGGCTGGAGTAACTCCAGTCGGTAACGGCCTATGAAGAAAAAATATAAAAACGCAGAGGTAGCGGCTGTCACCGGGCCCCTAATGTCCCGGGCCCTGTGGCAGCTGCCTCTGCTGCTATGGTGGTAGATACACCACTGTTCATAACAGAATCCAATGGTAGTGTGAACCCTGCCTAAGCCTTTATATATGGTGTCCTATAAGTTTAACTATTGCTAAAATACCCATTATGGTTGCAGCACCCTTTTTTTTTCTTTTAGGCTGGAGGTGTGTACAATAAGGAGCAGTCTAACCCCACCCCTATCTATTGCTACTACTGGTTTTACATGTAATTCTGCCAGGAGTAACTGTAAAATAGCAAAGCAAACAAATCACTGAGAAAAGCTGAAGTGAACATAATATTGTACATATTGTAGATATCACTGCAAATACAGGCCATAATGCAGCTAAATAGATCCCTGACACAGAAAGAAAATCTATGTGCACAGTCGGAAAATCTGCTTACCATGACTAATATTCCACCAGTAATATTACAAGCAGCCAGAATTACGTAGTAGAATGTTCACTCCAGTGCACAGAGAAAGCTGTTTGGAGACCTGTGTGGGGGCTGTAAGAAAAACCAGACCCTCATCTTTCCATTCACTGTATGAAAACAGAACAAACCCTCCTCCTCCATTCACCGTGAAGCCATCTTAATTTTTTAATGGTATCTATGGATGGACATTCTCTAGTAAAGGGAAGTGAATGGAAAATTAGGGAGACACCTAGGAAGGAAGGAAAGTTCCTGGAAAGCAGAAAACAGCAATATTTTTAAATAGAGCGCTTACATTTTAGTTCAGATCACATATTCTATTAAATGAGACTAAGTTGTCTGAAACGTTAGTGACCATTTAAGAAGATAGAGATGGTGATGAGATGAAATAGACATCAAGATAGACAGAGGTTAGTCTAGTAAATTACCACTGTATATACCACCACCTATGTAAGAAAATAGCAAGAATCTTCTCCTATAGTGCCATCATTGGGTGCACAATCTTTGGGGTCAAAAACATTCTGATCATACACTACTGCAGTGCTGCCAATGGTGGAGCCCATTTTTCTTACGAGTAATATATGCTGTATATATTCATGTCTAGGGATGAAGGATATCCTTATAGCAGTACCTCTGTTGTCTTCAGCAGAGGTACACAGTATTAAATTTTCATCAAAAGTCATGTAGCTAATCTTGTGCTATACACAATCAGCAGTGTAATTCTGTTTTGCCTGTACAGCATCCACATGCAACCATATCCTGAAAGTGTGAATAAGCCCTATCTTGCAGTCTAGATTGCCAGAATTTCCGTATATATCACCCTAACTACAACCCCTGGATTAACAAGTCCAGAAAAGAATATACTATGCTAGTAACCACAAGTGCAGATCCTGATCTATCATTTAAAGGCAGACGCAGACATGTGAATATAACTGGAATTGGATTAATTACTGAAACAGAAAATGAGACAAACCACAGACAAGTCTGTTTCAGCTCCATTACAACCGTAATGACAATTGCTTTCTCAGGAAGACTGTCAACAGGTTATTAGCTAAATTACATCTTTCCATGTAACTGTACATAAATAATCTTCAGCAATCACAGACTCTGAAACTGGATAAAGTTACATTGTATTTTCATGTTTCTCTTCTATTGCATTATGAATAGAGATGAGCGAACACTAAAATGTTCGAGGTTCGAAATTCGATTCGAACAGCCGCTCAATGTTCGTGTGTTCGAACGGGTTTCGAACCCCATTATAGTCTATGGGGAACAGATACTCGTTAAGGGGGAAACCCAAATCCGTGTCTGGAGGGTCACCAAGTCCACTATGACACCCCAGGAAATGATGCCAACACCTCTGGAATGACACTGGGACAGCAGGGGAAGCATGTCTGGGGGCATCTAACACACCAAAGACCCTCTATTACCCCAACATCACAGCCTAACAACTACACACTTTACACACTCAATACCACCTCTCTGACAGTAGGAAAACACCTTGAAACATGTGTATTTGGCACTTGCAGTGAGGAGAGCTTGTCACCAGCAGTGAATTTGGCCCTTGTAGTAAGTTGAGGTTGGCACCAACATTTGTTTTGAAAATCAGGGTGGATTGAGCCTCTAACCAGCAGAGTTTGGGCAAATTCATGGTGGAGGGAGCCTCTAACCAGCCCAGTTTGGGCAAATTCATGGTGGAGGGAGCCTCTAAAAACCCCAGTTTGGACCAATTCATGGTGGAGGGATCCTCTAAAACCCCAGTTTGGACCAATTCATGATGGAGGGAGCCTCTAAACAGCCCAGTTTGGGCAAATTCATGGTGGAGGGAGCCTCTAACCAGCCCAGTTTGGACCAATTAATGGTGGAGGGAGCCTCTAAACAGCCAAGTTTTGGGAAATTCATGGTGGAGGGAGCCTCTAAAAAACCCAGTTTGGACCAATTCATGGTGGAGGGAGCCTCTAAACAGCCCAGTTTGGGCAAATTCATGGTGGAGGGAGCCTCTAAAAACCCCAGTTTGGACCAATTCATGGTGGGGGGAGCCTCTAAAAAACCCAGTTTGGACCAATTCATGGTGGAGGGAGCCTCTAACCAGCCCAGTTTGGGCAAATTCACGGTGGAGGGAGCCTCTAAAAACCCCAATTTGGACCAATTCATGGTGGAGGGAGCCTCTAAACAGCCCAGTTTGGGCTAATTCATGGTGGAGGGAGCCTCTAAAAACCCCAGTTTGGACCAATTCATGGTGGAGGGAGCCTCTAAAAACCCCAGTTTGGACCAATTCATGGTGGAGGGAGCCTCTAAACAGCCAAGTTTGGGCAAATTCATGGTGGAGGGAGCCTCTAAAAACCCCAATTTGGACCAATTCATGGTGGAGGGAGCCTCTAAACAGCCCAGTTTGGGCAAATTCATGGTGGAGGGAGTCTCTAAAAACCCCAGTTTGGACCAATTCATGGTGGAGGGAGCCTCTAAAAAACCCAGTTTGGACCAATTCATGGTGGAGGGAGCCTCTAACCAGCCCAGTTTGGGCAAATTCATGGTGGAGGGAGCCTCTAACCAGCAGAGTTGGTGGAAATCAGGGTGGAGGGAGCCTCTAACCAGCAGAGTTGTGGGAAACCAGGGTGGAGGGAGCCTCTAACCAGCAGAGTTGTGGGAAAGCAGGGTGGAGGGAGCCTCTAACCAGCAGAGTTGTGGGAAAGCAGGGTGGAGGGAGCCTCTAACCAGCAGAGTTGTGGGAAAGCAGGGTGGAGAGAGCCTCTAACCAGCAGAGTTGTGGGAAAGCAGGGTGGAGGGAGCCTCTAACCAGCAGAGTTGGTAGAAATCAGGGTGGAGGGAGCCTCTAACCAGCAGAGTTGGGGGAAATCAGGGTGGAGGGAGCCTAGTATTAGCAGAATTGTGCAACGCTTATGGTGGATGAGTATGAGGATGCGGAGGAATTGGAGAGGTTGAGTACAGACATGGAGTTTCATGTTGGGGTGCTTTACACAGGTGGGCACAAAAATGAAGGCTCTATCCAGTGGTGGTTCATTTTTATCAAAGTGAGCCGGTCGGCACTCTCAGCTGACAGACGGGTGCGCTTGTCAGTGATGATGCCACCGGCTGCACCGAACACCCTCTCAGATAGGACGCTGGCGGCAGGACAGGACAGCACCTCCAAGGCATATAGGGCAAGTTCAAGCCACAGGTCCAACTTCGACACCCAATACGTGTAGGGCGCAGAGGGGTCGGAGAGGACAGGGCTGTGGTCGGAAAGGTATTCCCGCAACATGCGCCTATACTTCTCACGCCTGGTGACACTAGGATCCTCCGTGGCGGCACTTTGGCGAGGGGGTGCCATCAAGGTGTCCCAGACCTTAGACAGTGTGCCCCTCGTTTGTGTGGACCGGTGAGAACTTGGTCGCCTACTGGAGGAACTGCCCTCCCTGCCGCCAACGTCACATGCTGGAAACATCTCCATCATATTCTGCACCAATTGCCTGTGGCAAGCATTGATGCGATTGGCCCTCCCCTCTATCGGACAACTCTTCTTCCTCCTCCTCCTCCTCCTCCTCCTCCATTAAACGCGATGAAGTGGACAGATGTGTGGACCTACTCTCCAGCTGTGATGGATCGGATGCTATCCCTGACTCCTCTGTGTGATCTGAGTTATCCCTGATGTCAATCAGGGATTCTCTCAGAACACACAAGAGCGGGATTGTAAGGCTCACCATCACATCCTCAGAGCTCACCCTCCTTGTGGACTCCTCAAACACCCGTAGGATGTCACAAAGGTCTCTCATCCATGGCCACTCATGGATGTGAAACTGAGGCAGCTGACTTTGTGGCACCCTAGGGTTTTGTAGCTGGTATTCCATCAAAGGTCTCTGCTGCTCAACCACTCTATTCAACATCTGAAACGTTGAGTTCCAGCGTGTGGGGACGTCGCACAAAAGCCGGTGTTGTGGCACATGCAGGCATTGCTGGAGAGATTTTAAGCTAGCAGCGGCTACTGTCGACTTGCGAAAGTGGGCGCACATGCGCCGCACTTTCACCAGTAGCTCTGGAACATTGGGGTAGCTCTTTAGGAAACGTTGCACCACTAGGTTGAAGACGTGGGCCAGGCATGGAACATGTTGGAGTCCGGCAAGCTCCAGAGCTGCTACCAGGTTCCGGCCGTTATCACAAACGACCATGCCTGGGCCCAGGTGCAGCGGCTCAAACCATATTGCCGTCTCATCGAGGAGGGCATCCCTCACCTCGGAGGCAGTGTGCTGTCTGTCCCCCAAGCTGATCAGCTTCAGCACAGCCTGCTGACGTCTACCAACGCCAGTGCTGCAACGTTTCCAACTCGTAGCTGGGGTCAATCTAACAGCGGAGGAGGAGGCGGTGGCGGAGGAGGCGGTGGCGGAGGAGGAGGCGGTGGAGGAGGAGGAGGAGGGGGGTGTTCTTCTCGTGTCCCTGCCAGGAATGTTAGGCGGGGAGACGAGGTACACCGGGCCAGTTTGGGAAGCAGTCCCAGCCTCAACTACATTCACCCAGTGTGCCGTCAGTGAAATGTAGCGTCCCTGTCCGCATGCACTTGTCCACGCGTCGGTGGTCAAGTGGACCTTTGTGCAAAGCGCGGAACTAAGGGCCCGCCTGATGTTGAGTGACACGTGCTGGTGCAAGGCGGGGACGGCACACCGGGAGAAGTAGTGACGGCTAGGGACGGCATAGCGAGGTGCCGCAGTTGCCATCAGGTCCAGGAAGGCGGGAGTTTCAACAAGCCGGAACGCCAACATCTCCTGGGCCAGCAGTTTAGCGATGTTGGCGTTCAAGGCTTGCGCGTGTGGGTGGTTAGCAGTGTATTTCTGCCGCCGCTCCAATGTCTGAGAGATGGTGGGTTGTTGTAAAGAAGCGCCTGATGGTGCCTTTGATGGTGCAGGAGAAGGAGATAAGACAGGAACAGGGGAGGATGAGGAAGAAGTCAACAAAGTGGCGGAGGCAGATGAAGTGGTGTCCTGGCTCGTCCTCTGGAGTGCATCGCCAGCACAGTCAGCAGTGGCAGTGGCAGAGGCAGAGACAGAGGCAGTGGCAGTGGCGTGAATGGCAGGCGGCCTTTGTCCTGCCGTTGCTGCCTGCCACTGATTCCAGTGCTTGGATTCCAAATGACGGCGCATTGAAGTGGTGGACAGGTTGCTCTTCTCAGAGCCCCTAATCAATTTCGAGAGGCAAATTGTGCAGACAACACTATATCTGTCCTCGGCGCATTCCTTGAAAAAACTCCACACCTTCGAGAAACGTGCCCTCGAGGTGGGAGTTTTTCGGGGCTGGGTACGAACTGGAACATCTTGGGAGATTCCGGGTGTGGCCTGGCTTCGCCTAAGCTGCTGACCTCTGCCTCTGCCTCTAGCTACCCTTTTTGGTGCTGCACCTGCCTCAACATCCACACTACTTTCCCCGCTTGACATCCCCCCTGTCCAGGTCGGGTCAGTGTCCTCATCATCCACCACTTCCTCTTCCAACTCCTGTCTCATCTCCTCCTCCCGCACAATGCGCCGGTCAACTGGATGCCCTGACGGCAACTGCGTCACATCATCATCGATGAGGGTGGGTTGCTGGTCATCCACCACTAAATCGAACGGAGATGGAGGAGACTCTAGTGTTTGAGCATCTGGACACAGATGCTCCTCTGTTAGGTTCGTGGAATCGTGACTTGGAGGGGCAGGTTGAGGGACAATGAAAGGAGTGGAGAACAGCTCTGGGGAGCAGGGACAGTTGGGGTTATTGTTCTGTGAAGCTTGGGAATTTTGGGAGGAAGAAGGACAAGACTGTTGGGTAATAGGAGGAGAGGAGGCAGAGTCTGATTGGCTGCTGGACATTGTGCTGTAAGCGTTCTCTGACAGCCATTGCAAGACCTGTTCCTGGTTCTCGGGCCTACTAAGGTTTGTACCCTGCAGTTTAGTTAATGTGGCAAGCAACCCTGGCACTGTGGAGTGGCGCAATGCTTGCTGCCCCACAGGAGTAGGCACGGGACGCCCTGTGGCTTCACTGCTACCTTGCTCCCCAGAACCATTCCCCCGACATCGCCCACGGCCTCGTCCACGTCCCTTTCCGGGAGCCTTGCGCATTTTGAATTCCCAGTTAGAAACTGGCACTGTATACCAGTAGCAAAAATTGTGGGTGCACGTAACCCCAATATATTCTTTGAGTTACCAGTCAGAAACTGGCACTATATGGCAGTAGCAAGAAATGAGGGTATTTGTAACCCCAATATATTCTTTGAATTCCCAGTCCGACAATGGCACTATATACCAGTAGCAAAAATTGTGGGTGCACGTAACCCCAATATATTCTTTGAATTACCAGTCAGAAACTGGCACTATATACAAGTAGCAAGAAATGAGGGTATTTGTAACCCCAATATATTCTTTGAATTCCCAGTCCGACAATGGCACTATATACCAGTAGCAAAAATTGTGGGTGCACGTAACCCCAATATATTCTTTGAATTACCAGTCAGAAACTGGCACTATATGGCAGTAGCAAGAAATGAGGGTATTTGTAACCCCAATATATTCTTTGAATTCCCAGTCAGACAATGACACTATATACCAGTAGCAAAAATTGTGGGTGCACGTAACCCCAATATATTCTTTGAATTACCAGTCAGAAACTGGCACTATATGGCAGTAGCAAGAAATGAGGGTATTTGTAACCCCAATATATTCTTTTAATTCCCAGTCAGACAATGGCACTATATACCAGTAGCAAAAATTGTGGGTGCATGTAACCCCAATATATTCTTTGAATTACCAGTCAGAAACTGGCACTATATACCAGTAGCAAGAAATGAGGGTATTTGTAACCCCAATATATTCTTTGAATTCCCAGTCAGACAATGGCACTATATGGCAGTAGCAAAAATAGTGGGTGTATATAGCCCCAATTCTATTGCTAGGGGACTTGCAGTGTATTTCTGGGGTGAAGGTGGGGGGGCACACCGTTGGAACGGGTATCGGGGGTATATATAGGGTATACGGGAATACACTGTCAGTGTATTCCATTCAGGATCCTGGGAAAGCTGGGTTGCGGCGATTGAGCCCGTCATTGCCACGTTACACTGACAAGCTTCTCCCTGGAATTTAGCTCTTATAAGAGCTGTTGGTTGTCTTCTCCTTCCTATCCTAGCCTGTCCCTGCCTACCCAGAATCTAACCCCTAGCTAACTGGACGGAAACCTCCGTCCCCGGTGAATTGCAAGCTCAGAATGACGCGAACCTGGGCGGCGCTGTTCTTTTAAATTAGAGGTCACATGTTTTCGGCAGCCAATGGGTTTTGCCTACTTTTTTCAACGTCACCGGTGTCGTAGTTCCTGTCCCACCTACCCTGCGCTGTTATTGGAGCAAAAAAGGCGCCAGGGAAGGTGGGAGGGGAATCGAGTAATGGCGCACTTTACCACGCGGTGTTCGATTCGATTCGAACATGCCGAACAGTCTAATATCCGATCGAACATGAGTTCGATAGAACACTGTTCGCTCATCTCTAATTATGAATATATGCAAATCAGTGCTGATAGAGAAGTCTGTTAGAGATGAATGTTCATTTATTTTACTGTTATATACAGCAATGGTCAAAATCTATTTCCAATCTTGATCATTTCATCCATTAGCTGCCACGATCAATAACTGTGGATGGCTAAAAAGAGGTAAAAGGAACTGAATCATGGGGCTAACAAATGCAGCAGGTGTGGACCCACTGTGCCACTGAACTAACCGGACCTGGGGCTACTCCTGAGGCTCCCTGGCTTGTAGCTATTAGCCTCTGTACAGGGTTCTGGACCTTGCTGCAGGGAACCACCAAGTAGCTGCCCCTAGTAGTAGCCTGAGTTCAGTGGAGGATGACCAAGGTGGTCAAGAATTACCAATGTATGGCCACAAAGGGACAGGCAAAGATCTAATCAATGGACAAGCCAAGGTCAGGGCAAGTGGAATTTATACTGTAGGCAAAGATCAGGGAAGGCGGCACAGAGTCAGTATATTGCAAAGGGGAAGACTTAGGTGGAGGAACAGGTTCGCAGTTGGGAAAACAGGCAGAGACAGTAGAGAAACATCTTCACAGGACACTGACAAGGTAAAAGCCTTACTGCTCAGACACCTTCCTGTAGGGGAAGGTGTCTTATATAATCTGGAGACAGAGTGGATTGACCAAGGACATTTTACAGTGAGTATAGTAGCCCTTTTGAGGCAGGCAGCACATGCTATGGGATAATGCAAAATGTGACTACATGTGGAGCTAGGATTGTAGAGAATGTAAGCAGTCCGGTGGCCATGACTGCCAGGAAAGAAGAAATGATGGTCATAAACTGTCAGCATTACACAAAGACATTCATGTCTGCCTCATGTATTTACCTACCTAATAATGGCAATAATACACGTGAAGAAAGAAGTATTACATTGTATTATATGAGCACTAAGAAGATCACACAGCCAGGTAAATAAAAAAATGAAACTGTTTAAAGTAAAATAACAATAAATGCATTTTACTAATAATACAAAGCCCAATTCACATAAGATAAAAGCTTATATTTAATGCAGCAGGCAAAGTATTCAATATCAACAATTCTGGCCAAAGTCCTCCACAACTTCCATACCAATGACTTCTATGTGATGAGCTTCATATAATGTTTAAGGCATTGTCTTCCAACCAGGGATCCCTGGAACCCTAACAACCATTGGGATTTGGTCAGAGGGTCCCCAACAGACAGTAGCAAAAGTTGTCACTTTTACATTGGGGTAGCAAAATAAAAGTCCTCTGCTTCGCTCAGAGATGTTTTCCATGAGGGCAGCAAAGCAAACATCAATTTTTAGCCAGTATGAAAATATTTTACAGCAAATTTGTCATTGTTGCCATTGACAAAACCTTTCTGCATATGTGAGTAAATTCCCTTTAACTCACATAGCTATAGCAGGTAATTGTATACAGAAATGGATGGACAGAGAAGAAATGTTATCTGTCAAGAATGAATAGAATAAGCATGAAGGTAAAAGTGATCTGAAGAACCACATCAGCTAGACTAAGCTGTCTTCGTAATTTGCTGACATTTGGATAAGTATTACATGGGCCTCAGACCAACGATTCTGCCTGAGGACAGACTGGGTAACCTGTTAGCCGTCGCCCCAGACAGGGCTTTGGAAAGGACTTCTGGGGCGTCTGTATGAGAGAGAAGGTAGTACACAGAACAGTAAATCCAGCCTTAATAAGTAGTATAGATGCTGCACTCACAGAGGTGTAACCTGAAGCTTCTGGGTCAAATTGCAAAATTTGTACAGTGACCCCCAATTATCATGTGCTATCTATTATATTGGTGTCTTTTTATGTAGTGGAGAGGACTTTGGGCCCCCTCAGGAAGAAGGGCCCAGTAGCGACTGCAACCTCTGCTTATAGCTCTGCCCCTGGTCATAGTGGTTAAGTTACAAGAAGTGCACCTCCATTTGTGGAACTGTTTTGCTGGGTTCCACCTTGAATAAAGGTACAAGTTACCCTGTCCCTGCTTTCCTCATGTCTCCTAAGTCTTATTCCTGAAAGACCAATTTGGACACTCTGAGCACAACAACTAGTATGTGCCCCAGGGGATAGACACCCACCACCATCATGTAAATTGCAGGTCCCCTCTGCACTACACCAGTCCACAAAGAGAGCTGGAAGAATTGGTAATGTTCTAAGCCACCATGACACGTTCTACTCCCTCAACGAGTTGTAGCACAACGTCTGGCACTGTTATGTGACACCATGGCTTACATTTTTGTAGGATCCCTGTTGTTGACACACAATCTTAGAGAACATACAGGTACTGGCCCTTTAACAAAGGACATATAGCAGGTGGCATTGTAATACAATTAGTTGTATATACATACAAATGTCATGAGATATTCAGGAAACAAGTATATGCGTCCACAGCATATGGTGTGAACAAATGTATATATAAGTTATACTTAAAACATACCGTAAGCATCAATGATAATATCAACTCTCATGTGAAAAAGTCTAAGTCTAACCCTTCGGCTAAGAAGGGCATGTTGTCACCTGCAAGTCACATGTAATGAAATTTGCTTTAAAGATTATACAGCAAGTCTTCCAACATTTGCTAGTCAAACTGTCACATGTCAGAAATCTCTTTGCAGCCCTAGCCTTTCATTTTCTAATGATGTTCAGTGATCAGTGTGGTGTGCGGCAGGGTGTAGACTGCTTGCTTCACAGCATTCACAGCATGCACACGATATAATAATATAATATACTGTAAATAGAGTAACAGCATTTCTTCCATGAATTTTATATTGGAACAGAGCAGTAGGTAAACATCCGCTTCAGTACATCATCTGTTTATACATAAGAAGATCGAAAAGGGCAGAAAGGTGAAAGCAATGAAGAAAATGACGCCAGTGTTTCCTGTCTGTTGCATTTACTCTCTCTTGGTCTTCCAGAATCCAGCTGAAAGCTGCCACAGTCCACAATAGAACTTGTGGGTATTTGCTAGCAGATGCTGCCACTGTTTCAGCCTGCAGGCCCTGCAGATAGCCCCAGGCACATATTTTAATTTGACATCAAACTTCAGCCTGTAGAAAAAAGATGACAAGATTTCACTGTCCATGGAACCGCAAGCAGTCACTAAAGCTTCAGTATACAGTTCCCCTAGGTCAAATAATCTCACTAAAATGTGTTGTCTTTATCACAGTCTTTGGGACAAAGCTCTAAATCTTTTGTAATGATAATATGTATAGCAAGGGAAGGACTTCAGAATAATAATCAGATCTGATGGCGGAATGTTCTTGTCACTGTAGTTTAGTACAAGATCTTGGTGGACATAGAATACATTTTAATGAACACATGCGTCTAAGAAATAGTTGAAGAAAGCCTCAAGTCTCAATCCCCTGAACAGAGATAATGATTATCCACCTATCTACATATCTACCTACATATCTATCTATCTATCTATCTATCTATCTATCTATCTATCTATCTATCATCTCCTATCTATCTATCTATCTATCTATCATCTATCAAATCTATCATCTATCTATCTACATATCTATCTATCTATCTATCTATCTATCTATTATCTATCTATCTATCTATCTATCTACCTACATATCTATCTACATATCTATCTATCTATCTATCTATCTATCATCTATCTATCTATCTATCTATCTATCTATCTATCTACATATCTATCTACCTACATATCTATCTACATATCTATCTATCTATCTATCTATCATCTATCTATCTATCTACATATCTATCTATCTATCATCTATCTATCTATCTATCTATCTATCTACATATCTATCTATCTATCATCTATATATCTATCTATCTATCTATCTATCTACCTACATATCTATCTATCTATCTATCTATCTATCTATCTATCATCTATCTATTTATCTATCTATCTATCTATCTATCTATCTATCTATCTATCTATCTATCTATCTATCTACATATCTATCTATCTACCTACATATCTATCTACATATCTATCTATCTATCTATCTATCTATCTATCTATCATCTATCTATCTATCTACATATCTATCTATCATCTATCTATCTATCTATCTATCTATCTATCTACCTACATATCTATCTACCTACATATCTATCTATCTATCTATCTATCTATCTATCTATCTATCTATCTATCTATCTACATATCTATCTATCTATCTATCTATCTATCTATCTATCTATCTATCATCTATCTATCTATCTATCTATCTATCTATCTATCTACATATCTATCTATCTATCTATCTATCTATCTATCTATCTACATATCTATCTATCTATCTATCTATCTATCTATCTATCTATCTATCTATCTACATATCTATCTATCTACCTACATATCTATCTACATATCTATCTATCTATCTATCTATCTATCTATCTATCTATCTATCATCTATCTATCTATCTACATATCTATCTATCATCTATCTATCTATCTATCTATCTATCTATCTATCTACCTACATATCTATCTACCTACATATCTATCTATCTATCTATCTATCTATCTATCTATCTATCTATCTATCTATCTACATATCTATCTATCTATCTATCTATCTATCTATCTATCTATCTATCTATCTATCTATCTATCTATCTATCTATCTACATATCTATCTATCTATCTATCTATCTATCTATCTATCTATCTATCTATCTATCTATCAATATATCTATCTATCTACCTACATATCTATCTACATATCTATCTATCTATCTATCTATCTATCTATCTATCTATCTATCTATCTATCTATCATCTATCTATCTATCATCTATCTATCTATCTATCATCTATCTATCTATCTATCTATCTATCTATCTATCTATCTATCTATCTATCTATCCATCCATCATTTCTTTATTTCTAAAAATAAAATCATAGCAAAAATAAGCTACATAGTATCTATAAAGAAGACAATACACATCTAATCTCAGTTCCCCCTACTTAAAGGGGTTTTGTAGGCAAGCTGGAAAACCCAGGCTGCTGGGGTGATGTAACATAAAAGTGAAGCAATACTCACCTATCCCAGGTCCTTAGACATTCAGATATTGAGTTCCCCATCCTATCCTGCGGTGGTACTAGCCAGAGGCTAGAAGGAAGTAGATCAGGTGACCACTGTGGTAGTCACTGGCTTCAAAAGTCATGTTGGGTGCAAGTAACTTATTAGCAGTATCATCACCGGTACTCAACATATGATTTGTAAGGGCAGTGGTTTGACCAAAGCAGTCACCATGGGATTCAGGCCAATGCCTAAATAGAGGACTGCAGATGGGTGAACATCACTTCGTTTTTTTATAGTACCCTTCCTCCAAGCCTTAGATTTTTCATTTTTGTTTGAAAACATTTTAATACATACATTTTTCTACTTTTACCTTTTCACAATGCCAAACAAGTCCAGCTCTTTACATCAGTTAATAGCTGCTGCTCCATGAAAAAAAAAAAAATAGCTGCTGCTCCATTGATTGGTTGGAATTTTTTTCTCTAGCCCCCACCAACACCGAGCAATCAATGCTGTTATCTTTGGTGCCTGATATGCTATTTAGTCTCTGTACTGTAAGAAGGGCAGTGTCAGGAATTAGTTTTGGCACTGACTGCCTCTGATTGGAGCTCTGAATCACACTCCTGCCTAACTCCATTCTTCTGATATTACAGAACTGAAATAGCATTACAGGCACCCAAACTTGTTGCTCAGGAATGGCGGCGACTAGAGAGAAAGATTCCAACTTCTCTGGAGTCAGGTGTTAAGAACTAGAATTAGTGGAGGTGGTGAAAGGTCCTCTTCAACCCCTTAGCGACCCTTGACGTAACTGTACGTCATGGGTCGCATGGGGATGTATGGAGCGAGCTCACACGCTGAGCTCGCTCCATACACGGCAGATGCCGGCTGTATCATACAGCCAGGACCTGCCAATAACAGCAGCGGTCGGTGCCCGAGCCGATCGCTGCTGTTAACCCTTTACACACTGCGGTCAAACGTGACCGCAGTGTGTAAACGGCGCCGGCGGCATGGGCGCCGCCATGTTTCGCCGATCGCCGCCCTCCTGAACGTCACATGAGGACGGTGATCGGTTGCTATGACAGCCGGAAGCCTATTGAAGGCTTCCAGGCTTGTCTCTGCACGAGATCTATTAGACGATGCCAGAGGCATCGTCTAATAGAAGTGCTGGGATTCTGCTATTCACTGCAGTACTGTAGTATTGCAGTGAATAGTATGAGCGATCAGACTCCCTAGGTTTCAAGGTACCTAAGGGATCTGATCATAAATGTAACAGAAGAAAAAAAAAAGTTTTTAAAAGTATTAAAAAAATAAAAAAAATATAAAAGTTCAAATCACCCCCCTTTCCCTAGATTAGCTATAAAAGTAATTAAAGAACATTAAACATAAACATATTAGGTATCCCTGCGCTCCAAAATGCCCGAACTATTAGAATATTAAAACATTTATCCCGTACTGCGAACGACGTAGCGGCAAAAAAAATAAAAACCGCCAAAAAGCGTTTTTTTCAACACTTTGCCTCCTATAAAAAATTGAATAAAAAGTGATCAAACCATCAGATCTTTCCCCAAATGGTATCAATAGAAACGTCATCTTGTCCCGCATAAAAAGACACCACAACCAGCTCCATACATGGAAATATGAAAAAGTTACAGGTGTTAGAACATGATGACACAAATTTTTTTTTCTATTTTGCAAAGTTTATCATTTTTTTAAAAGTATCAAAACATTTCAAATACTATATAAATTTGGTATCACCGCGTTCGTACTGACACGTAGAAGACAGGTAACATGTCATTTGTACCAAACAGTGAACGCTGTAAAAATTAAACCCATAAGAAAATGGCGCAAATGCATTTTTTCTCCAATTGCACCTCATTCTGAATTTTTTTCCAGCTTCCCAGTACATTGCACAGCATATTGAATGATGCCATTACAAAGTACAATTTGTCCCGCAAACAATAAGCCATCATGTGACTCTGTGAACTGAAAAATGAAAAAGTTATGGCTCTTGAAATGTGAGGAGGGAAAAACGAAAATGCGAAACCAAAAAATGGCCGGGTCCTTAAGGGGTTAAGGACCAAACCATTGTTGGACTTAAAGAGGACTTTCCCACCTCCAGGTCTTAGCTTCTGCAGTCACTGCAGTTCGTTTTGGTGCGTGAAATGCTATTTAGGTTCTGTATTATCAAGTGCACATTGTCAGTCTGGTGCAGGCAAAGGCCAATGATTCAGAGCTGCAATCTGAAGTAGCCACTGACGCAGAGGCAGCAGCTCAGAATCACACTCCGTGTCTGCTTCTGCCTGACATTGTCCATCTGACAGTACAGAACCTTAATTGCATATCAGGCACCAAAACTCAGCATTTATTGCTTGGGAAAGATAGGTAGAGAAAAATTCCATCTGTGCTAGAAACATTACAGAGCTGGACTTAGCAGAGGTGGAGAAAGGTTCTCTTTAAGGACCAGGAGATTTTCTACTCCCCCCCCCCCACACACTCACACACACAGCCATATGTTTTCTTTTTATATCTACTTTATAGATTTGTATTTGCTGCATGAGCTGTAAATCTATAATTTTGATAATTTTTTTTAAAATAACAAAATGTATGAAAAATAGCTATTTTTCTTTTTTAAGTTCTTTATATTTACTATAATTGGCTTTATAGCACAAGCCACTATAGGTGCAGGAATACGCATTATGTGTATTTTTCAAGGTTTAGACACAATAAAATGTTTTATACAAAAATGTGTTTATTGTGTTTGTTTTTTTTTTACACCATTTTAACAGTTTTTTTTCTAGTCCCATTAGGGGAAGTTTAGTTTTAACCTCTTATCTATTTCTTTTTCATGTCCTGGGATCCAGTCAGTAGCCTGCTGTCTAGCTCTTACCTTGAACCAGGGGCCTTTTAGCTCTGTAAACCAGGCACATGTGCAGCCTCAGGTAGCTGCAAGGTTCTGCAAGATGGATGGTTAGGGCCCCTGCAGTGTGATTGAGAACATGGGGCCTATGGTTGGTCTCACTAAGTCATCTCAGCCCAGTGTTTCCAGAATAAAAATAAACTAGGCAGTTTCTTAAATAATCTACCCAGTATTTTATACCAACATATTATATTGCCTGGTTGAGATGCTGTATGATGAGTATCTATATGAAGTACAGTGAGTGTACTATGCTATGCCGGGTGAACTGGGAACCCACCTGTGGATTCCCCCTTGGGCCAGTATGAGCCTGTTTATATCGCATAACATGTGCATGAAAAATACATAAAGGAGGGGAAGACCCAGTAAGACCTCTGGGAAGACCAATTATTTCTGACAGTATTTCAAGTTGCGTTGAGAATACTCTAAAAGCCTTGGTGAAGAGCATACCTGGCTATATCCAGGACACAAAAGATATCCTCTGTATACTCCCAGCCCTTGGGTCTACTACCTGAAGACACAATGTTATCAACGTGGATGTAGAATCTCTTAAAGGGGTATTCCCATGACGCTTGTTCACTAACCTGCAGGCTGTTGTGCTCTCTTCACTTCCTGCTTTTCTTGGCACATAGGTGGGCGGGGTTTCACTTGCACGGGATTGGTTGTAAATGAATTACCACAGTGTGAAGCTGATGTAGCAGAACTGGATTTGAGTCAGTTTGCATTACATAGAGAGGTAACAGACTCCCTATCTCAGCCCTTATCAGCCAAATTCAATTAAACCGACTGATATGAGCTCAGAAATCCCAGAGCTCTCACCTCCCCTATCTGAGAAGCTCTGCTACTTAAAAGACACAAACAGCTCAGAGCTGCTCCCAGCCCCTCCCTCCCCCTCTGAGAGCAGGCAGCTACATCACATGACAAATGAGCAGATAATCCCAAGGGCCATAGAAACGGAGTGTCAGATACCCCGCGGGAAAACAATCTTTAGTGAACTAAAGATTTCTATGCAGGGATGTGACTATAACAATGACTGAACATGCACGTCCACAAGTACTCAACTCACTAGGTGGACGTGCAGAGTGCTGTACACTTTGAACACAAGGTGAATGTATCACAGAAACAGCAGCGGCAGGGATCGGCAATCACCCATGCTGCCTACATAGCAGAGGGCTGATCCCTACTGTCACTATTTTGACACATATCAGTCTTTCCCCAGACGGCTGTCGTCATGTAGAATCGAGGAGGCAGGGGTCAGGACAGCTGTCAGTCATTCAAGGTCAATGTTCTGGTTGACTCCAGTTCCATATGTCTCATATAGGCCTAAGATGTAAACTTTACAAGTCAATGCAATTGCACTGCCATCTAGTGGCTAAAATTAGTGATACTATATAGCCTATACTAAAGAAATTATTGTAAATGATTCTTTACACTTTCGAAATGCAAAAGACTTTTTATTTTCAAAGATGGTTGAAGATTATCAAACATACATCAACTGTGCAGAAAGAGCTCCACTAAAGAGAAACTAAATGCCACTCACTTGAATCCCAGAATTAGAGAATCTTATACATTTATTGTTATGAAAATACACCAGGCAATGCTTTCTACAATATCTTACTTTTCGCCTGGTTAAAACTACATATGTTACTCTCTCTTAAAATTACAATGGTCTACCCCTTACAGGAGCTAATAAAATGGTTAAAAAAAAGAATTACAACTCCAATGCGTGAGTAAAAAAAAAATAAATCTCATATTGTATAGGTCCAAGGGTGACCTGTCACATACCTCAAATGCGAAATTATTTGGTTTTAGTAAGGATATTTGCAGTGCCTTTTTGTGTAGCCCTCTTGTATGCCTTGGAAAATAAAATGAGACACTACCTACAAGCACCCTATTTTATCACTAGGAACTCAATAAACTGCTTTCTATATGATCTATATGGTCGAAACTTGGCACCCTATGAACTGTTCTAAGCATGCAGTGGCCCAGATTTACAAATAGGTAGGTAATGTTAAATTTAGGCATTCCGAAATCATGCTAGATTTATCACAATGGCTGACAAATATGGCCCATCTTCAGACTGTTTAGTCTAAGTTTATATCGTTATTTAGTTGACTTAACTTGATCTAGAATTTTATGACAAAATGAAGGCACAGTTTTTGTCCGTCATGTTGTATTTAAGCCATGTCCCATGTAACGTATAGCTAATACCGTGTTGTAATGGCCACAAACAGTGAAAACACCATTCGTGGCCATTTCATTCTTACATGTCAAGTTCAATAGTAATTACTGCTATGGTACTCCATTTGCAACTCGGCATGGCAAAATGCTTTGCAATACAGAAGCGTACCTCCTAACCATCCCGATTTCCGCGGGACATTCACGATTTCGGTGTCCTGTCCCACGGTCCCGGTTGGCGGGAGGTATGTCCCGATTTCAACTCAGATCTGCGTCTGGAGGACGCATATCTGAGTTGAATACATACGCGACTAAAACAAGGAGCTGTCACAGCTCAACTCCTTGCTTTACCGCAGCGCTCCAACTAGTGGCTGTGTAAGCGCGATGTGATGACGTCACATCGCGCTTACAACTCTATGAGTGAAACTGCGGAGAGAGCGGTGGGGGAGTGAGGAAAAGGTGAGTATAAGTGTTTTTTTATGTTAAACATTGAGGTGGAACATAATGAAGGGGGTCCATGAAACTGGGGGCAGATGAAGGGGGGAAACATGAATCTGGGGACAGAGATGGAGGGACATGAATCTGGGAGCAGAGATGGGGGGACATGAATCTGGAGGCAGAGATGGGGGGATATGAATCTGGGGGAAGAGATGGAGGGACATGAATCTGGGAGCAGAGATGGGGGGACATGAATCTGGGGGCAGAGATGGGGGGACATGAATCTGGGGGAAGAGATGGAGGGGGCATGAAACTGGGGACAGAGATGGGGGGCATGAAACTGGGGGAGAGATGGAGGGGGACATATAATTTACGGGTCACTGCAGGAGGATTATACTGTGTGGGGGCACATGAAAAAATGAATGAGAATGGGCGGAGTCAACATAAAAGTGGGCGGGGCAGAGATGGGGGGACATGAATCTGGGGGCAGAGATGGGAGGACATGATTCTGGGGGCAGAGATGGGGGGCAATGATTCTGGGGCAGAGATGGGGGGACATGATTCTGGGGCAGAGATGGAGGGACATGAATCTGGGGGCAGAGATGGGGGACATGAATCTGGGGGCAGAGATGGGGGGACATGAATCTGGGGGTAGAGATGGGGGACATGAATCTGGGGGCAGAGATGGGAACATGATTCTGGGGGCAGAGATGGGGGACATGAATCTGGGGGCAGAGATGGAAGGGACATGATTCTGGGGCAGAGATGGGGGGACATGAATCTGGGGGCAGAGATGGGGCGACATGAATCTGGGGGCAGAGATGGGGGGACATGAATCTGGGGGCAGAGATGGGGGGACATAAATCTGGGGGCAGAGATGGGGGGACATGATTCTGGGGGCAGAGATGGGGGGACATGAATCTGGGGGCAGAGATGGAGGGGGGCATGAAATTGGGGGCAGAGATGGAGGGGGGGGCATGAAACTGGGGGAGAGATGGAGGGGGGACATATAATTTACAGGTGACTGTAGGAGGATTATACTGTGTGGGGGCACATGAAAAATGAATGAGAATGGGTGGAGTCAACATAAAAGTGGGCGGGGCTAAATTTGTCGCGGCACACATAAGCTGACTTCCTCTATAGACTGCAACACACGTGTATTGCAGTCTATAGTGCTGAACCAGCGATCAGTGCATCACTGGTTCAGGTCCCCTAGTGGGACATCACTAAAACTCACAGCAAGGCACAGTGTCCTACACCACTATACAGGCTCTCTACAGCCAGGAAATAGCTGCTTTTTAACGCAATTCACTGCAAATTAATTCAGATCGAATGTATCGGAAAATTCGGTGAAGCTGCTGAATCGAATTTTTGAAAAATTTGCTCATCTCTAGACATCAGTCCTGAATTTGCTGAGATTGTCCACGTTTTTTGGTAACAATCTCAGTAAATGTCAGTCTCAGTAAATATGATGAGAAAATATCCTGCTGCATATTACTTGTATGTACTCAAAAGCGTTTTTCAAGCATTTAAATCCAGAAGCACTGCAAGCAGAATCGGCATTTTAATGCAAGTACAGATGAGACACCATATAATGATGAACTATTGCAATTTCTAGGCATTGATTTTCCTGGGGTTTGTGGTGTACTCAGAATAAGCATCTTAAAAACCAACAGTATTTTTAGCTAAGGCACTAACAAACCACAAACATTTTAGATCAACACCTTTGTTTTCCTTCAGTATTAATGAGTGGGTTGGATTTTGCTTTTTCTGAGGGTATTCGGTTGCTGAACATCTGTGATTTCATGAATATTTTAGAAAGCGGACAGTTTACAAGCTGCCACCATAGATCTCCCTGCCCAGCAGTACCAGTCGCTTTAGCATTTGATTTGGAACTGGTTTACTGAGAATTTTTAAGGCTAGATTCACACACAGCATTCTGCACTGCTTGGAATGATGCTTTCTAGTTTTTTTTGGCCACAAACACTATGGGTAGATATAATAAATGATTGAATTCTTTACATACAGAGAGGCTTGGATTTTGTAGTTTGAAGTGTTTTTTTTCAAAGACAAACTTAATTTAAAATAATGCAAGAAAAATAGGGCTGAAGTTAAAAAGGTTCATCCATTATTCATTCCATCACAGCCTGTTACTACATATCAAATAGACATGCCATCAAACTGCGAAATGGGAAACGCGGAATCCGCCTCAAAAATCCGACCCCTCACAATAGAGGCCTACAGTCCTATGAAAAAGTTTGGGCACCCCTATTAATCTTAATCATTTTTAGTTCTAAATATTTTGGTGTTTGCAGCAGCCATTTCAGCTTGATATATCTAATAACTGATGGACAGAGTAATATTTCAGGATTGAAATGAGGTTTATTGTACTAACAGAAAATGTGCAAGATGCATTAAACCAAACTTTGACCGATGCAAAAGTATGGGCACCCTTATCATTTTATTGATTTGAATACTCCTAACTACTTTTTATTGACTTACTGAAGCACAAAATTGGTTTTGGAACCTCACTGAGCTTTGAACTTCATAGCCAGGTGTATCCAATCATGAGAAAAGGTATTTAAGGTGGCCAATTGCAAGTTGTTCTCCTATTTGAATCTCCTCTGAAGAGTGGCATCATGGGCTACTCAAAACAACTCTCAAATGATCTGAAAACAAAGATTGTTCAACATAGTTGTTCAGGGGAAGATACAAAAAGTTGTCTCAGAGATTTAACCTGTCAGTTTCCACTGTGAGGAACATAGTAAGGAAATGGAAGACCACAGGGACAGTTCTTGTTAAGCCCAGAAGTGGCAGGCCAAGAAAAATATCAGAAAGGCAGAGAAGAAGAATGGTGAGAACAGTCAAGGACAATCCACAGACCACCTCCAAAGAGCTGCAGCATCATTTTGCTGCAGATGGTGTCACTGTGCATCGGTCAACAATACAGCGCACTTTGCACAAGGAGAAGCTGTATGGGAGAGTGATGAGAAAGACGGTATGCAAAAGCAGATTTGGACAAGCCAGCTTCATTTTGGAAGAAGGTCCTGTGGACTGATGAAACAAAGATTGAGCTGTTTGGTCATACAAAAAGGCGTTATGCATGGCGTCCAAAAAAAACAGCATTCCAAGAAAAACACTTGCTACCCACTGTAAAATTTGGTGGAGGTTCCATCATGCTTTGGGGCTGTGTGGCCAAAGCCGGCACCGGGAATCTTGTTAAAGTTGAGGGTCACATGGATTCCACTCAGTATCATCAGATTCTTGCGAATAATGTTCAAGAATCAGTGACGAAGTTGAAGTTACGCCGGGGATGGATATGGGCAAGACAATGATCCAAAACACCGCTCCAAATAGACTCAGGCATTCATGCAGAGGAACAATTACAATGTTCTGGAATGGCCATCCCAGTCCCCAGACCTGAATATCATTGAACATCTGTGGGATGATTTGAAGCGGGCTGTCCATGCTCGGCGACCATCAAACTTACCTGAACTTGAATTGTTTTGTAAAGAGGAATGCTCCAAAATCCCTTCATCCAGGAACTGATTAAAAGCTACAGGAAGCGACCAGAGGCTGTTATCTTTGCAAAAGGAGGATCTACTAAATATTAATGTCACTTTTCTGTTGAGGTGCCCATACTTTTGCACCGGTCAAATTTTGGTTTCATGCATATTGCACATTTTCTGTTAGTACAATAAACCTCATTTCATTCCTGAAATATTACTGTGTCCATCAGTTATTAGATATATCAAACTGAAATGGCTGCTGCAAACACCAAAATATTTAGAACTAAAAATGATTAAGATTAATAGGGGTGCCCAAACTTTTTCATAGGACTGTATGTAGACCGCTAGCGAACTGCCCTTTCTTCAGGCGGATTCCGCGGCTGATTCAGCTGTGGGTCCACCTCCAGACAGCACCCTCCGGACTAGGCCCATTCATTTGGGCCTAATCTGGAGCGGAAAGCCGCGACAAAGTGTTCATGCGGAACCTCATGTGAACTAGCCCTAAGTGATCTCCATCGTTTTCACTATTTAACCTCTATATATGGATCTGGACTTTACTGCAGGGAGATCATCAGGTTGCTCCCTCTTGAAGTGGTCCCTGTGTTGATGACAGCTGTTTTGGGGCCAAGATACATACACTGACTTGAAGCACCAGAGGGGGTTAAAAAAAACAGGTAGTCTAGTTATGAGTCAAAAGGTCAGGGCAGGCATCACAGCCAGGTCAGGAACAGTTAATGAAGGTGTATATTGCTCAGCAAACAAGGAAAACATGACGTGCACAAGCCTGCGTCAAATACATAGGAAGGTAGTCAGTAACATGAGCGTCATAAAGCAGTTAATAGACAAGCTAGGAACTTTAGCTCAGGCAGGGGGTGGCAGGTGAAGTAGATGTTTCCATCTGCAAACTGATTGGCAGGCCCATGAGCTTTAGAAGCAGACGAAAGGGCAGGAACTGCACAGCCTGTAGCAGAGGTACCTTGTAGCTATTCCTACTGGGAGAAGTATACAGTACAGTCATATTAATGTAACCACTGCCTACTTTTGACGTCAACATTAAATAACCAATCGCAGAAGGCACGTGTCATCAGCCATCTGGGTGCACTCATCATTGTGGAACAACACAAGTATGATCTATCCTTGCGGACCATGTTCACCCCTACATGCAAAATGTTTTTCCTCAGGATGATGGCATCTACCAGCAGGACAATGTGACGTGTCATAAAGCTCGCAGTGTACATGCGTGATTCGAGGAGCCCCAGGATGAGATTACCATACTTCCTTGGCCAGCAAATTCCCCGGACTTGAACCAATGGAAAATCTGTGGGACCACCTCGATCAGGTTGTTCGCGCCATGGATGCTCAGCCGCGTAATCTAGTGCAGCTGGACATGGCACTGGAGTCGGCATGGCTCAACATCCCAGTGACCATCATCACAACATCCCCTCTCTTCCTGCACATTTCGCAGCGGTCCGCTCTGCCAAAGGTGGTTACCCCAGATTGGGGTAATCAGGCAAGAGCAAAGAAGGTAAAAGATCCAACATCCCAAGTCTTTGTAAATAAATGATACTTTTATTCCATCTTGTATCCAACAACAAGAATTCCATTAAAATATTGTGAAGGTTTCATCCCCTGGAATATGGGAGGGAGGTAGAACAGCTGACGCGTTTCAAGGAACATGTCCCCATGCCATGTTGGTAATATACTTTCATCCTCAACAAACATTGGTGTTGCACTTTTCTCACAATGGATACTCAAAATGCATCTTTGAAATTCTTGTTATGTAAAGAATAGTGAAGCGTGGAAGGCAGTTGCTGCCATCTTGATATTCATCCCTCAACACACATAAGGATCAATATCATAGTAAGCCCGTTGACCACTTACTCTAGGTTCACACTAATGTTCAGCTTTCTGTTCTTCAGACCCAAAAAACGGAAAACTAACCCGCTTAAAAAGTGGTTACCCATGGAACCCACTCGGCTTCCACGCAAAAAAGGCGAAAAAGTGCAGAGAGAAAAGTCCTGCTTGCAGGACTCCTCTTTGTGTATTTTGTAAGTGGATTTGGGGATGGAAACCCTAAATGGAAATCAAGCGCTAGTGTGACCCTAACCTCAATATATTTTTTTTTATATGTCAATAATATGTATTAAGGTTTTTCCATTTTTGAAATAATACAATAAATGGCATTTCAATGACAACACCCTTAGATGTGGCCCCAAGGATGGCGGGTTTTTTACAGCCTAGGAATACGGGGTTGCATGGCCGTGAAGTACCAAAGGACACCATTTAATAAGGTGGTAATAGGGCTTACAGTGTTGGAAAATAAAACCAGCTCTGGGCATCAGACTGTCAATGACATCACTGGGAAAATTCTGCAACTTCTGAGTAGATGCAATGAAGGAGCACAGAGATCTTACACTACTGCGAGAAAATCTGAATTGAATCCCTCTACCAAAACATGTCTGTCTTCAGGGACATCTGAGGCCTATAGGCTAAGAAATAAGTCTAAAAAACAATGGAGACATTTTCAAGTGTGCCAGTCAGCGACATCAGCAAATAAAAGGGAAGGCATTAGCTAGGGCTAAAACTCTCTTTAAGGCCACTGGTAGAAGTGGTGGGCCACAATAGATTATGCCACAGCTGACCTGCTCACATGCTTGCATTGGAAGAGATTGAAAACCGTGCCTAACCACAGTGAGAAATTGGCCTGTTGCAGGTTTGAAGCTTGCATTCTGGGTTTTTTTGCACTATGGGTTTTTCAAATTCCATTCACTACACTGGTACTGTATATACAGCTGACCCACTGCACCCACGCCACATGTGGCCCTGGTTTTAAGGGTAGGTATATTACAGATAACTTAGAAGGGGGGGCGCTACTTACCCATTGTTCCTACTGTGTCATTGCCACAATGAATAAAGAAGTGGTTTTGCATACATGGCTGTCTCTATTCACTTCTATGGACAGCTATTGTTAACTAGATTTTTTTTTTCTTCCTAGTTACTTAAGGTTAACTGTCTATGCCAAGAAGAGAACTTTATTTGACTGTATTCCCTGAATATATTCTATGACTCTATCAATACATGTCTTCATGATCATTTCTACAGACACTTCTTATAATGATTCGCTCTATTCGATATATTGTCAACATAATAGAAGAATGTCTCTTTATCTACTGCTGTACTTAGAAGCATTAGTGATCCCAGAGGCACAAGCATGATTGCTAGAGGCACAATGAAAGCATCCATGCCTGACACTTCCTTGGTCCATGCTCCCAAATGTCATTGTAATGAGCGCTTGCAAATGCACTTGCTGGCACAAGCTGCATATATCCTGGCTGGATTCCCCTCTGTTTTACTCTCGGTAACAGAACCTGACACTGCTCTGCAAGTTGCACTTGCTGTCCAAACAACAGAGATGTCTCTTATCTCATTGCCTTCAGAGGGAAAGTTGGGTGTTATCATCTACCACAGATCTAGTCATTTGATCTCTTATTTACTTAGGATGCTACATTATATTATATTATTATGTCATGTCTGAATATTGTTTTGTAGACTTGGGGATTTCATTTCAAAACATTTTCAACTTCACTAAACTAAGAATATCCGGATGACTTCTCCATATTGATATTCTGATGTCTACACTTATTTTAATATAACAATGTTCTTGGGGGTCCATAGGTGTTAGCAATATGCCATAACTTCTTGCCATGAAATACCAATATAAATAGCTTCTACAGTACAATTCCAAATCCATGGTTGCAATAGTGTTTATTCTTGGAAGAACACCCTACTCTTCCCCATATCTTCTGTCTAGTCCACTGGAAAGGCATTAAAAAGTTTTTCCAGGCAAAAAATGTTTTTTTTTAAAGAGATTCTATCATTAAATTGCTATTTTTCTCACTAACACGTAGGAATAGCCTTAAAAAAAGCTATTCTTCTCCTACCTTTAGATGTCTTCTCCGCACCGCCGTTCGGTAGAAATCCCGTTTTCCTCGGTATACAAATGAGTTCAAACAGCACTGGGGACATCCACAATGTTGCAAGAGAAATCTCCAGCGCTGCCTCCATCTTCGTCTGGAATGGCTTCACACGGCAGAGCCGACTGCGCATGCGTAGAAGTTTGAAGCCAGCGCCGGAAGAAGACGTGGAGAGAGGGCGTTCCAGACAAAGATGGAGGCAGCGCTGGAGATTTCTCTCGCAGCATTGGGGACGCCCCCAGTACTGTTTGAGCGCTGGGGACCGCTCCCAGTGCTGCGAGAGAGAACTCATTTGCATACCGAGGAAAACCGGGATTTCTACCGAACGGGGGTGTGGAGAAAACATCTAAAGGTAAGAGAAAAATAGCCTTTCTTAAGGCTATTCCTACGTGTTAGCGAGAAAAAAATAGCAATTTAAAGATAGAATTCCTTTAAAAAAAAGTGTCTGTTAATGTGCTAGTGCTATCAATGGGTTAATAAATGCATCCATATACCGTTTAACATGTTTTGAGTAATGTCTGGGTGTCTATGGGAGCCCCTGGTATCTTCTGCATTTGTTTACATGCTCAGTTTCTTGCTTTATAACTTCCTCACTAACCCCTCTCACCTCACTCCCTCTTCCCATCCACCCGCTCCCTGAATAAATAGAATAAAAAAACTACAACCAGAAAATAAAAACAAATTAGAAAAAAATTAAAGCTTTCACTATAAAACATATTAGAGGTAAATTACATATTTCAGTATACAGATTACAAGAAAAGCTGTGTAAGCGGCCATTTTGTTGTGGCCCGGGCATGCCCTAAGCCTAGAAAATGGAAAACCCAGGACGGAAGAAGACACACAGAGAAGAAGATGGAGGCGTCGCTGGAGAGTTCTCTTACAGCATTGGGGACACCTCCAGTGCTGTTTGAGCGCTGGAGCCTGCCCCCAGTGCTGCGAGAGAACTCATTTGCAGAAAACCCCGAATGGCGGGGCAGAGAAGACATATAAAGGTAGGAGAAGAATAGCCATTTTTAAGGCTAATCCGATGTGTTATCGAGAAAAAAAGGGTATCCATTGATAGGATCCCTTTAAAAAAAATATCAATACATTTCTTTAATGTTACTCCCGAACTACCTGGGAATGCTTTTCAGGATGAGACTCTCTGAATTTGCTAGTATTGCTACCAAAAATTACAGAGAATCCCGGCTAGTTCAGAGGAGTTGACAACTATGAAAGAATATCATATAAAACAGGTATACGTAAGGTGCACACAATGTTTGTGAAGGTTGTAAATATATGAATGACAAAAACATTGTTATCCTTAAAACTAAATGCAGTATAATTATTTATGTTAACAACAGAATATGATATTACGTGACAAGATGACGCCAGCAATATCTAGATATAGCCATACTATGCCTTTTTGTCCCAGGTTGAAACTAAAATCATATGTCCATGCGGGCATCTTGTAATCCATTGTTGTTTGGGGAGACAATACTCCCACTCTAGCTGATTTGAGCTCAGATGTAGGCCTGACCATGTGGACACAAGGAGATTCTACAGGGTTTCCCATGAGAGGGCCTGGCACATCACAGGAAGCCACATCACAGGAAGTGACATCACAGGAGGCGGATACCCCGACCAACCAATCAGACTTATGATAGAGCTTGCCGTTGTTTACTTCTTGTAACTGGATATAAAAAAAACCTGCACATATGGAATAAAGCTCTCTTCTGTGTGCACTGCTAAGGCTGAGAGAAGCTTATACCAACTCTTGGTGTGAATTCTTCATTGCTAGTGCTTAGTCTTTGAATTTGGCCAACCATAGTCACTCACAGTTACTGGAAAGGCGACCACAAAGGCCACTGTTTCTGAAAGATTCTCTACATTACTCTTCAATAATAACTTATGTAGCATTGGTGGGATCACAAAAAACTCTCATCTTTGCTATTTTATAGAAAGCATGGTTTGTTTTCTAAACTAAATAATAGTAAAAAGAGACACACTATATTATTACTATTATAATATTATAACATAAACACATACATTTAGGTCTGGTTCACATCTGCATTCGGTATTCTCTTTGGGAGTCCGCTTGGGGAATACTGAATGTATTAAAAAGCAGTTAGCTAAGAAACCAAATGGACCCCCATAGACTATAATGGGGTCTGTGTGTTTTCCACACAAATCATGCAGAGAGAAAAGTGCTGCTTGCAGTACATTTCTCTCTGCATGATTCTAGTGGACACCCCACGTAAAACACACGGACTCCATTACGGAGTCCGTGTGGATTCTTAGCTAACCGTATTTTAATGCGTTCGGTGTTCAGTTCGGGGGGTCCACAAGCAGACCCCCAAAGAATACCGAATACAGATGTGAGCCAGGCCTTACATAGCAGTATTTAGATAACACACAAAACTAGTTGTGTTGAATGTTTTTATTTGCATTCTACTAAACAGAAAATATACAAATGAAAGAATATTTTGGAGAACTAGAAAAATGATACAGAAATGATCTATGGAAAAGAAGTAATTTGAAGTTTTATTACTTTTTTATTTTTATTAAATTTTTGTAAAACTTTTTTTTTAACAATATTTTTTAGGTCCCCCTAGAGGTCTTGAACCTCAGGGCGTCTGATCACTAAGAGAGCAGCCTGTAATAGAATGAATATACGGTCCTATGAAAAAGTTTGGGCACCCCTATTAATCTTAATCATTTTTAGTTCTAAATATTTTGGTGTTTGCAGCAGCCATTTCAGTTTGATATATCTAATAACTGATGGACACAGTAATATTTCAGGATTGAAATGAGGTTTATTGTACTAACAGAAAATGTGCAAGATGCATTAAACCAAACTTTGACTGGTGCAAAAGTATGGGCACCCTTATCATTTTATTGATTTGAATACTCCTAACTACTTTTTATTGATTTACTGAAGCACAAAATTGGTTTTGGAACCTCACTGAGCTTTGAACTTCATAGCCAGATGTATCCAATCATGAGAGAAGGTATTTAAGGTGGCCAATTGCAAGTTGTTCTCCTATTTGAATCTCCTCTGAAGAGTGGCATCATGGGCTACTCAAAACAACTCTCAAATGATCTGAAAACAAAGATTGTTCAACATAGTTGTTCAGGGGAAGATACAAAAAGCTGTCTCAGAGATTTAACCTGTCAGTTTCCACTGTGAGGAACATAGTAAGGAAATGGAAGACCACAGGGACAGTTCTTGTTAAGCCCAGAAGTGGCAGGCCAAGAAAAATATCAGAAAGGCAGAGAAGAAGAATGGTGAGAACAGTCAAGGACAATCCAAAGACCACCTCTAAAGAGCTGCAGCATCATTTTGCTGCAGATGGTGTCACTGTGCATCGGTCAACTATACAGCGCACTTTGCACAAGGAGAAGCTGTATGGGAGAGTGATGAGAAAGACGGTATGCAAAAGCAGATTTGGACAAGCCAGCTTCATCTTGGAAGAAGGTCCTGTGGACTGATGAAACAAAGATTGAGCTGTTTGGTCATACAAAAAGGCGTTATGCATGGCGTCCAAAAAAAAACAGCATTCCAAGAAAAACACTTGCTACCCACTGTAAAATTTGGTGGAGGTTCCATCATGCTTTGGGGCTGTGTGGCCAATGCCGGCATCGGGAATCTTGTTAAAGTTGAGGGTCACATGGATTCCACTCAGTATCATCAGATTCTTGAGAATAATGTTCAAGAATCAGTGACGAAGTTGAAGTTACGCCGGGGATGGATATTTCAGCAAGACAATGATCCAAAACACCGCTCCAAATAGACTCAGGCATTCATGCAGAGGAACAATTACAATGTTCTGGAATGGCCATCCCAGTCCCCAGACCTGAATATCATTGAACATCTGTGGGATGATTTGAAGCGGGCTGTCCATGCTCGGCGACCATCAAACTTACCTGAACTTGAATTGTTTTGTAAAGAGGAATGCTCCAAAATCCCTTCATCCAGGAACTGATTAAAAGCTACAGGAAGCGACTAGAGGCTGTTGTCACGGGATGGTTAGAGTCTATACTATAGGCAATGTGTAATATATATTTCATGTGGAATGTATTCTCTAACCTGTTATATACATCAATGTGTAGTTGGCTGATTAGGGTCTAGTGTGTTAGCACATTGTATGCAAATACCTCTAACTAGTGAGGACAATGGGTGGAGATAATCTGATCGGTGTCTCCAAGAAGATGTTGGACTGTGCATTGTTCAAAAGAGACAGGGAGTCTGCTCTCCTTGGCATAGGTGAGGGGGGAAGGATCTGTGACTCAGCCCTTCCCACCCCCAGATATAGGAAGTAACAGTTTAGTATATAGTTGTAGCTTGGAGTTAGTATGTGTTAGCCGGCCTGTGCACAGCTCTGCAGAGAGCCAGAATTTAGTTACAGGACCAAGGAACCAAAGTTATCATTGGATTGTGACTTCTGTGGACTTATTGTTATTACGGTTGATGTGACCGCCGCCGGCTACTAACTTTGTGGATTACAATAAATTGCTGTTGTCTCCCGACCTCTTGCGTCCGTGTTGATTCAAAAGACCTTCCGGAGGAAGACGTATACCTTTGCTCCGTGACAGCTGTTATCTTTGCAAAAGGAGGATCTACTAAATATTAATATCACTTTTCTGTTGAGGTGCCCATACTTTTGCACCGGTCAAATTTTGGTTTCATGCATACTGCACATTTTCTGTTAGTACAATAAACCTCATTTCATTCCTGAAATATTACTGTGTCCATCAGTTATTAGATATATCAAACTGAAATGGCTGTTATAAACACCAAAATATTTAGAACTAAAAATGATTAAGATTAATAGGGGTGCCCAAACTTTTTCATAGGACTGTAGAGACACGCCTGGGAGCCTTCACTAGGCAGTCATGTGAGTGGATAGTGTTCTGAGGGCCGGCGATATACTAGGAGACTCTTTACCATACGTGTAGCACATTGAAGTCTATAAGAATATTGTGGTAAACACAGAGCAGTATCTTGAAGCTCCTGGGCCCCAATACAAAATATGTAACAGAGCCCCCACTTACTATGTGATATCAATAATATTGGTGTCTTTTTATGTTGTAGAGATGCCAGTAGTGAATTCTACCTCTGCTCTGCCCCCTATAGCTACACCCTTGATTAAACATGTGGATACATTCTAGATGCAGGGGCTTAGCATCAGGGCCCTTCAGACGCCTGTACCACATTAGTGGGGAGCTCCGTTACAGTATTTGATTTGGTTCCCGAAGCTTCAAGTTACCCTTCTGTCCAACATGAATAAAGTAACTACAGTCTATAAGATGAAATGATCAAGCCTTGGAGTCCAGAATTCTATGGTAACAGCAGCTAGTGAATATAAATGAGGAAGTTACTGGGAGATCCTTTATCAACGTAAAGAGTAACAATCTTTTTTTTTTTTATTAGGGGTGAGCTGGGATTTGAACCAAAACATGCAAGGCTGTTACCATACTGACTGAGCCACAAGCTCTATTAGTTTCAATAGTTTTTCTTTTTTTTATACGAAGCTGCAATAGTATTGTCCTGTCCCTATATAATGTATTGATATATAGAGAGATATCTATATGACGGTACAAATATATGTTCTAAGCATATACTGTACTGGCATATAGAGAGATTTCTCTACATATCATGCACATGCAGGGAAAAAAAATTTGGTTTGAGAAAAAAAAAACATATCTAACGTAAAAATGAAAGATAAGCCTTTAGCTATTTATTATTGAATGAATATATCTGTATAATAAATAAATATATACGTACTAGCTTATTTTAATGAACCAGTTACAGTCTGGGGTCTGGATAGGTGACTGTGCCCTTTTATAAAGGTCATGCCCCCATTATGGCCACTCCCACGTTTTTGGTGACTCGCTACTCGCCCTCCAGGTTGACATCTCTGCAAAGGCTGTATACCAATGTGCATAAGCCCCCACCTGCAGGAAGCTATAGCTCACACATAAATGATATTATATATACACTATAGCTGTGACGTATATAAAATGTAGCTACTATACAGAGAGCCGCTCCCCTCTCCAATACATCCCCTCACAACACGCAACTACAGAAAGGAAGCCGCAAAACAAATAAACGTGGCTTCTACTCGTGCTTCACACAGCCACCAGCAGATGGCACTACACTGAGTACTCGTCGCTCTCCCACAGCGCGCATCTTGTCCTTCCTCTACCGGAAATCGTCGGCAACTGTAACCCGGAAGCTGTCGTGATTGATGTGTTCGTCAGCCAATGGCAGGCGGAGTTTGCTAGTCAGGTGGTTTGTCTGTATGTGGGTGGAGAACTTGTGAGGTTGTCGGCTGTTCCTGTAATGGCGGAACGCGGGGACTCCGATGCCGAGCGATACAATAACGACATTAGGTAAATAGTTCTGGGCTATTTGTTATGGGATGTGCTTATCTGCGGCTTGCGGTATTTCACATGCGTGTAGTATTCGGCGGGGTGCGGTTTATTGGCCGTGCACATGTGTGTACTGTAGCTGAGGAGTGGGAGACATCTGACCTGGGCTGTGGAGAGAGCGCACAAACCGCCCGCTGCTGAGGCTCTATATGTGATCTGCACAAGTGCCTAGCTGGGTTGCGGTTTTTGTGCATGTGTGTGTTTTGCCTCCTATTACAGATCGCTGCTTATACGGCAGTGACGTGCTGCATGTTCACACCAGTTTCTGTCATGGTTGGATGACTTTTATATTGCCTTGATGTAACATAATGGTAATATTGTCAGACATCATCACATGCCCTGCAGGTCACATCCGGTGCCCTATTGGTAAATCTGCGTACCTTAGGTCTCCAAATGTATCTGGTCACCACAGATGTGCAGATTATCTCGTCATCCTCAGCCAGATCCAAGAGAATTAGTGAAAATTTACGTCCCTTGGAATTTTCCTACTGACAACCATTACATAGATCTCATAGTGTGATGAACATGGTGGCTGTACTGAGATGAACGCTGATCATTGCTTTTTGTAGAAACTCATATACTGCTTTCATAGGAATCTCCGGTGCCAACCTCTGGCTGCCAAGTATTACTTCCCTTTACAGAACCGGATATTTATGAGCTATCCACAGGACCAGTAATAAGGCTAGGGCTAGACTGTGACTGTCGCTATTGCCTTGTGACTCCTTCACTAATGTGACATGTAAATGAATGGAACTACATTGATACCCTTGGGGTGCTGCCACTTCTATTAACAAAAAAGAAAATAAAAAAGAACAGTCTCAATGTGACTCAAAGTCATTTACATTAGTAGCAGGGCGAACAGTTCTCTTTAGTTATATAAGGGGTTTGGGGCAACACCAGCCAATAGTACAGAGCTGCCTGGTAATGAGGAGAATGACTGCGGCAATATTGGCGCCTGTGTGCTCCCCCTCCATTCAATATATATGAGGCTGATGCAGGTGTATATTATAAAGAACAATGTACCCCCAACTGTGACTTGTATAAATACATGGACTCAACCTGTCGCCTCATTCTTTTATGTGGTGTCCCATGTACAGCTGATGTTCTTAAGGCCCGTTCACACGGAGAAAATGCGCACGTATTTTGGCAAAATACACTTGTAAAAATAAGACTGCCATTGACTTCAATGGCATTTTTTTTTACACGTGTATAAAAACTCGTCAAAATACACGTGTAAAATGTCATTGAAGTCAATGGGAGTCTTAATTTTACACGTGTATTTTGCCAAAATACACGCGCGTTTACTCCGTGTGAACAGTAGAGGGCATTATTCCATCTACAAGTACATTGTCAAAATGACTAACGCCAAGTTCGCATCAGTCTGTATCCATTGTCATTTACTGTAATGTGATAACACAGATCGAGAACGATGGTCCAATGAATACCAATCACAACACTGTTCAATGCGTAGGGGCCATGCTTTATAATATAGTCTATTCACATGAATGGGACTGAACTGCAAACAGGCCACGTGACGAATGTAATGCCAGTGGGCTTGTGAAGTGGAAGGAGTATTTATTTGAGCAGCTGATCCATTGGGTTCCTGAGTATTGGACCCCACCTGATCAAGTATTTATCATCTTTCTATATTGTAGGATATCAGTATTTAACTCCCAGTAGCACCTTTAGTTCTAAAAATTGATGATCATAAAAGAAGCCTGTTAAATTCACTCTGGTCCTCTGTTAGCTTCTGTTTACTTGGCTGCAGAGTCTGTCTTTCTGACTCCACAGTCCTGACGCTGTAGTTCTAGAAGCAGGCAGCAGTAACACTAGCAAGGGTGAACCGCACTTAGAGCGTCCAGACGCACAAGCATCAGGTCAGGAAATGAGCAAAACAATAGCAAACAAACTGAACCATTTCTTTCGCTGACCTGATGTCATTGCTCTGGACGTTCTCAGTGCCGTTAACCCTTGCTAGTGTTCCCTCTACCTGCTTCTTCCCAGTCCAATCTCTGCTAGTGTTAATTCTACCTCCTACTTGTATACAGCTCTGGCATGGGGTCTGCCTAGTGACTACATTGTCTGCTGCTTATCCATTCATACCTGACTCAGGACTGCACATTACATAGTTATGGAATGAAGGGGATGAATCAGGGTTGTGTGTGGAATGAAGACCTGCAGGCTGCAGCAGTCCCATCTAAGTAAAGTAGAGGGTCTTGGCTGCAGCAGCCTTGTGTAAAATAGATTTTACACAGGACAGTTGCAGCCAGGGGCCTAGACCCCGGGCCTGCACATTTTAATTCAACACTGCTGCATCCTCTTCATTGCATTCACATGTAAGGGGTAAAGAGGGCACAATAGTCTGCTGCAAGGGATAGAGATGCATGCCATTTTAACAAATTAAAAGATGTAGCATGGTGGTTTTGGGGTTTTTTACCTCCAAAAATGGAGGGTTTTAAAGGGTGCCTGTCACCAGGGTTTAAGCATATTAAACCAGCAACACAAATCGTCCAGGCTTACCTGAATGTAGCGCCTTTTTTGACATGACAATTCATGGCTCCGTTGCTGAGTGATTCCTTTTTTTCACAACATGCAAATGAGCAATCTGGAGCACTGAGGGCGGCTCCATTGCTCCAAGTTGTTACATCACTGTTTTAGTAAACTGAGGAGAACACAAGGCCACATGAAATTTCATCATAACTCACTGGCCCTGTCACTCAAAGAAGGGGGTGTGGGGTAGAAGGGCGTATTAGACCAGCGTGGGGCATAGCAGCTTGGAACAATGGAGCTGCCCTCCGTGGTCCAGATTATTTGCATATTGTGAAGTAAATGAATATCTAAGGCTAGGTTCAAACCTGTGCCTGTTTCAGTTTGGGGACTCTGTTCCCCATTTCGATTGAAAAATGTGGAGAGAAAAGTCCTGCAGCATCTTTCATATATTGCACGGGACACAATGTACTTCATCATTCTTTAACCAAAAAAAAACAAAAAAACATTTGGCATGCTGTACAAAAAAAAAAAAAGGTTGTCTACCCCTGTTCTAGAAGCTAATACTATCAGTGGTAGGGTCTGAAACACTCCACCAATCCAATCTGATATTGATGGCCTATCCTAAAGATAGATTATCTGAATCTTAATTCTGAAAAAAAAAAAAAAAAAATGTTATTGATCTGACATTCTTTCTTTCTTTTTTTTTTTTTTTTTTTTTTTTGGTAAAAATTAATTTGCTGCCCCCCTGTTAAAAATCTGCATTACTACATCAAGAGTGAAGAAATCTTTTACTCCAGACTTTGGTCTTACCGGCGGTGTTGTTTGCACATGTCTCTACACTAGTGCTGTGGGTTAAAAAAAAAACTAACAAAAAAAACACTTATATGCCATGATTGAAAATTTTTGAAAAAAATGGATATGTTGAAAAAAAAAAAACTTTGAATTTTCAAATATGGGTCTTTACCTGCATAATTTTTTTGTGTCCCTTAAAATCAGATAAATATTTAAACGCCTCCTTCTTTCTAAATACCAAAGTTAAAGTGTGAAATTCTGAATTAACAATGTTAATGTTATTCTTATATTTCTTATTATTAATTTTGTCTTCAGGATGGCGCAGCAGCAGCAACAGCCAACACTGCGATTTCGTGGCCCCACGCCACCGCCTGCTGCTGTGTTGAGGGGTCCTCCGCCACTGTTGCGTCCACCACCTCCATTTGGAATGATGCGAGGGCCTCCACCACCTCCACGTCCCCCATTTGGCAGACCTCCCTTTGACCCAAATATGCCACCGATTCCACCACCAAGTGGCATTCCTCCTCCCTTAGGTCCTCCACATCTTCAGGTAAACACAGTTAACCTCTTCCAGTTTTTCCATAGTACGTTCATTTCAAGATAATATTTGTGAACTGATTTCTTAAGTTACTTCCACTTCATTGTCAGCTGCGTTTTGTTACGTAGCCAAGGAGCTTCGCCATTTTCACACAGTAAATTCTGGTGACCGTAGCTTTCTAAATTCTTTTGTCCGGACAGTTGATATTTGAGCATGTTTACTTCACAGTAGATGAAAACACATCAAAATGGATTTATTATATTCATTTATGTGGCACCAACATATTCTACGATGCCCTACACAGGCTAGAACATCAATCCCCGTCACAATCTAAATTTCAAGTTAACTATCCATTTAGTGTTTTTGGAGTCTGACATTAAAGATCTTTTTTTTGGACAAAACACTAGAGTAACTAAACTTTCGGACAACTTTTTTTTAAAGGAAGATTGTGAGCCCCATATAGGAATCACAATGTACTTTTTTTTTTTTTCCCCCCTATCAGTATGTCTTTGTAGAATGGGAGGAAATCCAGGCAAACACGGGAAAACATACAAACTCCTGGTGGGATTCGAACCTGGGACTCCAGCGCTGCAAGGCTGCAGTGCTAACCACTGAGTCACCGTGTTGCCCCCACTTTTGATTTTCTGACAGTTTGTGTCAATAACATTTTGTAATATAATTTTATTAACAAATTTTGTCTCCTTTCTGTGAAATCCTGCATCTCTGTATTCTTTCCCTGGATTCTGTATTTAGAGCTATTTCTGCCTCTCTTTGAGTAACGGTGTATGGAGTATGGGGCTGTGTAACATGCCAATAAAATGAGGGCAGGGTCACTTCAAGCAGTTATCTTAGACGTTATAAAACAAAGACATTTGCTGAAATATAACTTTGAAGTGACCCTCCTCCACCACCATCATTTTCTCAACATTTTACACCACCCCATCCTCTAAGCCCAAGGTCCGTGGGTAACCAGCGCTTGTATGGACCTAGCTTTAATCAAAAGAACTATTTGTAACATTTTCATATTTCATTTACTCAGCGACCTCCCTTCATGCCCCCACATATTGGAAGTATGCCACCTCCTGGAATGCTTTTCCCGCCTGGGATGCCACCTGTGTCTTCACCTGCCACCGTATCTAATCCCAGTCCAAACACTGCTCCTTCACAAGCTCCAACTTTGCCTCCAAATGAGGAAATCTGGGTAGAGAACAAGACTCCGGATGGAAAGGTTAGTTGGCTACTTGTACTTTTTTCTCTACTCTGAGTGGTGAGCACAAGCCTGTTTTCTGTGGTAAAAGGACACGATGTGCAAATAGAATACACCTTACTGCTACATAATCTAGTATTTGTATCAGATGGTGAAGGGTAGGGAAATTTGCAGATAGCCCTAAAATTGCTGTATGTTTCATGCTATATTTTTTACTATAATATATAGTGTGTATTTAATTTTTTTTTTTTCTTAGGCTTATTTCTACAATGCTCGTACCCGGGAATCTGCATGGACTAAGCCTGATGGTGTAAAAGTCATCCAGCAGTCAGAATTGACTTCGCTGATGGCAGCTCAAGTGCAGAATCAAGCTCAAGTAGTCCAGGCCCAGGTGGTTCAGGCTCAAGCAGCGCAAGTTCAGGGACAAGGTCAAGTGCAGACCCAGGCTACTCACGCGCAAGCCGTCTCAGGTGCCTCTCCTACTACAAGTAGTCCGTCATTGATGGTATCTTCACCTTCAGCTTCATCTAGTCAGTCTTCTACAACGAATACTAGCACATCGACTTCTATCTCCCAGGTTGTGCCTAGTAAGTATGACTCTACAGTTCTGGTTTCTTCTTCCAGGTGTTACATTTAATTTTTCCTACTACTTAGGCATTTATTAGTAGATAAACGCTCAGGACTTTAGGTATTTCATAAACTGTGCTCAAGAAAAAAAAGGTGCGCAGTCTGACTTATGCCCAATTCTGAATTATCTTATTAGGCCAGTCATCATGAAAACTAAAAGCATACTTATTGCACACACGTCATCACAATTGAAAACATTACAGTATTCTGCAAAATTGTATGCGACTCAATTGTAAAACTTACAATCCCTGATCTCCTGCTGCAACCACTGGCTGTGAAGGGAGGAGACTGAATTTCTAGCTATATAGATTCTCAATGAGTTTCATTGAATTATGTTTCTAATTCGCTTCTTGTGCCTTTATAGGTTCTTCTCCTGATCAATCCCAAAGTATTACTGTGACAACAACGTCCGCTGTCAGTGTCGCAGCTTCTCTGTCCTCAGTCTCTTCAGTGCAGACTCTTCCTCAGCAACTGTCCCAGACATTGCCACCAACTGTTCCTCATGCGTTGCCACAGCCCACTGCAGCAATTCCTGCTTTTCCTCCAGTTATGGTACCTCCATTTCGTGTTCCCCTTCCTGGCATGCCCATACCACTACCAGGTAACGTGCTGTATTCTCATTTATATTTGACGCGTGAGAAATCTGTAGTGTCCAAAATTAAAATAAAAAAGCTGAATAATACAAATAGAAATAGTGGTGATGTAGCTGATGGGGTTAATAAATATATGTAGAGAAAAGTGGATAGGTCATTATAAATGAGGTGAGTTCTCAACTAATTTGGAAAACTGAAAGGTTTTGTTAGAGTGGCATGAGGAAAACTAAGCAGAGTTCAATGCTGAACGCAGAGTTTAAGTTTCAGAGTGTTTGGTGTCATATGTATTCTATGCCAAGAAGATTATTGGTCACTTCTTTTAGTTTGTCTCAGTATACCATATACACCCTAAAAAGCAGTTGTAACTCGGTCTGTGTGTTGGCTGGATTTACTGTACTGAATATCAGGCCAGTAGAGGGACTCCTAACAGTATAGTTTATCTATACAAGACAGTATGTCCCTTGAGGAAGGGTCACACAAGATCTGGCTGTCTTACCCCTCATTCACATCTGCATTGGTATTCCGTCTGGGGGAGTCCGCATGGGGACCCTCTGAACGGAATACCGAACGCAACTGCAAGCACTGTGCAGTAAAAGCACGCGGACCCCATAGACTATGATGGAATCCGTGTGCTTGTCGTGCGTTGCCCACACGAATCATGCAGATAAGAAAATAGATTGTGAACTACTTTCCTGTCCGCATGATCCCTTCGGAGATCTGGTTGCAAGCACACAGACCCCATTATAGTCTATTGGGATCCGTGTGCTTTCACTGCACAGCGCTTGCAATTACGTTTGGTATTCCATTCGCGGGAAGGGGGGTTTTCCATGCAGACTCCCCCGGACGGAATACCAACACAGATGTGAACGAAGGGTAATACAGCAGAGGTAGTTCAGTAGTTAAAGTATAGCAGACCAATTCAGGGTTTTGTGGATAGCAGTTTGCTAATAGCTTATGAAGACTTTGCTTGGGCTGAGTACAAAGCAGATCAGAGGTAATAGTGAACTGAGTGAAATAATTTCAAGTTAGTTGCCATAAACGTGCCGGTGTCCAACCCATAGCATCTTACAGATATAGCACAATGGACGAAGTTTAGTCCGATTTCCATTCACATGCTGCATAAAAAAACCTGTAGCACAAAGTGACGTGTCGGTGAGCACTGAGGTGCCACAGTAAAAACTACCCGTATTTATGCTGGTTTTTCCAGTTAGCGCTCCGGAATGACCCTTCACACATTCAGTAACATTTTCAGTTCCTTGCAAGGGTAGTTACAAGTTTCTTAAAATACCTGTTTCAAATAGAATATTCTAATACTTTAAAAGGATTTGTACTTGTTCAAGGAATTCATGAATTGAAATACTCCTTTAAATATTTGGAATCCCCTTTCCCAATTGCAGCAGTTTCATGCAAACACGTACATGTTTGGTGTGTGTGCACATTTGTGTTTTGTGTCTTCAATGGTTACTGCTTGTGCGTTTTTTCCAAGGTTACAAATGAGTGGGGGCCTCTGTACAACGCCACTAAAATATGGATGTTGTATTAGACACGTGGCCTATAGCCTTCACTGTATTTGTCTATTGTATAATACGCAATTTCAGAATTGCCAAATATGTTGACTTTTTCCCCTTGAGGTTTTTTTTATGTAAGCTTTGCAGTGTCCAGCCCCAGTGCTAGCAGACAGTGATAGGCATGTTCACATCTGTTTGCATATCCATTTTACAGGTGTAGCAATGATGCAGATAGTAAGCTGCCCGTATGTAAAGACAGTGGCTACTACCAAAACCGGTAACTTTTAATAATGTTTTAGTTTGTTATTGTTTGGCATGGTAGTGAATGCTGATGTTCCTAATCCTGTTCTCTGACCCATGCCGCGTTTCTGCATCCACTCTCCCCACCCTACAGCACATCCGTAGAGTGACGTAGAATCCAGACACGCTTAGATATAGTAAATATGCTTTACCCGACTTGAAGCAGTCTTAAAGGTTTAACACACATTTTTGTTATTCCAGAACTGCTTCATTTATTTTCTAGATTTCGTTGTAAGTGTTGTGGCCTTTTCCTGCATGGTATGCGTGTTTGTGCTTTGTTGACTTAAAGTATAATTCCACTTTCTGAAAAGAATTAAAATCCAATACCATCCAGTGGCTATGTGGTTAAAATGACCCACATGCCCAGGCTATGAAACTTATAAGGTACAGATCTTGATGGGCTATTCTCAATTATTTCATTTAGAAAGTGGGCTTGACCTTAAGACAATGTCTTTTTTTTTATATATATATATATATATATATATATATATATATATATATATATATATATATATATATATATATATATATTGACACCATTGGAACCTTTTCTTTATCTGTACAATGCACTGAGGATTTGTTGTGTACTATAGTCTGTATTTTGTTCTGTCTTAGTGGTGTTTAGTGATGCAATGACATTGCTATAAATAAAAAACCAAAACCCTCAATTTAGCCAAAACGTTTCAGTAGTTTTACTTGAAGGGACACTATCGCTTTAAAGGGGGTTGTACCACTATAGACATTTATTACCTATCCTGCATTGTGTACTCTACACACCACTTTCCTCAGAGGGGGCAGGGTGGGCTGGTTCCATCGGCCCTTTCAGAATTAGTATTGTAAATAATGCCAGAGATCTAAGGAGCCCTCATAGACCCTGGAGAATGCTCCTAATGTCTGCTGAGGTGTGCACCCTGTCATAAGATAGGTGCAGGGAGTATCAAGACGGGTGGCAACGCCACACTTGCTAAATCACCCCCAGTGTGTTTTATTTTCCAATAGTTGTAGATGTATCGAAACCATGAAACTATTTGACAAAGAGGCTAGCCATAGTCTTTAACCCTTTCACTGCCAGGACCGTTTTCGACACTGTCGACAAACACAAACCTAAATTTTAATTAACATTGAAAAAAAAATCCTATCATTCTGTAAGAATGTCACGCAGCAATTTACAGACATTTGCGCCATCATACATAAATATTTTGTTTTTAATACATGAAAATCAGATTTTGGACAAAAAGGGGTGACCTGGGCAGTGCCTTACATACATGAAATGTATTAAAACCTGTGTCTGCGCACATATCTTTACATAATCACTGGACTAAATAGGACTAGATAGGTACCTGCCCATCTCACCCCTTTAGAAGGGGCAAACAGTTCTTCCTGATAGTGTGTCAGGGGGAACATATCTTGCCCTGATCTGCAAGAAAGATAATACGGTGTTCTCCCCTACCACTAACTGCTTTCTTCCTGACATCACTGGCTGCTTTTCCTTCCTTTATAGATCTGCACATCCTGGAAATAACGTTTTTCATGGTTCTTCCTGACTTCACACTCTTCTTGAGCCTGAGAAAGCTGAGTGTTAGTTGGTCTTTAAGATCTAAATTCTAGCCTTAATATTTTATCCTTGGCCAACATTTACAAATGACAGGTATATCCTTGGCAGTGAAGGGTTTAAAGGTGTTTTAAAAAAAATATGACATAGATTATAAAATATAAAAATAAATAGTGACCTGTTTAATCACATTGTGATCCAGTGCTGGTACCCAGCGACCCCCTGCTGGTCTTTGTCTGCATAGCAGTACCAAAGTTCATCCTACAATACACACTAAAGACTGATTTGATGGTGTCCCTTTTAATAGCTGTTTTGCGCTGTTGGGGGAAAAAAAAAGTCCCTTCAAAAATTACCAATGTCTCTGCATACTATATGTTTATTTAGTCATCTAACACCTTCAATAATAATGTCTAAGAAAAGAAGAAATCTATTTTTATCTAAATCTGAAGTCTGCTACACAATATTATCTTGCCTAAACTTTCAAAAATGTTTGTAGGTGTCTTGCCAGGAATTGCTCCTCCAATTGTTCCAATGATTCATCCTCAAGTGGCCCTCGCTGCTTCTCCTGCTACATTAGCAGGAGCAACAATAGTGTCAGAGTGGTCTGAATATAAAACCGCTGACGGCAAAACGTACTACTATAATAACCGCACTTTGGAGTCCACGTGGGACAAACCTCAGGAACTGAAAGAGAAGGGTAAGCGTGTCCATTACATCTCTAATCAGATTTCTTTGCCTATTAAAGGGAGCCTGTCACCAGAACCCATCATATAAACCCAGCCCTGCAGATAGATAGGTTAGGATGGCACAAATGAAATGGTGCCTCTGTTTATGTGATATTGCTGTTTATATCAATTAAAGAGGACCTTTCATGAATTTGGGCACATGCGATGTTACATACCACTGGAAAGCCGACAGTGCGCTGAATTCAGCAGTATATAGAACTGCCTGTGCCCCGAACCATGAAAGGTCCTCTTTAAGAAATGAAATAAAGGTATGGGCATGGACTATATTTCTATATACTCCCAAGTTATGCTCTGGTTCACCTGCCAAAGTTGAGTTTCTTCAATCCTTACCTGCTCTGATAGGTCTATGGGCTTAGTAATAGTATTTGCAGAACCAAACTAAATACGTTTAGAGACACTTCAGGAAAATGAATAGGTTAAGATGGTGGATTTGCTTGCTCAGAAGTTTCTGTGACTGTCCCATGCATTGGAATGGGGCTTGCAGAAATCCATGTGCCTATTGCTAAAAACTTCCTGGGGTCTGAACGCTCTGGTTAGTCAGACTGCCCATGCACATTAGATTTATGTCTGCTATGAAAATACCACAAATGTTCATATAAGGGGGCAGATGTTAGTGTGCAGGAGAGATCAGCCATTTTGGATATTTTTGCTCAGCCCTAAATATCAATGTTTGGCATGATTGGTCGCTTTTAGGCTAAGTTCACACATGAATTACGTGTGGCGAAATTTGGTCCGGAAAAAAAACGCTTCCTAATTAGAAAGCTTGTTTTGGACCTTGAGGCAGTTTTTGGAGCATTTTCTGGAGCGGTTTTTGGCTAAAAAAAAAAAAACGCTTCAGAAAACACCGGGTGGTTTATTTTCTGCCTGGCAGTGAAAAGACCTTAAAAAATTGTTGCGGTTTTTGCCAAAAACTGCACCAAAACCATGACTCGTTTTTTGGCAAAAAACCGTGACGCGGTTTCCACCTCCCATTCACTTTTATTGCCTTCCTGAGGTGGAATCCGCCTCAAGAAAGGTCATGTGGCTTCTTTTTTTCACTACTGGCAACATGCTAGCGGTCTCCATAAACCACCTTTGTGAGGAGATGGATTATGATGTGGATTCCGCGCCATAATCTGCCCCCTCTGTGCCCGTGTGAACGGGCCCTTAGCCAGTCATCAGCCACCTTGCCTTCTTTAGTTTAGTTATGGCTGCCGGTGGGATCTCTTACGTGGTGAATCAGATAGCAGCATCCGAAGTCTGTGTGGTCGGTTTTAGTCTTTGTTAGTTTCTAGTTGTGTATATGATCAATTGTTGCAAAACTATATTAAGAAAATGTCATCCGTTTACTCCATGTCCCAAATCTTCCTGTAGATAAGGAAGTGGAGAAACTTAAAGAGCCTATTAAGACGGAACCAGCTGTGGAAGAGCCCCAGCCAATGGAGGCTGAGGAAGAAGTGCCAAAGGAAGAACCTCCCAAGGAAATAAAGGAGGTAAAGCCTACAACCAAGTCATTTGGTACTGTGCTTTTTTTAATACATTTTTGGTGGGGTTAGGGTGTGTTTCCTGCATGGAGTATATATATTGTAGCGTTCTGTGATCTTTGTGTGCAGTCATCTCTCTACGTTCTTACCACACTTTCACCGCTACTTTACGGTCTAAATATTCTTACATACTTAAAGTTCATAGAACCACAGTCTTGTTTTACTAGGGATGATGTGGACATTGAAAACTTGAATCAACTTTTGTGTAGTTTAGGGGTTTTTGCAACCCAAATCCAGGCTATAAAATACAGAATTTTTGTTGAACCCAAACAACCCGTACAATACAGTGAAAACAGTATTTACATATAGTGATTGTAAGCTAGTTTAAAAGGGTTTTCCCATGACAAACGTTTACGGCATAGCCACAAGATATGCCATAAATGTCTGATAGATGCGGGTCCCACCTCTGGAACCTGCAATATCATGATAACTCTTATGACTCTAAAGTACAAATGGCAACTTCTTTCTCGGAGATCAAGCAAGAGCATGAAGAACTGGTTCTGTCTGTAATGGACGAATTGAATATTGAATGTTGCCAGTAGGGGCTGTGCTCCTGCTCTAAAGTGAACGCCGACACTGCCAGGCTGTCCAAACATCTCTGTGATGTGACAATGGTAACCCCCAGTTGTCAAACTATTCAAAAATGGATAATGGAGTTCTGAGAAATTGTGCGCTTGATTTATTTCGTAATCTTTTAGGATTTACTAACATGGATATAAAATGTAAAGATTGAGAGCCTCAGTAGTCAATACCTTTTTTTAATGGCTAACAAAAAATGATGACAGATTGCAAGCTTTCAAGACTACACTGGTCCCTTCATCAGGCATGATATAACACAATATCTGAAGGCAAGCACATTTATACTGGAATACAGTGTTTGGTGCACAATTGATGGAAAGCAGTACATGCATATAAACAGATAAGTTAAAATGTATATATCAGTTTACAGGAAGGATCTCTGAGTCTATTGTCTCTTTGGTTAGTGATGTGTCTAGTTGTTGTAAAAGAACATAAAACCATGTGACAGGTTTAACTCCCTTCCCCCCCCCCCCCCCCCCCCCCGTTGGAGTGCGTCAAATGTCATCATTAGTTTATATTCTCACACCCTTCTATCTTTTTTGCTTTTGAAGTTTCCTCTTAAAACCGGGATCTTCATGTCATTGATGATATTATGATTTTGATTGCAGAGATACAAAGTACAAAGATAGATATATTTTTTCTTATATAACATGGATATGTCAGGATCAGATTGTCAAGGCTTATTAAGAAGTCTCCATCAGTACATTTACATTTTGCATCTTTTCCTTGTACACCATATGTCATGTGTTTCTTGTGCGTGGAGACTGAATCTCTTTGTAAATGTATATGGACTGGAATTATTGGAGACCATAGACTATAGTCACCATGGGAATTAACTGGACCAACACTCCACAAAATGAAGTTATCTTGAATAAATTTCCCTGGTCACTTTCTTGGAGTGATTGGCCACCTAAATATAGGTCCATCATCCTGTATTGGTTAATGTTTTGATATACCTTGCAAGGGATACCTCTAATTCATTAAAGAGCTACTACTGAATTCACGTGAAAGTCAATCTGTATCAAACTATCTGACTCATTATACAATATTTAAAAATTGTATATCGTAATTAAAAATAATCTTTTTTTTTAAGTGGGAGTGTATTGCTGTGCAAAGGTGAGGTCTCGCTCTGCAGCTCAGATTCATCAGTCTCACTTCCCTGTTCTGCATAAATGCCTCCTCTTTCTCTCACATAATCTACTCCCTATAGCCCCCCCTACTGTCACAGGCAGGTCGCCATGCATTAGTTACCGTCCTCAGGAAGGACCTGTGGTTATATCACCCACGCAGTTGTAAAGACCATGTGTGTCATTTTACCAATCTTTGCACTGCCATGTCCAATGAACTTAAAGTGTACCTAAACTTTTGAACAACTTTTTTTTTAATGTAGATTGTGAGCCCCATCACAATGTACATTTTATTTTCTTTCTCCTATCAGTATGTCTTTGTAGAATGGGAGGAAAATTCACACAAACACAGGGACAACATACAAACTCCTTGCAGATGTTGTTCCTGGTGGTATTCGAACCCAGGACTCCAGCGCTGCAAGGCTGCAGTGCTAACCACTGTCACCGTGTTGTCCCAACTTTTGATTTTTGTGGCAGTATTTGTGACATTACTGTTATAAAATACTTTATTAACAGATTTTGTCTCCTTTGCTATGCTATATTGCTTTTTTTGTACCTACCGTATTCTTTTATTTTTTTGTTTATATCTTGCTAGCTGAAATCTGTACACCATTTCTCACTAGGAGTACGGATGGGTGGGCTCCTGTATATATGTGTGTGTGGTGGTGGGGGGAGCACTTCAGAATTACATATCAGGTATTATAAAATGTAGAACAGTGGTCCTGGTTTCATATGAAAGATTAAATGAATCTTCAGTTCCACCTATATATGCAGCTGCTGCCGATCCTAGCTGGAGCTGTGTTTTCTACTGATGATATCTCTGGAAATCTTACTGGTAGAACTGCAATGCACTAGGAGAAGAGCAACGAAAAAACCTTGGTTTCTGTCACAGTGTCAGTCATTTTCCCAGGTAGAATAGCCCAGTGTGCTGCACTTTATCTAGATATTAATCTCTAGTGTGGGAGGACTGTGTGGTCACAGGTAGTGTATACTACACTTAAAAGAGCGCTCCGACCCCAAATTGAATTTTCATGCTGATGACCTGTTTGTTTCTGACACTTCAACCCAACACAGATTATCTGTTATAGCAGTCACAGGTTTGCGGAAGCTGCTAGTGGACGGGCGGCGCATGTCAGTGTATTGGTCATGTTTAGAGATGAGTGAGTAGTATTCGATCGAATACCTCGCTGCCATAGGAATGCGTGTAAGCGGCCGAACACCAAGGGGTTAAGCACATTGAATATTCACTACGCTTAACCTGTTGGTGATCGGCTGCTTACACGCATTCCTATGGCAGCGAGGTATTCGATAGAATACTACTCGCTCATCTCTAGTCATGTTTATTGTCAGCATTACGGTAAATGCTTCTACCAGCAATTTGTACAGCATTCCTATAATTTTACATGGACATGTGATATCTTTACCACCTTAAGATGTGCAATTATTTCTCTAATAAGTCACCTTGACTCTGATGTATGTTCCTACAACTTTATCAATGCAATATTATCTTATTTATCAGGAGCCAAAAGAAGAAGAAATGACAGAGGAGGAAAAAGCTGCCCAAAAAGCCCGGCCAGTGGCTACAACACCAATTCCTGGCACCCCATGGTACTTATGCCCCAAAGCCTGTTTTCTTGCCAATGTTTGCAGGGACATTTGTGTTAGTCCTGGATTTTACATCTATACAGGCAAGGGCTTTCATTTTGTTACATTATATGCTTGTGTTTGGTAAGAAACTTGTTTTATCTGCTGGGTGATACGTTTCCTCAGACACAGAGATCGGAGTTCTCCTGATATTACTACAAATATTTATTTTTTTTAAAAAAAAAAACAACTTTTTTTCTACTGACGTACTAGTTTTTACAGCATTTTGCTTACAAGGGTTTTTTTTTTTTTTTTTTTTTTTTGTATGAAAGAAGCAGTGGCTGTGCTACCTGCCAGTGGTCCTATCAGTATCATTGTGCACACACTGCCTCCTTTCTATGGTCAGATGAGAAAGATCAGTAGTGTTGTGGAAATCTCTCTGCTCACATTTAGTCCTCTATTAGTCAGGAGTATTGCCCTATGAGGAGATGGGCAGAGATTTAAAGAAGCACTCCAGTGACTCTTTTTTTCCCCCTTTCATTATGTACCCCAAGTCCCCAATATACATATATATAATTCACCTTGTACTAGTATTAGGGCCCCTTCACACGGAGGATACGCTGGCTGATTTTGAACGTATAAACGTTCCGAATCAGTGGCGTTTTAAACAGGTCCCATTGCTTTCTATAGGAGCCGGCATACGTGTGCTCCCCATAGAAATGAATGGGCTTATTTTTTCCATTCATTTCTATGGGGAGCGCGCGTATGTCCTCCCATAGAAAGCAGTGGGACCTGTTTTAAACGCTGCTGATTCGGAACGTTTACACGTTCAAAATCAGCCAGCGTATCCTCCGTGTGAAGGGGCCCTTACTTTATTTAGTTGCTTTCCATCTGAAAATTCTCATGTTTTTCTCATGCTTTTCACGTGATGTGACTTTCTCTGCGCTCGACACAGCATCACACGGGCAGCGACAGGACTGTTCTCTGCTTCTAGCGGACATTGTGATTATGCTTTTCCCTTCACATTCTCCTAAGTCATCTCTAAGTCCGGGAGGCTGAGTTTTTGAGCTTTTTCTTTACAACTACGAGATAGGAGACGTCTTATAATGTTAAACTTCTAAGTTTGTGCCCCCTGTATACAGAGCCTTGGTGTAGTCCATCCAGTTGAATTATACAGGAAGGTCTGGGAGGGCGGACCCCCTTGAAGAACAGAAAGGAATGTTATTGTCAGGGAGCACATCATGAGATCCCATAAACACAGCCCTGCTTCACTGCTCCATATTTTTGCAGTTGGTGAATGGAAAGCTGTCTTGATCTATGCCAGCTGATGCCAATGTGCGGTGCCTATGGAAATGCAGTGCTATAAGCAAGTGGTATATTATAGGGCAGAGGAAGCTGAGCAGATTGGAATATAGATTTAGGGAAAAAGATTTACTATCACTTGAATTGTATTCATTTTTTTTTTGCCATTCTGAGTTCTGTAGCCATTTTGGGAGGTCTGCTCTGTGGTTGTCAGCCTTCCCTATATGTGAAGTCAGAGATGACAGTCAGTCACATGGCTACAACACTGTGGAAATGGCAACTTAGAACATTTTGATAAAAACACTCCATTAGTCTGTTCAGCTTCTCCTGCTCTATATTATGCTATGTGCAGATTGGACTGTATATTCATTGCGACAGGTTCCCTTTTAAGTGCATCACAGTGATCTGTATGAGCTCTTAATATATATGGACATACATAAGCTCTGTTTTTTTTTTTTGTTTTTTTCCTGGTGTCCCCTTCCCATACAAAAATCTGCAGCATATGTTATTAAAAGGAAGGAAAAAGAGCATTTTTTGGCCTCTATCGATGTAATGGGATTTTATGGATCTATGTAAAGTATGTGCCGGAAGCTTTTCCGATGCATATGGTAAACATACATGGACTGTAAAAACCTAAAAGGATTCCCTAATTAAGAGAAAGTATGTAATGGGTGTGGCAGACACCAGCTTGAATCAAACACATGGTTCTTGTACATGTACTCCAGTCAGTCATATGGTTAGTTGTGTAGTGGCGGTATGTATTGCAGTACTTTACCATCAGTCATGCAATTCTGTAATGTATCTGACTGCTGTTATGCTTCCGTGTCCGAGCTATGAGCCACTCCTGGGTGTTAGACTTGACTGTTGATTTTCCATCTTTTATGTGTTATTGTTAATATATTACTTTTCTGTCTTTAGGTGTGTGGTGTGGACAGGCGACGAGCGAGTCTTTTTCTACAATCCCACGACACGTCTCTCTATGTGGGACAGGCCAGAAGATCTCATTGGAAGAGCCGATGTTGACAAAATCATTCAGGAGCCTCCACATAAGAGAGGGTTAGAAGACGACAAAAAATATTGTGAGTTCACAAGTCGGAGAAAATGGATTTCTTTTTAAACGTTGACTTCATCCAGAATAACTATTTCTTACAGTTTACTTTACCCACGATCCTTGTGCATGAATTGTAAAAAGGGATCCAGATTATTTCGTTTTAGAAAATGTATGGCAAAGGAGTATGGGAGAATGTGAAAAACATGCTATATTGCAGAAAATGGCACGAGCTTTAGGAAATGTTCACTATGTTACAGCTATACATTGACCACATTTCAGAAGGAAGCTGTAGCCCACTGTATAGGAAAGTTCCACCTTGAATGGATGTCTATGGCTACAGTAGTCATATGCTTCAGGAGCTTACACACCATATGTTGTGTTTCAGGTTATACTTTGTACCTCAAGTTATACAGAAACAAACACAACAGTTTTTGGTGGGGTTTTTTTTTAGTGCAAAAGTAACCTGTTAATATTTCTTTGGCAGTCAAAGACGACCACGACTCAACAGAAGATGCGAATGATGATGAACCCATAAAGGCAAAAAAGAGAAAGTAAGTTGCATAGATGGAAAGCAACATCTAGTTTATGCCTGGATCTTAATATTCCAAGCAGCTGCTAGATGACATGTGACAATTTGTGTGGTTAGAGTCATGGTTAAGTGTTTCATAGGTTCACGGTCTGTCCATACTATGTAAATGTGTCCTTCTTTATTGGCTCTTGACTAGAGATGTTCCGAAATGAATGGCAGATTTTTTTATTTTTTTTTAAAAGACCATTTTCATTGCTCATAATACCTGACAGAGTAACTCTCAAGATTTTTATTTAGTTTTTATTTTTGGCAGTTGACCTTCTCCTGCAGCTCACCTCAGGATATGTCCAGCTAAGAGCCAACATCAGAATAGACACTTTTGTATGTACACAGTCCAGTTACATTAATGTGACCGCCTGTCAAAATCCAGAATAACCACCTTTGGCAGAGCGGACTGCTGCGAGATGTGCAGGAAGAGAGGGGATGTTGTGATGATGATCACTGGGATGTTGAGCCATGCCGACTCCAGTGCCGTGGCCAGCTACGCTAGGTTACGCGGCTGAGCATCCATGGCGCGAACAACCCAATCAAGGTAGTCCCACAGATTCTTGATTGGGTTCAAGTCCAGGGAATTTGCTGGCCAAGGGAGTACAGTAAGCTCATCCTGGTGCTCCTCGAACTATGCACATACACTGTGAGCTTTATGACACATCGCATTGTCCTGCTGGTAGATGCCATCATCCTGAGGAAAAACAATTTGCATGTAGGGGTGAACATGGGCCGCAAGGATAGATGCATACTTGTGTTGATCCATCATGCCTTCCACCATGATGAGTGCACCCAGATGGCTGATGACACGTGCCTTCTGCGATTGGGTATTTAATGTTGACGTCAAAAGTAGGCGCTGGTCACATTAACATGACTGGACTGTGTATAAAATGACCTGTTGTAGACCGTTGAAAGCGAAATGCAGATCTCTTTTGATTGTAAATAAGTCACCAAAAAGGGTTTGTGCAGTATTCATCATATTGTTATGCATGCTAGAAGCAAAAAGTGAAAGCCATTTCAGATTATCACTTACTGCTGTGTTAATAACTTCTATATAGGGGAAAAATCTCAAAGACCTAGCAGACCTCATATATTTCTATGTTCTTAATGCACATGTGCTAGGTTTTGGAAGTGCACTATATGGGTATTGGGTCCCAACTCCTAATCCTTGATTGCATTTGGGTGTTGCATTCAGCCCTATTGCCTCATGTGTTTTTAATACCTTTTATAAGTAACACATTTCTACTATGCCAGGAAAGAAGAGTCTTTCAACTGAATGGTTCTCGCCATACAGGTGAAATTTATAGTAAGAAGTGCTGGGCATTGCTGTAAATAATAACAACTTACAATTCTTCAGTAAAAAGCACAGTGCAAACCCAACCTTACAAATGTATGTAGAAAACATGGGTCATTCTAAAGAGTTCACTGAATTCCGTCCTTGTACTGGAATAGTATAGTCACTGTAAAAACAATGTCAATACATGAATACTGAAACTGTTAATTTACTTACCTGTCCTGGGTTAGTGGAGCCGATTGTCCTGGGGGTAGTGGCCACATCACGACTCCAGGTTATATGATCTGAGTGCCTCCAGTATTGCTCTGCCCCCTCTCTCACCAATATCACAGGTATTTATGACATGGGGGTCACGATGTGGTCGAAACCCCCATTCCATTGATTGTAATTACCTGGGACAGGTAAGTAAATTAACAGTCACTGAACAACCCCTTTAAGAGTTTTAGCAAATGTAAAATTAGGGCATTAAACAAAGTTCTAAAAGTGGCCGAAGCCAGTGTATGTCTATATTAGATGTCTTTGTTCTGATGGTTTTCTTTACTTGTGTCAGCTCTCTTGTATGAATGTAAACGTGTATACATTTTTCTTTTTTTAGGAAAGAAGAGACAGAGTCTGACAAAGAGACAGCTATGGAGGCTGAAATTAAAGCTGCTCGTGAGCGAGCCATTGTCCCACTGGATGCTCGAATGAAACAGTTTAGAGATATGTTGCTGGAGAGAGGGGTTAGAAAATCATCTTTTGAGATGTATATAAATCTTTTCTGATTTTTGCACAAGAGTCACTAAATCCTCAGTAACAGGGTTTTTTCCCCATGGTAACTAGTTCCTTTCTTATCTTTAAAGTTATAGCATACTGCTAGGATTTGCCCCCCGATCAATGTAGATCTGATCTCTGAGGGTTTAAAGAGGACCTTTCATGTCCTCAGAGATGAATTCAGTGCACTGTAAGCTTTCTGGGTAAGCGCCCTGGTGCTGGAGATATCAGTGCCTGATTTGTTTTGGCACTGATAGCTCTCCACTGTCAGAAAGGTGAGCCTTACAGCCTAGCGTCATCACTGTGAAGAAAGCCCCCTGACAAGTATTCTTCCTTAGACTTGTACTGTCGGGGAGAGTAAGGATGGGGGAGCGTTCCTCACAATCCAGTGATGGCACTAGGCCAAAAGGGCCGCCATTCTGACAGTGGAGAGATATGGGTGCCGAAACGAACAGCATTGATATCTCCAGCACCAGGGCGAATACCAGGAAAGCTGACAGTGCACTGAATTCAGCGCACTGTCCGTTTTTTTTAGTGATATGTAATATTACACATCTGTGAGAACATGAAAGGTCAACTTTTACCTTTGTGAACATGAAGAGGCCATTATGCTGGTTTTGACCTTATTTCCCTGCACAGTTCTGCTCCATGTCAACTGCTATGTAAGGAACTACAGCATAGCTTTGTTCCTACACAGAGGCGGGCTATGAGCAACCACGGTGCAGAGGAAACTTAGAACAGGATACACACTAAATCAGTACCAAGACTTGTCTGTTCTCAAGATTAGTAGCGGTCCTAAATGAATAGTATCCCTCCGATCAGATATTATCCCTCCAATCACTGATAATATACTGATGCGGTCAGAGTCGCGTTTATGACTAAATGATCAATAATCCTGGGTAACTGTCGTCGTCCTAATTAATTAGGCTGAGTGCCAGGCGGTAAAGAAGTCACAGCACTCTGTGTTGGTATTCGTTCTTCTCTCAGCTAAGGAATGTTTGCTGATGTACTTTTTATTAAAAACACGGGGGTTAAATAGTAGCAGAGAAAGGAAGAGAGATAACAACAATATAAGTTTTCATATTCATTACTGATTAGTATGGCACAGTTCAATCAAACAGAAAAAGTTTAAGCAGTTCCATATATAGCCATTTACTCCCGATCCAGCATGGTAACCTTGGGGAGCTGTCTTGTGGCAGCAAGCCAAGCATTTGTTTTTCTTGCAGCCATCCTGGATGCAGGTGCCATCTTATCATATACCATTATACCAGTTTCAAGCATAAGGAACTATATCTAGCATTCAGCTTTTAAGAATAACAATGTTTTTCATACATTACATGATTATAACCTTCACAATACTAGCAGTATGCTTTTACTTTACAAGTTGGGAATAACTCTTTAAATTGGGTATTGTCATCTATTTCAATATTGTTTCTCACAAAGTTATAGTAAGAATTTCTGCATGTGTCTATTATAACAGGTCAATATTTTTTTCATTCGCACTGTTTAAGCCACTGAACTTTGTACATTTTATTGCAAAATCTCTGTAAAGTTTTCCGCTGTTAGGATATGCAGTTGATATGTGCGTTTTTGTAAATGCGGTGGTCCCTAAGGTTTCAGATTTCGCAACTTAAGGTGCCCATTCACCTTCAATAGCTGTCTGCCGAATCTTTGCTTGGGCAACTGCTGTTCTCATTGACTATCCCATATAAGTGTAGGCTCTGTGCGGTTAAAGGAGTTTTCCAAGGCTTTTATTTTATTATTTTATATTGCTGCTAATGGGCCAATAAACATAGCAAACAAGTACTCTCCTCAGGACTCTGTCTCCAGTGGCCGCATATCCATTTGTTTGATTCCCTGGCTGTTTCTGGTCACCACCTCAGGAAATCCTAGACCTGAGTAGTCACATCTTCACAAATGGTCCATCACAACAGCCACGTGCCATTTGTGAAGAGGTCACTGCTGAGGCCTGTGATTGGCTGCACAAATGGGACGTTACTGGTGACGTCAGCTAGGTTTCCTGTATACCGAAGAACAGATAATAAAAATAAAGAAATAAAAGTCTCAGAACACCCCTTTATATCTGGATTTGTTTTCAGTGGGAAGAGTAATATAAGCTTCTACACATTTGGCAATGGCGTATCTTTAGGAACCAAGTAGAATGGAACCTGTTGAAATCAAGAAAGCCAAATCCTTCTTTGCCTGAATTCTGTCATCCAGAGTCAGGACAACCCCATGCACATGAATGAGACTGTTGGCAAATCCTGCTGAATTGGTTCAGAAAACTTTTGTCTATTGTATGACGGCTTTTACAATATTTTTTCCGGGGCCACAGGAAGTGCCCACCTGTGGTGAATGGGATTTGCTAGCAGGTCTGTAGTCATTGATGGAATCAAATGATAGTCAGAAAAATTGGATTTCTTCTTTCTATTTTTGATCTGAAATATTCATGCCCCAAATGTGCTTTATGGGAGCCTAAATGAATGAGAAAGAAATGTCATTTCTGATTGTTATAGTTTCTATATCCGTGTGCACTGCTCAATATATCATATGCTATGAGGAAAGTATTGTATATACTATACACAGAACTGTACACTTGGCTGCCCATGCCTGTATAGTTTATACTGTGATCTTCACATCTATATACATAGAGCATGTGCAATATATTACATGGGTTAAGACTGAGCAATTAGATAATAACAAACCAAAATTCAGTGGCCTATAAATAGAGGGCGTGGCATGTAGAAGGGGAGGGTCCTAAGTCGTTCGTTAGTTGTAATGGGGAAAAATAAGTTCAATCAAACGTGGTTTTGACCTAGCCCTAAGTTACCCCATTTTAGCCCTATGTTGGATCGAATTCCATCGAATAAAAGCCATTGTAATGTTAATATGTTAAGGTTTAGGCCGACTTCTCTAGTTAGACAATACTCTCTGGTTAGGTAAGACATCTAGTTAAAGGAAAACTCTCTAGTTTAAATATTAATGAAAAACGTCATCTAAAATAATTGGTTTTCCATTTAGAAAGCGTTTGACATATGTTTGTAGTGCAAATGTTCTTTTACAACTTCTCGGCAAAAGTGACCTGCAATGAATAGACTGGCATTGCTTGCATTTTGGGCATTGAAAGGGTTATGTGTCTCCAACCTTCACGAGACACATTATACATCTTCAAGGGTTGCTTTTGAAGTGCCTTCTAAATGTCACTCAGTAGTGGCTATTTTAATGAGTTATTAGCTCCGTGCTGCCTCCGTATAATTATGACAAAATGTCTAAAGCCAATTAGTCTTGGAAACGCGCCCTGCTCGCCCCCCACTGGCCATCATTTATTAGTGATGAAACGTGGGCTTCTGCTCTGTCCTCCTTTCAACCTATATACTATAGGCGTACATACAAAACCTTCTTTCTGAGCCCCTAAGATTTTCCCGCTGTAATAAGCAAGCCTAATTCTCTGGTTCTCTTGTGTTCTCTCTTTGTCAAGGTATCAGCATTTTCTACTTGGGAAAAGGAGCTCCACAAGATTGTATTTGACCCACGCTATTTACTCCTCAATCCCAAAGAACGGAAACAGGTAAAAGCAGCACATGGCAGATCCTATACCTAAAGCGCTTCATGTTGTGGTTTGACATAAGTGTCCTGTCAACAGGAATAGTCTCAAAGTTGGGTGACGGAACCTTTTCTCAGGTTATATATGAAAGCAAAGTTTCTGTTTTGACCCTCACTGTGAAATGTGCCAAATGGTCAACACAGTAGCTGTAAGATCTCATTCAAAGGGTTTCTATCATTAGAAACCCTTTTTACAGTAAATACATGTAGGAAAGACTATTCTTCTCTTACCTTTATTATTCTGATCCGCACTGCAGTTCCTTAGAAATATCTTCTTTATGTAAATGAGTTTTCTTGCAGCACTTGGGGTGTCTCCATCGCTCAAACAGCATGAAAACCCTCCAGCAATGGCCTGTCCTCTACACCACCTCCGCCAACTTCTTGCTTGATCCTCTTCTTCATGTTCGTCTGCCATTTTCCTGTGGCCTCTCCTGTTCGGCCCACAGGAAAATGGCCGACGGACATGCACAGTTGGACCCAGAGAAGAGGATCGCGTGAAAAGAAGGCAGAGAAGAAGACAGAGGCGGCGCAGGAGAGTTTTCATGCAGCAATGGGGATGCCCCCAGTGCTGTTTGAGCTCAGGGGAACACCCCCAGTGCTGCGAGAGAACTCATTTACATAAAGAAGAAGAGATATTTCTAAGGAATGGCAGTGCGGATCAGAATAATAAGGTAAGAGAAGAATAGTCTTTCTTAAGGCTATTCGTACATGTATTTACTATAAAAAGGGTTTCTAATGATGGAGCCTCTTTAAAATAAGAATGAAGGGTCACCCAAAACCCGCTCCAAATCCACTTGAAATCAACTTCCATTCATCTCAGTGGGAGGCAGACACTGGATTTTTCAGCTATAGGGCGAAAAAAAAAAACATCAATCTTTAGGCAGAGGACTCCCATTGAAATGGATAGGAAGTGGAACAATACCTGGCTGATGCAAAGTTTGCAAATTCAGCAGTGGATTTTTAGAAATCCTGCCATGTGAACGAACGCTAGAATATTCTTTGCAGAGGACTTGGATGAGTTCTGATTCACAAAGATAAATGAGTATTTTTGTAGCCCCACGCCTTTGCAGTTATTACCGTTTGACATTTATTGACCGTATTAATCTACAGCCTTGCGCTTCCTGCCATTTGTGTCTCTATAGGTGTTTGATCAGTATGTCAAAACCAGGGCAGAGGAGGAAAGGAGGGAAAAGAAAAACAAGATTATGCAATCAAAGGAAGACTTCAAAAAAATGATGGAGGAGGCCAAGATCAATCCAAGGTTTGTCCCCATTTCTAGTCACTTTCGGCACATAAATTAAAAACCACAAATACACGAGGCAAAATTAGTTTTTTAAAAAAAAATTTTTTTTAGTCCCCTTAATTTAAAGCATATTTGCCATTTTTTAACATAAAAGCTCTAAATAGTCAAAATGTGACTGTATACTTTTAGGTGAGGCCTCACTTTGTGGAAATGCAGATTTTTTTGTTGCAGATTTTGCTGTGGTTTTTCTGAGCCAAATCCAAAAATGGCTACAAAAGGAATTTAGAAATCTATAGTAAGTACTTCTACCTTCTGTTAAATCCACTCTGCAAAATCTCCAACAATAAAAGCTGTGTTTCTGCAATGTGGGGCCCTCAGCCTTGCTGAGCTACTTCTGTGAAAATACTAAGAGACTTCAAGTTCACTGGACATTCTGAACATCCTGCACCAATAGTATACTAAGGCTTCATGACCAAGCCTGCATTTTACTGGGTCTCCCCAAATCCTTTCCCCCCTAAATCTGAGACTGAACAATACTGTGGCAAACAGACGCAGAGAAAATAAGTAAGTAAATTGGGTAATGTTGAATTGTTTTTATTCCTCCCCCCTTCCTCATACACAGAGACTTGAATGTTACGCAGCTGCACCATAAAGCTCTACTCTCCCCCAGTATAACCATAGCAGGGAGTGATGAGACTGGGGTTTGCAAATCTGTTAATTGTTGAGGGCTAGATCAGAATTAAGCTATTAGCAAGCAAAGCTAAACTTTAGTTTGGTCCACCAGTCGTATCACAAATTGATTTCTTGATACAGTTTTTGAGCCAAACAGGAGAGTATTAAAAAAAAAAAAATAAAAAAAAAAAAAAAAAAAAATAATGGCCCGCCTTCTCCCCTGTTTTGCATGCATTGTTGTTTTGCATGAATTAAAGGGGTTTTCCCATCTCACTGTTTCAGCTTTGCCTGCTGTCTCTTCTTCTCACTTCCTGTATTTCTACCCCACTCCTAGATTGCTGAACAGGGCACTATGAAGCATCACAATAATATGCGCATGCCTGTAGAGAATGGACTCGGTGTTATCTGTGTGTTTACATAGAGGGATAATAGGCTTTATCAGTAAACTGCAATTAGCTGAACTGATTGTCCCGCCGTGAGTGAGGTCACTTGTCCTATCACACAGGTCTGGTGTCTTGAAAATGGTGTGTAAATAATGGGAGGAATAAGTTCACATAGCAGGAAATCAAAGCAGCACTTCTAAATTAATATATTGAGGAAATGTCTTCAGTTTACATAAGCTACCAGTATAAATAGGATCCTTGAGATGGAAATACCCCTTAAGATATGGATATGGTCTCACTCATCAGAAACCATGAGACTGAGACGTGGCTGATACCTGTTGGTCTTCTAAGGGCATCTATGTGGGACAGTGCCCTTAACAAATGTTAATAGGTGCTTCACTGACACAAAATGCAGACAAATAGACAATCTCCAACTGCATGGGTCAGGTGAATGCAGCAGAATCGGATAGCACGGTTCTATGTGGCAGGTGTTGTGAGCTTACTCTGGCGAGAGAGATGAAGCTGATGCTGTCAGTGACAGCTTAGAGATGCATGTATTCACCACCAGGTGGAAGCACAGAGCTGCTAACACATGAATGATAGTGACCATGACTGAACACCAGGTGACCAGGGTTTGGGTTTTTTTGGCTCTGATTTGAATATACAATAAAAGAATCATCACTTTACTTCCTTTATGAAGACTCACAGACTCTTTCATTGTGTGCAGGACTACATTTAGTGAGTTTGCAGCCAAACATGCCAAAGATCTCCGCTTCAAAGCTATTGAGAAAATGAAAGACCGAGAAACCTTATTTAATGAATATATGATTGCCGCAAGAAAGAAAGAAAAAGAGGACTCTAAAAATAAAGGAGAAAAGGTAACTTGTATTCACATGATATTACTGCTTGCTAGTTTTTAAAGGGTTTATCTTAGGCTAAGTTCACATGTGTGCAAGGCTGTCCGTTGTTTTGGACCATCAGAGGACCAGAATAATGGTCAGTCAGACCGCCAAAATAGTGGTTACGTATGGAGCCCGATGGACTCCTTTGACTATAAAGGGGTTTATCAAGTGTTTTTTATCGTTGTTCTTAAACTGAAAACTGATTGATGAAAAAGCTGTGTGTGAACGCCTCAACAGTCTCTCCTACGAGACTCTGGCGCAGATGTGAACTTAGCCACAGAACGGTAATACAGAAAATATTTTTCATTGGGATGCCTGTAGTTTGCGCAAAGTAAGTGCACTTGCAGTGAAAGTAATCTAAGAATTGGTTCAGAAGCCACCAAAATGTTAACACAAAATAAGAATAAAATGAACATTAAAGGGATCCAATCATTAAAACTCATTATTTTCTGCCTAACAAGTAGGAATAGCCTTAAGAAAGGCTATTCTTCTCCTACCTATAGATGTCTTCTCCGCGCCACCGTTCATTATATAATCTGGTTTTCTTCGGTATGCAAATGAGTTCTTTTACAGCACTGGGGGCGGGCTCTAGCGCTCAAACAGCACTGTGGGTGTCCCCAATGCTGCGAGAGAACTCTCCAGCACCGTTTCCATCTTCTTCAGGAACGGGTCTTCTTCGCGTTTTCTTTCAGCGGTGGCTTCAAGCTTCAACAACTCGCAGACGAAGTCGCGGGCACAAGCTAGTAAATAAATAATAATAACCTATCAGTATGTTTTAGAGCTCACGAGAATACTCATAGGAAACCCACACCCGGATAACATAAGACATCAATGGTATGAAATGGTTAATATTCAAGCAGTACACATCCAAGTCGGATGTAAATGCCTTTAACTGGAGTAGATGACATAACACCACATAGTCTCGTTACGGTATTTTGCTGACGAATTTAGTGTATGAATAAAAAAAATTCTAAGACTTGTAGAGATTCCCGTTTTGTAGAATGTGATTGGTTGCATTCCTCTATTTATCTGAACTTTACTCACTTTTATGTGCAAGTTGCTGCTTATCTGAGCCAAAGGTCACACATGAAAATGAATAGGCTTAAATGTCACTTACATAAGAAGCCAGCAGTGGGAAGCGCAGATCACCACTGGAGATGCCTGGAGATAATCCAATCTGCTACCAGCAAGCGCAACCCCAATCTGACAGCCGTGCTCTCTTTATTTCAGGTCAAGGAGACTTTCTAGGAACACGACACTTGTTTACACCGTGGACGAGTGTGGTTTTTCGGTTTGCCTGAAAGCTGGCTACAGTGTGTTCTTTTTACTGGACTTTACTGTAGCCAGTCATTTGATAGTGTATGCGGCATAGTGTCTGCTTATAAGTCCTTAAAGGAGCCTTTCTTAAAGAGGACCATACATCAGATTTGGCACAGGCAGTGTGTATACTGCTGGAATGCCGACAGAGTGCGCTGAATTCAGAGCAATCGGCTTTCCCGATCTGTGCCCCGGGTAAAGCGCTATTGGTCCCAGTACCGTAGCTCTTTACAGTCAGAAAGGCGTTTCTGACAGTCAGTCAGGTACATCCTTCTCCACAGCAGCGTCTATACCCATAGACAAGTATTATCAGGAGGGGAGGGAGTGTTCCTCCCCGCTCACACTGTACAGCACGATAGGCGCTCCTGTGGAGAAGGACAATCCTGACTGACTGTCAGAAATGCCCTTCTGAATGTAAAGCGCTATGGTACCGGCACCAATAGCGCTTTACCTGGGGCACAGATTGGGAAAGCCGATTTCAAAGCGCTGAATTCAGAGCACTGTTGGCTTTCCAGTAGTATATAAAACTGCATTTGCCCAATCTGATAAAAGGTCCTCTTTAAATGAGGGCAGTGTTGCGGAATACTTGTATGGTTAAAAATGCCAATATGGCACTGTCTGTACATACACACAACTGATATTTATTTATTTGTATCAACTCTTTATAAAGATTTGCACAACAAAAAGAATAATACAAACATGCAATGTATAACTTCCAGGAGGGGAGTCGCACGATGGCGCCCCCCAAGAAAAGAAGGCCAACATTTTTAACATTTTATAAAAGAAAGAGAAAGGAAAGAAAAAAAAAAAGGAGGGAGGGAAGGGGGGGGGGAGAGGTAAAACAGCGTAGACAAAGCATTCGAGTAGCACTAAACACACAACTGACATTTATATAGGTAGGGCTGTATTTGGAGGTTTGTACTTTGATCTCAGACATTATAGGCCATGTCATAAACACATAGAAGGTAGTCCTCATGTTTTATCATCTTTACTCAGCCCGGTTCTTATTTACCGTTTCGCTTTTAGGTGAAGCAGGACTTCTTTGACCTCTTGGCTAGTCACCATTTGGATGCACAGTCTCGCTGGAGCAAAGTCAAAGACAAAATAGAGAGCGATCCTCGGTACAAGGCTGTGGAGAGCTCATCGGCCAGGGAGGAACTCTTCAAGCAGTATATTGAAAAGATTGTAAAAGTAAGAATGCCTCAGAAAGTTCTTGAATTCCATTTTAGACTATCTGCTGTTTTCGAGCTTATATATTTCCACAGATCCAGGTGTGATCATACATTCATTTGTTTCATCATTACATCTATTTTAGTGAGGAAGTAAACGGCCGTTGTGTTGGGATTCATACAGGTGTCTTTCATTTTTGGAAAAATTTAAATTAAGACGGTATTTTTCTACCTTTTACACTACATACCTTACTGTCAAAAATACTGGAACCTAGCCAGACCTTATGAAAGGAACACTAAACCTAGAAATAAGTGGTAAAAGTTAGTAAGGAATATTGCTGTCCTCACTGTCTGTGGCAGGATCATGCGGATGACAAACAAGAAATCCTGCACTGGGTAAAGAAGTATTCCTGTAAAGATGTTCTGTCCCTTCCATTCAGTAATGTTTATTGAAAGACAAATGTGCTGGAGTTCTTCCTTACACTTCTTCTAGTCTATTGATGTTCTGTCTAGTGCAGTCGGAGCTCAGCAAGGAGGCTTCTGCTTTAGCCAGTTGTCTTACAGCAGGGGGTCAGAAACCTGTTTTGTACGGTGTGCTGATAATTTACTAACATAGTCATTGTGCTATCTAGTAAGTGTAAGGATGTCAACCTCTGTGTGAAAATCTTATAACCCAATCTGTATCACCAACCAATTAAATTATCAGTGTGACCCTTTTCTGGTTATAGGATTGTCTTTCTTATGAACAGAAGACTCAGAGGTTGCTGACCCCTGTCTTACAGCCTAGACACAGGACAGTTAGAAGGCTGAGCTCCTGCAACACACAGAATTTTTCTTAATATATTTTTCAGCTTTAAAGAGGACCTTTCATCAGATTGGGCACAGGCAGTTCTATATACTGCTGGAAAGCTGACAGTGCACTGAATTCAGCGCACTATCGGCTTTCCCGATCTGTGCCCTGGGTAAAGCGCTATCGGTCCCGGCACTGTAGCGCTTTACAGTCAGAAGGGCATTCCTGACAGTCAGGTACGTCCTTCTCCACAGCAGCGCCTATCGCGCTGTACAGTGTGAGCGGGGAGGAAATCCCCTCCCTCTGCTCACAGTGTTCGTCCATAGACAAGTATTATCACACTGTACAGCGCGATAGGCGCTGCTGTGAAGAAAGACGTACCTAACAGACTGTCAGAAACGCCCTTCTGACTGTAAAGAGCTATGGTACCGGGACCAATAGCGCTTTACCCGGGGCACAGATCTTGAAAGCCGATAGTGCGCTGAATTCAGCGCACTGTCAGCTTTCCAGCAGTATATAGAACTGCCTGTGCCCAATATGATGAAAGGTCCTCTTTAATTTTAAAATGAGACACGAGATCCAAGGAAAAACATGAGAAACTAAGGAGATGTTGGGAAGCATTCAATTCATTTTTTGTGCATTTTATTTGCTTAGTGTTCCTGGTGTGAACAGACCTTTACACATTTTATACTGTTTAAAATCCAATTTCATTTGTTTCTGACAACAATCTATTGCGTTGCTGATACTTGATGCTCTCACATTAGATTACTTGTAAATTTCCAGGACTAATTGTGTTTATGGGTCTTGAAATAAAACCTTTAATCCTTTGGATTTCCTTAATGTGTTCTGGTTTAAAAATAAATCTGCTCATTTTTAACTCTAGAATTTGGATACTGAAAAAGAAAAGGAACTGGAAAGGCAAGCTCGTATCGAGGCCAGTTTACGTGAGCGAGAGCGGGAAGTTCAGAAGGCACGATCTGAGCAAACCAAGGAGATTGACAGGGAGCGGGAACAACACAAGCGAGAGGAAGCAATCCAGAATTTTAAGGCTCTTCTGTCTGATATGGTAATGATTATTCTTCCATGTCTTAGCAGCCTCTTCCCCTTGAATGATCTTATTTACATGGTAATTTATACTGTGGTTGCTTGTTACTGTGTTGTGTCCCGAGAACAAGCTGAGCTCAAATAATATCTGTAAACATAAAGCAGATCTACCATATTTAATCATCAGGAGAGGAAAACAATTTTACTCATGATAACTGCAGTTTTATCTTAAAGGGGCTCGATCAGCAAAATTATGCTGTATGAGCCCTACATATGCATGAATAGCCTTTAAAAAGGCTATTCAGGCACCGCTAATCTTATTTTAAACCTCCGTTTCGTTTTAAAATAAAACTATAAAAACATATATGTAAATCATGCCTATCGTGCACGGTGGGCGGTCGTGCACGATCCGACATCATCTTCTGGCACGCCTGCCTCTTCTTTCTTCTTCTTTTGGTGACGCCGTCTGGCCCTGGCTCCTCCCCGGCTTCATCGTCATCTTCTTCCGGCAGTTCAAATCCGATTGGTTTAAATCCGGCGAGTGCGCAATAGCGCTCCCTCCAGAGCTACTGCGCACGCTCCGCCGGATTTGATCCAATTGGATTTGAACCGCCGGAAGAAGACAACGATGAAGCCAGGAAAGAGCCAGAACCGGAGTGCATCGCCAATAGAAAAGGAAGGCGTGCCAGAAGATGATGTCGGATCGTGCACGACCGCCCAGCATGCACGCTAAGGTATGATTTACATATATATTTTTTATAGTTTTATTTTAAAACGGGGGAGGAGGATTTAAAATTAGATTAGCAGTGCCTGAATAGCCTTTTTAAAGTCTATTCACGCATTTATGGGGCTCATACAGCATAATTTTGCTGATAGAGCCCCTTTAAGCGCATACAAATTCTCTGATAACTCTGCAGTATCCACATAGAAATGGATTTTGATGTCCTATTATTCTGACTTACAGGTCCGGTCTTCTGATGTTTCATGGTCTGATACCAGGAGAACACTCAGAAAAGATCACCGATGGGAGTCTGGCTCCCTGCTGGAAAGGGAAGAAAAGGAAAAGCTTTTCAATGAGCACATCGATGCCCTCACGAAAAAGAAGCGTGAACATTTCAGACAACTGCTGGACGAAACGTATTCTGTAAGTTGCTTTTCAACTTCCTACCAACTCATCCGGAGTTTATTCTCCCGTCCGTCACCCAAACAAATAGAATGAGGCCTGTGAGTTATTTTTACTTTGCTGGTGAGGATGCCGAGTATCATTTTATCAGCTGGTGTTTGCCCCTTCCCCAGATTGTCAGAATTAAAGAACATGCTAAACAAATAGACTGAGTTTTACCTGAAATGATTTTTAGCCGTTAAATTAACCAAAAAAATTGCCTCTGTTTCCAGATCACTTTAACATCAACGTGGAAGGAAGTAAAGAAGATTATTAAAGATGATCCTCGCTTCATTAAGTTTTCTTCCAGCGACCGGGTAAGAAATGTTGTCTTGATGTGTCAGATTCATGATATTTTCACAGAATAAGTTCCCTTCTTTTCTTCTCCATACACTGCAGATCTTGAATTTAAAAAAAAAAAAAAAAAAAAAAAAAAAAAAAAAACCTTAAAAAAAACTTTACTTATTTGTTTAGGATTCACTCTTGGTTGTGATAAAAAAAAAAGTCAAAAACTACATCATGTAAAAACAGTCTTGTGGCATTTTAGTAGATTACAGACCAGTAAATCTCAAAGCAAACAGGAGGGGAAAAACCCAGCATTGTCTAAAATTTATACATACATATATATATATATGTGTTTTACAAATAACATGTCACTTTTTAAATTAAAGAATTTGTCCAGGATTTAAAAAAAAAAAGTTAATATTGGGCATCATGAGGTGAGAAAAAAACCTCACCTGTCTCTGCTACTTTGGTGTCTCCCCGCACGGTACAATCCTGCTGCTCTGCTGTCTTGTTTTGCCACTAGTCCTTGCCGGCTGTGGTGTTCTGGGTGCCTTTCATTAGGCTGCTGATTGGCCTCATCAGTCACATGATGGGAACTTCTACCGAAAAAAAACATAGGAGCAGCAGGATCACAAAAAAAACATGAGACACTGGAGAATGAGTTGAGTGGGTCTGCGGTTTAAAAAAAAAAAATCTATCTATCTATCTATCTATCTATCTATCTATCTATCTATCTATCTATCTATCATATATATACTAGCATCTGCCCGTGACTTTGTCCGCGGGTCGGTGTTGTCGCTGAGCCCCTGTTATGTAGACCATCACTGGTGCGGATGATACGCCTGCTCACACATGTTGCCTCTGTTCCATGCATCTGTCACTGCGCTGTATACCTAGGTGTGCCCCGGAACCCCCTAAACTCATCTGGGGTGCCACTATGGCTCCCGTGCACGCCCCCACCTGCAACCCCTCTTCCCCACCACCACTTCTGCGCCCCCCCCCCCACCACCACCACCACCAACCAAGGAGATGAGATGACGTCATGTCAGGTCCTCAAACTTACTCCCAACCGAACTTCAGTGCTCGCGGTCATGACGCCCGGCCACACACGGGTATGTTTGTGTGAAATTTGAGGACAATCCATGCTGTGGTGTAGGTGTGATTGAGGAACAAACATCCAAACACAAACTTTTTTATAATATTAGTAGGAGATAGATATAGATATATATATATATATATATATATATATATATATATATATATATATATATATATATATAGATATAGATATAGAGATATATATATATATATATATATATATATATATATATATATAGATATATAGATATATATATATATAGATATATACACTCACCGGCCACTTTATTAGGTACACCTGTCCAACTGCTCGTTAACACTTAATTTCTAATCAGCCAATCACATTGCGGCAACTCAGTGCATTTAGGCATGTAGACATGGTCAAGACAATCTCCTGCAGTTCAAACCGAGCATCAGTATGGGGAAGAAAGGTGATTTGAGTGCCTTTGAACGTGGCATGGTTGTTGGTGCCAGAAGGGCTGGTCTGAGTATTTCAGAAACTGCTGATCTACTGGGATTTTCACGCACAACCATCTCTAGGGTTTACAGAGAATGGTCCGAAAAAGAAAAAACATCCAGTGAGCGGCAGTTCTGTGGGCGGAAATGCGTTGTTGATGCCAGAGGTCAGAGGAGAATGGCCAGACTGGTTCGAGCTGATAGAAAGGCAACAGTGACTCAAATAGCCACCCGTTACAACCAAGGTAGCCAGAAGAACATCTCTGAACGCACAGTACGTCGAACTTTGAGGCAGATGGGCTACAGCAGCAGAAGACCACACCGGGTGCCACTCCTTTCAGCTAAGAACAGGAAACTGAGGCTACAATTTGCGCAAGCTCATCGAAATTGGACAATTGAAGATTGGAAAAACGTTGCCTGGTCTGATGAGTCTCGATTTCTGCTGCGACATTCGGATGGTAGGGTCAGAATTTGGCGTCAACAACATGAAAGCATGGATCCATCCTGCCTTGTATCAACGGTTCAGGCTGGTGGTGGTGGTGTCATGGTGTGGGGAATATTTTCTTGGCACTCTTTGGGCCCCTTGGTACCAATTGAGCATCGTTGCAACGCCAAAGCCTACCTGAGTATTGTTGCTGACCATGTCCATCCCTTTATGACCACAATGTACCCAACATCTGATGGCTACTTTCAGCAGGATAATGCGCCATGTCATAAAGCTGGAATCATCTCAGACTGGTTTCTTGAACATGACAATGAGTTCACTGTACTCCAATGGCCTCCACAGTCACCAGATCTCAATCCAATAGAGCATCTTTGGGATGTGGTGGAACGGGAGATTCGCATCATGGATGTGCAGCCGACAAATCTGCGGCAACTGTGTGATGCCATCATGTCAATATGGACCAAAATCTCTGAGGAATGCTTCCAGCACCTTGTTGTATCTATGCCACGAAGAATTGAGGCAGTTCTGAAGGCAAAAGGGGGTCCAATCCGTTACTAGCATGGTGTACCTAATAAAGTGGCCGGTGAGTGTAGATATATAGATATATATAGAGATATATATATATATATATATATATATATATATATATAGATATATATATATATGTGTGTGTGTATATACACACAAAATCCTGGACAACACCTTTCTACTTTGGTCATCGTATTGTGACTATATGGTCATCGTATTGTGACGACCAAAAGCGACTGAATTAAAATAAATGTGTAGTGAGAGTAAGCATTACTTATTATCATATGCTTTGTGATGATCGTTTTAAGGTACTTTTTTTTATTTAATGTGCTTTTATTTAACAGAAAAGACAACGGGAATTTGAAGAGTATATCAGAGATAAACACATCACTGCCAAAGCAGATTTCAGAACCCTATTGAAGGAGACAAAGTTTATTACATACAGGTTTGTGACATTACACATCTATACTGTGCATTAGTCTTGCTGGGGTATCAGTTTGGCCATATATACAGAGATAAAACAATGTTTGTTATAGGGTGCAGACACATGCTTCAGCTAGCCACATGCAGGTCAAACTCTCGTCTACCTTTATGTAGCCAGTTGGCACATTATTTTGAAGGTAATCTTGGGGTTATTGTGGATGATGGGCTTTGACCTCATGTTGTTAGCATCTGTCTGTATCTCTATGGTGATCAGGCACACATATGTACAGACACAACCTTCATTGTGTGTGTACTCACCTCTGTTTACCTAAAATTCTTGGCATGTTCTCTTCAAACAGTCAATACAATCCTTGCTCTATTACTATATTCACTGCTAAGGGCTCGTTCACATCAGCGTTGTGAACTCCGTTCTGCAGGTTTCCGTTTCCTGCCTAAAACAGAGGCAGGAGACGGAAACCTGCAGGAGTCTCTCTCACCCATTCATTTGAATGGGTGAGAGAGATGTGCGGCGGTGAGCGTTTTATGCTCTCCGCCGCGAAACCGGGTTTTATAATCCGGACACAGAGTCGGACATGCAGTACTCTGTGTCCGGATAAAAAAATCCGGTTTCGCGGCGGAGAGCATAAAACGCTCACCGCCGCTCACGGCCGCAGGTGTGAACCTAGCGTTAGAAACTGACTGACTGTATTAACTCCCTGCAGGACCAAGCACAATGGACATAAATGGGGTTATGCTCAGCATATCTGAACACGTCCTCCTGGTTGGACATGACCAAATATGCATCGGGAGATGATTAACTTTTCAAGACCATATTGGTTTGTTACATTGTGTCACACAGTGACGTTCTGTGCGCGTCTGATTGTGGCCACTCAGTGGTTGTGTTGTAAATTACAGCCTTTCTATATTTTTGTTAACGTGATATTGTATTGGGAAATTTTGAATCCAAATTCAAGTTGCGGCGATGGCGTTTGTATAGATCAGTCTTTTGCGGATGTCCACAAAATGCTACCTACTAGAAGTACATAGTGTCTGCTGTAAAATACGGTGGGTGTGCGGCTGCCTGTGCAGAAAGCAAATAAAGCTAATAAAGAGAATGTTAGTGCGGATGAACGTAAGTAGCCTGCAGAGAGTCCTGACCTAAGCCCTGGAATGAAGTGCAAGCCAGGGCTTCGTCTCTATAGGATGTAACATCACTGATCCCGCAGGTATAGCCCACCGTATTAAACCTCACATAGGTATGATAGTCAGGTGTCCACATACTATGTCATATAGTGTATGTTACTATTGTTGGATATCACAGCGATGAACTTTCTTTATTAGGTGGTAATTATATGTTTGTGGGGTTTTTTTAGATCGAAAAAATTAGTTCAAGAGTCTGACCAGCACTTGAAGGATGTTGAAAAGATTCTGCAAAATGACAAACGCTATCTAGTTCTTGACTGCATTCCTGAAGAACGACGGAAGCTTATTGTATCCTACGTAGACGACCTGGACCGACGTGGCCCCCCTCCCCCACCAACCGCCTCAGAGCCTGCACGACGATCCACGAAATAGTGGGACATTTCAGAGACTGGTATAATGTCCGTTCATACCAACTGCATGAGCCACCCGCAAGGTTTATATCAGATCACAATACTGAATCCAACTGCAAGTCCGCAAAAAGGAAAAGCAAGTCAAGGAGGAGCCGCAGCTGTAGCCTTTCAGCTAACAATGGTTATCTGTGCAACACTCAAGCAATGTAACCTAGCGTCTTTGTATCACCGCTGTCATATTTGCTTGACTAGCATCCCCAAATCTGTCTTGTCATCTACAAAAGGTTCAAATGCATTGAAATTGTGGTGTGAGGACACCCCAGTCACCTGGTATTTTATTGCATCTTGTTTGCATAGTAAGACAAAATGTTTTCTGAATTCTTTTCAGACTTTTCCTCTGTGATAGGAAGCTGGTTATACGTTACTGGAGTCCCAACGAAGGAGCTACTCAGTCTTCATCATTTTTTATTTTTATTTTTTTGTCAGTAAGATCACAATTTAGAATGAGGCCTTTGTGTTACTATCAAACAGATACGATGGTAACGTTCGCTGTAAAAATAATTAAAAGCATTGTTCTATGTCTTTCTTTCTTTTTCCTTAAATTCTTGGTTTGACCTTCATTTCATTTACGGTAGATGATTTACCCATCAAGGTAATTCTTGTAAAAGCTTATGCTCCTGTAAAACTTGTGTTCGGAAGTTTCATTTTGTTGGGTTTGTTCGGTTAATGTATTTCAAGTACAATAAACCTTTTTTTTTATATATATATGTAGATTGTAAATGTGTGCGTAAATCTGTTTGCCTTACTCGAGATGCCAAAAGGAGCCTATTATAATGTTCTAAAATAATAAGGATATATATGATATTACTATATAATATGCTAAGGTTAAAGGGGTCTTCCAGGCTTACGAACTGATGACTTATCCTATCCTAGGGGTCTTGAACCACAAGGGGTCTGATCACTAATTCAATGCACTGCAATGCCAGTGAGTTGTAAAATTGTAGGGACTGGTCTATACGACCGGTTTATTTCTCCGTATTTGCTACTTCAGCATTGCATATATTTTGTTGAGCTTTGGTAGTTGGGGATTCCCCCCTCTTTGTTTTTTCTCTTGCCTATATATGCTGAGTGGGGCCTGCGTGCCCTGTTCTTAGATTTCTTGGTTTGTTTTTGTTTGTTTTTCTTTCCCTTTTGTTATGAAACATTTTCAATAAAACCTGATTATACATAAAATTGCAGGGATTCTATTACAGGCTGCCCAGACCAGCCTATAATTGGAATTTGAAAGTGACAAGCCCGGGAGCCTTCAGTAGGCTGCCATGACAATGGATCACCATCCCTGAATCCTAGGCCCCTTGCATATGACCGTGGGCTAGGTTACTGTGCTATTTGGGTGTTTTGTGGATAGGACACTGACCCTTTCATTTCTGTTTTCCTACGCATATGACTGTATATTACACGAATTGGTGTGCAGGCCAACAGTCCGGGCCACAAAACTCAGGACAGGTCCTAGGTCCTATTCCTGTCCGGTTTTGCGGCAGTTGTTCTGTGTCCCACTATTCATTGAATAAATGGGGACGCAGAAGCATCGTTGGTGTATGGGTGGCGGACAGATGACATCCAAGTGCTGCCTGTGCATCGGCTGTGCCATTCAATTATGGTTGGCAATTCACCCCAAAATGGTGGTGTCCATGTGCTGCTGAAAAGAAGGCAACTTGTTCATGTTTGATCAAGGCATTAAGGGATTTAATGCACTTATTGTGGGTACTGGCAGCTGGTCTCTGTTTTGTAATACTGTGGAGACCCGGTGGCTATGGCAGTCACTTAGCTCCTGAATAGTCACCACACTTGAATAGCCGACATCTGCTGTAATAGTCAGAATATTGGGAAAGGGTTAACTTTGCTAGTAAATAGTTCCTACAATTAGAAGACAACTTTCCATCAGTGAATAGTACAGGTGAATATAATGTCTTAAGAAAATGTTTCCTTCCTCACTATTAGGCTACTCACCTTCTCCTTATCGTCACTTTGTATAGAATTCATCTTCAGACTGAGTCTCACACAGAAGTCTATGGAGAAAGGGGCCACACAGTGGCTCAATGGTTAGCACTGCAGCCTTGCAGCGCTGGAGTCCTGGTGTTCAAATCCTGCCAAGAGCATAAAACCATCTGCAAGGAGTTTGTATGTTCTCCCCGTGTTTGCATGGATTTCCATCCCATATTCCAAAAAAGACATAATGATAGGGAAAAATGTACATTGTGAGCTCTACGTGGGGCTCACAATCTACATTAAAAAAAAAAAGTCGTCTATGGAGAGTGTCGTCACGAGCAGGAGACTCTTAAATGATTTATTGCCTCACTCTGTGCAGTGGTAAACTTGTATCTTGAAAGATACAGAAGTGTCAGAAGAGCTCCTTCTCTGTGTTGCAGGGTTTACCAGCTTCAGCTGTGTGTTTTCCAGCAGCCTCCTCTGCCCTTTCCTCTCTCTATAGACTTCTATATAAAAGTAACTCAATCTGATAAATGGAGAAGGAAACATTCCTCTAGTAAGAGATATTACAAAGTTTCTTATATTGTACCAAAAATGGTTTAAAGGGATTCTACCATTAAAACCTTTTTTTTTTTGTGGATAAGACGTCGGAATAGCCTTTAGAAAGTGGTCTCCGCTGCACCGTTCCTTAGAAATACCGGTTTTTACTGGTATGCAAATGAGTTCTCTAGCAGCGATGGGGGCGTCCTCACCGCTGCCAGAGAAGCGTCTCCAGCGCCGCCTCCTTCTGCGTCCGCAGCGTCATCTTCAATGTCTTCTTCTGGCGCAGGCTCGTAACTTCTAGGCCAAGGGCCTTGGGTAGAGCAGGCGTACAGGCCACGGGAAAATGGCCACTTGCACAGTATTGTTTATCGGCCATTTTCCCATGGCCTGTACGCCTGCGCAATCTGCTCTGCTCAAGGCCCGAGGACTAGAGGTTACGAGCCTGGAAAAAGACATTGAAGATGACGCTGCGGACGAAGGAGGCGGAGCTTGGAGACACTTCTCTGGCAGCAGTGGGGATGCCCCGATCGCTGTTTAAGCGCTGGGGCCCGCCCCCATCGCTGCGACAGAACTCATTTGCATACCGGTAAAAAAAACGGTATTTCTAAGGAATGGCGCAGCGGAGACCACGTCTAAAGGTAAGAGACGAATAGCCTTTCTAAAGGCTATTCCGACGTCTTAGCCACAACAAAAAAAAAAGATTTTAATTGTAGAATCCCTTTAATAATGGCAGATAATAATTGAAGGTACACTTTAAGAATACTTTGTTAAAACTCCACACTAGTTTGTTCTGCCTGGAAATGTATGAATAAATTGCGAACTGGGTGATACAATCCCTCTTGTCAAAGGGGTGTGTCCCTTCTTATTCTGGTATTGCACCTATTCCCATCTGCAACAGCCAGTTGATTTCTATGGAAAATAAGGAACTTTGTAACCGCTTAACATAGTTCTAAGAAAAGATCCCTGTCCTCTTCAAGCATACAAAGAAGTCAATAAAAGCTTCTTTTGCAACCATAGTAGAAACTTAATTTAGTTTTATGTACAGATGTGCCCTTCCTTACCTTTCCTCTTAGTTGGACATATGACAAGCATTTGTGGATGAGATGACTAGCTTTTCTAAACAATATGATTTTATTGCTACATCTGCCCTGCCTTCATCTAGATGGGGTTTGTGTGAATGTACATGGAGTATGCGTATACAGTACAGGTGTGGCTATAAATATGCCTCTGTTTATACTAATATATACCTGTCTTTATGTATGTGTGTATGTGTTTCATATATCTTTATACACACATGTAGTGTGTAGCACTCCCTAGATGGTAAATACACCCTGGTGCATATGGAACAGAAAGTGGGTCTACTCCAGTTCTTAAATTCAATAGAAATTGTCAAAGTCCTCTGTGCTGATGTGCACAAAACTTGTTTATTCAGTCAAATAAAACACATTATATCACAAGCTTCTGGACCCGGCAGGGTCCTTTGTCAAGTATAATAGAACAATCATTCTCAAAAGCAATGCAATATACCATTCAGAACAGACTGCATGACCAGGGTTTGGTACATTGGAATACATCGCAACAATGCAAAAGTTGTAACAAACATCAATATGATATTATAGTATCTATATACATACACACACATTTGTATGTATTATGTGTGTGCATCCCCGTGTATATGTTATGCTTTATGAGATGCAGAACCTTTGTAGAAAAAAACGGAAGTATTTCTTTTTTTTCCCCATTTGTCGCTTTATTTTATGGAGTTCAGATTACTTACTATTATAACTCCCAGGGCCCTGTTTACACTGTCTTCAGTGGTCAGAAAAACAAAATGTTGCTCTGTTATACAGTATAGTAAAAAGTATAGCGACTGTCAGGGCATTAGCTGTCACCTTAGCTATATGGAGTTAACATGGATAGAAATCATTTCTATTATGACTTGTAATTTGTATGCTTTCTATAATAATTGTCCCGTTCAATCATGATTAGGCGCATATGACAGGAAGGGACGGAGATAAAAATAGGAAAGAAGACAAGAATGTGGAAAGATTAAGAATACGGAGCTGCCGAGGTCGGCTGAACTTCCTATAACTGAACGTAAGTATAACAATATTGTGGCGGAGTAGATTGGGCCTGTAGTAAGTGCCTCAGAACTTCTAAACTATCACATAAACTTCTTCCACTTTGGATGGAAGTATACAACACTTGTTCTTTTTTTTCCAAGCCAAATCTAGGAGTGGATCCTGTTGGAAGGAAAAGTCTAAGATCTTCCTTTATATCCAATTCCTTTTGGGTCCACTTCTGGATTAAGACTGACAAATATCCTCCAAATTTTTTGTATCCACTCAAAGCAAATACATAGTATTCTGCAACTGAATATTCCTTAATACCAGTTTGAAGTTATATATATATATATATATATATATATATATATATATATATATATATAAAAGTTAATATAGTCATCCAAAATTGTCTTAAAATTCTATTAAATATATTCATATATATTGAAAGTCTATAGTGTGAAGAACTCGGCCATTCATTCAACCTGGTTAGAGGTTCAGTTGGTTCTGACTGACTTCAGTAAGTATTGGTAGTATGTACAGTAATACTCCTCCCCAAACCCCCCCCCCGCCCCGCCCCAAGTACATTTAGGTAGAAAGATGAAGCAGTATACAAACCAAAAAGGAACTATATCTGTATCTTATGTGGCTAGGTAGTGCCGGCAAGATGAACAGTTATGTAGGAGTTTATCCCAGTACTTTCCAAACCAAGTCCACCATAAACTATGGGTATTTGCCATTGGACACATCCTTGACCAAATCACAAAGTTTAATGAAAGAGCACGCTGAAGAAATGACATCATAGTTCCTTACATCTATGTGTTAGCGTCTTTCTCTTCATGCTCCCATGGGACTGGATCATTGTTCTGATCAGATGGATCGGCTTCCCTTTCATGCCAGAACTGCTCCACATCTGGTAAAACAGGGTTTTCCTTGCTGTCTTGGCTTCCAAGTTTTTGCTGAGAACATGACTGCTCCATCGAGCCATTAGATATAGGATGATCAAGAACAGGATCAGGAGAAGACAGTGAGTGTGGTAGAACCTCTGGGGTCAGGGTTTCCTGGTCTTTAGTATCATTCTCATCTTTATTTTTTGTAACCAAAGGTTTTTTAGAAGTGAAATGTTTCCAGATGTCTTTGAAGCCTTCTCTAAACTCTTCTGACATGATGAGAAAGATGAAAGGATTGATACAAGACAGAGAAAGCATTAAGACTTGGGCTGATATCATGAATGCTTGAGGAGGAGATGGACCATTTAGTGGTTGATGCCAAAACCAGAGCCACGATATCCAATCAGGAAGCCACATAATGCAGAATGTGACCGTAACGCTCAGTAACATTATCGTGAGCTGCCTGGACCTCATCTGATTTCTTAGATTCTGAGTTTTAGTTCCTCTACGTTGGCACTGGCCATAGGCTCTCCAAAAGTAGAACAATGCATAGGTGAAAGGGATGAAATACACAAAGAGTGGATAAAGCTTGACAAAAATGGCCATCATTTCCTGTGCATGGGATGGTATGCTTATGTGGCAAATAACAGAACTGGAATTTGGCTTGGCATCTGTAAAGAAGCACTCAGGTAATGGCAGAACAGAAGCTACCACCCAAGTAGACATCAAGACTGCACAAATGGTCAACTGTGAAATGGTTACTTGCTTGGAGGGATTTCTGGCATATATAAAACAAGATCTGGCAACGATAGCAATGGTGAAGCTCTTTACTGACATGCAGGCATGGGTGAACCAGTCTGCCGTCCTGCACACAAACCAACTTACTGTTAAGGTAGACCTTGAGTAGGCGGCTGCCCTGAAGGGCACAGAGAACATCAACAAGAGGAGATCTGAGATGCTGAGATTCAGGATCAGAGAGTGGATCAAGGAAGGTTTTGCTTTCCGAGAATTGTGAAGGAAGATGGAGATCACACATAGGTTTCCAGTAAGTCCCAGTAAACAGATCAGTACCAGTAAGGTTGGGGTGACAAATGTCCAATCTCCAAGGTCTAAAGGCTGAAGTCCAAATGCATAGAGCATTGGCTTTGTATAGGAGCTGTCCACAGTGCTGGAGTTGGTGGTATTCATCTCCTGTAGAGACGTGTGCAGACTAAAGGAACAGCAGGATATCCTCACCTGGATCTGGTGCCGAGTCTACACACAGGCATTTAAGGAGTCTGCTGTGCACCGCCTTCTCTTATATACAGGCAGCTACTGTGATTGACAGCGACTAGCCCAAGCACATTGGATGCTTCTTATTAGCACATGTAATTACCATCCTATTAGTCTACCCATTTATTATAGGATTTCCATATCAATTATTCATGTTGTATTAGACATTATGCAAAGACAGAACAAACCTGAATAAATAAACCTAACACTGTAGTAGTGGGCAAAGCTTAAAAACGAAGGGCTTGCGCTCCTGACAGTGGAAAAGCTTCTTTAATCTGCTTTTAGATGATTTATTAAATAGGTAAGCATTAACCCCCGTCTCTCCTAATAGGAGAAGCCATAGCATTTCCAGCATTTCACTTTTTATGATGTGGCTGAACATTTTTCCCGTATTTTTATCAAAGTACGTAATGTAACTGCGTAGCAATAATCCTTATTCCGTGAATCAGCTTTTGCATCATACATGATGGATATGAGCTACATTGAATGGATATATAACGGGTACACTGAATTATACAGAAACTAAATGTTTATATACACAATCGTATGGTCCATTACATTAAGGTGCTAAAATTCTTCCTGCTCTCAAGATGAAATTTATGACCCTTAATCTCATTGTGCAAATTGATTTATTACTCGTTAATGTCTCATTTTATTTTTATGATGTGTACAGAACTGTGGAATATGTTGGCGTTATATAAATAAAATGTAGTATTATTATTATGCCACTATTACAGGGCTGGATGTGATGCAGATACTGGTAAAGGATATGGCATGAGAGTTATCCAAGGAATATGAGACATGTTTTTATTAGAAAATTTGTACAACTTCTGAGAAATGTTGAATTATCGGTTAACAAGCCGTAGGAATAAGTGTACATTATAGTAAGAAGAGGGAGGAATTCACACAGGGCTCATGTCAGGTCTTCTTGCTGCTCTGGTTGCTAGAATCACAGTCAGCAGACAATAGGAAAATAGAAATACATTTTGGTCTTAGAGTTGTGGATATTTGGCTTTACCAAAAACTTTTAGAATCCTAATCCTGAACTGTTATGCAGTACAACCTCTTCATCTGTATTAGCAGCCAGGGGTATAACTACTAAGGTAGCAGGGGTAGCGGCTGTCACAGGACCCAAGACATTAGGGAGCCCAGCGGGCAACTGATGGTGTTTTTTGATAGGCTGATACCTGCTGGAGTAATTCCAGCAGGTAACTGGCCCTATTTACTTACCAATCCTCACTCGTGCTCACGGCCGTCGGCCCTTCCCCTTCTGCAGAGACGGCTGTGATCAGGAGAGGGGATCGGTAAGTGAGGCCACGGGCCTGCATACCCCACAAACACTGCTATCATTATACTTGAGGGTCTTTTCAGACCACAAGTATAATGATCGGAGGGTTAGGAGAGATGAGGGAAAAGGAAAAACACTGTTACTTACCTCTCCTTTGCTTTGGAAGGTTTCAGACCTATTTGGTGATGTCCAAATGTAACATGGGCCAAGCCTACGTCATTATGCACCACGATGTAAACGCAGCTCGTGTAACATCTGATCCATCACTGAAGATGTCCGACATCAGTGGAAAGTTCGATGCAGCCAGGGAGAGGTAAGTAAGTGGTTTTTTTTTTATGTTTGTAACCTCTCCTAGGTCTCTGATCATTATATTCTGGGTCTGAAAAGGCATAATACTGTTCAGAGGCCATTATTGCGCATAATACTGTGTGCAGGAATATGGTTTGTATGTATGCGTGCAGGGGCCTTGGAACCCAGCCATTCCTAGTTTCGCCACTGTCAACAGTAGTAACATACAGTACAGACCAAAAGTTTGGACACACCGAACACCAAGGGGTTAAACGCATCGAGTAGTCCATGTGCTTAACCCGTTGATGTTCGGCCGCTTACACGAATACCTATGGCGGGGAGGTATTCCATCGAATACTACTCGCTCATCTCTAGTTAGCATCTGTTGAACTTCTTGGGAGCTGGCCATGTTAAAGGTCTGTTTTTTTTTTTTTTTTTTATGAGCTGGCCCTTTAATAGAAAGAGAAACCTGGGGAGACATGGAGAGAACTTTTTGCCATTTTTTTTTTTTTTTTTTTTTTAACCTTTAGCTCCACTGCTGAAGCTTTCTTTTACTGATGTTACAGGGACTATGGAGCAGGCACTGTTCAGTGATGCTTCTCACATACTAAGGGTAAGTTCACACGATGTAACGGTGAGCGTGATCTGGCACGTATACCCGTGCCGGCAGATGACGCGCTCAAAATGCTCCCATTGATTTCAATGGGAGTTAGGAGCGTATACGCCACGTTATTTTGCGGCTGCAAAATCACGGGCACAAAATAATGCGGCGTATACGCTCCTAACTCCCATTGAAATCAGTGGGAGCATTTTGAGCGCGTCATCTGCCGGCACAGGTATACGTGTCAGATCACGCTCAACGTTACATCATGTGAACTTACCCTAATTTCGAGACTTTGACCCATCTTGGATATCTTGGGGCTGCTGTGTAGAATGGCGCTCTTTTCCTGCCTCCCTCTAGTCATGGTGGGTGCCACTAAGTATAATAAGCTGACATTCACACAAACAAATTTCATCCATGAAACTCAGTCCGTGTGGGATTCAGATTTACCGACCTGATCAGTATGCTGAGACTCTTAGCGTTTTAGCTATCTATGATGTTAGGAATCCTGGTCTCCAAGCGAAATGCTGTCCCATAGTGATTACAGGACAGTAAGTAGCAGAGAGGCAGTGACATCCAACATCATAGATTGCTATAATGCTAGGAATCTGGGTCCTGGCATACTGTTTAGGATAATAAATGTGCCTGAGTTCCACAGATGAAACATGGTTGTACAAATGTCTCCTTAATCTGCCCCTAGAAATATTTTTCCCACTAGAAATATTACGCTTTTTGACGACCTATGGAATGCCTCAAAGGCCGACCCTCAAATCCATTTCTTTGGGCATTCGTAGGGCTGGCCATACACATAACTGTCTGTACTGTTTCCGCATTTCTTTCTACTAAGGCTGGGTTCAGACGGGGGGTTTTGGACCGGATTTTGACGCAGAATCCGCGTCAAAAATCTGGCTCAAAAAAACCACATCCCATTGAAATCGCGGAAAAAAGAAGCGACATGCCCTTTCTTCAGGCGGATTCCGCAGCTGATTCAGCCGCGGACGTCCGCCTTGCAACACTCCCTCCCGTCTAGGCCCATTCAGTTGGGCCTAATTTTGAACGGAATGCCGAGACTGGATGCCTTTGCACTGTATGCACTGCACCAGCATCCAATTGCGGTTAGCCATTTTTTTGGATTCTGAGGTGGCTACCGTGTCAAATTCCAGTCCAGAAAAACTCCCGTGTGAACTTACCCTAAGTATTAATCTTGTTGCACATGACAGTGTGCTAACCGGCAGCTGTGAATGAACGGTACAGGTGCATTTCCGCGGCCTCTTTCATTCAATAAATAGAAGCAACGGAAGCAGGGCTGCGAAATCAGACAAGAATAGGACCTCTTCCATATTTTGCGTCCTGGACTGTCAACCCACACACATAACTGTGTAATTTATACTCATGTGTACGGACCCATAGAAATTAATGGGTCAGTGTGCTATCCAGGATAGTTTCCATATAGGTAAGGTCAAAATACATGCAAAATATTCAAAACATGAATTTAAAAAAAACAAAAAAAACATAGAGAGGGCAACAATTTGGTGGGCTGTCTGTGGGCAAAAAGGGAAGGAATAAATACACTGTGAGCAGCAATCTCAGCAGAAACATGGGAGGAACAGAACCGATAATCCTAAAGCAAGAGGGCAAAATAAATCACCCCCAAATAAACAGTCACAAACATTCACACTGCTAAAAAAAAAAAAAAAAAAGTATACCAGCAGCCCAAGACCCAGAGACCCACCAACATGTGAAATTCAGGGCAGTCATGGCTAGCACATGTGAGGTTGGGTTTAGGGTAAGTTCACACGGAGTTTTATGGTCAGGGTTTTGAGGCCATATCCGCCTCAAAACCCTGACCAAAAAGATGGCTCCCATTTAAATCAATGGGGTCCGCTTAGGTTATTTTTTTCCAGGAGCCGTTTCTTCCAGCTCCTGGAAAAAAGAAGCGAGATTCTCACTCTTCAGAAGACACTCCCTCCTCCGGACTAGGACCATTCATTGGGCCTAATCCGGAGCGGAGTGCGCGGCCGGATGCTGATGCAGTGCCTCTGCCTCAAGTTCCGATCCAAAAAACTCCTTGTGAACTTACCTATACACAGTGCTGTTTTTGATGAAGAGCTGCATGCAGTGTTTGATGGCAGTGATGAGCTGCACTTGTTAATATGCAGGGCACCTGTTAGCTCAGGGCCAGTACACCAGAGGATTTCAGTATAATGGTCATTACTATACAGGTAACATGGATAGTAGTAGCCTGTGTATGTGTGCAGCATTACTGCAATAAAAAACACATACAGCTCTTCAGCAAGCAAGCGCAGTGTGAACACAGTCATAATGATTTTATATACAAGCACCATCTCTCTACAGGCTTTGTAAGTGGTCCCTATTACAGCAAGGACAGAATAATTCTAAACTACAAGAAAGTACCGTAAACCGATGGTGAAAAATGAAGATAATCAGGTAAATTCTACATATTAAAAAATACAACAGCAAATGCCTTAGAAAGTACCGTACCTTGTCAGAAATACACAAGACAAAACCTTTGTGACTGTAAAATGGGCTATGGCTAGTGGGCTTAATATGTGATATATGACACAAATAATAGGACTTGCTAGAATGTTAGAGAAGAAAGTACAAGCGTCTGAAATGTAATAGACTAATACTTAAATATTGTATTGCATAAAGTGGAGACTAATGTTACAATATACTGTAATGTACCCAGAATGACCGGAAAACTAGGGGAAAAACAAAAGCGCATTTATAGATAATGAAGTCTAAGTGAAATTTCTGAACATGAAGAAAAAATACCATAAAAAATGTATGATAAGAAGTCCAAATGCTGTATAATCCAGTATTTAGCGTGCCACGTGGTGTCTCCTTAGATGCCAGTGTTTATAATGTTAAAAAAAATCTAAAACGTCTAATTTATTTTTTTTATTCCATGCTTTGTATTGTAGATATTGGTCTCCTTTCCATATATGCTCTATATATTATTATGTGGTAAAGCATGGATCAATGTGATATACTAAAAGCGTAAAAAGCGTTGGAGTGGAATAGAAGTCAATCACTAGATACAATATAGAACAATTCTGACAGAATGGACCATTCATGTCCTGAAGGTTCTCTGTCTTCCTTTGTTGTCCGATGTCAGCGACCCTTGTGTAGTCCTAATCTGACAGACTGTACACAGACCTAATGAAATCACCATGGACATACACACTTCAGATTTTTTTTTTTTTTTTTTTTATTAAATACTCCATGGATTTATGCATTAGTCATTTGAAATATCCCTTACATTGAGACATGAAGGCCATTGAGCTCATTGTCATGTTCATGGAACTAGCGGTAGATGACTTTTGTAATATGGCACATTATCCTGGTGTAGGTTCCCTATAGAAATCAGGACAATATTCAGGTAACATGATGGATAAGATTGATCTAGTAGACTAATTTGAGCCAAGGAAGCATTCCGCATACCATTACATTCAGGGCCGCCATCAGGACAGTATTAGTGTTGCTGCCTCAGAGGCCCAAACAAAGCAAAGAAAAGGGTCCACTCAGTCACTCACTGGTTAATAAAACTATAGCAATTGGACCCATTTAATTTGACGTAGGGCCCATTCCGCTCTATCACATTGCTGGGGCCTGTTGTGAGGCTGTAATCTGCGGTCCTTAACCTTCTCCCCAGCTGAATTGGCAGAATCGGGGAGGAAAGAACACCCAACCCAGTTTTAAAGTCTCCCTACTTTGTTGGCAAACCTGCAGCATACAATCTGGGGGCAGCTTCATTGTAGATATTTACCTCTACACTTCCTGGATTAAAGGGATCCTATTATTAAAACTCAATTTTCTGCCTATCACATAGGAATAGCCTTAAGAAAGGCTATTCTTCTCCTACCTTTAGAGGTCTTCTCTGCGCCACCGTTCAGTAGAAATCCCGGTTTTCGTGGGTATGCAAATGAGTTCTCTCACAGCATTGGGGGCAGGCCCCAGCACTCAAACAGCACTGGGAGCGTCCTCAATGCAGTGAGAGGACTCTCCAGAGCCGCCTCCATCTTCTACAGGAATGGGCTTTCTTCGCGTCTTCTTCTGGCAGTGGCTTCAAACTACTAGGCCTTGGGCAGCCGACTGCACATGCCCACTGGCCACAAGAAAATGGGGAGGGGTTCTGGAAAGCACATTATATTGTGTGAGGTCACTATAAAGCATTATACGTGGGCACTGTAGGGAGCCAATTACACTGTGTGAGGCTGCTGAGAAGTATATTATACTGTGTGGGGCCACTGGGGAGCCTACCATACTGTGTGGAGCTGCTGGGGAGTATATTATACTGTATGGGGGTTCTGAGAAGCATTATACTGTATGGGGCTGCTATAGAGCATTATATACCATGTGGAGAATTATACAATAGCTGCTTTGTCCATGGCCATGTCCTTTCCCAGCAGACAGAGGAGGAGATTTATCAAGCAAAATGCACCATAATTCTGACGTAATTTGCACCAAAGAAGTGTTTAAGGCTAAAGCCCCACTTTGCGGAAATGCAGCTTTTTTTTGTTGCAGATTTTGTTGCAGTTTTTTGAGCCAAAGCCAAGAATGGGTACAAAAGGAATGGGAAATATATAGAAAGTTCTTATACTTCTCTTTTCTGGGCAATCCACTCCTTGTTTTGGCTCAAAAAAAACGCAGCAAACACAGTCTCACTGGGGCCTCACTGGGGCGGAAACGCAGCACAAAAAAACGCTGCATTTTGCAGTACCTGCATAGTGAATGCAATTTTGTCTAATCCTAGCCCCACATTGCCGAAAAAAAACTCTGCAGAAAAGCGTTTTGAAAAACGGCGCATGTCAATTATAGTTGCGGAAACATTGAGTTTTTCCCCCCCATAGATTTCTATGGAGAGTGTGAAAACTGCAGCATGATAAATGTGTTGCGGAAACTCCGCTGAAACGCTCATAAAAGTATCAAAATCCGCAGACAAAAACTGACTGTTTTGCTTGGTTGAGGCTATGGTCCCATGAGCCAGAAATGCCGCGCTAAAGCACTGCAGGAACAACCACAGCATGAACGCATTGCGGTTCTTCCCGCAGCGCTTTGAACAGAAAGTTCATGGAGTTTTCCTCTGCAGACTTTCCATTACAATTATATCTATGGGAAAGCCGCCGGTGTTTCCGTATATATAATTGACATGCAGCTATTTTCAAGACTGCAATGGCTTTGGAGATCGCAGCATGTCTGCGCTGCAATTTTTTTCTGCAAAGTGGGCACGAGATTCGCATGAATCCCATCCACTTTCCAAGTACTGTAAAATCCCGCGATTTTTCCTGCGGCGTTTCCGGCACGGCCAAATCGCGGCGTTTCCGGCCCATGTGGCCCCGGCCTAAATAGCAGAGGACCATAATTCCTTAGGATTTTCCACATAGCCTTTCAATTACCTTTGTTGCACATGAGAAACTCGAGCAAAAACGCGATGAAAAACAGAAAACTCATGAATTTCTGCAGCACAAAACTGAACAACGCGATGAAAAGAGCATGTACATGCACGTTTTTTTCTGCGATAGAAAATGTGTTTTCTACGTTGCGGTTTTTTTTTTTTTGCTGTGTTTCCGCCCAGTGGGGCCTTAGCCTAACATGATGTGCACCATACTTATCAAGTGTTTTAGACCCTTATCCAACTTTTAGTGAAAAAAGTTGTGCGCTGAGAACTTTTAACTAATAAGTGATGTAATGTTAGACGAGACAGTCTAACAATATGCCAAATTTATCAAACAGCATGAGACATCAGATAAAACTGGCTCAGAACTTATGGAGTGGGGCCTATTGAAGGATGTAGTAGTGGTGAAATGTGGAATGGTTTGATATGTTTTGCTTTCAGAGAGGTACAGTCTTCTGGACAACATTAAAGGGGTTGTCCCATCACAAGGATCCTATCTATATTGCTTAATAATGTGAATGTAAGACTTTTCCTAAATACACTGCTTCAGCAAAACTGCTTTGTTTGTCCACTACTTTATTCATTTTTTTTGTGGCCACAGCCCTGACCTAGCTGCTCCTGAGTCAAGTGATGTGTCAGCCTGCTCTGAGGGGGGAGGGAGGAGGGGCTAAGTGCACAGGAGCGAGCCTGGAGGGGGGGGTAGTTTACCCTTTGGGGGAAGGGGCCGCCAATACAGGGTTAGACGCCGGCACAGGTGAAGTCAGCAACATCGCTATGCTTCTGCCCTGCATGAAGCCAGCAGCGGCAGAAGCGATGCTGTTATTCCGGGGGGGGGGGGGGGCGAAGGAGCGGAATAACAGCATCGCTTCTGCCGCTGCTGGCTTCATGCAGGGCAGAAGCATAGCGATGTTGCTGACTTCACTTGTGCCGGCGTCTAACACTCCCCAGCATCCGCTGTAATAGGCGGGTGCTGGGGACTGTTAGACGCCGGCACAGGCACATCGCTATGCTTCTGCCCTGCATGAAGACAGCAGCGGCAGAAGCGATGTTGTTCCGCTCCGGGGTCACATATGCAAAGCCAAGCGGCGAGATGCCGCCGGCCCTGCGTGCAAGCTCATACACCAGTCTAACCTTCACAATGCGAATACAGACCAGCAGGGTGTCGGGTCTGTATTTGCATTGTGAAGGGTAGACTGGTGTATGAGCGCGCATGCAGGGCCGGCGGCATCTCGCCGCTTGGCTTTGCATATGTGACCCCGCCCACCAATGACGAAACAAAGCCGGAAGACAGAAGATTTTAGAGGAACGAAGACGGGTGAGTATGCGACGTGGGAGTACCCCTTTAAGTGATAAGTTCATTTTGTGGATAAGGCCAGTGCCCTCAACAGATTCTGCATCGTTTACGCCATTTTTCTTATATAAACAACGCTACGCTTTCTCATTGCTCTTAAGCCAGGAATCTTTTCTGCTGGCTCATTTCATGGCGACTAAACCAGGGCTATAGCTATTGTTTCACTTATGGTAGGTCCCTCTGACTGTGCATGTTTCTACAGACGCTCTTCCTGATCCCTTCTTCTGTTATCACTTTTTCCAAGCTCATCCCATAATGGTGCCATAGCTTGGACCTTCCTTCTGGCAGGAAGATAAGAAATATCAGCATAGTGAATGCAATTTTGTTTAATCCTAGCCCCACACTGCGGAAAAAAAAACGCTACAGAAAAGCTGCGTTTTTCAAAAATGCAGCATGTCAATTATACTTGCGGAAACGCTGAGTTTTTCCCTCTATGTGTTGCGGAAACGCCTCAGAAACACTGCAGAAAAGTATCAAAATCTGCAGACAAAAACTCACTGTTTTGCTTGGTTGAGGCCCCACAGGCCGGAACTATCGCGCTAAAGCGATGCGGGAACAACCGCGGTGTGAGCGCATTGCGGTTCTTCCCGCAGCGCTTTTAACAGAAAGTTCACAGAGTTTTCCTCCGCGGACTTTGTTACAATTTTATCTATGGGAAAGCTGCCGGCATTTCCGTAGATATAATTGTCATGGTGCGATTTTCAAAACTGCAACGGTTTTGGAAATCGCAGCGTGTCCGCGCTGCAATTTTCTCCGCAAAGTGGGCATGGGATCCCATTCACTTTGCAAGTACTGTAAAACGCACCAATTTTTCCTGTGGCGTTTCCACTGCGGGCAAATTGCAGCGTTTCCGGCCTGTGGGTCCAGGTCTTAGAGAGGTTTTTCAGGCACAAAGCAGGAACATTTCTAATTACAGTGCATTATATTTTAGTCGAGAATCACATGTTCTATGAAATGAAACTAAGCTGTCTGAAAAGTCGGTGAGCATTTAATGATTCCTTTACTCAGAGTGAGCAACTTTCACGTCCATGTTGTTGTTTCAGTTTTTTCCTTTCTACTGCTTTACTACACTTAAAAGTAAATTATTTGCATATAGAAATATCACTTCTACCATTAACATTGCTTTATCAGGTTAATGATGTTGGACTACTGCTTTTTTTTTTTTAACACAACTGTACCTCTGCACCATACTCAATTTTTTTTGAGTATTGCAAATACCTCAATTTTGGAAAATAGTCTCGCTATTTCAGATTGCAGGTTAGGGACACTTTTTTGGGAATTTCTGTAAATTGTCACTCAGCCAAATTTGTGTTGATGTGACATTTGTTTCCATACACGGATAATCCAGAAGTTCTGTTCTCAGGATCCTTTCCATTTCACATGATCAGGGGCGTAACTACCGTGGTAGCAGCAGTAGCAGCTGCCACAGGGCCCGGGCCATTAGGGGGCCCGGTGACAGCCGCTACCGCTGCGTTTTTTTTTGTTTTTTTTAAAGTCCGTTACGGGCCCCATTCACTTGCCGATCCTGGCTGGGCCGGGATCGGCAAGTGACACCGCGGGGCCCACAGAGGCTATCATTATACTCGGGGGTCTTTGCAGACCCCCGAGTATAATGATCGGCGCACCGGCAGGGGTAAGGTAACATAAAAAACAGTGTTACTTACCTCTCCGCGATCCTGCCAGGCCTCCGTCATTCGTGTCTGACGTCACATGACCCAGGCCAGCTTCCCGGGTCATGTGACGTCTGACGTCATTAAAGCTGGACAAGAGCGGACAGGACAGCCGACAGGAACAGGTAAGCAACTGTCTCTGTTCTTTTAATGGTTTTAATCCCCCGGGTCTCCGATTATTATACTCTGGGGTCTTTTCAGACCCCAGAGTATAATAAATGTTTATAGGTGTCCACAGTGGGACATATGGGGACACTATGGGGGATAATACTGTGTGTGCAGGGGCACTATAGGGGTTAATACTGTGTGTACATTGGACACTATAGGGGTTAATAATACTGTGTGCATTGGACACTATAGGGGTTAATACTGTGTGTGCATTGGACACTATAGGGGTTAATACTGTGTGTGCATTGGACACTATAGGGGTTAATACTGTGTGTGCATTGGACACTATAGGGGTTAATAATACTGTGTGTGCAGGGGACACTATAGGGGTTAATACTGTGTGTGCATTGGACACTATAGGGGTTAATAATACTGTGTGTGCAGGGGACACTAGGGGTAAATACTGTGTGTGCAGGGGACACTATGGGGGATAATACTGTGTGCATTGGACACTATAGGGGTTAATACTGTGTGCATTGGACACTATAGGGGTTAATACTGTGTGTGCATTGGACTATAGGGGTTAATACTGTGTGTGCATTGGACACTATAGGGGTTAATACTGTGTGTGCATTGGACACTATAGGGGTTAATAATACTGTGTGTGCAGGGGACACTATAGGGGTTAATACTGTGTGTGCATTGGACACTATAGGGGTTAATAATACTGTGTGTGCAGGGGACACTATAGGGGTTAATACTGTGTGCATTGGACACTATAGGGGTTAATACTGTGTGTGCAGGGGACACTATTGGGGATAATACTGTGTGCAGGGCTTACTAAGGGACATAATAGAGTGCGGAGGAGGGGGTCAGTCGAGGTCTTCGGCATCGGTTTGGGGAGGGGGGGCCCCATGTCAAAAGTTCGCCACGGGGCCCCGCCATTCCTAGTTACGCCACTGCACATGATGTTCTAGCTTTTTCCGCTGCCAGGCCAGGCCCGCTGTTAGTGTGCCACAAATTTGTCTTCAGATTCTATAGCTGCCAGTGCCACGTGAAACTGCCACTTTGTAACAAGTAAATAAACAGCCTACCATTGTTTCTTCTAAGAATAACAGTGTTATTGTGGCATTCTGCTCATACAAGAATCATTTTAATAGATTTTCCTCTTGAAAAGCCAATTCTTCACCTTTCAACTAGACACACGGACACAAATTATAGCACTTACAACAAATCATCAAAATGGGCTAAATGATATATAAAACCATTGCTTTCTGCAAAATAACTGCAAGTTGGATCGTTTTAAATGTTAAAGTGAGTAAAAGCGAGTGTCAGTGAGTGTCAGTGCATTGTATAGTTAAACTCTGAGCTTGTATCCTCTGCTTACCATCCGTCTTCCATAGACATGTATATTACTTTAAGGGTCCCTTCACACGGACTAAATGCGCGCTCATTTTGGCAAAATACACATGTAAAGAAAACACGTGTAAAATAAGACTCCCATTAACTTCAATGACATTTTTTACATGTGTAAAAAAAGTGTCAAAAAACACGACGTGTATCTTGACATGTTTTTTTTACACGTGTTTACTCTGTGTGAAGGGACCCGTAAAGCAATATACATGTCTATGGAAGACGGACGGTAAGCAGAGGATACAAGCTCAGAGTTTAAAGCGGCTCTATCAGCAAAATTATGCTAATAGAGCCCCACATATGCGTGAGTAGCCTTTAAAAATGCTATTCAGGCACCGTAAATGTTATATTAAACCCCCGTCCCGTTTTTAAATAAAAGCATTAAAACATATATGCAAATCTTACCTGAACGTGCACTATGGGCGGGGATGAACGATGTGACGTCAGCTTCGGACATGCCTGCCTCTTCTGTCTTCTTGTAGTGATGCCCTCTGGTTCCGTGTCTTCTTCCGTCTTCTTGTCTTCAAATCCCGCGCCTGCGTAGTAGTGCTTCCCTCTGGAGCACTACTGCGCAGGCTCACTTGCCAGTCCCCATAGAACTACACGAGCGTACTGCACGCTCGCGAACTGCCATTAAGTAAAATGGCGAGTGACCCTGCGCATGTAGCGCTCTGAAGGGAAGCGCTACTACGCAGGCGCTGGATTTGAAGACAAGAAGACGGAAGAAGACCAATAGGAAGCCGGCAGAAGAGACGGGACCAGAGGGCGTCGCTCCAAGAAGAAAGAAGAGGTAGGCATGCCTGAAGATGACGCGGCATCGTGCATCACCGCCCCCGGTGCATGTTCGGTAAGATTTGCATATATGTTTTTATGCTTTTATTTTAAAACGGGACCGGGATTTAATATAACATTTACGGTGCCTGAATAGCCTTTTTAAAGGCTATTCACGCGTATGTGGGGCTCTATTAGCATAATTTTGCTGATAGAGCCCCTTTAACTATACAATGCACAGACACTCGCTTTTACTCACTTTCATATTTAAAACGATCCAACTTGCAGTTATTTTGCAGAAAGCAATGGTTTTATATATCATTTAGCCCATTTTGATGATTTGTTGTAAGTGCTATAATTTGTGTCCGTGTGAGATAGAAATTGGATAAGTAGGAGCCATAAGAGTTTTCTACACTATTAGGGTGAATTCACACTGAGTAAACGCTAGCTTATTCTGAACGTAAAACACGTTCAGAATAAGCGGCGTCTAAAGCAGCTCCATTCATTTCTATGGGAGCGGGGATACGAGCGCTCCCCATAGAAATGAATGGGCTGCTTCTTTCACTCCGTGCAGTCCCATTGAAGTGAATGGGGAGTGCTGGCGTATACGGCAAGCTCTGCTCATGCCGGAGCGTACACGCCGGCACTCCCCATTCACTTCAATGGGACTGCACGGAGTGAAAGAAGCAGCCCATTCATTTCTATGGGGAGCGCTCGTATCCCCGCTCCCATAGAAATGAATGGAGCTGCTTTAGACGCCGCTTATTCTGAACGTGTTTTACGTTCAGAATAAGCTAGCGTTTACTCAGTGTGAATGCACCCTAAGTGTATGGTTTTAAGCGAATTCAAGGTGTGGATTTGTACCAAACTTCTTTGACTCAAAACTAGTCTTTAGACCGTACCACCAGAACCCAAAACTAAACACATTTTGAGAAATTGCTTAACTGTAATAATTGTTGTGAAAGCGCTGTAAGCATGGTAAATGACCACTAGAGGGAGCAATATCCTCAGATTTTAAATTTAGATGCTGCTCACTTTTTTATATTTCTTTAACAATTCTCTTCCGATTAAAAATACTTTTTTTTTCATGGTGTGTGTGGGTATTTTTGTTTTGTTTTTTTAAATCGCTTTTAAAGTCATATATATACATAAGGGACACAGTTTGTGACAGTAGACTAAATCTAATACAGTAAAACAAATCATACATCAACTATAAAACAGGGATTTACTGGCTGAAAATGGAGATAGCAGGTGCACTGATGTTGAATATGTGAAGCTGACATAAAGGCACTTTAAGATGGAGTTACATGAGGAGTCATTGTAGCGGGTTAGCGGTCACAAACTCGCTGGCACGTAACCCTCAGTAATTTCCACTTGCAACATAACGGATGAGGTTTATACAGATCTCATTCATATGTTGTATCTAAAACCTGCAGCGGTCAAGCCCAACGTGTCATTTATTGCTAGTGGTTTCAGTCAAGTCCAGCATCACAAGGACCTGACTCCCTGAACAAGTAGTGTATTTGGGGCATAATAAAACATACTGCTGCTACAGGAGCGACAAGGAATACTCGCCTCTTCCCAGGTCAATAACTCTAGTGGCGGCGACTCTTTTAGTATCTGCTGCCTGAGACAAACTATAGAGAGGCGCCCCTCCCCCAAAAAAAACCCCTACCCTATCTGCATGTCCGACTTTGTGTTCGGTTAAAAAAAAAACGGTTTTGCCGCGGAGAGGCAGAAGACGCTCACAGGAGGTCACTTCAAGTGAATGGGTTTGAAAACTGACTGCCGGGTTTCCGTCTCCTTTCCAGTTTCTCTCGGCAGAAGACTGAAACCCAAAAGCAGAGACCAGGCGCAGGTCTGGACCCACACTTAAAGTGTTAATGTGCCATTCCATTAGTACTGTGTAATCTTTGGTATCAGTTGTGGCATTTGCCGTAGTGTATCTAGAAGGTGAGAAGAATTGGCTGGTAGCTTTTAGGAGCCAATGAGTTCATGTGAAGTTACCTGAAGTCTTGAATAGACAACTTCTCTAGTTAGTGGCCGTTGGACAAGCTTCACCCTGAGGTGCCCCAAACCATTGGGACCCAGTAGATGGCAGAAGAATGGTGATGCGAGTGTGAACCTAGGGTAAGAAGACACCTTCATTCGTTGCGGTAAAAGTCTTGCCAGCTCAGACTCGTGTCATATGTTATTTATACTTTGCATACTGTAGACAGTGTTTGCTCAAGCTGCACCAATTCTCTGGGATGCGCTATCCCAGAGAATCTGATTAATAGCCAACTTCCATATTTTCAAACGTGCCTAAAAAACGCTTATTTTTCTGATAGGCTTAGCACATTTCCTAACCTAAGTCTTCTATATTTACTCTCCTTAATGTAAAATATCGAATTGGTATTGATGATGTAATTCATACCCACATGTGACCTAAAGGTTATACGTGAGAACGCAGCTTATTATAGAAACATTGGAAATGTATTGAAGTCTTCATGAAATGTAACTGTAGGAAAAACTTGTAGAATAACTATCAGAATTGACTATCAGTCAATATTGTAATTGAAGATGTCCATGCTTAGCTTTGCTTAATAATGGTATAGCATTGAATGGTCTTCATTAAAGGGGTTTTCCCATCTCAGTGTTTCAGCAGCTTTGCCTGCAGTATGTTTTTCTCACTTCCTGTATTTCTTTACCCCCTCCCTCTTGCGGAGCGGGCTTGAGAAGGATCACAATACTTTTATAGATCATATAATATGCAGATGGTTGTAGAGAGGACTCAATGTCATCTGTGTGTTTACATAGAGAGATAACAGACTGGGTTTCATCAGCAAACTAAAATTAGCTGAACGATTGTCTTGCCCCAAGAACAGTGAGTAAATGACATCACTTGTCCTATCACACGGGTCTGGGGATATAGCAACGCTGTATAAACAATGGGAGGAATAAAGTCACATAGCAGGCAAACAAAGCAGAATTTCAAAAGCAATATATTTGGGAAAAGTCTTCAATTTACATATGCTACCAGTATAGATAGGATCCTTGAGATGGGACAACCTTCCTTTAAGCCTCTGTATATCCATCTGTCCTCTTGGTCTTCTTCCTCCTTCCCTCAACATCAAGGCTAGTAGCAAGAATAAGACCAAGAGTGTTTTAGAAGCTTAGATCTAACAGTGACCCCTACAGTCCATACACTTAGGGTATATGTGACTATCCTGTGTGGCTAGCCGCAACGGGATGCCGTTGCAGCGCAGTGGCATCCTGCTCCTGATTAGACCCGAATGAATGGGCCTAATCAGGAGTGGGTCTTGAGCTGCGGACGTCACGGCTGACTCAGCCAAGGGAAGATAGGGCATGTTGCTTCTTTTTACTGCTAACTGAAAAAAATCTCTAGCAGAAATAAATGCGGGGGAAGCCTTTTTGCAGGTGGACTTTTAGGCGGATTCCGCGTCAAAATCTGCCTGCAAAATATTCTGTGTGAACATACCTTTAAATGGACTTTGTATCTGTATATACACTGGCTGGTGACTGGCTCATGCAGCTTTATTTGTAAAAGATAACTGGACCATTGTGCAAACAATTTTACCTCGTGTGCTACCCCTATTTCTCCATAGAGTGTAAGCTCTTATGAGCAGGACTCTCACTACTACAAATGCTTTGTGGTGGTCCTGGGTGTCAGACCCCCGCAAATCTAAAATTGATGGCCTATCTTAGGGATAGGTCACCAATAGTAGAAACCAGATAACCCTTCTAAAGATGTCCTCTCGCCACTTCTGACACATCGGTTTCTATGCGTTTTCACCCTTTTTCTCTTTGGGGCTCTCGGCTCACCCTCACTAATCATATCCTCATCCATCTCTCCTGTTGAGAGGTAAGTTGTTGCTTTGATGTAAACCTAGAACTGATGCTTTGTAATAGAGAGACAAGCAGTCATTTCAATATTCTTTGTTTGGTAACCATGAGATTGACACTTGTGCTTATAAATCCCATAGGTTTCCATATAGGGTATTAACGCACTGACGGACTATCAAAGGATTATCTTATCTTATCTTAATAATCCTTTATTATGGGCTCTAATGGCCTCAAGATATTTATTTGCTTTTATATTCTACTGCTAATGATAAATGTATAAGCTACTGCCAATCTTCATCACATTTAATATGGCGATCTAATAAGTAATTTGACAATATACTTTCCCATTTCGGGGGTCCTCTGGCCTCATATGACACGTATAAAGCCTTGTTCGTATCCTTATAACATTATCCATATGACGCCAATTCTGCTGGAAATGACAAATCTAAATAATCTTAACCTGACGGCCACAATCTCAGCAAATCCCATACAGTAAGCCCCGTATCCCGCTCATCTGGACACGCATGATGCTTATAATGCCATAATAAGGAGCGTTAGCAATATTTGCTAAAGTCATTGATTCTGTCAGCATGTGTACCGTGCGCGCGGATGGAGATTTCTTCCGCTGATTTTACTAATGCAAGCGCATCTCATTACAGCAGTCAATACGGCATACAGCTGTAATGGCTTCCCATTCTCGGGTTGCTATAGGAACAAAGCTAACTTTAGCGAAACAATTTACACATTGCTATATTCTACCTTGGCTTTCATCATCCGGATGTGACAATTTAATAGAAGTTGCTGTGTTTCTGTAATTTTTTGATACATTGTGTTATGCTGTGAATAAAACAGCAGTTATCATTTCTTTGCCCCTATTTCCCTCAAAATTGAGAGCGAACAGGAAATTGGACTGTAAAAAAATAAGCAACGCTTGTGCATTTTTACTGAAATTATACCGGCTGGATGAAAACGGGAACGATGTTAGATTTTAGATGTCTGAAGTGTTGCCACTTATTGTATATTTATATTGGGAAGGGCTGAGTGCTTTGTCTCCTTCTATATATAGCCTTAATGTATTGAGTGCTGATCTATAACCTTTACTGAAGAGCTTTACAAAAGTGAAGTCTCTCTAGAGAAGGGCTGTCAGCTCATCTTGACAGTAAGAGGTTACATATGGTTTGGATGTCATGTAAATATAAAACCCTGCCTACCTACAATGGCCAGGGAATCCAGTGCATTCAGCAGCCAGACCATGTCTATTTTCCCGTCACTTGTAATGTCCAGACAGAAAAGCATTGTAGAGTAATGTCCTCTTAAAGGGGTTTTCCGGGTAAATTATATTATTCATATCTTACAACACCCAGGACACCCACTGATCAGCTGTACCCATTGGCCGCTATATGGAAAATAGAGCCAGAAGCAGATAACTTTGTTCTCCCTGTAGTGGCTGTGATGAGTTGCTGCTAGGGTTGAGCGATCGTGTTTGGAAAAGATCGGATTCCGATCGGCGATCGAGAAAATTTCACGATCGCAATCGGAATTCCAAACACAATGTTTATAGGTGGGATCGAGATCGATGATTATTTCCCACAATGCTTTGCTACTGGTCAAGCATTGTGGGAAAAGCTAACAATGTTAGTCTTCACACTGAGTATATGCTCCGCTCATTCTGAACAAAGTGTATACTCAGTGTGAAGGCTCCGCTGTGGTTCCATAGGAATGAATGGAAGCAGTCGGCACACAGCCTTAACCCCCTGCGCGCCGGCTGCGTCTATTCATTCTAATGGGAGACTAGCTATCATCTCTAGTAGCTACTTATCTGCAGAGATGGCTGGTCCGGTGCCCGGTGTTCTCGTTCTTCTTTGCCTCGCTGCCACCACCTCCCAGGTTAGTGTTAAAGAGCTAGGAAGAAGGCGGGGCTTGTGGTTTAGGAGAGTGTGGGCGGATACTGAGAGGGGAGATGTGACGTCTCCCCTCCCAGAACCCCCCACACTCTCCTAACCCGCCCACACTCTCCTAACCTGGGAGGCAGGGGGCAGCAAGGTGAAGAAGAATGAGAACACCAGGCACCGGACCAGCCATCTCTGCTGGTATGTGGATACCAGGGGGGGACTAAATAGCCAGAGGATTAAAAAAAAAAAATCCTCTGGCTACTTAGTGATTAAAAAAAATCACTACACAGTGTGGATTCTAACAATTAAAGCGTTCAATTGTTAGATTCCATTGCTGTATAGTGAATAGGATTGTTTTTAAAATCCGATCTCTGATTAGTAAAAAAAATCCCATTGACTTGCATTGGGATCGAGATCGGGTTCGAATGAAAAATGATCGGAAATCGGATTTCAAAATCGATCCTGAAAAGTCAAGATCAGCTCAACCCTAGTTTCTGCAGTTTAACTCCCTATCATGTACAAAAGAGTTAAGCTGCAGTAACTCAATATGGCCACTACATGGAGGAGAGCGCTATATGCCTCTGGGTCTGTTTTCTGTATAGCAGCCAGAAAGAACAGTTGATGAGCTGGGGTCGGACCCTCACCAATCTGATAGTGATGACTTATACTCAGGAAAACCATTAAGTATACACTCAGCATGATGTAATAGTACAGCGCAGACCAGTAAGTTTATCAGCAAACCCCAGCATATTAACACAGCCTAATGATAGATAGGATAGAGTCACATGAATCAAACCACATGTGTAAACCAATGTCTCCACTTCCAACATATTGCTGTTTTGGCCAATATGCTAATAAGCTCTTTGGAGCAACAACGTCATTGACACCTTTTCAGAGCAACAGCATCATCCTCATTGCTCTAAAGATCTCATTTGCATATTGACAAAAACAGTGATCTCATCATCAGAGGTACTGAATCACAAGGGGAAAATACCATTTAATTCAGGTTACTCTAACTATCTGTGGGACTGGGTTACTTGACCTAGCCCCACAGGTTCATCCACTTTGCAGGTACTGTAAAACACTGCGGATTGTTCGCCATGTGGTGCCCAGCCTTAAAAACAATCTGTAGAGCACACCAGGACCACCATTAAAGTGAATGCTTTAATGCCCAAAAGTTCAAGGCTTACAAAAGAGACAAGCAAAGGTGACCTAGACAAGCCAAACAGTTGTAAAATAAAAAGGGAGAAAAAAAACCCAGAACCTTATAAGTTACAGCCCTTCGGATTCTAAGGAGCTTGGGAAGAATGATGGCCACTACGCAGCTGTTGGCTAACCCCAAATGTGTGACAAAGGTCTCTCTGATATCCAGGAAGAAATGTCTCTCTCTGACCCCTTATCTGTCTTGTGTTACTTGAAAGAAATTCTGTACACAGACCACAAGGGACAAAATCACCTCCTGTGACCACAGAACGATAATAACCTCTCAATTCATTGATGAATATACACAAATAAGGGTTTCATTACCATGCCATTCCCTATATGTGCTGCTGTATACAATGCTAAGATGGTCGGTAGGAGTTTAGTGTGCTGGACAGCTCCACTGTATTGGGAGCACAATGCACAACCATCAGCATTGCAAGGCACGCTGTCATTTATACATATGTTTCTTACTATGTCTGTGAAAACCATATTTTCTACCATGCAGATGCCATAGCAGCCAAATTTGCACAAAGATGTGTTTGCAGGATGGGGAGGGGGGGGAAATATATTTCCATCATATTTAATAAGCTTCATACAGTGATACACACATATCAGCATGGGCATAAAGTAAAGAGAATTCTACAGCCCATGTTCTATTGCACAGTCTCTTAAACCATATTGCTAAGAACCTGGACTACCCCTTAAGGGACTATTCATAGTACTAGTGTAGTCACCATCATTTATAAAGTCAAGGTGGAAGACCTCAATTTATCAATGTGTTCAGCAGGTGGGATCTGGTTACAATGGCTTATCGGCAAGCAAATTATTAAAGGAAGCAATTAGAGAAAAGCACGTCCGTAAATATAGGTGGAATTGTTCCCAATGAGTAAACCAGTCAATGCTAGTGTATAACCTATTAATATAATTGCCTATATAGTTTGTTCTTCCATCCAAGAACCTTCCCACTAGTCCTCCTATAAAAAGGCTTAATGTGGGCTACATGAAAATAACTACTAGTCCATGGGAAAATCAATTGGTTTATTAGAGAGGCACTGGGGAGTAACTGTGGTGATATGAACGGCTGTAGTGCAATAACCACACAAGAGGCAGACACATGAATGCATTTCAATTTCCCGTGCCCTACAGATAAATCCTGTGGCCTTCATTTTATGAGCTAGTATTGATTCTTCACCCTGGTAGGGTCATTTAAAGCACCGCACAATCCCTTTAGGCTGGTATAAATAGGGATATTTATTAGACATACACTGTATGGCGACCAGACACTTCATGATGATATTCTATGATTTACTGTAGTTATTTTCTCAGCGTTAATATAACAATACAGTGAAACCTCCCTGAGACAACTACCCCAACTGGGACATAGAAAGTGTCTTGTAGGCTAAGGCCCCATATTGCGGAAAAGCAGCGCTTTTTGTTGCAGGTTATGCCGTGTTTGTTTGAGCCAAATGAGGAGTGGGTTTAACAGAAGGGAAATATCTAAGGGTGTGGTCACACTGAGTTTTTTGAAGGCAGATTTTGACACGGAAACTGCCTCAAAACCCAATTATCCTTTTTATTTATGGGTTCATGTAGCTAACTCCCATCTACCCTCAAATATAACTAGGGATATACCTCTGGGTCTATTTTTACCTTGAACATGAATATTCTGCATTCGGGTTTATTATAGGGTATAGATTTTGATTAGATGGAGTTATCGATTAGTCCACTGCAACACTGTGGTTGAGTCTGAGGCTGGCTTGTGTGGCATCTATATTAATCCAAAGAGCTCACATCAGTGCTTTCACAGTGTTAGTTCTGGAGTTATTTTGATTGTCTTATTACTTATCTGACTGTGTATATGCCTAGGTGTTTTTATAGTGGTCTGCACTGGTTTTTACAATATTTAATAAAAGTTATGTTTTATGGTGCTACATTTCTGTTCAGTAGTGATTTGTGAGCACCTTAAGTGTATGGCATTTTGATTTATTTTTACTTGGTGTGGGGAATCGCTTAAGTAGATGCTCGGTAACAGTGCAGGAAACAGGGACACAGACACTGGGTTGCACTTAAGTTCAGTATTTATTCACTTCTTGTGCATAAACTGCCTGTGCAGAGGCACAAACAAACTAAACAAAAACCTACTCGGCTGAGAACTAACTAAACATAAGAAACTTTTCCCCTGACTATACAGGAGCCTGGCTACCAGACTCCCACCTTGGCAACAACAACGGGTGGCACAGTACCTGCTTTGTAAGTTCAGTATGGACAGGTCAGCTCTGTCAGTGTGGTGCCACACTCCTAGACTTCACACACAGACTATATCAGGCCTTGATTACACAGCTGACCTCCCTGGTGTGGGTCTTTACCAAACACCCTTTAGCTACCTGGCTGGAACATAGGAAATGTGCATCTGCAGCTTCATGGCATGAGTTTCCATGCTAAAGTGTCTGCATGCAAGCCTTACATCACCAAACACAATGTCAAACATTGCATGTTGTGGTGTAAGGTATATGGATCCTGAAGCGGTAGAATATTGTTTTGTGGAATGACAAATCACTGTTCTCTACCTGGCAATCTAATGGGAGAGTCTGAGTTTGGTGAATGCCAGGCGACTGATACCTGCCTGACTATATTGTGCCAACTATAAAGGTTGTGGAGGAGAAATAATGCCATACAGTTGTTTTTTCAGGGGTTGGCCAAGGCTTCTTACTTCAAGTGAAGGGGAAATCTTAATTCTTCAGCATACCAAGTTATTTTGGACAATTGTATTCTTGTGGGAAGATTTTGAGGAGGATCCTTTTTATTCCAGTATGACTGTGCCCCATTGGACACACCGTGACTAGATAAGTTTGGTGTGGAAGAACTTGACTGACCCAAACAGAACCTTGACCTCAACCCCATGGAATATTTTGATGAACTAGAATGGATATAAGTCTGACCTCATAAATACTGTTCTAAATAAATGAGCAAAAATTCCCATAGACATACTCCAAAATCTTGCAGAATGCCTTCCCTGCTTTATATCCCAATACTTTTGCCCACATAGTGTAACTCAATCTTACCAAGTATTTCCATAAGTATCTGTTCCACATAATTCCTGGCAGTTCCTGATCTGTCTGTTTCATTGTGAGACCGCCAGTACAGATTGACATTATATATTAACTACTAGAGATGACTGTGTCTGAAAATTTGCCTTATCAACCTTTTAAAGCTGGGTGCATTTCCTATTATGGAGCTGTATTTCCTGCATACTGATCATATATCGTGGAAATATGGCTCTGTTAGTAATGCAAATTTTTGCTGATTCACTCATCTCTATTAGTTAGCGGCTCTGGTGTAGAATCCGTAACTGGGGGATATACTGTCATAAATGGCAGAAAGCTCTGTTTTCATTTTATACATGAAAAGTGATGCTGAGCTCTTCAGGGCAGAGATTAATGTCCTTGTATAATTCAGCGCCTGGAAGATGTCAACCCTCAGTAAGTATAAGAAGTCTCTGCGCTAGATTTTGCATTGTGTGCATACTCTTGTAATTAGGATTGCATAAAAGGCAGGAATATTTACGTGAAAAGGTTTCTCTTTAGCACTCTTGATGGATGACAGCCATTCCTACTGTCCGGGGGTTTACTCTATGGCAAACTGTCTGTCATTTTTCTTCATTCATGTCAGTAGAGTCATCCTTTGTGATCCCTTTAACGGTTTTGCAATAGACAAAAAAAAACAAAAAACACCCATTGCCTACAGCTATGCTGTGATTGAGTCCCCCTGGAGAATCCCTTTAGTGTGTCTACGGCATAGATAGATTCAACAATAGTCTATATATCTACTTTTATTATGTTCCAGTTCCATACTTTTTTACCAAATAATTTGCAAATAAATAAGAACTTGATAATTGTGGATAAATTGCCAGAAGAAACCCCAAAAACAGATCCAGGCCCCAAATCGATCAATTGTACTGGCAACCTCCAGGCGCTGGTTGTTACGGCAGTAAATGGGTAGCATGTGTAAATGGCTGCTATTTGAGTGGCACTCCAGTCCTGTCCACTATATAGTGGTGGTTCTGGGGAAGTGCAGTGTTGCTACTATTACGTAAATGGGCGCAGCTGCAAATGCTCCCCGTCCCCTGTTGTAACTTCTGGAGGTGTCCAGGACAGCTGATCTGTGCAGGGTCTGAGTGTTGGATTCCTACAGACCAAAGATCCTTAATATGAAAAAACATGGGGTTGAACAATCCCTTTTAAGGGAAGTAGAACAAGGAATTTGAGACCACTGTTCTAGTGCCCGAAAGAGGACTCCACAGTCCTGCTGGTAGGTGAAAGGTGTGATATATTGGTAAACTCAAGACCCTTGAAAGCTCTTTTTGTTGTTTTTGGTTTCTGTACCATATATATATATATTTATATACAGTCATATAATAGGGAATCTGATGCCAAAAAAATTAACAATATTATGAGATCACTTCTTCCTAAAGAGACAGATTACATTAGGTTCACACATTACTTGCAGGACTTCTCTCTGCATTTTAAAGTAGAATAGGAAATGGAATCCCCGAGCGCTTACCGAGCACTCGGATGTGAGCCTGAGATGTAGCTTGAAATACCAGCATTAGAGAGCTTGACCAGGATTAAGATCCACTACAAAGTCAAGTGATTAGTCCTTTATAGAGTAAACAGAGAGTTCCAGTTTTAAAGATCTGTCCATCTCTATCCAGGATACATAGCAAGTGATGAGGGTAGATACGTCGTTATGTTTTGCAATATATATAGTATTAATGGATTAGGAAAGTCATTTCTTAGTAGGATGCTTCAGCAGGATTCTCACTGTCTGGTGTTTATTAACAGAATTTATCAAAATCATCCAAAGTAATTCTCACCAGACTGCTGGCCGCAGTGCACCCCAGGTACAGGCATGTGAGAAATGGCTTGGTCCTAAACACAAAGGGAAGTTCTATCCATTATAAGTCTTTATATAGTGTTAGAATACATAACAAATACTCAGAGACTGGAAGAGGACTAAGAGAAACCCTTAGTGACATATTACCATAAGCGCTCTTAAAGGGGTTTCAAACAGGACCTTTGTTTAGATCATATTTTCCAATATACTTTCTATATCAGTTCCTCACAGTTTCCTACATCTCTGCTTGCTGTCATTCATTCTGTTACTGTGGATAAATGCCAGTCCATGGTCATGTGATGGACAGTCCATGGTCATGTGATGGACAGTCCATGGTCATGTGATGGACACACCTGCTCAGCTCGTTACCAGGCAGAAGTTTTATTACTGCACTGTGACTCTAATGAGTTGTACACCTGTGTGTTCATCACATGACCATGGACGGTATATCACATGACCATGTACAAACCATCACATGACCCTGGGCTGATTTTATCCACTGGAAGTAAGCAGAATGAATGACAACAAGCAAATAGAAAACTCCGAAGAATCGATACAGAAAGTATATTGTAAAACTGTAACTTTTCATCATGCAAACAATAACAAGTATTTGTATGCATCTGGACAATCCCTTTAAATGTGGATTAATTCTTTGAGAGCATATGACTGTTAAGGCCTTTTCTGAAATCACTGAATTGTCCACAGTAACCAATGGAATGACTTCTTCATAGTAGCTGACCATATAATTGTTTGCTTGTGCAATCTGTTTTTCTTCGAAGCTTGCAAGATGACTTTCAGTAGTCAGCTGTGATCTGAAATCCTGCAGCAAGTGTTCAATAACCCTGGAGTCCATAGGGGACATAAAGCAATACACAGTTTCCATTTATATTACTGGGCTGTGTGTGACATGCTGGGTCATCCAAAGAGAGAGATGTTCTGTATAGTCCCTTTCTGCCCTGGCTATGAGATGAGGGTGTAGAACCGACACCCCCCCCCCCCCCCTGATTAAATCAGAACTTCCTAACAGAGTATTAAAATGTGTCTTCCAAACTGGAGGTAGTACTTAATGTCTAAAATTGTGCAAATTTTGTGATGGTATAACAGTTATGGTTGCCATATTTGTTTCGGGGCCAAGTCTAATGCGCACTGTAACTATACCTCTCCATTTTTCAGTTAAACGCCGAGTGGGAGATGTATAAAGACTGGCACATGATAATAAATGTAGTGCACTGCCTACGTAAATTTTTGCACAAAATCTTGCACAAAAATTTACTTTTTTCAATTCCGTCTGCTATGTATACAAGGCATAATAAATCTGTCCCATAGAGAGGAAAAAAACGAAGATGAAAAAAATGTAAACAATAAGTAGCACAAAGGATTTGCAAAGTGTGTGCAGAAGAAGACATGTTAACAATGTGTGTCTAATCTCTTCTCCTCCTCTTTAATAAATAATTTTGTTCATAGGCCCAGTCATTGATCTTGTCATTATTCATCATGATCCAATCAAATGTGAGCGCTACGCATGAAGCAGTATCCCAAATAATTCATTAGAGCCCCTCAATACAATTAAAAGAGGGGAAGATGAGCCTTGATCCCTGCGGAGTAATCCATGCATGATCTGCGAGTGATTAGTAGAATGGAAATGCTGAATGTCATTTGATTTCTAAGCATTTGCAAGTGTTGAGCGGAGAACAGCTCATCCATCTGTTCCCCACGCCTGTCTGCTATGAGGAATGGAAGACACCAGGAGGCAATTGATCAAAATGTATCTGGAGTCTACAAAGTCATGCCTATGGTTTGATAAACTGAGTGAATTGACCCTTCTCCAGCACCTAGCAAACTACAAAAATATATGTGATTGTTTCTTGAATTTATCACTCATAATATGGAGCAGAAATCTTTAAGACTATGCTAGGGGAGGTTAAGACTATAGGGGAACACATCACGTAGGTAAACCTGTGATATGATGGGAAATATTATCTATATTGACAAAATATGTGACTTGGTGATTTGATACATCTAGATATTTGGTCTCTGGACAACAGTAGGAGGTTTATTTTTTTACTTGCCTGCGTACTCTCCAGTTGATGTATGGTATGGCAACGTACGTGTGTCATACTGCGCCATTTATAAAGGGAGAACGGCTCCCCTTCTCAGCATCATCAAGGTATCAGAACTCAGATTCCCATCAATAAGCAAATGATCAGCTTTCCTATGGTTAGGTGAAAGACCATTAATTTAGGAATATAGGGGGCCTAATGTACACCATGTGGCTGTAGCCTAAATCCACTATCAGTTCCTTCTTTGACAACAGAACTCATTTGGTTAAAACACAACGTATTCACTGTACTGGATATGCTTTATTAGATATAAGCATGTCCCCCTTCCCGAGTCCCAAAGTTTACCTTTGCAGCATGGTGCCAGAACTCTGTGAGCGCGGCCTCCCCTGCAACCAATTTGGCTCCGCCCTTACCTCAGAATGATAAATTCACGGTTTTATCTTTTTTGATAAAAGGACCCAGTTGTAAAAAACATATTAAAATGAACCTCATAGGACAAAAATATGACTGCCATTTGGTACATCCTCCCATATTCCTGACTTCTGCGTGAAATTGCCATTGCTCACGTTCCAATTGTTTGTAGACTTTTTATTGTTAGTCGTTTACTGACGGTTTTTAATTAATCTGCAAATTTTATATGCACCGAATGCCCAACAAACGGCATAAAACTTCATAGTCACAGATCCACAGCAAAGATCCCTAAAATAATAAAAACCAAATTGATGTCACACTTCCGGCCTGGTATAATTGAAGGCATTTATCAGTAAATGAAGCGGAATATGCAAATAGGTATGTCAGTACTACACATGGCTTCACCCTGTTCTGGGGAGAGCTCAATTCATTAAACCAAATGTGAGCAATGGCTCTCAGGTGATCGTGGAATAAATAAAATAGCTAAACACAACACATGTCCCAGATTACCGCGCTGTGTAATTCATTTATCTTGTGAGGCAGCTGCCATGCCTTCTGCCCTCACTTACCCTAGTCGGCGGTTACCATTAACCCATTACTGTAGTTTTACAGGTCCCAGGCACAGAATGGACTCTACAATATAGTTAGTTGCAGTGATCTTAATAGCTCAAGTTAAACTACACATGAAATTGAATTTATATATATATATATATATATATATATATATATATATATATATATATATATATATATATATATATATCCTATTAATATTATAAATGTGAAAGTTTGTGAGTTTGGATGTTTGTGGGTTTGTGTGTTTTGATGTTTGTTAGTCAATCACGCAAAACCCGCTTGACCGATTTGGCTGAAATTTTCCACAAACATAGTTAATACACCCCATTGCGCAATAGGCCACTTTTCATCACAATAGCGCACATACGTTTTTCCCAGGACCCCCACAAACCCCAAACTCACATCACTATCTCTGCAATCTCACACACTTTGGACCCCGATTTGGCTGAAATTTTCCACATAGTCCCTACACTCGATTGCGCAATAGGCTACTTTTCGTCACAATAGCGCACATACGTTTTTCCCAGGACCCTTTGGATGTTTGGCGGTCAATCACGCAAAAACCGCTCCACCGATTTGGCTGAAATTTTCCACAAACATAGTCCCTACACTCGATTGCGCAATAGGCTACTTTTCGTCACAATAGCGCACATAGGTTTTTCCCAAGACCCTTTGGATTTTCGGATCTTTGGCGGTCAATCACGCAAAAACCGCTCCACCGATTTGGCTGAAATTTTCCACAAACATAGTCCCTACACTCGATTGCGCAATAGGCTACTTTTTGTCACAATAGCGCACATACGTGTTTCCCAGGACCCCCACAAAACCCAAACTCACATCACTATCTCTGCAATCTCACACACTTTGGACCATAGCAAGCCACAAAATTCATATTACCCCCTACAGCAGAGGTCAGCAACCCCTGGCACACATGCCAAGAGTGGCACTCCTGCCATATTTCACTGGCATGCCAGCAGCACAGGACCTGCAAGAGTTAAATAAAGTCTCTGCTAGAGCTGCGGCATAAGGACATTCCCCTTTGCTAGGGGTGCAGGAAACCCAGGGGGGTGGAGCTTAATCGCTCAAGTCTCTGCCTGCTATAGTGATAGCTCCTGCTGAAGCTGCTAGCAAACTGAAAGTAAGAAACACACAGCTCCCTTCCTTTACTTCCTATTCTCATTAATGTCAGGCATGGGGTTATTAGTTTAGTGTTAGTAACTCCATGTACCTCACATTAATAGGAATAAACCCCATCATGTCCCTCATATTAACCCCTGTGTGCCCCATATAAAGGTTACTAATATGTGAGACATATGGAGGGACTAATAAAAGACCTCAGTAATGAAGATACTTAATTATTACCTCCAAGTCTCTCACATATCCGTAACTAGAGATGAGCGAGTACTGTTGGGATCAGCCGATCTGAACAGCACGCTCCATAGAAATGAATGGATTCACCTGGTACTTCCGCTTGGACGTAGCCAGCGCGCTTAACCCCCCGCATGCCGGCTACGTCCATTCATTTCTATGCGAGCGTGCTGTTCGGATCGGCTGATCCCAACAGTACTCGCTCATCTCTATCAGTAACTCTTACACTGGGGTTAATGTGAGGGACATGATGGGGTTAATTGCTATTAATAAGAGGCACATGGAGTTACTAAACTGTCATGCACAGGGCCAGACTTTATGTTGCTTACTCAAGAGTATCCTGTGCCCAAACCTTACATGTACTGGCGGAAAATAACAAATCATACAATGTCATATATCGAAGTATATTAACCAGAAATCCCTCTGTCCCAAAGACACTATGTACAGTTTATACCAACACCGTATAGCGGCTGAAATACAAATTACATTCAACACAAAAGTCTCATGTGCTCTCAGAATTACAGCAACAACAAGATACACAGTTACATTTCATATCCCATACCTTATACACAGTACGAAAACCTTACCCGCGCCTGTATATACCCACTTCTACAATCACCGCAGACGAAGTCGCGGGTACCAGCTAATATATATATATATATATATATATATATATATATATATATATATATATATATATATATATATACCTATCCAGGATGTCTAAGTAAAACCAGAAAATTTTATAGCACAGGCACTTTCAGTCGCATCTTCTTATTAAATCTGGTCAGACTTTATTATGTGAGCATTCTATAGTGCGGAAATAAAAGCTCTTGTATATCACTACCTGGTTTTTAGAGCAGAATGGACTCGGGAATGTAGAATGTCTCAGACGTAACATCAAACTGCATTACCTAAAATTAGAAAACACAACAGTTCCCCTAGGTCCTATTCTACCATCATGTTGCACATGCATTAGAATTCACCCAAATACTAACAAGTTTTATTTGGTAACAGAAGAATATGCCAGTAACCCTTTCATAACTTACAGGTGCCTGCGCTCGATACCTCTAGTAACAGAGCCTGGTGCTAGACCGTGCTTCAATGACTAGTTTGGTTAGCTTCCAATATGGACATCATAGAAGAAGATTCTGTCCTTGAGACAGGCTTGAAACTAGAGATCGGCAAACCTTTCAAGATTAATTTAGCTTCAGGTATCTCAGGTCCCAGACTAGTCTTAGGTCAAACAAGTTCACTACAAACCACAACTTAAAGAGGACCTTTCATCAGATTGGGCACAGGCAGTTCTACACTCACCGGCCACTTTATTAGGTACACCTGTCCAACTGCTCGTTAACACTTAATTTCTAATCAGCCAATCACATGGCAGCAACTCAGTGCATTTAGGCATGTAGACATGGTCAAGACAATCTCCTGCAGTTCAAACTGAGCATCAGTATGGGGAAGAAAGGTGATTTGAGTGCCTTTGAACGTGGCATGGTTGTTGGTGCCAGAAGGGCTGGTCTGAGTATTTCAGAAACTGCTGATCTACTGGGATTTTCATGCACAACCATCTCTAGGGTTTACAGAGAATGGTCCGAAAAAGAAAAAACATCCAGTGAGCGGCAGTTCTGTGGGCGGAAATGCGTTGTTGATGCCAGAGGTCAGAGGAGAATGGCCAGACTGGTTCGAGCTGATAGAAAGGCAAGAGTGACTCAAATAGCCACCCGTTACAACCAAGGTAGCCAGAAGAGCATCTCTGAATGCACAGTACGTCGAACTTTGAGGCAGATGGGCTACAGCAGCAGAAGACCACACCGGGTGCCACTCCTTTCAGCTAAGAACAGAAAACTGAGGCTACAATTTGCACAAGCTCATCGAAATTGGACAATTGAAGATTGGAAAAACGTTGCCTGGTCTGATGAGTCTCGATGTCTGCTGCGACATTCGGATGGTAGGGTCAGAATTTGGCGTCAACAACATGAAAGCATGGATCCATCCTGCCTTGTATCAACGGTTCAGGCTGGTGGTGGTGGTGTCATGGTGTGGGGAATATTTTCTTGGCACTGTTTGGGCACCTTGGTACCAATTGAGCATCGTTGCAACGCCAAAGCCTACCTGAGTATTGTTGCTGACCATGTCCATCCCTTTATGACCACAATGTACCCAACATCTGATGGCTACTTTCAGCAGGATAATGCGCCTTGTCATAAAGCTGGAATCATCTCAGACTGGTTTCTTGAACATGACAATGAGTTCACTGTACTCCAATGGCCTCCACAGTCACCAGATCTCAATCCAATAGAGCATCTTTGGGATGTGGTGGAACGGGAGATTCGCATCATGGATGTGCAGCCGACAAATCTGCGGCAACTGTGTGATGCCATCATGTCAATATGGACCAAAATCTCTGAGGAATGCTTCCAGCACCTTGTTGAATCTATGCCACGAAGAATTGAGGCAGTTCTGAAGGCAAAAGGGGGTCCAACCCGTTACTAGCATGGTGTACCTAATAAAGTGACCGGTGAGTGTATATACTGCTGGAAAGCTGACAGTGCGCTGAATTCAGCGCACTGTCGGCTTTCCTGATCCGTGCCCGGTGTAAAGCGCTATCGGTCCCGGGACCGTAGCGCTTTAGTGTCAGAAGGATGTTTCTGACAGTTAGCCAGGAATGTCCTTCTGCCTCTCGGCGCCTATCGCGCTGTGCTGTGGAGCGGGGAGGAACGCCCCCTCCCTCTCCTTATAATACTCGTCTATGGACGAGCACTGTGAGCAGAGGGAGGGGGTGTTCCTCCCCGCTCCACAGTACAGCGTGATAGGCGCCGCGAGGCAGAAGGACATTCCTGGCTAACTGTCAGAAACGCCCTTCTGACACTAAAGCGCTACGGTCCTGGGACCGATAGTGCTTTACACCGGGCACGGATCGGAAAAGCCGACAGTGCGCTAAATTCAGCACACTGTCAGCTTTCCAGCAGTATATAGAACTGCATGTGCCCGATCTGATGAAAGGTCCTCTTTAAATAGTATAAAACAGTGTTTAACACCGTCAGGGCTCTTAGGACTCTGTCTATCCAAATCCTAACTCTCTAATGCAAACACATCTGAAATTATGTGAAAGTGACTTGTATGCAAATCTGTCTCCTAAGATGTAAATAGGGAGACAGTGCCTCTGTTATGCTGCCCTCTAAAGGAAGCACCCTGAACATCATGCCCGACTTTCCCAGAAGCCTTTACTGCATAATGTGGGATTTTTACCAGTCAGTTTCTCAGCTACGGACGGCCTTTTCAGTCTGGTTGGACCTCGTCAGCGCAGCATAGAGAGAACTGACTTTGTAGAAGTGAGAGGCTGAGAGACCAGATTATGGGGATAATGTCACTCCTTAAAGAGAGTCCACCTATTAGGTGTGTGGAGACTTATACAGCCATAGTCGCTCCACTGTAAGGGATCATGGGAGGAATATGCAAATCTGTCTCCCAAGATGTAAATATGGAGACAGAGGATAACAGAGGCACTGTCTCCCTGTTTACATATTGGGAGACAGATTGGCATATTCCTCCCATGACCCCTTACAGTGACATTATCCCCATAATTTTGTATGTTTGTGTGTAAGTCTTACCATACACTGCTCTGACACTTGCTTTTATGCATTTTAATATTTAAACATTTTTTTGCCATCAATTTGTCATTTGGTAATGTACAAAAATTCCTCTATCAGAGATGACCATGTATAGTTACTGCCACCAAAAACCAGCAGCAGTGGAAATGTGTCTGCCAGAGCCACCACCACCACCACCACCAGAGCTTGCCTTAGATCTACCCCAGGCAGGTCTTTTGGATGTTGGGGCTGCTCATCAGGTGGGTTTCTTGCTATTACAGCTACCACCATCCTCTTCCTCTGATGTCACCCTTTCATCCTGGCTTGGTTGCCACGTCTTAACTGTAATATAATCATTATTGAATTCCATAATGTCATCCTCTTCTATACTTTTTTGTTACTCATCGTGGCAATGAGATTCCTCTACACCCTTACAATTTCTAACAGGTTTTCCCCTAGGACCCCAAAAAGCACAACCACCAGTAGCACACTCCCTGCCACTTTGCCTCCACCAGCAATCATGTCTACCACTTCTACCTCCTTTTGCGCTTCTCTTGCCCGGATTCTCTCCAGTCATTTCACTCCACTCTGCTTAATTTTAATAGTTATTACCAACAATTCTGACACTGAATTTTCTGATTTTCGCTTTTTTTTTTTTTAATATTCTTTTTTTGAAAACCACTAAAAGTGTGACTTGATCAATGACTCAGCAACAAGAACAGCATTAGTCAGCTTGCAATTTTTTTGCCACTAAAATAATGGCAGTTTGTATGTATATTGGTAACCATAAAAACCCTTAATAGAAAGAGATTTTATTCAGATTAGCAGACTTCACTACTCTGTTTATTGGGTGAGCAACAAAAAAGATGCTCAAATTGCCCCCAACCGACACCGAAGACCTCGACCAGCCCCCTCCTCCGCACTCTATTATGTCCCTTAGTGGTAGTTACGCCCCTGGTGATGCCATGAAAATATAGTGTATCATGGAAGCCTTTATGGAGAATGGCTGTCTATATAGAACATGGCTATCTACTATGGATCATAGAGGACCCCAATCTGACTAACATGTATCCTAACAGGGCATATGGACAAGGATGGATTTTATGAGTCAACCCCTACAATCAATATGAATGTTTTGGTTGTTTTTTGTCTATGATTACTTATTTTTACAGATTTTGTGCTTTATCTTTCTTTTGGAATATCTGTCTGTTTAACCTGGCAACACATCTCAAGAAATATCCGGTCCCTTAATGTGAGACTTAGCCATGATGATTAACTATAAATGGAGCAATTCCATGTGTAATTCCATTATGCCCCATATTTCGGAGTGCTCACTTGTGGTTGCTAGGAGACAGGACCAGGAAATCCCCGATTATTCCCAATCTGTGCCATCAGTGCTACATTGTGTCACTCACTGGTGAGCAGTTCTTTGTGCAAAACAGATCAATGGTGTTTATATTGTCAGGAGAAGAAACATTCTAGAAAAGCCTTTAATAAAATCTTTTAGAAACTGCCCTACTTATGGCTACACCTTATTGGTTTATTGATTCTGAAAAGCTCTAATGCACCATTCTGGTCAAATTTATTGACAACGCACACGTCCAGATCCAAATGTGTGTGAGCCATTCTATGTTACTTAGAATGGACACTTTAGCATAGTAAAATCTGGTTGTAGTGACAAATATGGAATCAAGTCTGTTCTGTTTATACCAATAAGACTCAATATTAAAGATAAGAGCCTCCATTGGTAGTTCCATCACTTTTGATGATGATGATGATCCTTGAATGAGCATCAACTCAGACCCTTATCTCACATTTACACATTTAATGGCTGGTAATATGAAAATTGGGCAGGTTTTCATAGGCAAAGGGGGCATAGTTACATAGTAGATGAGGCTGGATGAAGACATCAGTCCATCAAGTCCAACCTATAACCCAGGGGCGTAACTACCGTAGAGGCAGTGGAGGCGGCTGCCACAGGGCCCGGGCCATTAGGGGGCCTGGTGAAAGCCGCTACCGCTGTGTTTTTTTTTTTTTTTTTTTAATAGGCCGTTACGGGCCCTATTTACTCACCGATCCTGGCTGGGCCGGGATCGGCAAGTGACACAGCGGGCCCCACAAATACTATCATTATACTCGGGGGTCTTTGCAGACCCCTGAGTATAATGAACAGCGGACCGGGAGAGGTAAGGGAACGTAAAAAATACTGTTACTTACCTCTCCATGATCCTGCCAGGCCTCCTTCATACTTGTCTGACGTCACACGAACCCGGCCTGCTTCCCGTGTCATGTGACGTCCAACGTCATTAAAGAAGGACGAGAGCGGCGGCCGACAACATAGGAGCCGGGGAACAGGTAAGCAACTGTTTTTTTTTTAATGTTTTTATTCCCCCCGGGTCTCCGATTATTATACTCTGGGGTCTGAAAATGGGTTCCTAGTTACGCCACTGCCTATAACCTATACAATCCCCAATAGTGTTGATCCAGCGGAAGGCTCATGTAAATTGCACCATTTCAAGGAAAAAATTCCTTCCTGACTCCAATCTGGCAGTCAGCATAAAATCCTGGATCAACGTGTCCTTAAAATCTAGAATCCATAACCTATTATATTTTTCTCTTCGTGAAAGGCATCCAGGCCCTCTTTGAACTTGTTTAATGAATCCGCCATCACCACTTCCCGGGGCAGAGACTTCCATAGCCTCGCTGTTCTTACTGTGAAGAATCCCCTTCTATGTTTCTGGTGAAACCTTCGCTCCTCCAGACGTAGAGGATGTCCTCCTGTCACTGTCACTGGCCTAGGAGTAAAAAGATCCTTAGAAAGTTCTTTGTATTGTCCCTTCATGTATTTGTACATTGTTATTAGATCTCCCCATAGACGTCTTTTCTCTAAACTGAATAACCCCAAATTTGTTAATCTATCGTCGTACTCCAGTCCACCCATTCCCCTAATCATTTTGGTTGCCTGTCTTTGGACTTATTCAAGTTCACTTATGTCTTTCTTGTATATTGAGGCCCAAAATTTCGCACAATATTCAAAATGTGGCCGTACCAGTGATTTGTATAGAGGCATATCTATGTTCTTGTTATGATCTACATCTCTTTTGATGCATCCCATAATTTTATTTGCCTTGGCAGCAGCTGCCTGACACTGGTCACTAAAGGTAAACTTGCTGTCCACCAAAATCCCAAAGTCTTTCTCATTGGCAGTCTTAACCAGTAAGTTACTATTTAGTACATAGTCATACATTTTATTACGTCGACCAAAGTGCATTACTTTACATTTGTCAACATTAAACTTCATTTGCCAAGTCTCCGCCCATGCTTCCAGCTTCCTTAGATCCCCTTGTAATATTCTATTATTCTCCTCATTATTGATTACCTTACAGAGTTTTTTATCATCTGCAAATATGGACACCCTGCTTTGTAAACCCTCTACCAGGTCATTAATAAAGATATTTAACAAGAGAGGACCTAATACTGACCCCTGCGGCACCCCACTGGTGACTGTGACCCAGTCTGAATATTTACCATTAACAAGTACCCTCTGTTTCCTATCAGTGAGCCAAATGCATATGTTTTCCCCCAGTCCCAACATTCTCATTTTGCATACCACTCTTATGTGGGACAGTATCAAAAGCCTTTGAAAAGTTCAGATACACCACGTCCACTGCATTACCCATGTCCAGTTCAGATACACCACGTCCACTGCATTACCCATGTCCAGTTCAGATACACCACGTCCACTGCATTACCCATGTCCAGTTCAGATACACCACGTCCACTGCATTACCCATGTCCAGTTCAGATACACCACGTCCACTGCATTACCCATGTCCAGATACACCACGTCCACTGCATTACCCATGTCCAGTTCAGATACACCACGTCCACTGCATTACCCATGTCCAGTTCAGATACACCACGTCCACTGCATTACCCATGTCCAGATACACCACGTCCACTGCATTACCCATGTCCAGATACACCACGTCCACTGCATTACCCATGTCCAGATACACCACGTCCACTGCATTACCCATGTCCAGATACACCACGTCCACTGCATTACCCATGTCCAGATACACCACGTCCACTGCATTACCCATGTCCAGATACACCACGTCCACTGCATTACCCATGTCCAGAAACACCACGTCCACTGCATTACCCATGTCCAGATACACCACGTCCACTGCATTACCCATGTCCAGATACACCACGTCCACTGCATTACCCATGTCCAGATACACCACGTCCACTGCATTACCCATGTCCAGAAACACCACGTCCACTGCATTACCCATGTCCAGATACACTACGTCCACTGCATTACCCATGTCCAGATACACCACGTCCACTGCATTACCCATGTCCAGATACACCACGTCCACTGCATTACCCATGTCCAGATACACCACGTCCACTGCATTACCCATGTCCAGATACACCACGTCCACTGCATTACCCATGTCCAGATAGACCACGTCCACTGCATTACCCATGTCCAGATAGACCACGTCCACTGCATTACCCATGTCCAGATACACCACGTCCACTGCATTACCCATGTCCAGATACACCACGTCCACTGCATTACCCATGTCCAGATACACCACGTCCACTGCATTACCCATGTCCAGATACACCACGTCCACTGCATTATCCATGTCCAGTCTACAACTGACCTCTTCATAGAAGCTGATCAGATTAGTCTGACAGGACTGATTCCTCATAAACCCATACTGATTGGGTTTTATAAGCATAGCTTAAATGGGACAAAATTTAGACCAAAATTTTGGCCTAAAGTAAGTCTAGTAATAGGTTGTATAAACTTTAGAGGAGATAGTCCAACATGCACCAGATGTACAGGTATATCACAGCCTCAGCCACTGTGAGAAAATTTGGCCCCCATTAATTTGCCCCCTCTCTCTATTATGCTCAAGACTCTGTTTGTACTTTCCAAGTGTGTAAGGTAAGACAGCTCAGAAATTATTCCTTATACCCTGTGTAAAGTCAAATAAAATATTCAACTCCGCCATGTGCTGTGTTGATATTCTGAAAACCTAATTCTACATTTCAGGTAACCGTATGTGTCGGTAGGTGATTCTTGTACTGCAATGTCCCAAGACTCCTTATAATCAGTTAAAATAGATGCTTTGCTTTATGATACTCTTAAGAATGTAGTAATTTCTACAAATATGTGTCCGTAGTATAATAATGCTGGCTGCATTGCAGTGATGGTGGTCTCTGGACCACCATGTATTGTATCATTAGTATAGAAGGTTGTCAATTCCTCTCTTTCAGGAATAATTTATTAGTGAATAATCCGGTGTAGCGCATTGATTACTCATTGATTATAGATTAAGAAGCTGCAAGATATCAATAGGCCCAGAGAGCCACCTGCCATTGCTTTCCATGTCACAGCAGTATTGGGACATTTCAAAGTAAACCTTGATCTAAAGCCTGGCATAAAATATAGGAGGCTGAATTCCACTTATTGTCTAAAATTGTATGATGGAGCCAGAAAGACTAACATGTTACAATATGCATATGTTGCATATTTTTTGTCAATATGCAGTTCAGCTCTTTTGAGCAACACCAGCATTGCCATTGCACCAAAAAGTAAGCAGTAACCTTCTCATTGCGTCAAGAGCTCATTTACATATTGAAAAATGATAATCTGCAATAAATAAAATACATTGAATGCTCTGATTCACAAGGTTTAGGTTGATATGCTGGGTTCCGGTGAAAGACTCCCTTTTAATGGGCAGCCTTATTCTAGCTGTACAAAGATATATAGCTGATAGATAAGTGGTAAGTGTTAAATGCATGACGCTAAATGATTCATTTAACCAATAATCTAATAACTGATATCCATAGGCTATCACGAAATGTCTTCATATATTATATATATTCTCAGATCAATATATTTTACTATTGTTAGCTGGTAGTTGATATTCTTTAGGCTGTAATGGTGATCCCTGGCTCTATAATCTCATTCCATTAAGTTTTGACCTCAAGCAAGATTAATATCTTTACACATTATATTGTGTACATTAGATTGTTATTCTGACTCTGTGGTCATGAATGTTTAATAAGCTGGCTGGATTTCCTTCTTTAAATGTCTCAGATAGGATCCCCGTGTGAACCACAATGAACAAATAAGAATGACGTATCGCCGCGGAGGAGCAGAGCACATTCTTCCACCTTCAGCATTACAGCATAAGGAGTGCCATTGGCTGTCGGGCTCAATCGTTATACTTGGCCAATGCAATTAGAGCCTATAGTTTTATGAGCCCCCCCTAACTATTACCTGCCACTTTCCTGAGGGAAATAACATTAGCTGACCCTAACCACATGAACCATTAGCTTTGTGAATCCTTCCTTTATAAATGGCCTTCATTTGGGGAAACCTCTCTTGCTTTTTCATCTTTTAGATGCTATTTTTAAAGTAAATTGCTTACATTGCTTTTATGGTCCCTCTAGGCTAGTAACACAGTGGTTGGACTAAACCCGATGCAAAGCTCACATTAAAATTAAGTATCATTTCTTATAGCTGCCAATAGACAGTCATAAAAATGGGCCCAACATAAAGGAGTCTTAGGTCTGAACCTTACATAACACTGGTCCCGACCTTTATTACAAAAGTCAAAACTCTATCAATCTCCAAAGAGACTTTAATATCCCAGTGTTAAGTTCCAGTGTCTGGTCACTTTACTTTTAAGACAATTAGAGATGATTGAATTTTTCAAAAATTCGATTCGTCCGATTCACCAAATTTTCTGTAACGATTCGATCCAAATTAATTTGCGGTGAATCGTGTTAACCTCTTCCCGACAGCCACCCTAATAGTATGGCGCTGCCGGGAAGGACTTCCCACAAACCACAATAACTGTGTGCGCAACCTGCTTTGCAGGTGTCAGCCATATGTAATGGCTGACACTGTCCTCTAACACCAGAGCTGAGCTGCGATTGCAATTGTTAACCCCTGACATGCAATGGTCAAACATGAATGCGGCATCTCAAGGGTTTTATTATATACTGGAGTCCCAATTGCCCCCCTCCTCACCCTCCCACCTGCGATGTTTCTGGGGGGTGTCGCTATTCCTATTCAACAGCCCAGTGTCTTAAAGGTGATTAAAAGTAAAAAAGCAACCCCCAAAACATCAGGGAACCTCAGCCATGTTTGACTGTAGGGTCCGTGTTCTTTTCTTTGAAGGCCATGGGCTTTAAACTTCTTGATGACACTGCGCACGGTAGACACAGGAACATTCGGGTCTTTGGAGATGGACCTGAGATTGCTCATGCTTCCTCACAATTTTGCTTCTCAAGTCCTCAGACAGTTCTTTGGTCTTCTTTCTTTTCTACATGCTCAATGTGATACACACAAGGACACAGGACAGAGGTTGAGTCAACTTTAATCCATTTCAACTGGCTGTAAGAGTGATTTAGTTATTGCCACCACCTGTTAGGTGCCTCAGGTAAGTAACAGGTGCTGTTAATTACACAAATTAGAGAAGCATCACATGATTTTTCAAACAGTGCCAATACTTTTGTCCACCCCCTTTTTTATGTTTGCTGAGGAATTATATCCAATTTGGCTTTTTGACAATTCTTTTTGTGGTTTTCCATTGAAAATTAAATGAAGATAATAATACCAAAGAATTTGTGATTGCAATCATTTTCTGGAAGAAAATGAGTATTATCTGACAGAATTGCAGGGGTGCCAATGCTTTTGGCCAACACTGTATCTAACTTATTAGCTCACAGTCAAAAAGCCCGCATTTCTATCATATCAGAAGGTGAAAGTGACACGACAGAACAGAAAACCCATAACTGTAGGTGAAAGTTACATAATAGAACACATATCAATAGGTGAAAGTGACACGACAGAACATGGAACACATCCTTTTCACCTTCTGATATGTGTTTTCTGTTCTATTGTGTCACTTTCACCTTCTGATATCTGTTCTATGCTGTATTGTGAATAAAATATGATTGTAACAGATTTCCAAATCATAATTTTTCTATACACTTTACACAGCATCTCTACTTTTGGAATTGGGATTGTATTTTTGTACATATTTATTATATACTAGCCTCTGCCCATGACTTCGTCTGCGTGTTGTTGGCGTCGATTGCCTGCTCCGGCGTTATGGCAGCTCTTAAGCTGTCCTGCTGCTGAACTCGTTCCTCATGCCATGCCTGTGATTGTTCTGGCATTTCAGCAGCTCACTGGGATGCTATATTATGAGTGTATTGTAAGCATTGATAACCTCCTGGTCCAGAGTTTCGGCTGCTGTCAACCTGGTCTGCTGCTAAACTTGTTCCTTTAGATGTGCCCGTGATTGTTCCGGCATCTCAGCAGCTCACTGGGATGCCATATAATGAGCGTGTCGTTGGCGCCAATGATCTACCTTAGCTCCACTTGAGGAGAACTCTGTGACTTCTGTCTACCTTCATAGCTGTTGTTGTTTTAGAATTTTGCAACAAATTAGATTTTCTTTTTCCCAGTATGTTTAAAAATAGCAAACTGCCAATTTGGATTATAGATGTTTTCCCATCCAGTGTGTCAGCACTGCCTGGAGTAGATCAGATAATATGCAAATTCAGGTACAGAATGGACTGAGGGTTAGCATATGACCTGGAGTGTGACCTGGCTTTATCTGTTACTAGCTGGTACCCGCGACTTCGTCTGCGGTGATTGTAGAAGTGGGTATATACAGGCGCGGGTAAGGTTTTCGTACTGTGTATAAGGTATGGGATATGAAATGTAACTGTGTATCTTGTTGTTGCTGTAATTCTGAGAGCACATGAGACTTTTGTGTTGAATGTAATTTGTATTTCAGCCGCTATACGGTGTTGGTATAAACTGTACATAGTGTCTTTGGGACAGAGGGATTTCAGGTTAATATACTTCGATATATGACATTGTATGATTTGTTATTTTCCGCCAGTACATGTAAGGTTTGGGCACAAGATACTCTTGAGTAAGCAACATAAAGTCTGGCCCTGTGCATGACAGTTTAGTAACTCCATGTGCCTCTTATTAATAGCAATTAACCCCATCATGTCCCTCACATTAACCCCAGTGTAAGAGTTACTGATAGAGATGAGCGAGTACTGTTGGGATCAGCCGATCCGAACAGCACGCTCGCATAGAAATGAATGGACGTAGCCGGCATGCGGGGGGTTAAGCGCGCTGGCTACGTCCAAGCGGAAGTACCAGGTGAATCCATTCATTTCTATGGAGCGTGCTGTTCAGATCGGCTGATCCCAACAGTACTCGCTCATCTCTAATTACTGATATGTGAGAGACTTGGAGGTAATAATTAAGTATCTTCATTACTGAGGTCTTTTATTAGTCCCTCCATATGTCTCACATATTAGTAACCTTTATATGGGGCACACAGGGGTTAATATGAGGGACATGATGGGGTTTATTCCTATTAATGTGAGGTACATGGAGTTACTAACACTAAACTAATAACCCCATGCCTGACATTAATGAGAATAGGAAGAAAAGGAAGGGAGCTGTGTGTTTCTTACTTTCAGTTTGCTAGCAGCTTCGGCAGGAGCTATCACTATAGCAGGCAGGCAGAGACTTGAGCGATTAAGCTCCACCCCCCTGGGTTTCCTGCACCCCTCGCAAAGGGGAGTGTCCTTATGCCGCAGCTCTAGCAGAGACTTTATTTAACTCTTGCAGGTCCTGTGCTGCTGGTGTGCCAGTGAAATATGGCAGGAGTGCCACTCTTGGCATGTGTGCCAGGGGTTGCTGACCTCTGCTGTAGGGGGTAATATGAATTTTGTGGCTTGCTATGGTCCAAAGTGTGTGAGATTGCAGAGATAGTGATGTGAGTTTGGGTTTTGTGGGGGTCCTGGGAAAAACGTATGTGCGCTATTGTGACAAAAAGTAGCCTATTGCGCAATCGAGTGTAGAGACTATGTTTGTGGAAAATTTCAGCCAAATCGGTGGAGCGGTTTTTGCGTGATTGACCGCCAAAGATCCGAAAATCCAAAGGGTCTTGGGAAAAACCTATGTGCGCTATTGTGACGAAAAGTAGCCTATTGCGCAATCGAGTGTAGGGACTATGTTTGTGGAAAATTTCAGCCAAATCGGTGGAGCGGTTTTTGCGTGATTGACCGCCAAACATCCAAACATCCAAAGGGTCTTGGGAAAAACCTATGTGCGCTATTGTGACGAAAAGTAGCCTATTGCGCAATCGAGTGTAGGGACTATGTTTGTGGAAAATTTCAGCCAAATCGGTGGAGCGGTTTTTGCGTGATTGACCGCCAAACATCCAGACATCCAAAGGGTCCTGGGAAAAACGTATGTGCGCTATTGTGACGAAAAGTAGCCTATTGCGCAATCGAGTGTAGGGACTATGTTTGTGGAAAATTTCAGCCAAATCGGGGTCCAAAGTGTGTGAGATTGCAGAGATAGTGATGTGAGTTTGGGGTTTGTGGGGGTCCTGGGAAAAACGTATGTGCGCTATTGTGACGAAAAGTAGCCTATTGCGCAATGGGGTGTATTAACTATGTTTGTGGAAAATTTCAGCCAAATCGGTCAAGCGGGTTTTGCGTGATTGACTAACAAACATCCGAACACACAAACCCACAAACATCCAAACTCACAAACTTTCACATTTATAATATTAATAGGATTTATAAGTTAATAAAGTATGTGAACATAAATTTATAACAGTCGTAAATAAAAGTAGGCTATGTTTTAATCAAGCTTACAAACTATGTGCCAAAGTTCATTCAAATCCGTTCAGGTGTTTTTGCGTGATTGAGTAACAAAGTAATATTAGTACTTTCACACTGATAATATTAGTAGGATTAATATGTAGTGTATATTGTATTTATATATTTACAGTTTTTGTATCATTTTATTAACTTTAGAGTTTTGTTTTTATTAGTATTGTGGATATATAAAATATATATAGTTTAGATTTTAAATATTTCATTTTTCCCACTTCGTGCTGTCCAAAATTAAGTCTAGAAACCAAATCCATTACTCAGTGGTTCCGCATACAAAAACTATAGTTCAGTTGGCTCACCCACAACCTGAGAAGGGATTATCAAACATGTTTCATGTCTTAATAAGAGAATAGTGTAGAATAAATTGTGATATATATATAATATATATGTGCACTAAATCCATTGCAGCTTCTTCACATTCTCCCAGTATTTCGCCCTACCTTCTCCAGAGTCTAGACTTCCTTGTGCTCTGGATGGAAGCTGTCATGAGCGGGGATTTAAGTCTCTGATCTTCCGCTCAGAGGAATCCTGATTGTTGTGGAGTGGCAATAATCAGGAATGGAGAAATGTTATCAGTCTTTAGCGTGGCTGCCTGTACAAGATAAGAGGAGCAAGTAGGTGGCACCAAAGTGTCAGTAAAATGCCATTACACAGTTTTTTAAAGGACAGCCTCACACAGGGGAGAGAAGTCTGATCTGAGATGCATATTAATGTTCCATCTCAGATTAACATATGCTGTTATTGTGACATTTGAATGGATTGTAGAATAACTCCATTAGTTTCCAGTGATTTCTACATTGATGCTTGTTTGCAGTATTCCAAGTTTAAGATGCATTATAATACACTTTCTGAATAACCATATGTTCTTATTTCTTCTGTGTTCATCTCCACTTTAAGTCTTAAAGAGACACTAAGCCAAAAGTCAATGTCCCTTTGCCGTGCAATCTATTGCGATCTGTTAGCATCTATTTCTGGCATAAACAGACAAACTGTATCGTTCTGCAATAGAATTACTGATGGGGAGCCCAGAAACAAAGGTCTCAAATCTATGAAGGTCCAGAAATTATTTATGGTTTTAGCCATATAATAGCAGCTGTCCAAGCTGTCGCTTCTGTTACAATTGTCTGATCAGATTGATCTGTTATGTACATACCTACTACACGAGGCCAGATTACTTTGCTCTATGATCATTGATGTCTTTTTATAGTTATCATTGCAGCTTACAGATGGTTATATGTTTATTTTATGCAACGAGACTTACTCTGCAGTCACACAAGGCAATGTTACCGTCAATGCAACCAAGCGCATACGACCATAACTTCTTACCAGATCTGATCATTACTCTACTGACCTAAAAAGGATCCAGGCTGTACGTGTACAAGTCCACAGACCCAGTTCTGTTAAGACTGAAAGGTTATGCTAGTCACACTTTCAGATGATGTCACATGCCATCCATGGATTACCTGCTGAGCAACTTAATGTGAATGAGCCATGTGGGAATTTGTTGCCAGAATCAATAAGATAAACTAAAGAGGTTAAATTAATCATGTTGAAGAGTAGCACAGATGAGCTCATACCCCGACTCTGCCCGCCGCAGCGACCAGGGCAGCAGGGTGCATGCTAATTACTATATTTAATTTATACATGTCTGCGCTTCATACCAGGCGGTCTGTCCGGCAGCTGAATAATCCATAATAGTTGTGCCAGTGCTATGCCAGTCTCAAAGGTTAGCATCTGAAATAATCAAACCTTTACATAAAACAACATTCTACATAGTCATTTAGTATTCACAAAGGCACTTCATTATCATTGTGAACAAATAGAATATCCTTTATAGTTTTAGTAACATTACCTTATTTTATGAACATAATCGGGGCTATTTACTAACCCATCTATGGCAGTTTTCTGGCGTAGAAGGTTATGAATGTAGTGCTTGGGTTACATGGTCTGTTCTTGTGCCAAAGATGTGCCACCTAGTTCCCTCTATGCTCCGCTTGTGCCTTTTTATGGAAGGAGGTGGAATGGGGACAAGACTAAGGTACGTTGGCTCAGGGATGCTTCGACCTGACGCATTTACTATAAGGGTCAGTTCACACGTGAAAACCGCCTAGCTTATTTGTGCGAGGTAAAAAACCTCGAGGAGTTTTTTTGACGCTGTTTTTTGCATTCCACGAGGTTTTTGACGCGGTTTTCGCTAGGTTTTTTTTTTCCTATATGTGCTATAGAAACTGCAGGCGAAATCCGCGCGGTTTTTTGCAAAAAACCGCGCGGTTTTTTACCGCGCGGTTTTCGCCTCCCATTCACTTCTATGCAATTCTTCAGGCGTTTTCCGCCTGAAGAAAGGTCATGTCGCTTCTTCAGGCGGAAAACGCTAGGAGGAAAAAAAAAGCTAGTGGTCTACATAGACCACCATGTTAAAGGAGAGGTTTTTGAAGCGAATTCCGCTGTCAAAAACCTCCCCTTTGCCCACGTGTGAACTAGCCCTTAGTCACTTGCCAGAAAGCTGGCGTTGTACCGCACATCTCTGCCAGTCCCGGACCGGCATACATTTCAGTTATGGTACAAGGGAGTGTACCTGAATTATTAACAGTCTAGAGCCGCTTAATAATTCAGGCCCATCCTCATGCAAGCTGGGGACTTCATTAAGACTGGCACACAATGCCAGTCCTAATAACCCCCCCAATTTTATCACATAACCCAAAATACAGATCTCTTACCTTTCCTCTTGGCTTAACTTATTAACCCAAGAAATATGGTGTGAGGTAAACCGCTTTTTAGGAAAAAAAAATAATTCCATAATAGTCTGTCATAAGTAGTCCATCCAATGTATATTTGTGTGCAGACGCCTAGTGGTTGTGTTATGCCTTTGTATAGAATTTGTTGTGTGAGAACTTGGAGCCCTTCACCAAATTCATATTAAGGTAAATGTGGACGACACTCTGTACGGCAACAGCAGCAATACAGAGAATTTGACAAATAAAGTTGTGTAGTGTCCCACAAGAACACTACTAGCAGTAATACACTGCTGCTATTGTGGACCATGTATTATTTAAGCAATTTTCTTCCAAGATTTACAAAGCTTGCACTCTTTTATATAATATTACTTCGTACCATTTAGGAAGAAACTTTTTGCTTTATCCAGAGCCTTAAGTTGAAGTTTCTAGGCCCCACTGCAAAATATGTAATGGGGTCTACCACTCATCTACCACTCATCATGTGCTTTCTATAATACCGGTGTTGTCTTGTGTTGTAGAGAGCCCTCTAGCACCTGTTAGTGACCAACTTGGCTCTCTAGTTTAATAGCAGACCAGAAATCCTGAGCCAGACTGTTCCATTTTCCTGAACCCAGAAGCTTGCAGAAATAACATTTGATGCCATTAGAATATCTATACTACATCGTGAAGAAACTGGCATCCATGGCTGAATTGAGCCTTGCATTTCTCCAGTACTGGCTGAAAGTAAGGACCAAGTTAGTGCCCAGTAGAGGACTTGGAGCTATGGATGCCCCATATTCGCCACAGTGGAAAGGGACTAGAGAAGGGAGAGAAGAGCAGATGCCATTCCCATCCATGATTGTAGAAAGCCCTGTAAGTGGATACTGTATACCTAAGGAATTGTTCCTCCATGTACATATGACTGAGTCGCAAGCAATGTCTGTTCAACTGGCACCGTGTCTCCTGTATATTTAAATACACCTAAAATTGCCACCAGCCAGGACACTGGAGTGTTACCTGGGGGAGGACTTCTAGCAATTGTCCCATGGTACATCACCCTCTAAATTCTGCCAACGAGAAGTCATCATGGGCCTGGTTCACCACACAGCTCTGCAATAACATAAGATTTCTTACTCATCTTTGAGCTCCAAAAATGGGACACAAAGATTTAACTTCACTTACCATGTGCTATCTATAATACTAGTGTCATCTTACAATGCCGTCACCAGTCGTGTCCTCTAACATGGCCCCCTCAGCCTTCAAGGCCTGGTAGCAATTGCAACCTCTGCACCCCCTATAGCTACTCCCCCTGCTCTCCTGTTCATCCATCCCATATAAGATCTGCTGATGACATCCATGATCTACAATCTTATTGTACCTCTGTGTGCTTCCAATATTATAGGGAATCCTACAAACGTTTTCTTCTATGTCTATTCTATATTCCACTCTAGACCCAACAAAAGAAAACCTCTGTAGGGTTCCGAAAGAGTGTCATCTGAAACTGCATTTACAGATGTATTCTCATCTTGCAGTATTACTTAGAGGAGAATATCTGCAGTGCTATATAAAGGCGTGCGGAGTACCTATATTTTCCTAGTATATAGCGGCAGAGACTCTCTGGGTCTCTTTACAGGCTTCTTATAGACAGCTCTGTTCTGTGCATAAGACCTTAAGCTAAAGCACACGAGGGATATAAATTATCATAAAGCTAGCATCAAAGGACACAAGCAGCTGAGACCACAACATCACAGACTTCATTCTCAAGTCAATGTAAAAGGCTTCTATAGAAGTATAAAAAATGGTTAAATTACATACTATTGGGACAATATCTTACAAAAATCGAATTGACACTAAATTCTTCACACCAGCCAGGATTATATCTGTGACACCAGCTGAATTGACCATATTGAACTACCAGGTGGGAGAGATACCGAGGCCGATGCCCTGGAGTCTTTAACGTATGGACAGTTATTGCTACATTGCACAAATTGGCTATTTCACTTGAGCTAGTACCATGCAAAGGTGATCCTTATTAAAAATCACAGAAGGAAAGTCAATGTGTGGCTAGGGATAAGGTCACTATTAACTGTACCCGATATGGAAATATTAGAAACAACATCAGAATGAAAAGTTAAATGTCAGTAATTACCTCTATGGTGTATAAAGGTTTAAGGAACTGTATTATGAAGAATATGAGGTAGTGCACTTGCAATAGAGTATTGTCTTCTACAACATACTCATGTTAAATGTAACCCACAGTAGTAGCAACTACCAACATACAGGCTAATTCTACATGTACACATGTCCTTACCCGCCACAGACCCATTCATTTCCTGCAATGCCCCTACACAGACCCATGATAATATATGTATTTGGAGCCATGGAAAATAAAGGGTTTTGGTTAAGCTGTTACACATAACTAGCATACTGACAAAGCACAGGTTCATGTTCAGATGTGTGGCAATAGCGGGGGGGAGAGGTTGTGGTTGCTACCGGGCCCTGGTCCCTGAGCGGGCCCTAAAAGTTCCTTTACTACATAAAATAATATGTAATAAATATTACATTATTATAATATGTAATTCTAAATTGTACAAGGTGTGTAGGGGTCCCATTACAGATTCTGCGCTGGAGCCCAGGGGTTGGCAATTACACCTCTGCTTATACACTTCTTATACTATGAGATCTACTTTTGGTGGTTACTTTAGTAGGTATGCCTGTATACATGCGGCTACACAAAATATCTAACAAATTCAGGCTGTTCATGTCATAAGGGCATAGACATGAAGACAAAGTCAAGAAGTGTAGATGTTATTCAGACCCATGTGTGGAAAAATCCCAAGAAGCTGGAACTTCTAGACCAAGAGAATTTAGACTGCTGCACCAAAAAAAAACCCCAGCAGTCACTATGAGCAAAATGCCTTGTTGTTGCTATTGAGTGATCAATGGAGAATTCCAGGTTGGTTAAAGCTGGCATAAAGCAAAATAACCCTTTCTTACACCAGTATAATGTATAGGAGAATGTTGGCACTTTAGGCTAAGCCTATGCATGGCAGATTTTTGTCCTTTTGAAAATCCTGCCACGTGTATTGTACTATAAATTGGCTCATCAGGCTTCTATTATTGCTCCTGGTTCCATTGGTGGCTGGTTGGTGGTGGTGGTAGAATGTGTAGATGCCTGGCACTTTTCTCTTCATTGTTGGTTGGTTGGTTCCTACAAGTACTTACAACCCTACGCTTCTTAGCAGTGGTTATTCTCCAGCTGGCTGTCCATGACAGGGTGTCATAGAAATTGGCACCTTCTGATGATATATGATTTGGTGGCCTACTTAAAGTGGCTTTTTGCAACAGAACAGCAATTTTTGCAGTTTTATTGCTACCGATCAGGAACTTGCCATTGCTCCTGGCTTACACGTTTTACTTGTATTTCTACTCCATCTTTCTGACTACTAGGACTTATTTCATCGTGTCTACTCTCAAGCGTTAAGCACCTCAGCTCTGCTCCTGACCATGTCGCTGCTCAAACAGATGCAATAATCTGAGACTATTCTGGATCTTCTGCAGCATACTGTATATTGCCTTGTGTGGGCTAAAGAGTGAAAACTAGCATATCCCTTGGACTCTTCAGACACCAGTCCCGCCTGAGCCAAGTGAGATTACATTTTCCAGAATACGTAATCTACTACGTGACTTGCAATAACAGATGGACAACTTAACAACTTTGCCTTGTCTGACTGGCTATAAATAAATTGTTGTGTACAGACGGCCATATTATTCGGATCCATGGTGCATCCTGCTTTTTATAAATGATTCAGGATGGTGCTGATCTAAGGGGTTAAGAATTTATTTTTCCACACATTAGGCTTCGTATACCAAATGAGTATCCATTGAGTGTCTCGGCTTGCTCGTACAGGGTTGCTGTCCATGTGCATCCATCATGACCACAGACCTCTAATAAGAAAATGCAAAACCAGCTCTCCCTGCTTGATGAAGCGATTTCAGTGCGCACGGAAGACTCGGAGGAATCCAAAGACATATGGAAATAGAATCCAGTGACTGGCGGAATCAATAAAACACAACTTTATTCAAGTAGCATTTAAAACATTCCTGTGTAAAATCCACAAGCTGAACACTATGGTAAATGTCGACCACTGTGACTGTGTCTATAGGGAGGGGGTTTTATAAGTTTTTTTTTTGTGATAATAGTCATAAGGAAGAACATGAAGTCTAGAAAGCATTGGTGTTCACTAGGGAGTTCCATGTGTGGATCTTATACTGGACTGTTTTTAATGCTACTTACATAAAGCTGTGGTTTATTGATTCTTCCAATGACTGGTTTCTACTTCTTCCCCAGTCTTCTAATGGTTATATTGGATAATTCATCATGTCACAAAACACAGATTCTTTCAAGTTGAATCTACACATAGCAATGAGATCAGTGTTGTAATCCAATAACCCATATAGTGATTATTCAATTTCATAGAGAACCTTCATGTTCTAGGAGCAAAGGAAATGGCCTTGCCCTGTACTAGAGAGGTTAACCCAAGGAAGTAAGAACTATACATGGTCAATCTAAGATTTTCTGTCGGGTGTTGTTGTTTTGCTACAGTAAGCTCATGCAACTAAGAATGTGAAATCTTCCACCATATATAGCTTTAGGATACTACTATGGGCTACTGTTGAGTCTGTCAATGTGTTATTGCTACCCACGGTAACTTGCAACTTTGTAATTATTGTCTATCATGTTGGTAGTATTGCCCAGTGCTAGGTAACAGTCCAGTCATATTAATGTGACCACCACCTACTTTTGACGTCAACGTTAAAGAGGACCTTTCATCAGATCGGGCACATGCAGTTTTATATACTGCTGGAAAGCTGACAGTGTGCTGAATTCAGCGCACTATCGGCTTTCCCGATCTGTGCCCGGTGTAAAGCGCTATCGGTCCCGGTACCGTAGGGCTTTACAGTCAGAAGGGCGTTTCTGACACTTAGCCAGGGACGTCCTTCTCCACAGCAGCGCCTATCGCGCTGTACTGTGGAGCGGGGAGTAACTCTCGCCTCCCGCTCCTGATAATACTCGTCTATGGACAAGCACAGTGAGCAGAGGGAGGGGGCGTTCCTCTCCGCTCACACTCTACAGCGCGATTGGTGCCGCGGGGCAGAAGGACGTTCCTGGCTAACTGTCAGAAACGCCTTTCTGACACTAAAGTGCTAGGTCCCGGGACCAATAGCGCTTTACACCAGGCACTGATCGGGAAAGCCGATGGATCAACACCAGTATGCATCTATCCTTGCGGACCATGTTCACCCCTACATGTGAAATGTAGGATGATGGTATCTACCAGCAGGACAATGCGATGTATCATAAAGCTCTCAGTGTACGTGCATGGTTCGAGGAGCACCAGGATGAGTTTACCATACTTCCTTGGCCAGCAAATTCTCCGGACTTGAACCCAATGGAGAATCTATGGGACCACCTCGATCAGGTTGTTTGCACCATGAATGCTCAACCACATAACCTAGCGCAGCTGTTCATGGCACTGGAGTTGGCATGGCTCAACATCCCAGTGAACATCATCACAACATCCCCTCTCTTCTTGCACGTCTCGCAGCGGTTCGCTCTGCCAAAGGTGGTTATTCTGGATTTGTCAGGTGGTCACATTAATGTGACTAGACTGTGTATGTATATATATATAATATATATTAAATTGAGTCTTACCGATTTTTTTTTTTTTATATACCCTTGTCCAGAATATTGGGGGCTGTGTAGAATGCACATGCTGATTTAAAGGGAGTCTACCAAAACCCCCAAGCATATTCATCTGTTACAGAGTGCATTACTGAGATAAACAATATAATTTTTTTTTTTTTTTTATTGTATATCATATTTCTAGATTTGGAGGAAAACAACTTTGAAGCCTTATGCAAATGAGGCAGTTGAGTTGATCCTCCCACAGCTATGACATTACCCATCCTACTAGAGCAGGGTGTAATGCCCGCCCCCAGTGCACTAACTGCATAATTTGCATAACAGACCTCTGTTAAGTTTATTGCTGTAATAGTAGTAGTAGTAGTAGTAGTAGACTACATCTGGGAGATGTGGTAAGACAATGTAGCTTTAAAGAAGCCTTCTGACTCCATGCAGAAATATAATCATGTCTGGAGATTGTCAGAATTAGAAACAAACAAAACATAACTCGCCTTCTGTGGCGACCATGGTAGATAATCAATGGGAGTTCATCGTCTTGGATTCCCACTGATCTAATGCTGATAACCTTTATAAGCGTATAGATCATCAGTATGTAAGTCTCAGAAACCCCTTTAAGAAGTGAAATTTTTTTTCTGCCACTTATAAATAGGGCACGGATTTCCCATTGAAACAATAGGAGGTGGTTTGAGGGCACTTTCTAGTAATTTATTTGCCACCAGGCTTTTATCGTACTAAGGTCACACAAGTAATAGGAAAGCGACACCGCTGTAAGTTTCAATAAGATATTACTGACAGCTTAAAGCCTAGACTTTAGAAAATCTACATGATGCTTTCCAGAAGCGCCAAGTGTGACATGTCCAAAGAAGCAGATAATGCGATGCCCAGTGTGATTTACCACCCTGCTGTCTTTAGCACATCCAGGATCTCCAATGACCTTGACATCAATTGCCTGATGGGTTAAATCCTGCAACAAAAAGAGAAAATGTTCAATAAAGGTATAGGATAGGAGACATGATAGATGTATAAACACGCTATATACTCCATGCACAATACAGCATACGTTCATTTACCCCAGCCGGTATATTTATTCTCCTATTTTATATGCCTTGGCATAATTGACACTAATGAAATGAACTAAGCTGTATGAAATAAGAAAGTCTTCAATATGCCGGGTCTATTCAATTACCACATTATCTAGAATAGCTCATTCAGCTTGACTAAATTACAAAGCCCACTGCAGAAACATGTGTGAATATGGCGAACGCTTTGTGAGAATTCGCTATCGATAAGAAGCTGCCTCTGGTTAATGAGGCCATGTTTGTCACTACGGGATACAGTGTGATTCGGGGGGTTGTTGACAGCAGCAGCAGAGATTTCTCAAGCCGGAAGCTAAAATTGCACATACTATATTCAGCGTGCCCAATCCCATGCAGTCATTGTCAGGTCTTATTGTTCCTTTCTGATGAGGAACGATTCAGCCACTGATACCAAGAACATTCTCCGAAATCCTTAATGCAGGAAGATTGCAGGGATTAGGAAAGCAAGGATTTCAGAATAATAGAGACCAAAGCAATAGCTTAAAAAGCAAAAGTATATAGCACATAAAAAAGAAATTAAAGCTTCTCCTCTATCAGATAACGCAAACGTTATTCTAAAAATAGGAGGAGATGAGCTGATCATTACTGCGGGCACCCCGAGGCAAAGTGACACACTTTCTCATAAGAGCTACAAGATATAGGTGGCTTCATGGATATTATATGCTGGGTCTGCACTGCTTATCCAGGCCCTATGGGGACCTAGTGACTTGTGTTCTCCTTGTTATTATTTTCTTGGATCTCCACAGGATATTGTTATATATAATCCTTTGGGGTCAGAAGAAGTACAATTCAGTGTCTTTCATAAAGGCGGCCGCGGAGATTCCCTAGCCACATGGCAGTTGATAGTAGTTTTCAATGACAGGATGTGAAGGTGACTGCTAACAAGCATAGAACTGAATTTGTCACTTAAAGCGTAACTAAACTTTGACAAATTTTAATTTTTCAGTTTAATAAATTTTGTAATATACTTTAACAACACATTTTGTCTCCTTTCTGTGAAATCCTGCATCTTTTTATTACTTCCCTTGCTTCTGTATTGAGAGCTGTTTCTCAGTATGGTGACAATAGAATGACGGCGCATTGTACATGTCATATTGTGCCAGTTCTTTCAGCTTCGTCATATTGTAAGGGCTAATTTAGTGCATCTTTTGTGTCATTTTTTGAGGTTTACAGCTTCCCCTACCGAAGCGCGGCAAAATGTCTTGGTGCTGTATATTGTATATTGGAATGTTAGAATTTCTTGAAAACGCACCCCTGTGTCTGGGGGAAAACCAGTGGGAAATGATGGTCTCGCTACAGCGACATCTTCATAAGGTCTTTACACGGTATGCGCAATGAATGTAGCAATGCATAGCTACATATGAGCTGTATGCGCCAAACACTACAAGTGCATGCGCAAGATTTAATCAAGTTGGCGATGACACCAGAGTAGTGGGACAATCATTTCCCACTGGCCAGGGACTGGCACAAAACTGTATAGTATGCACTTGTAGTGTTTGGCATTTACAAGCATACAGCTCATATGTAGCCATGCATTACGAGATTCATGGCGCATACTGCGCATGTGCGACGCTTCACAGACCAGATGATGACATTGCTGCAGTGGGACTATTGTTTCCCACTGGCCTGGGGGGTGGAACAAGGTATACAGGGGTGATTTCTCAATGGAGAGAGCTGTGCTTTGCGTACGCCCCCTGTGCTCCGAGCATCTAATTTGCTTAAAGGGGTTTTCATCTTTGCCTGCAGTCTTTTTTCACCTTCCTGTATTTCTCCTCCACTCCCATCTTGCTGAATGAGGTATCACAATACTTATTCAGATCAGAAAATATGCACATGCTTGTAGAGAAGGGCCCAGTGTTATCTGTGTGTTTACATAGTGAGATAACAGACCTTATCAGCAAAATGCAGTTAGCTGAGCTGATTGTCGTGTAGGCAGAGCAGTGAGTGATGTCACTTGTCCTATCTCCCAGGTCCATGGTTATAGCAAAGCTGTATAAACAATAGGAGAAAGTTCACATAGCAGGAAAACAAAGCAGAATTTCTAAAGCAATATATTTAGAAAAAGTCTTCAATTTACATAAGCTACCAGTATAGATAGGATCCTTGAAATGGGACAACCATTTTAATGAAGGAAACTTCTTTTTCTTGGCATCCCGCGATTTTAAAACATAATGAAGATATGATATAGAAGCATGTCACACCGCCTAAAGCACTACAATGGCAGCTTGAAGGGGTTAAGGAAGGTGATAGAGTATTAGATAAGTCTGTATATTGTGATGGTACTATACTTTTCAAATACATGAGTTTATTCCTAATCAAATTACCAAATTACTAGTTCTTTCTATTGAAATTCCCACTAATAAAATTATATTACCAGCGATCCAGAGCAGTAATACAGGCAGCAGACCTTTTCTTTTGGGAATCAGAGAGGCCTTATGCACCATAAATTAAAGGCTGTTAACAAGAATCCTAATAGCTGGGTCAGTTAGTGCATGTGTGTGGCAATAAATGGGGCATCATACTATTGGAATACGTTGCAGGATATGGGATGGCTTATGGATGACCATCAATACTCTGGCCGATGATGCGGCACTGAACATCATCACATCTGAGGCACTTACAGACGCAGTTTTAAAGATCGCCAATAACAGGGTCACTGGAAGTGACAAGGATTATTATTCTAAGTGGTGACCTGCATTTGTAGTATGCTCTACATTACACTCGATGCTATTAGAGCAATGACTACGCATATTTTAGATAATAATTAAATATTGATTTTGACGCTTCCTCGGTTGATTTAACCCATTCATATGGTAATAACCTGCAGAAGATGTAGCAAGTGAAGTGGAAGTATTTTCTTCCTATAGCTTCTATATTATTTGCTTTATTAGTTTTTTTTTTATGTCTCCCTTTATTCCCAGTCTCTGCTTGTATATTTATTTCCGCAGGTATTCGTATACTTAGTGGCCTAAACAAAATCTAGGAAATTAGGAAGAGAAATTTAATGATCACAATTCATTTTTTTTTGAGTTGTATGACCATAGTAATAGTAAATGCGCAGATAGTAGGGTTTCCCCATAATTGATGTAGGTAGTTTTGAGCTGTCATGTACAGTTATGTATATGCGGGATATACCATAATCATATTTCTTCCCAAATTGACGTAGAGCCCGTCCACTGCCAAGTGGAGAATTGTGTTTGACTATTTTTTTTAAAATAATTTAAATTTAATTTTTTTTGTTTTTTTCTCCGAGGTAAAGGGGTTATCCAGCGTCTATCGTTCATGTCCAATCCTTAGGATAGGTCACCAATATTAAATATGGGAGGGACTGTTATACAGGACAGAACGGCTCCTGATAATGTTTATGTACTGGGACCTGCACTGTTCACTTATTGTAGAAAGCCTAGTGGAAGCTTTAAGTACTGCAACACTGACTAAAGCAGTCACTACTATATGGCGAGTGAGTAGCACAGATCCTGGCACGTAAACATTACTGGGAGTCATGCTGTTCCAAAGCAGCTGATCCGTGGAGTCCTGGGCAGGGCAGCTTTAATGATAGGGCTAACAATGCACATGGTAGCGGGGGCTCCCTTTGGACGCCAATGAATTGAAGCCAATGATGAAGTAGGGAGCCTGCTTCACCACCTTCACTCTCTGCTTCACCACCCAGCTGCTGTCTTTGCTCCTGGTGTCCTGGGAGCAGGAGGCACGATGTAGTGACATCACTGACATTGCGCCTGTTATGCCTTTTAGACTCCGGGACCAGAGAGGTGGGAATGGAGAAAGGTGAGTATTAATTTTTTTGTTTGTCTCTTTGATATATTCAGTGGGAAATATGAAACTACGGAAGGAACCGGAGGGGGCAAACGACATGAAGCTGTGGGGGCAATCGGTGAAGGGGGGGGGGGGTAATGACACTATGCGGGGTTGACCTGTGCTGAGGACGTGCTACTATGGGGACAACCTGAGGGAGCATGTCAGTGTGGGGAGACATGATACTGTGGGGGCATGATATTGGGGGGCATGATATGACACTATGGGGGCAACCTGAGGGTTGCGGGACATGATACTCTGGGGGAAACCTGAAGTGAGCACATGATACTGTGAGGGCAACCTGAAGAGGGCATGACACAGTGGGCGCAACTTGGAAGGGGGTTGACACATTGGGGGTAACCAGAAGGGTGGGGGGACATGATACTTTGAGGGCAACATGAAGACGGCATGACATGGTGGGGGCAACTTGGGGGGGAGTGACACATTGGGGGTAGCCAGAGGGGAGGGGGGGGACATGAATCTGTTGGGGTGCAACCTGATGGGGGGCATTATAAGGGGAATATTGAATGGGGGCATTATAAGGGTAAATTGAATGGGGCCATTATACTGTGTGAAAGCCAATAAGGGGTGTTATACTATGTGGGGGCTATTAAGGGAGCATTATAATTTGTGCAGGTCAGGTATTTGTAGGTGGTGGTGGTGGGTTGGGGCTCACTTATGAAATCTTTGCACAGGGCCAATGTGTTAAAATAGCCCTGGTCCCGAGTGAATAACCCCTTTAAATATAGCAACAATTAAGTTATTTATGTTGCCCTTAAATTCATTTTTATACTGATGATGATATTATTCATATAAAAAGATGTGAAAGATGACCGAACCTTCATGGCACTCCCCACATGCACAGAAACTGTTCCCAACTATCGCTCAGCACAAAGTTCACTACTCCATGCTTTATAGGGCAGTTTTGGTTACTGGAGACCAGTCAATATAGAAATCCCCAATGATTATAATAATGGGGACAGATATAAGGGGAAGCATTGAACCTGGGTTATTTCTCTAACTCCTCTAGACCTGTATGGAGGGGCTACACAATCTCACCCTACAATTTCTCTACACCTCAGCCATACAGCAGATCCCCACTAATCTACCAGTGACACCAGTGAAAGCCATTATAACATGAATCCTAAAGTATTATTGAAGCCATTAAGTTTCAAGCTGTTCAGAATAATCCATTTTGAGATCACTACTTTTCAATTTATTTTTCTTCGTTGCTTTAACTTTAACATGGGGCAATAAATTCTCCTGTCCCCTGAATGGGTTACTTGTCAAATGTAGGTCGGCAACTGCTGGTCTGCTGCATCAATTCATCTTACTGAGATATAGGAGACCTTTAACCTTTCTATATTCTTTGTATGGACAGACAGAGCTAGAAATCAACCCACAAATCCGATTGTCCAAAACCCCTTTTTGAAAAGCATAAGAACATGTGGATCTCTCGGGACTCACAAAACTGACAAGAAAATCTTATGATTTGAAGACTTCACCCTCAAAGACAATTATTGGTTTTCACATTCAGGGGATCCACACAAAGACATTGTAGGGAACAGTTAAAATTGTAGGTACACATTAAGTATTACATATTACAATTATGAATATTATATTTTGAGCAAAATTTGGTGATTTGAAAGATACATAATATAGTCCTTACATTCGGTCACACATTTTTCCATGCTTGTTTTTTTTCCTGGCATCTTTTACTCCAGACAGCCATCATAAAATATTTGACAGGGCCAGTAGCCCTGTGAGGAAAGTGGCATGTGGGTCACAGAATTTAAGAGGTCACAATTGTTGCGCCAAAAATCTGACTTGCATAAAAAATTTGCAACTATTTTCATGGCTTGTGTGCCATTTCATAGGTGTGCAAGCCATGATAAATTAGCTCCGTTGTACGTCTGTATGGTTTTGCATATTTTGGTGTACGGAGATGATTCCCTTTTACTGTATGGCAACAATTTGGAAAAAAAAATTGTTTTATTATAGGGCAGCCAGCCTTCATTCACTGCTAATGGAAACTATAAGTCCCAGCACCAGATAAGACATAGCGTAGCAGATTTACTAATCCATTTAGTCTAGTGATATATTATATTTTTATGGTATCATTTTATTTACAATTCACATATTAAAAACTGGAAAAAAAATCTTTGGTACCTTTTCAACTAAAAAAAGAAAAAAAGAAAAAGAAGAATATGCTTTGCAAAATTATTTTTTTTTCCATGCTACTATTTGGGCACAGATGAGGTTTGTTGTCCCATTTTTGAATATTTAGATTTTTTTTCCCCCGTTACCACATTATAGTTTGGGTATTTCTGAACAAGGCAATAACATTTGTTTTTTTTAATTGCGTATTTAATTCTAGATGTCCAATAGTGAAAAAGGGTGATAAGAATTTTAAATGATATATATTTTTTCTTTTTACTTTTATTTTTAGTCCCCCCTCAGGGATTTTTCAACATACAATCTTTTGATTGCTTATACCAAGATCACAATGGCAGGCCTGGGAGCCTTCACATGCCATGAAGATCTGTTGTCATCCTGTGACTTCCCTTGGGCAGGGGGTGATTAGAGGTCAAACTGACTTTTAAGGGGTTAAATATCCAAGACCGGAGGTATTTCCAATCACGGACACCGTCAGTGCGTGTCTACTGTGCAACACCATATCGAAACTCCCGACATCAACCATACATGTATAATTTGGAAAGAATGGAATATTTAATGATTGAAGATTTTTTTAAAAGTTGACAATTTTTCCCAGTTTGGAGACAGACTTTTTTCCTTTTAGTTGACAAATTAGGCAAAAATTATGAACAGGCAAAATTCAGGGACCGGTTGGCTCAGATAGGAGTATGATAACACATTCCATTGGATATTTACAGTCCTGTTGTAAAAGGTCACAATATTGGATCAGAGTCTAGACGTACCCAGAAGATCCTCTGATAGGACATTCAATAAGGCCTTGCACACTAAGACCCTTTGTAGACGACTGTGGCATAGTTCAATGTGCTATCTGGGTTTTCCCCGATATCATACTGCCCAGTCTATGAATTACACAGTCCAGTGTGCGGGCCGAGCAGCCCAGGCTGCAAAACTTAGGACAGGTCTGGTTTTGCAGCTGTGCTTCTGCAGCTCCTATCCATTGAATGAATGGGACCATGGAAGCATGACCGATGCATGGGTGGCACACAGATGACATCCATGCGCTGGTCATGCCATTCAATCACACCAACCTACTATAAAAGGTTGGCAGCATAGAATACTTGCAAGGAAAAGTGTTTTATCATATGAATGTAGCCTTACAAAGTCATGACACATTAGGGTGGGTTCACACCTGTGCCCAGTCTCCACTTTGCAGGTTTCTCTCTTCTGCCCCGAGAAACTGGACAGGAGATGGAAATTGGCAGTCAGTTTTCAAACCCATTCACTTGGAAGTGACCGCCTGTGAGAGTCCTGTGCCTCTCCGCGGTGAAACCGTTTTTTTTTTAACTGGACACAAAGTTTGACATGCAGGATTTTGTGTCTGGTTAAAAAAATGGTTTCGCTGCGAAGAGGCACAGGACTCTCACGGGCGGACACTGATTGCCGGGTTTCCGTCTCCTGTCCAGTTTCTCAGGCAGAAGACGGAAACCTACAAAGCAGAGACCGGGCACAGGTGTGAACTAGGATCCTTACTAGGATATTCCATCATTATATAATTGGGATCCAGTTTCTGGTATGCTCTTCAATTCCAAGGAAGAAGGGGATAAAACTTTGCTTCAGTCCTTTGTCCCATCTAAAATCTTTTTGTAGTCTGCAATTATCAAGTGCGGGATGAATATATCCACTGTATGTGTGTTCATAGACAGCACTTAGGCCTCATGCACACAACAGAGTGTGCAGTCCGAGGGAGGTTCCGATGCGCCATTCCGTCAAGATTATGAAACATGTTCTATCTATGAAAACGATCCTTGACGTCGTCAGAATGCCTTCAATTAAAAAATCAGAACTCCCTCATATTGTTTGCTCCAGACCTGGAACATCTTCATCATGCACTCTCGGTCATGTGCATGAAGCCTTAATAAGGTAGCACAGTTCTTCAGTGACCTTTGTCAACCAATGTATGCCACACCAAGAGGGGTTAAGATGTTTTGCTGAGTGAACCATCAGTTATTCTTATAAAAAATAAAAAATTGGTATCCATTAACAGGTGGAAGAGACAATACTGGATTCACTTGAGCATATAATAGCTTCATGTAGGAGCCATATATTTAGAAGGAAGCCAGAAAACCTCTCAATGTCTGCCATTAATGGTCCTGTTTCTTCTGGACAGTAATTCATTAGGAGGCCTTCTCCCCCTACCCTTATTGCAATGCGATATAGAGTTTGTAATAAAAAGAAATAACTTCCAGAAGTCAGAACGCTCCAGGCTGATTTGTATTTCACTTCTGTAGACTGAAGAACAAAGACTGAAATCTATGTTTCTTTCATAACACAGTTGAAATCTTAGAAGCATCTGACATCTTTATGGGAGTACACGTGTGATTGATTTCTAGATGACTAATGTATGTCTTTATCTTAAGCTCTAAAACCTCGGCTTTGAGTGTCCTTATTTTACGAGATTGACAGCTGGCTTCTTCATATACTCAAAGAAAATTGCTATCTTCATGGAGAAGAATTTATCACAGCCCATGTGGAATATCTTATCTTGGCTTTTCTAGATGGTCCTCTTCAGCTTAGAATGAATAAACTTAACTAGGTGGTTTATATTGTCCTCTAGGTTGACCATTAAGATGTTGGCTGAAGGTCTGTCATGGAACCAGAGGAATGTTTTGCTATATCCAAACAAAACAGAGTTAAAAAATGGATATGCTCTATCTTCGTCGGTTTTGATGGACACACAAATCTATAGAAATTAATGGATCTGATTTTAATGGATTCATTTCCAAGTTACATCCATTAAAAATGGTTCAGTGGGCTGAGTTAAAAAAATAAATACCAATGAAATTCATCCATAATGGCCATTGGTAACCGTTGCAAAACAGATGACGCTTGGCCATCAAAAACAGAAGCAAAATGGCCGTCAAATGGATGTCACAGCAGTTTTTAGTAACTATAGGACAAGGTGTATGGAGGGCTTACTGTGAGACAATGTAGCCTTTGTTGGGCTTAAAGGGCTTTTCTGGGCAAAAAAATGTTTTGTGTTTTTGGTTTTTTTTTTAAAAAGTGGGAGCTCCTTGTATCTTCTGCATTTGTTTGAATGATTCCTACTATGTAACTTCCACACTAACCCCTCTCACCTTAGTTCCCCCTCCCTCCCATACACCCCCTCCCTGTCTCTCTAGCCCTTTCCTATCTACTCAGGATAACCCCTTTAAGTAGATCTAACCATAGGTTGTTTGCATTATAATGTAGATGTTAAAATGTGACCCTAGGTCAGGGGTCAGAAACCCCTGGTAACAGTGTCTGAGTGAACACCTGAGGAATATCTACCAGGCATGCAACTTCAAACACAGGCAGCAATCTCTCTCATTAGCCATAAAAACAGAATTTCAGGGGAAGAGGCACTAGGGGAAAAGCTTGAGGCATTATGTCCTAATCACCAGATTGTGAGCTAGCCTAGTCAGAGGGCAGCAATATCTTGTACAATGTTTCTGTGCCTTGAAATTAGAGGAAAAGTACAATATGACAGTGTATAATCAGGTTTAGGGTTAGTTCACATCTGTGCTTGGTGACCGTTTGGGGATTTTGTTCGCCATTCTGCTTTACAAATGTGGAGACAAAAGTCTTACAAGTGGGACTTTTCTCTCTGCATTTTTCAGGTGAAACCCACGGGACCCCCATTATAATGTATGAGGTCTGAGGGTAACCACTTTTAAAGCGGATAGGGTTTCCGTTTTTCAGCAGACCTGAAGAAGGGTAACCTAAGCGTAGATGTGGACCTAGCCTTACTGCAGACTAGCCTATGTTCAGCTGAAAGTTGTATCTGCCAGAGACAAATCAGATTTACGAAACAAAGTCAATTACCAGGATCACATTGAAATGTAAATGTAATCAACTAATTAATTGGTTGCTATTATAGTTTGATTTGTATGACGTCCGTGCAGGGTCAATATCCTTACAATTATTGCATGGCTCACTGAGAACTTCATCTCTCGACTTTTTTTTTTTTTTTTTTTTTTTTAATAGTCATGCCATATGGAATTGGACCTGGTGGGGGTCTGGCGGCTCAGGCCTTTATTGGTCAGTGGACAGGGTATAATTTGCCCAAAGGGGGGGAGAAAATCCTTAAACTCAGCTACACAGTTACAATTTTATTTAATCTCATCACTGCAGAAAATGCAACGGTTGAAAAAAAAAAAACAAAACGCAGCATGTTAACGTTATCAGTGAAAACATGATATTTGTCCCGTAGACTTACAGCGGGCTTGGAGGGGATTAATCTATCTGACTTGAAGCCAAGAATGTGCTACAAAAAGTTGTGCATATCGGACAGATGGCGAAGTTTACGTACCATCATGATTTGCATCCAGGGCAGAAAAATTCCTTCAGGTTCAGGAGATAGTTCTCAAGACCCTAATGTTTGGGAACCAGGAAACAGCTGTGGGATCAAAATGCTCACTAAACCCTTTGATTAATTTCTTGAGGGGTCTCGTTTCCAAAATGGGGTCACGTGTTGGGTTTCCTCAAGCCTCTGAAAATGAGAAATGGTACTTGAAAACTGTTACAGAAAATTTTGCCTTCCAAAAAGTGTTCTGATCCCTCTGAATCTCATGGTGTGGCCATCCACATGGGGAACATTTTTGTACTCAGGAGAAATTGCTCAGAGGGGTTGGTCATATTCAGACCAATGTTGAGAGATGAAGGTTATTGTAGTACAATAGTTTTATGATTTTCCAATATACTTTGTGTCAATTCTGATATAAAAAGTATAATGAAAAATTGTACATCTGTTTATTACACAAACAATAACATTTGTCTCAATATTGGTCATTGGTTTCTTGGTAGCGTTTGATGGTTTGTGCAACTGCACTTGGGGACACTTTCAAAGTTTTCCCAATTTTTTGGACTGACTGACCTTCATTTCTTAAAGTAATGATGGCCACTCGCTTTTCTTTACTTAGGATTTGTATTATGGCAAGAAAAAAGCAGCTAACAGTCTATTCAGTAGGACCATCAGCTGTATATCCACCTGACTTCTGCACAACACAACTAATGGACCCAACCCCATTTATAAGGCAAGAAATCCCACTTATTAAACCTGACATGGCACACCTGTGAAGTGAAAACCATTTCTGGTGACTACCTCTTGAAGCTCATCAAGAGAATGCCAAGAGTGTGCAAAGCAGGTATCAAAGCAAAAGGTGACTACTTTGAAGAACCTAGAATATAAGACATATTTTCAGTTGTTTCACACTTTTATGTTAAGTATATAATTCCACATGTGTTAATTCATAGAGATGAGCGAACACTAAAATGTTTGGGGTTTGAAATCCGATTCAAACAGCCGCACACTGTTCGACTGGGTTTCGAACCCCATTATAGTCTATGGAGGGAAATGCTCGTTTCAGGGGTATGCAACATTTGATTAAATTCTACTTACCAAGTCCACGAGTGAGGGTCGGGCTGGATTCTTCTCCCTGCGCAGCATCCCCATGTCCTCTTCCGGCCTTGAATTCACTCTGCTAGGCAGCGGGCCTGGGCAGAGCCGACTGCGCATGCCTGCACTACAAGCGGACATGCGCAGTCGGCTCTGCCCAGGCCTGATGCCTGGCAGAGTGAATTCAGAGCCGGAAGACGCTGTGGGGACGCTGCGCAGGGAGAAGACTTTTTAAAGGTAAGAGAAGAACCCGCGTTGATTGGCAATGTATAGCATTCTGCCAATCAACGCTGGTTCTGCATCGAATCTTAACTTCGAACAGCTAGTAGTACTCGATCGAGTACGAGTATTTCGAATACCGTAGTATTCGATCACTCATCTCTATTAATTCATAGTTTTGATGCCTTCAGTGTGAATCTACAAGTTTCATAGTCATGAAAATACAGAAAACTCTTTGAATGAGAAGGTGTGCCCAAACTTTTGGTCTGTACTGTATATATAAAATATTGTACATATTATATTGCCTTAGCCTACGAGAATCTTTGAAGACTGTTAAAAATGATTACTTCTATATTTACCTTACAAAGATATCAAAAGTGACCATTTCTATCAATGAAAATAATGGGGTATTATATGGGGAGGACATTTATTAATAGACTTGAGTCTTCCATATTGCGAGACCTTCTGCCTGGCTTAGAACAGTCTCTAATATTAGTCGCATCTATCTTAAGCAGCGCAACATTTTAGAGAACACGTTGCAGACACTGAAATGAATTGCTGAAATGAATTCATTTTATAAACCACTTCCCGGCAACATTATTGATACTGTGTCGTATTCTTCCCAGATATTCATATATAAGAAGCATAAAATGTATTTAATAGCTGCAAGTACGGTTGAACAGAGCGAGTATATTGTGTCCTGACTGCTTTAGCATCCAGGCAAGTATTGTTCCTGGTTTATGGCTGTGTACAACATACACGATGTACAAAATTCAGGCCATAAATTGCGGGCACAGCGGTCTGCCTTCATCGGAGAAATAAAAAGGGGGAGCAAGCTTGCCTGGCAGAGTTCTTATACGGATCTGTGAATACAATTTCATCAAAGTGGCAATAAATTCTGTTTATTGACCAGTTTGTTTTTATCTGCAATGGATGCAGCTGAACAATAAACCCTCCAGAACAAAAGAATACACTGAGCGGTTGTTATACATTTCATAGCACTACTTCTTCCTATAGGATACACCATTAGATTGCTTTTAGAATAGATTAAATGGCGTTTTTCAATGATTTCTCTCTCTCTCTCTCTCTCTCTCTCTCTCTCTCTCTCTCTATATATATATATTTATTTCAATGTATCAAGTAGTAGAATATAGAAACCTTCAAGCGTACTCTAGTAATAGCTCATGAATTATTACATAGGCTTTCAAGATAAATGAATATAAAAAAAAAAAATAGATAAATCAAATCATTCATAAATCAGTATGAAAAAATTGCCCAGAATATGGGCTCTTAGGCTAGGTTCACACAGCGGAAAATGAGAAATACCTCTTCATTTTCCGCCGCCGTATGCAACCGCGGGATGGCTGAAGCAGTTCCACTGCTGATTAGGCTTGGATGAAAGGGGACTTCTGAGACATGAAATCTGTGGCAAGATGGAACAGGACGCTTATTTTTTCAGCGTCCTGATATTATCTGTACCTCTTTGGGGAAAACAATGGGGTTCAGATATGGGGCAAAACCGGCTATGGATCCAGGGATGCAAATCTCTGGCAGATTCTCCTCAGTGTTAACCTAGCCTAAGGGTATATTCACATGGAGAAGAATCCAACATTGATTTGGGAGCGGGTTCCAGTGTACGGCTCCATCGTGCCCTGGATTTTGCAGCTCAGGAGTCTCTGACCATTAGGTCCATTCATCTTGACTAGAGATGAGCGAGTAGTACTCGATCGAGTAGGTATTCGATCGAATACTACGGTATTCGAAATACTCGTACTCGATCGAGTACCACTCGCTATTCCAATGTAAAAGTTCGATGCAGAACCAACATTAATTGGTCGAATGCTATACAGTCGGCCAATCAACACTGGTTCTTCTCCTACCTTTAGAAGTCTTCGTGCAGCTTCCCCATGGTGTCTTCCGGCTCTTCATTCACTCTGTCAGGCATCGGACCCTCACTTGTGGACTTGGTAAGTATAATTTGATTGAACGTTGCCTACCCCTGAAACGAGCATTTCCCCCCATAGACTATAATAGGGTTCGATATTCGATTTGAGTAGTTGAATATTGAGGGGCTACTCGAAACGAATATCGAACCTCGAACATTTTACTGTTCGCTCATCTCTAATCTTGACCCATTCAGCAGAGGAAAGCTGATGCACTACATTGCCAATCCACCGTGGTAATCCCATGGCCAAATACAGCAGCACAAATGATGAGGAATTTCTCTTCATTTTCCACCTTGTGAACTCAGACTTAGACAAATTTCTAATAATGTTAACCAACTAAGGAGGATGGGGAGAATGAATTACTGTATAAGTGTCTAGGTTATGGACCACCAGTTGGAAAATCCATAATGTGAGGTGTTGATGGATCAGGCATATGCAAAACAGCAGCATTCTTAGGTTGAAAGCATATACAGTAAAGCAGATACCCATCCTACTAATATTATAAATGTGAAAGTTTGTGTGTTTGGATGTTTGTGAGTTTGGATGTTTGTTCCTCAATCACGCTAAAACGCCTGGACGGATTTGCGTGCAATTTTCCACAAACATAGTTTTCCCTCAGGATTGAGTCACAGGCTACTTTTGGTGCCACTAAACAACATGGCTTCCTAGCAGGAGACTCACAAAAGCAGGACTCCTAGCCCCAGCTATAGACTCACACACACTGCCTGGCATTTCCTGCCTCAACCTGCCTGCACACTCCTTACTGTCACCTCAGGAGTAGCCCTCACTCTACTCACTCACATTTACATATAGCTTTCCACTATACATACACAATACAACACATCACATTGTAATTACATGTATCTCCTATCACTGCTATATACAGTACCTGCTACATATATACTCCTGTACACAGGCTGTATATACTATATATTACATGTATTACCTATCACTGCTATATACAGTACCTGATACATATATACTCCTGTACACAAACTGTATATACTATATATTACATGTATCTCCTATCACTGCTATATACAGTGCCTGATACATATATACTCCTGTACACAGGCTGTATATACTATATAATTACATGTATCTCCTATCACTGCTATATACAGTACCTGATACATAAATACTCCTGTACACAGGCTGTATATACTATATAATTACATGTATCTCCTATCACTGCTATATACAGTACCTGATACATATATACTCCTGTACACAGGCTGTATAACACATCACATTGTCTGTATCACAACATACACAATATAACACATCAAATCACATTTGCTAGCCCACCAAACTTTTTAAAGCACTTTTACAGTTTCACACGTCTGCGTCCGCCCAATACTCAACTCACCGCAGACGAAGTCGCGGGTAAAAGCTAGTTTCCCATATAGCTGGGTACTCACCTCTTGAATAACGGAAAGAAAATAAAATTGCAACCAATAATTCCTTATATTGTTGGTTGAAGCCAGGTGCAATTCCACCCGATACATAGCCCTTATGTCCAGGTGATGCAAAAGTGAGGGTAAATAGAACCATTCCCAAAACTTGTCGCAGAAGGTACAAAACCAACATGATGAATGATCAATGTATTTGTCCTCTGTTGGTCTGATAAAGGGCTTACATAAGCCAAAACGTGTTCCTATTGAGATTTTTCTAATAAATTTGTATTAATTTTATACATCAGCATTATCTACTGTTAATGTGAGGTGTGAATTTTTTTTCTTCTTAAAGCAGCCAACCACTTCCACATTTTGACTGGATACTACTACAACCACTAGTAACCTAATACATTAGGGCATTTTATAGGCTATGTTACTTATGTCTTAGACTCTTAACCTTTTCCCTGCCACCCATGTATTAATACATCATTCCAGGGTGGCACTTTTGTAGCAACGAACATATCCAATACATCCTTACTACCAATGCCAATTTCTCAGGATTAGAGATGAGCGAACACTAAAATGTTCGAGGTTCGAAATTCGATTCGAACAGCCGCTCACTGTTCGAGTGTTCGAATGGGTTTCGAACCCCATTATAGTCTATGGGGAACATAAACTCGTTAAGGGGGAAACCCAAATTCGTGTCTGGAGGGTCACCAAGTCCACTATGACACCCCAGGAAATGATACCAACACCCTGGAATGACACTGGGACAGCAGGGGAAGCATGTCTGGGGGCATAAAAGTCACTTTATTTCATGGAAATCCCTGTCAGTTTGCGATTTTCGCAAGCTAACTTTTCCCCATAGAAATGCATTGGCCAGTGCTGATTGGCCAGAGTACGGAACTCGACCAATCAGCGCTGGCTCTGCTGGAGGAGGCGGAGTCTAAGATCGCTCCACACCAGTCTCCATTCAGGTCCGACCTTAGACTCCGCCTCCTCCGGCAGAGCCAGAGCTGATTGGCCGAAGGCTGGCCAATGCATTCCTATGCGAATGCAGAGACTTAGCAGTGCTGAGTCAGTTTTGCTCAACTACACATCTGATGCACACTCGGCACTGCTACATCAGATGTAGCAATCTGATGTAGCAGAGCCGAGGGTGCACTAGAACCCCTGTGCAAACTCAGTTCACGCTAATAGAATGCATTGGCCAGCGCTGATTGGCCAGAGTACGGAACTCGACCAATCAGCGCTGGCTCTGCTGGAGGAGGCGGAGTCTAAGATCGCTCCACACCAGTCTCCATTCAGGTCCGACCTTAGACTCCGCCTCCTCCAGCAGAGCCAGCGCTGATTGGCCGAATTCCGTACTCTGGCCAATCAGCACTGGCTAATGCATTGTATTGGCGTGATGAAGCAGTGCTGAATGTGTGTGCTTAGCACACACATTCAGCTCTACTTCATCGGGCTAATAGAATGCATTGGCCAATCAGCGCTGGCCAATGCATTCTATTAGCTTGATGAAGCAGAGTGTGCACAAGGGTTCAAGCGCACCCTCGGCTCTGATGTAGCAGAGCAGAGGGTGCACAAGGGTTCAAGCGCACCCTCGGCTCTGATGTAGCAGAGCCGAGGGTGCACAAGGGTTCAAGTGCACCCTCGGCTCTGCTACATCAGAGCCGAGGGTGCGCTTGAACCCTTGTGCAGCCTCGGCTCTGCTACATCAGAGCCGAGGGTGCGCTTGAACCCTTGTGCACACTCTGCTTCATCAAGCTAATAGAATGCATTGGCCAGCGCTGATTGGCCAATGCATTCTATTAGCCCGATGAAGTAGAGCTGAATGTGTGTGCTAAGCACACACATTCAGCACTGCTTCATCACGCCAATACAATGCATTAGCCAGTGCTGATTGGCCAGAGTACGGAATTCGGCCAATCAGCGCTGGCTCTGCTGGAGGAGGCGGAGTCTAAGGTCGGACCTGAATGGAGACTGGTGTGGAGCGATCTTAGACTCCGCCTCCTCCAGCAGAGCCAGCGCTGATTGGTCGAGTTCCGTACTCTGGCCAATCAGCGCTGGCCAATGCATCCCTATGGGAAAAAGTTTCTCACAAAAATCACAATTACACACCCGATAGAGCCCCAAAAAGTTATTTTTAATAACATTCCCCCCTAAATAAAGGTTATCCCTAGCTATCCCTGCCTGTACATCTATCCCTGTCTCATAGTCACAAAGTTCACACTCTCATATGACCCGGATTTGAAATCCACTATTCGTCTAAAATGGAGGTCACCTGATTTCGGCAGCCAATGACTTTTTCCAATTTTTTTCAATGCCCCCGGTGTCGTAGTTCCTGTCCCACCTCCCCTGCGCTGTTATTGGTGCAAAAAAGGCGCCAGGGAAGGTGGGAGGGGAATCGAATTTTGGCGCACTTTACCACGCGGTGTTCGATTCGAACATGGCGAACACCCTGATATCCGATCGAACATGTGTTCGATAGAACACTGTTCGCTCATCTCTACTCAGGATCAATTAGAGCTATGAAGACGATTTTAGAAAATTTAAAAGAGAATCTAATTTTTAACATGATACCAAGAACACCATGATAGCGCTTACAGGTCCAGAGTGATTCGCTGGTGAAAACGATATTGGGCATTGAAATTCCAAAACAGATCTCAATTCTCTGCAGCGTTTTTAATAGCAGATCACTCCAAATCTGTAAGAACTATCAAGAGATTCTCATCTTTAAAGTGAATCCAAGCTCATCTTCATAGTCCTAGCAGATCCTGAGATATGGAGATCTGAAGTGTCCCCCCCCCCCTTCCAGCCTCAGGTAGCATCTCAGAGCTGCATGTAAAAGGAGGAAAGAGGGGGAAGGATCAGAACTTCAGACTCTAGAGACAATGTTAAATCATCATAGTCTGGGCATAACCTGTATGTGACCCAGGAGGGGGTAGCAGGGACTTCTGTCCATGTTGTCCCCTCCTTTATCAATCAGAGAGCCTACTGCACTTTGCATACTGCTCTCTGATTGTCACATAGAGTGATAATGTAATACCCCTCTGAGTCTAAACACAGGGTTATCTGTATGTAATACCCCTCTGAACATAACCAGAAAGTATATTGGTGCTGTGACCCAGACGTTTACCATTGTCCAGATTGCAGCACCAAAACAGTTGCACCAAACACTTACACAACACATTCACAAAGTCATCAATGTTTACTTAAATTTAACCATGTCTGTACCTTATTCTAAGTAAACATCCATAGCGATATCTAGTACGTTTCTTTAACACCCGCAACTGTAAATATATATATTTGTGGTATGCATGAATTCCTCACATCTTGCAGTTTTTCGGTACATTTTCTTTGCAGAAAGGGATTGATTGAGCATGTGGCAAATTTGAATTTTGTGCAATTTTTGCTTGTAATCTCTGCTGCAAAGTTGCATGAAGGTGGTTGTATATATGAAATATTAAGTTGTGTGCAATCTCAAAAAGTTAGATTTTGATATCAAAGTTTGCTAGGTGCAGTATAAATTTTTAAGATACTAGTGAATAATAGCAAAATATTGCTTGACTTCAGTGTTTTTGGAAGTACGAGCTCTTGTTATAGTTGTTGACTGAAAAAAAATAAATAAATATATATATTACATACATCTTGATCTACTTTATGTGTCTTGTGTGTGAATTTACGATTGAATGAGTTTTAGGTGCATATATGCTTTAGTGCTTTTTTATTTTTGTTTGTCACAAAATTACACGAAGGTGGACATGGCCATTGATAACCTATTAAGACATGTAATATTCAGGTTGTCTACTTTCATGAAATGTATAGGGTTAAGCGGTGCACTTTCTTCTGACGGTGTGTAATTGCTGCATTTTATAACATTTCCAGCTTCAAAGCAGATTTTTGTTCCTTCCAGTTCTAGTGATTTTCTGAAGACACGTGCATGCGGATGTAGGCCCTAGTGATATAAATGAACTCTGCACATGTTGAACTTTAAGAAAATTTAGTTTTTGTATGTCCAGATCAAAACTGTGAAAATTGCTCAGGCTACCAGAAGTGCAAAATGTCCAGACACCCCTGGCAAAAGGGTTAAATTGTATGTGAATGTGGGCTATTGACATGACCAATTTTGCCGTGGGTTCCACAGCTCAGGACTCCCTGCTGACAAGGTCCATTCATCTGGGCCCAATCAGCAGTGGAAATACCTTTGCAGGGGCATTGGCATTCTGTTGCAGGTATCCTGCAGATGAATAGGGCAGCAGAAAATGAAGATAAATTTCTCTTGAATTTTTCACTGTGTGATCTTACTCCAACACTATTTAGGGGATGGTCCTACAAAAAATACAATGAGTCAAAAATAAAAATCATGAAACCCTGCTCTTGATAATTTGTCTACAAACTGCAGAATTGTATCAAGTATTCCCTGTCATTTGCTAATATTTTTGAAACTACTCAACCAACCACTAGTTTTTTCATTGTAATTATGCATATAATAATCCTTCATATGTTATTACCCCATATGTGGCCTACCCATGCATTTGCCTTAACATATGATTCATTTAAGTAAATAAAATGCATCACATATTAAGAATTCTTATTGAGAACTGTGTATTAAAGGTGTTGTCTGGGATAAACTGATATTGCTAATCTCAGTGAGACACCCCCTCTCGCCTACCTTCTAAATTACTTACTGTACCAAAAATCTATTTTCACCTAGATCACCGGTCAGGTGACTGCCCCAGACACATGTTCCAGAAACAGAACGTCACCTATACCAACCCACCCCATCATACTTACCAGTATTCCAATCTGAACCTTCTGGGCATGGGTTGTCGCTTCTTCTGGACGGTTGGCACCTACTCTTCTTGATATCTGTTGGCAACCCACAGCTGTAAGACAGGCAAGTTTGATGGGATGGGAATTGGGGTTGAGTTAGTTGGGAAGGGCTAGTAGTAGGCAGACTAGCTAGGGAAACAGGGAAAGGGTCTGAGTGAGAAAGGGAGGAGGAGGGAGGGGGTGTGAGTAAGCTCTGACTGAATCCCAAAACATCATGATAGTTATAGGAAAAAGTAGAACAGGAGGCTCACAGAGGAACCCAGAAATCATTCAAAACACCGTTAATGCCAGGTTCACACCTCTGTTCTGCAGGTTTCCTTTTCCTGCCTGAAACTGGGCAGGAGACTGAAACCTGCAGGCACTTTTCAAACCCATTCATTTGAAAAGTTTGAAAAGTGTCCAGCTGCGAAACAATTTTTTTTTTTAACCGGACACAAAGTTGGACATGCAGGACTTTGTGTCCGGTTTAAAAAAATCTGGTTTCACCGTGGAGAGCCCAGGACGCTCATGGGCTCTCACGGCCGGACACTGTCTGTCGGGTTTCCGTCTTCTGCATGCAAACCCGACCGACGGAGACTGGGCGCAGATGTAAATGAGCTGTAACAGGTATTTAGGTGCACTTATTAACCTATTAATACCACTAAACAGAATTTAAGAATTTTTTTTTTCCCCAGAAAATCACTTTAACCCCTTCCCGACATCCGCCGTAATATTACGGCGCTGCCAGAAAGGACTTCCCGCAAACCATGCATGGTGCGCACACAGAACCTGTGCGCGCACCATGCCCTGCTAGTGTCAGCCGTATGTTACGGCTGACAATGCCCTGTAACACCCGTGGTCAGAACTGGGTCCGATCGTGGGTGTTAACCCCTGAGATGCCGGTGGTCAAACAGAAATCATTCAAAACACTGCTAATGCCAGGTTCACACCTCTGTTCTGTAGGTTTCCTTTTCTTACCTGAAACTGACTGCTGGCATCTAAGGGGTTTCGGTATATAATGGTGCGCAATGGTTTCGGGGAGTGCCGGTGTTGGTAGTGGGCAGCCCTGGTCTGCCCCATGCTGTCCCCTCCACGTACCTGGTTGATCCTGCCAAAATGGAAGCTGTCAGCCCCATGCGGGCGTACAGGGATGAGAGCTTCCTGTACACTGCAACACACGTGTATTGCAGCATACATGTAGTTAAGCAGTGATCAGCAGATCACTGCTTCAATCCCCATGGGGACAGAAAAAAAAGTTATAAAAAAGTAAAAACAAAAAAAGTTTAAGTTTAAAATAAATTAGAAATAAAGCCTCAAAAATCCCATTTTCCCATATAAAATGTTTTATTATGTAAAATAAAGAATAGAAAAAAACATTACATATTTAGTATCACCGTGTCCGTAATAACCTGAACAATAAAATTAAAACATTTAACCCGAACGACGAACATTATAAAAAAAAAAAAAAAAAAAAAAAAAAAAAAGTATAAAACCGCACAAAAATAATCATTATTCACCACCTTTGCCTTACAAAATGTTCAGTAAAAAGTCATCAAATGGTCAGATGAAAACCAAAATGGTACCAATAAAAAGCAGAGGTCATCCCGCAAAAAATAAGCCCCAACCAGCTCTGTCTACCAAAAAATCAAAATGTTATGCAGAAGATGGCGATGCAAAAATTTATTTTTTCCCCTGAATTGAATTTTATTCTGCAGAAATAGCAACGCATTAAAAATATAAATGAGGTATCGCGGTAAACATACCGACCCGCAGAATAAAGGTAATGTGTTACTTATGCTGTACGCTGCACAGGAAAAAAAAAAAATACTAAAAAGCAATGCCAGAACTGATGTTTCCATTTACATCCCACCCAGAAAGCGTTAATAAAATGTAGTCAATAAGTTACAGGCACCCCAAAATGGTGGCATTGAAAAGTACATCTAATACCGCAAACACCAAGCCCTCATATGGCCACATTGCCAGAAAATAAAAATCTAGCTTGTACAATGTGAAGACAAAAACCCCAAAAGTCGCCAAATCATTAGGACATAAGTGGCTGCGACTAGAAGGAAATGTATAAGGTGTGCGAGCGGTTTCAGGGGACACCCCATATTTAGAGCTTATGAGAGAGAATACACCAGCGCTGATCCCCCAGAATGCCCCTCTTCCCCGTCCGTGTCATAGGAGCTAATGAGACAATAGAATGGGATTTGGTGTACCCAATTTACTCCGCACAGCTTACATATTCACTTCTGGGTTACTAATGCTCACTACATCACTTGATAAATTCTTTGAGGGGTGCGGTTTTCAAAACGGGGTCACTTTCTAGAGGTTTCCACTGTTTTGACTCCTCAAGGGCTCCTGAAACTGATCACAGCCAGATCTGCCCTCTAAAAGCTCCTTGGCGCACCTTCCCTTCTGCGTCTCGCGGTGTGTCCATATATTAGTTTACACCCACAAGTGGGGTACTATGGTAGTCGGGAGAACTTGCATAACAAATTGTGGGATGCGATTTCTCCTTTAACCCCTTGTGAATGTGCAAATTTTAGGGCTAAACGAAGATATTAGTAAAATACAAAATGTAGGTGAAATTTTCAAATTTGATTTTAAATTCCTTTTAAGCACTTATAGGGTTAAAATACTAGGTATATGTTGTTTTGGCTTATTTAAGGGGTGCAGTTTTGAGAATGGGGTGTTTTATGGGGGGTTTTAATACAAGGGTCTTTCAAAACCCCTTCATAACTTGATTAGTCCCTTAAAAAATGGGTTTTGGAAATTTCTTGAAAATTTTGAATATTGTTGTTTCACTTGTAAACCTTCTAATGTCCGTAAAAAATAAAAGGGCGACTAAAGTTTGATGCCGACAAAGTAGAGATCTGGGACATGAGATTTATGATATAATTTTGGCGGTCTGACTATCTGTATGCAATGCACATCATTTCAAACTTTATAAAATGCATATTTTCCAAATTTCCACCAAATTTCCTATTTTTTTATAATTAAACATATCAAACAAAATTTACTACTAACATGAAGTACAATGTGTTACGAAAAAACAATATCAAAATCACTTCGGTAAGTTAAAGCATTCCAAAGTTATTGCCACATAAAGTGACACGTCAGTTTTGAAAAATCGAGCTTGGTCAGGAAATCAAAAAGTGCCATCGGCAAGAAGGGGTTAAAGGGGCTCTATCATTGGGAAAAGTCATTTTTAGCTAAGCACATACTTGCATAGCCTTTAGAAAGACTATTCCACACCTACCTTTTGTATGTAAATTGCTTCAGTAGTTTTTGAATGAACCCGTTCTTATACATATGCTAAATAGCCAAATCAAAAGAAAAGCAAGGGGAAGGAAAATATGAAAAAAGCTGCCGAGTATTAATGTACAGACTACCCAGCGTCCTTTAAAAAAAAAAAAAAAAAAGTTAAGTTAAAGGAGGATAACCCACAACGGATACTTTATAGAATTTTATTCCTGTTCATAGTAAAGAACGTCCATCAGTATTTAGAAATAAGGACATACAAGTACTTGTAATGATCGTCTTTTATTAAAAATTGAATTATCAATTAAAAAGAAGAATTATATATGCCCAACGTTTGTTTTGTCCAAAGGTTCTTGCTTATACCGTTCATGCTGCACAAGAGGCCAAAAATACACTCCGGTAGGTAGAGTATGTTTGAGAACCGCGCTGCAAGAAAGGTTGCAAACACAAAAAAAACAAAAAAAAAAATGAGACAAAAAATCTGAATACCAGCTGTCTGAAATGGTGTCATGGGGATTTGGGAAGCCTGTTTATTTCATCTATATTTCAGCAGAGGAAGAACTTGATAAATGAAATAAAGGTAAACAAAAAATATATATTAGAAAACGGGAAGAGAAAAATCATATTAAAAAGCCTTAGAACACATGGTACCTAGTATATATTTAATAATGTTCTAGTTAACCTTGTCCTGAAATATATACAGGTTATTTGTGGCTGCCACTGCTATGATGTTTTCTGAAGGGTGCCAAGCAGTGTGAAGAATTTTTTTGCTAAAGTCCAGGCTGTCCACGCTAATTTCGTCTTTTCTGCGTTTGCCTCCTACACAGACTTTGCGTGGCTTTAGAATTGCTCTAGGCTTGCTGTTTTCTCTGGAGGCTTCCAATGTGACATCACGTTTGGTGTTGCGGTCAAACATTCTGAAGAAGTTATTGTACGAGCCAGTCATTATGACACTGGAAGACAAAAGGTTACCATGTTTGCTGAATTATATGGAATAAACTGAAATCTAAAAAAAGCACAACTATAAAAAGGTGAGAAGGACATTTTACTTCAGGGTGGATTCCCCTCTGCGCCTGGTCTCCGGTTTGGCCAATCCGGACGGTTTTCATCTTCTGCCTCGTGAAACTAGACAGGAGACGGAAACCCAGCAGTCTGCTTTCAAACTCATTCACTTGAACAGTTTGCAGAGGTGACCGCCAGTGTGTGTCTTCTGCCTGTCCGCAGAGAGTTTTTTTTCTAATCACACACAAAGTCCTATATGTCCAACTAGAAAAAAAAAACAAAAAACTGTTTCCCCGTGGCCAGGCAGAAGACTCACACGGGTGGTCACCTCTGCAAACCCATTCAAGTAAATGGGTTTGAAAGCTGACCACTGGGTTTCCATCTCCTGTCCAGTTTTGCGGGGCAGAAGACAGAAATCGGCCAGATTGACTAAACCTGAGACCGGGTGCAGATGTAAACCCGCCCTCAGTTTGAAATACGTAAGCTCGATCTCAACTGGTTATCATGGGTAACTACTATTATTCCAAAAACTATCCACATCAGTAAAGTTTTTAATGCCACATATATAACTTGAATTACATTAAATACTGCCTCAAGTGTCATTAAAAAGGAACTTTCAGCACCTTGACCAACTCTAACTCTTTGCATCCTTCAATAGAGGTCACTGTACTTATTCCAGCACAGCTGAAATTCCTTCTCTATCCCCCGCCATTCCTGGACAATCCCTGTAACTGCTATACTCAGAACCACCCACCTGACCGTAAGGAACATAATTGTGATAAAACGAACAGAAACAATTGCTCAGGGATGGTGGGGGCTAGAGAAACAACCTAACTATGTCAGGATCAAATTAAAAGATTGCAGAGAGAGTTGGAGAAGGTGGTGAAAGGTCTTTTTACAAAGGGAATATGGATTTAAAAAAAAAAAAAAAAAAAAAAGGATCAGGCTTGTCTGTCCTAAGTAACATTATCCAGAACCATGGGAATGGGTGTAGGAAGGGGCAACTAACATTAGAGGACAATTTCTATACTTAGGATTCTGGTCATAACTTGTACAAAAACAGACAACCTTCTTTTCTTTAACATATAGATTAACGGGCACAAGTTTTTGTTGTTGTTTTTTTTTTAAACTTTTTTTAGGCGTTTTATTTGAGATATTGTGTATGTATGTATGTATGTGTGTATATATATATATATATATATATATATATATATATATATATATATAAACAAGCATACCCCTTTCTGTGTCCTTACCTGTCTGAACCATTCCATACACATTCAAATTTGTCAAAAATGCAGTCATTCTCATAAAGTGAACATAGTTTGCTGCGGAGGTAATCATGGACCTGAAACAGTAACAGAAGACAGATCAGATGGCTCAGAAACATTGCTGACAGCTTAATTGCGAGTCATTTCAGTGGTACGTCACACAAGAGGCAATGTCTTTGCAATGTCACCCTAATTGCCCGGCTAGTTATACAGCATATACCACAATACACACGGATACAGAATTATCTGTACAGGAGTTAGAATAACGTGAACAGAAAGAACAAGCCAAAACTGAAAAACTGAATTATTGGAAATGGTGTGCATGGCTTTAGATATTGTACCCAACATTTGTACAGTTTGTTCCTGCTGTAATGTAAAAGAAAATCATAACTAATAATGAACATTGCGGGGGGGGGGGAAAAGTATACACTCTCCACCGAGGTAATGTAACAAGCATAATGTAGCCCTCTGTCTTTTCTAATGTTCTATAAGTAAGTCACATTCACTGTGTAATAAAAAAATAAAGCCATTTTGTATAGAAATACTAGCCCTTACTATTTTATACGTTTCTCTTGGTGGTCAGTGAATATAAACATCCATGTTTAAAGGGGTATTCCCATAATTCTTGTTCTGCCGCCTGAAGGCTCTGTGCTCTCTTCACTTCCTGGATTTCTCGGCACATTGGTGGGTGGGGTTTCACTTGCTCTGCTATGCATTACCACAGTATGACGTTGATGTGGAAACTGATGTAGCAGAGCTGGATTTGAGTCAGCTTGCATTACTTATAGAGGTAATGGACTCCTTATCTCAGCCCTTATCAGCCAAATTCAATTAAACCAGCTGATAAGTGGAAAAACTGAAGATAGACAGCACAGTAATCCCAGAGCTATCACCTCCCTCCTCCCCTATCTGAGGAGCTCCGTTGCTCGTCAGCCCCTCCCTCCCCCCTGAGAGCAGGCAGCTACATCACTTGGGAAATGAGCAGATAAGCCCAGAGCCATAGAAATGCAGTGTCAACAATGAAGTGAATAAATTAAGATAGCGGCCAAAAAAAGCAGTTTTGATAAAGCAATGTATTTAGGAAAAGTCTTAAATCCACATAAACTAGCAGTATATATAGGATGCTTTTCATGGGACAACACCTTTAATAAATCCAGAAGAAATCTGTTTCTTATACAAGTGATATAGCATGCAGGCAGACATTTATCAAGCAATGCTCCATGGGAAATAGTATGCAAATGAGCCCAGACCAGCCGGTATGAGCCCAGACCAGCCGGTATGAGCCCAGACCAGCCGGTATGAGCCCAGACCAGCCGGTATGAGCCCAGACCAGCCGGTATGAGCCCAGACCAGCCGGTATGAGCCCAGACCAGCCGGTATGAGCCCAGACCAGCCGGTATGAGCCCAGACCAGCCGGTATGAGCCCAGACCAGCCGGTATGAGCCCAGACCAGCCGGTATGAGCCCAGACCAGCCGGTATGAGCCCAGACCAGCCGGTATGAGCCCAGACCAGCCGGTATGAGCCCAGACCAGCCGGTATGAGCCCAGACCAGCCGGTATGAGCCCAGACCAGCCGGTATGAGCCCAGACCAGCCAAGACATCCACCTTTTGACAGTAATATTCCAGAGTGCTTGCTCTTCATCAATGTAAGAGAATTATTAGATGAAATGTCTTAAGACACACAGATTAGGGGGACAGGAGTAGGTATTGGGACTAGTTTTCAATTGTTATTTATGTTTTTATTATTATTGCACTCCAAAAACCTTGACTTTTTTTTTTTTTTTAATACAAATTGAAAATTGAAGCACCACATTTACAATCATAACATTTTCATCTATGTAGTTTCTTCATGAGGGTCAGTTTATTTTTTCAATGGTAAAGGGTTCACATAATTCCCCGATAACCTATTAATTACACCATGTTTTGGTGTGATGTTCAGCATGCGGTAAAAAAATTTTTTTAAGAAAATCCAACTGCATGTTCCTTAACTTCCCCAACATCTACTGTGTATATGTATTCCTGCATTTGGTCAAATGTTTTTACAACTTGGACAACCACCCTCCAGCATCTAACAAACATTTTCCAGTGTTTTACCTGGTAAGTCTCTATTGGTCTGTTCTCCATATTGAGGTCCCAGACTTTGACTGTAAGGTAGTCCCTCGTCATTATATACCGACCACTATGATTAAACTTTACATCCGAAATGGAAGAGATTATCTCTGAGAAAAATGATCTGTTGCTGGGGTCTTCTGGCTCTTCAAACACTGAAAAACAGGAGGCAGTTTTTTTGAATGATCAAAACTGAAAATCTTAACACAACACAAAATAAAAGAATCTCTATTCATTATATTATTGCTGGTTAAAAAACCAAAACACTTTTCCATCAAATCCAGCTTAAAAACCTGCAGCACTGAAAGCGCATGACAAAATTATTTTCTTATGAGACCGATACCAATGAGCTCACATTAAAGGGTTTTTACCACAAAACAAGTGATCCCTTATGCATAGGGTAGGAGATAACCTGCAGATTAGGGGGGGTCCAGATGCTCAGACTCCCACTTATCAAGAGAATGGAGGACCCTTCATCCCCCTGTTCTGAATGGAGCAGTGGTTTAATATAAAGGAAATATATATTCTCTCTTCTATGACCACAAACATTTTCTCTCCTCCAAGACATACGTCTTATTAATTTAAGGATACGCAAAAACCTTTCTACCTGCAACAAAAAGCTTTCGGCGCATTCATGAGCCGCTCAGTCACCCACTGGAACAAGTGACTGCACAAAGCGAGAAGAACCAGGTGTACAATAAAGTCCTTACAAAATGGTAATGCGGCTAATTGAAGGGATGTCTAAATTGTGTGCGAGCAAACAACCACATGAGGTCCTCCACTTGTAGATCTATTCAATGCCTTTATCTGGTAACCATGGGAACTAGCATTGCTTACTTCTATCATCACTAATAAAGGCCAATCACTCAACGCGCCTTGACAGCGTGGGGCGCGCTGAGCAAAGGTCAGATCTATGTAAACCCAGAAGACAATCCTACTGGGACATGTTTCCCGTGAATAGAAAGGTTTTCAATTAAAATCATTCCCGAATCAAAATTATGAAGCCGTCACTCATCTTAAAGAATGCTAGTTTAGAAAGTTATGAACTGAGGCCTGCGGTTCTACATCGACTTCTCTTCCTGGTTCTCGAGAAAGTCGTTCAAAGACAACGCTGGAGCAGGTTTATTTATATACTGAGCCCTGCTGATTAGAGATGAGCGAACACTAAAATATTCGAGGTTCGAAATTCGATTCGAACAGCCGCTCAATGTTCGTGTGTTCGAATGGGTTTCGAACCCCATTATAGTCTATGGGGAACAGATACTCGTTAAGGGGGAAACCCAAATCCGTGTCTGGAGGGTCACCAAGTCCACTATGACACCCCAGGAAATGATGCCAACACCTCTGGAATGACACTGGGACAGCAGGGGAAGCATGTCTGGGGGCATCTAACACACCAAAGACCCTCTATTACCCCAACATCACAGCCTAACAACTACACACTTTACACACTCAATACCACCTCTCTGACAGTAGGAAAACACCTTGAAACATGTGTATTTGGCACTTGCAGTGAGGAGAGCTTGTCACCAGCAGTGAATTTGGCCCTTGTAGTAAGTTGAGGTTGGCACCAACATTTGTTTTGAAAATCAGGGTGGATTGAGCCTCTAACCAGCAGAGTTTGGGCAAATTCATGGTGGAGGGAGCCTCTAAAAACCCCAGTTTGGACCAATTCATGGTGGAGGGAGCCTCTAACCAGCCCAGTTTGGACCAATTCATGGTGGAGGGAGTCTCTAAAAACCCCAGTTTGGACCAATTCATGATGGAGGGAGCCTCTAAACAGCCCAGTTTGGGCAAATTCATGGTGGAGGGAGCCTCTAAAAACCCCCAGTTTGGACCAATTCATGGTGGAGGGAGCCTCTAAAAACCCCAGTTTGGACCAATTCATGGTGGAGGGAGCCTCTAAAAACCCCAGTTTGGACCAATTCATGGTGGAGGGAGCCTCTAAAAACCCCCAGTTTGGGCCAATTCATGGTGGAGGGAGCCTCTAAAAACCCCCAGTTTGGGCAAATTCATGGTGGAGGGAGCCTCTAAAAACCCCAGTTTGGACCAATTCATGGTGGAGGGAGCCTCTAAACAGCCCAGTTTGGACCAATTCATGGTGGAGGGAGCCTCTAAAAACCCCAGTTTGGACCAATTCATGGTGGAGGGAGCCTCTAAACAGCCCAGTTTGGGCAAATTCATGGTGGAGGGAGCCTCTAAAAACCCCAGTTTGGACCAATTCATGGTGGAGGGAGCCTCTAAAAACCCCAGTTTGGACCAATTCATGGTGGAGGGAGCCTCTAAAAACCCCAGTTTGGACCAATTCATGGTGGAGGGAGCCTCTAAACAGCCCAGTTTGGGCAAATTCATGGTGGAGGGAGCCTCTAAAAACCCCCAGTTTGGACCAATTCATGGTGGAGGGAGCCTCTAAAAACCCCAGTTTGGACCAATTCATGGTGGAGGGAGCCTCTAAACAGCCCAGTTTGGACCAATTCATGGTGGAGGGAGCCTCTAAAAACCCCAGTTTGGACCAATTCATGGTGGAGGGAGCCTCTAAAAACCCCAGTTTGGACCAATTCATGGTGGAGGGAGCCTCTAAAAACCCCCAGTTTGGACCAATTCATGGTGGAGGGAGCCTCTAAAAACCCCAGTTTGGACCAATTCATGGTGGAGGGAGCCTCTAAACAGCCCAGTTTGGGCAAATTCATGGTGGAGGGAGCCTCTAAAAACCCCAGTTTGGACCAATTCATGGTGGAGGGAGCCTCTAAAAACCCCAGTTTGGACCAATTCATGGTGGAGGGAGCCTCTAAAAACCCCAGTTTGGACCAATTCATGATGGAGGGAGCCTCTAAACAGCCCAGTTTGGACCAATTCATGGTGGAGAGAGCCTCTAAAAACCCCAGTTTGGACCAATTCATGGTGGAGGGAGCCTCTAAACAGGCCAGTTTGGGCAAATTCATGGTGGAGGGAGCCTCTAAACAGCCCAGTTTGGGCAAATTCATGGTGGAGGGAGCCTCTAACCAGCCCAGTTTGGACCAATTCATGGTGGAGGGAGCCTCTAAAAACCCCAGTTTGGACCAATTCATGGTGGAGGGAGCCTCTAAACAGCCCAGTTTGGACCAATTCATGGTGGAGGGAGCCTCTAAAAACCCCAGTTTGGACCAATTCATGGTGGAGGGAGCCTCTAAAAACCCCAGTTTGGACCAATTCATGATGGAGGGAGCCTCTAAACAGCCCAGTTTGGACCAATTCATGGTGGAGAGAGCCTCTAAAAACCCCAGTTTGGACCAATTCATGGTGGAGGGAGCCTCTAAACAGGCCAGTTTGGGCAAATTCATGGTGGAGGGAGCCTCTAAACAGGCCAGTTTGGGCAAATTCATGGTGGAGGGAGCCTCTAACCAGCCCAGTTTGGACCAATTCATGGTGGAGGGAGCCTCTAAAAACCCCCAGTTTGGGCAAATTCATGGTGGAGGGAGCCTCTAAAAACCCCAGTTTGGACCAATTCATGGTGGAGGGAGCCTCTAAAAACCCCCAGTTTGGACCAATTCATGGTGGAGGGAGCCTCTAAAAACCCCAGTTTGGACCAATTCATGGTGGAGGGAGCCTCTAAAAACCCCAGTTTGGACCAATTCATGGTGGAGGGAGCCTCTAAAAACCCCAGTTTGGACCAATTCATGGTGGAGGGAGCCTCTAAAAACCCCAGTTTGGACCAATTCATGGTGGAGGGAGCCTCTAAACAGCCCAGTTTGGGCAAATTCATGGTGGAGGGAGCCTCTAAAAACCCCCAGTTTGGACCAATTCATGGTGGAGGGAGCCTCTAAAAACCCCAGTTTGGACCAATTCATGGTGGAGGGAGCCTCTAAACAGCCCAGTTTGGACCAATTCATGGTGGAGGGAGCCTCTAAAAACCCCAGTTTGGACCAATTCATGGTGGAGGGAGCCTCTAAAAACCCCAGTTTGGACCAATTCATGGTGGAGGGAGCCTCTAAAAACCCCCAGTTTGGACCAATTCATGGTGGAGGGAGCCTCTAAAAACCCCAGTTTGGACCAATTCATGGTGGAGGGAGCCTCTAAACAGCCCAGTTTGGGCAAATTCATGGTGGAGGGAGCCTCTAAAAACCCCAGTTTGGACCAATTCATGGTGGAGGGAGCCTCTAAAAACCCCAGTTTGGACCAATTCATGGTGGAGGGAGCCTCTAAAAACCCCAGTTTGGACCAATTCATGATGGAGGGAGCCTCTAAACAGCCCAGTTTGGACCAATTCATGGTGGAGAGAGCCTCTAAAAACCCCAGTTTGGACCAATTCATGGTGGAGGGAGCCTCTAAACAGGCCAGTTTGGGCAAATTCATGGTGGAGGGAGCCTCTAAACAGCCCAGTTTGGGCAAATTCATGGTGGAGGGAGCCTCTAACCAGCCCAGTTTGGACCAATTCATGGTGGAGGGAGCCTCTAAAAACCCCAGTTTGGACCAATTCATGGTGGAGGGAGCCTCTAAACAGCCCAGTTTGGACCAATTCATGGTGGAGGGAGCCTCTAAAAACCCCAGTTTGGACCAATTCATGGTGGAGGGAGCCTCTAAAAACCCCAGTTTGGACCAATTCATGATGGAGGGAGCCTCTAAACAGCCCAGTTTGGACCAATTCATGGTGGAGAGAGCCTCTAAAAACCCCAGTTTGGACCAATTCATGGTGGAGGGAGCCTCTAAACAGGCCAGTTTGGGCAAATTCATGGTGGAGGGAGCCTCTAAACAGGCCAGTTTGGGCAAATTCATGGTGGAGGGAGCCTCTAACCAGCCCAGTTTGGACCAATTCATGGTGGAGGGAGCCTCTAAAAACCCCAGTTTGGACCAATTCATGGTGGAGGGAGCCTCTAAACAGCCCAGTTTGGGCAAATTCATGGTGGAGGGAGCCTCTAAACAGCCCAGTTTGGGCAAATTCATGGTGGAGGGAGCCTCTAAAAACCCCAGTTTGGACCAATTCATGGTGGAGGGAGCCTCTAAAAACCCCAGTTTGAACCAATTCATGGTGGAGGGAGCCTCTAAAAACCCCAGTTTGGACCAATTCATGATGGAGGGAGCCTCTAAACAGCCCAGTTTGTACCAATTCATGGTGGAGAGAGCCTCTAAAAACCCCAGTTTGGACCAATTCATGGTGGAGGGAGCCTCTAAACAGGCCAGTTTGGGCAAATTCATGGTGGAGGGAGCCTCTAAACAGCCCAGTTTGGGCAAATTCATGGTGGAGGGAGCCTCTAACCAGCCCAGTTTGGACCAATTCATGGTGGAGGGAGCCTCTAAACAGGCCAGTTTGGGCAAATTCATGGTGGAGGGAGCCTCTAAACAGGCCAGTTTGGGCAAATTCATGGTGGAGGGAGCCTCTAAACAGCCCAGTTTGGACCAATTCATGGTGGAGGGAGCCTCTAAAAACCCCAGTTTGGACCAATTCATGGTGGAGGGAGCCTCTAAAAACCCCAGTTTGGACCAATTCATGGTGGAGGGAGCCGCTAAACAGCCCAGTTTGGACCAATTCATGGTGGAGGGAGCCTCTAACCAGCAGAGTTGGTGGAAATCAGGGTGGAGGGAGCCTCTAACCAGCAGAGTTGTGGGAAAGCAGGGTGGAGGGAGCCTCTAACCAGCAGAGTTGGTGGAAATCAGGGTGGAGGGAGCCTCTAACCAGCAGAGTTGTGGGAAAGCAGGGTGGAGGGAGCCTCTAACCAGCAGAGTTGTGGGAAAGCAGGGTGGAGGGAGCCTCTAACCAGCAGAGTTGTGGGAAAGCAGGGTGGAGGGAGCCTCTAACCAGCAGAGTTGTGGGAAAGCAGGGTGGAGGGAGCCTCTAACCAGCAGAGTTGGTGGAAATCAGGGTGGAGGGAGCCTCTAACCAGCAGAGTTGGGGGAAATCAGGGTGGAGGGAGCCTAGTATTAGCAGAATTGTGCAACGCTTATGGTGGATGAGTATGAGGATGCGGAGGAATTGGAGAGGTTGAGTACAGACATGGAGTTTCATGTTGGGGTGCTTTACACAGGTGGGCCCAAAAATGAAGGCTCTATCCAGTGGTGGTTCATTTTTATCAAAGTGAGCCGGTCGGCACTCTCAGCTGACAGACGGGTGCGCTTGTCAGTGATGATGCCACCGGCTGCACTGAACACCCTCTCAGATAGGACGCTGGCGGCAGGACAGGACAGCACCTCCAAGGCATATAGGGCAAGTTCAAGCCACAGGTCCAACTTCGACACCCAATACGTGTAGGGCGCAGAGGGGTCGGAGAGGACAGGGCTGTGGTCGGAAAGGTATTCCCGCAACATGCGCCTATACTTCTCACGCCTGGTGACACTAGGACCCTCCGTGGCGGCACTTTGGCGAGGGGGTGCCATCAAGGTGTCCCAGACCTTAGACAGTGTGCCCCTCGTTTGTGTGGACCGGTGAGAACTTGGTTGCCTACTGGAGGAACTGCCCTCCCTGCCGCCAACGTCACATGCTGGAAACATCTCCATCATATTCTGCACCAATTGCCTGTGGCAAGCATTGATGCGATTGGCCCTCCCCTCTACCGGAATAAAAGACGAGATGTTGTTTTTATACCGGGGGTCAAGGATAGCAAAGATCCAGTACTGGTTGTCCTCCATGATTTTGACAATACGCTTGTCGGTTGTAAAGCACCCCAACATGAACTCAGCCATGTCTGCCACAGTGTTAGTTGGCATGACTCCTCTGGCCCCACCGGAAAGTTCAATCTCCATTTCCTCCTCATCCTCCATGTCTACCCATCCGCGCTGCAACAATGGGACGATTCAAAGTTGCCCGGAAGCCTCCTGTATCACCATCACATCATCGGACAACTCTTCTTCCTCCTCCTCCATTAAACGCAGTGAAGCGGACAGATGTGTGGACCTACTCTCCAGCTGTGACGGATCGGATGCTATCCCTAACTCCTCTGTGTGATCTGAGTTATCCCTGATGTCAATCAGGGATTCTCTCAGAACACACAAGAGCGGGATTGTAAGGCTCACCATCGCATCCTCAGAGCTCACCCTCCTTGTGGACTCCTCAAAGACCCGTAGGATGTCACAAAGGTCTCTCATCCATGGCCACTCATGGATGTGAAACTGAGGCAGCTGACTTTGATGGAATACCAGCTACAAAACCCTAGGGTGCCACAAAGGTCTCTGCTGCTCAACCACTCTATTCAACATCTGAAACGTTGAGTTCCAGCGTGTGGGGACGTCGCACAAAAGCCGGTGTTGTGGCACATGCAGGCGTTGCTGGAGAGATTTTAAGCTAGCAGCGGCTACTGTCGACTTGCGAAAGTGGGCGCACATGCGCCGCACTTTCACCAGTAGCTCTGGAACATTGGGGTAGCTCTTTAGGAAACGTTGCACCACTAGGTTGAAGACGTGGGCCAGGCATGGAACATGTTGGAGTCCGGCAAGCTCCAGAGCTGCTACCAGGTTCCGGCCGTTATCACAAACGACCATGCCTGGGCCCAGGTGCAGCGGCTCAAACCATATTGCCGTCTCATCGAGGAGGGCATCCCTCACCTCGGAGGCAGTGTGCTGTCTGTCCCCCAAGCTGATCAGCTTCAGCACAGCCTGCTGACGTCTACCAACGCCAGTGCTGCAACGTTTCCAACTCGTAGCTGGGGTCAATCTAACAGCGGAGGAGGAGGCGGTGGCGGAGGAGGAGGCGGTAGAGGAGGAGGAGGAGGGGGGTGTTCTTCTCGTGTCCCTGCCAGGAATGTTAGGCGGGGAGACGAGGTACACCGGGCCAGTTTGGGAAGCAGTCCCAGCCTCAACTACATTCACCCAGTGTGCCGTCAGTGAAATGTAGCGTCCCTGTCCGCATGCACTTGTCCACGCGTCGGTGGTCAAGTGGACTTTTGTGCAAAGCGCGGAACTAAGGGCCCGCCTGATGTTGAGTGACACGTGCTGGTGCAAGGCGGGGACGGCACACCGGGAGAAGTAGTGACGGCTAGGGACGGCATAGCGAGGTGCCGCAGTTGCCATCAGGTCCAGGAAGGCGGGAGTTTCAACAAGCCGGAACGCCAACATCTCCTGGGCCAGCAGTTTAGCGATGTTGGCGTTCAAGGCTTGCGCGTGTGGGTGGTTAGCAGTGTATTTCTGCCGCCGCTCCAATGTCTGAGAGATGGTGGGTTGTTGTAAAGAAGCGCCTGATGGTGCCTTTGATGGTGCAGGAGAAGGAGATAAGACAGGAACAGGGGAGGATGAGGGAGAAGTCAACAAAGTGGCGGAGGCAGATGAAGTGGTGTCCTGGCTCGTCCTCTGGAGTGCATCGCCAGCACAGTCAGCAGTGGCAGTGGCAGAGGCAGTGGCAGTGGCGTGAACGGCAGGCGGCCTTTGTCCTGCCGTTGCTGCCTGCCACTGATTCCAGTGCTTGGATTCCAAATGACGGCGCATTAAAGTGGTGGACAGGTTGCTCTTCTCAGAGCCCCTAATCAATTTCGAGAGGCAAATTGTGCAGACAACACTATATCTGTCCTCGGCGCATTCCTTGAAAAAACTCCACACCTTCGAGAAACGTGCCCTCGAGGTGGGAGTTTTTCGGGGCTGGGTACGAACTGGAACATCTTGGGAGATTCCGGGTGTGGCCTGGCTTCGCCTAAGCTGCTGACCTCTGCCTCTGCCTCTAGCTACCCTTTTTGGTGCTGCACTTGCCTCAACATCCACACTACTTTCCCCGCTTGACATCCCCCCTGTCCAGGTCGGGTCAGTGTCCTCATCATCCACCACTTCCTCTTCCAACTCCTGTCTCATCTCCTCCTCCCACACAATGCGCCGGTCAACTGGATGCCCTGACGGCAACTGCGTCACATCATCGTCGATGAGGGTGGGTTGCTGGTCATCCACCACCAAATCGAACGGAGATGGAGGAGACTCTAGTGTTTGAGCATCTGGACACAGATGCTCCTCTGTTAGGTTCGTGGAATCGTGACGTGGAGAGGCAGGTTGAGGGACAATGAAAGGAGCGGAGAACAGCTCTGGGGAGCAGGGACAGTTGGGGTTATTGTTCTGTGAAGCTTGGGAATTTTGGGAGGAAGGAGGACAAGACTGTTGGGTAATAGGAGGAGAGGAGGCAGAGTCTGACTGGCTGCTGGACAATGTGCTGTAAGCGTTCTCTGACAGCCATTGCAAGACCTGTTCCTGGTTCTCGGGCCTACTAAGGTTTGTACCCTGCAGTTTAGTTAATGTGGCAAGCAACCCTGGCACTGTGGAGTGGCGCAATGCTTGCTGCCCCACAGGAGTAGGCACGGGACGCCCTGTGGCTTCACTGCTACCTTGCTCCCCAGAACCATTCCCCCGACCTCGCCCACGGCCTCGTCCACGTCCCTTTCCGGGAGCCTTGCGCATTTTGAATTCCCAGTTAGAAATTGGCACTATATACCAGTAGCAAAAATTGTGGGTGCACGTAACCCCAATATATTCTTTGAATTCCCAGTCAGACAATGGCACTATATACCAGTAGCAAGAAATGAGGGTATTTATAACCCCAATATATTCTTTGAATTCCCAGTCAGACAATGGCACTGTATACCAGTAGTAAAAATTGTGGGTGCACGTATCCCCAATATATTCTTTGAATTACCAGTCAGAAACTGGCACTATATGGCAGTAGCAAGAAATGAGGGTATTTGTAACCCCAATATATTCTTTGAATTCCCAGTCAGACAATGGCACTGTATACCAGTAGTAAAAATTGTGGGTGCACGTAACCCCAATATATTCTTTGAATTACCAGTCAGAAACTGGCACTATATGGCAGTAGCAAGAAATGAGGGTATTTATAACCCCAATATATTCTTTGAATTCCCAGTCAGACAATGGCACTGTATACCAGTAGTAAAAATTGTGGGTGCACGTAACCCCAATATATTCTTTGAATTACCAGTCAGAAACTGGCACTATATGGCAGTAGCAAGAAATGAGGGTATTTGTAACCCCAATATATTCTTTGAATTCCCAGTCAGAAACTGGCACTGTATACCAGTAGTAAAAATTGTGGGTGCACGTAACCCCAATATATTCTTTGAATTCCCAGTCAGACAATGGCACTATATACCAGTAGCAAGAAATGAGGGTATTTATAACCCCAATATATTCTTTGAATTCCCAGTCAGACAATGGCACTGTATACCAGTAGTAAAAATTGTGGGTGCACGTAACCCCAATATATTCTTTGAATTCCCAGTCAGAAACTGGCACTATATGGCAGTAGCAAGAAATGAGGGTATTTATAACCCCAATATATTCTTTGAATTCCCAGTCAGACAATGGCACTGTATACCAGTAGTAAAAATTGTGGGTGCACGTAACCCCAATATATTCTTTGAATTACCAGTCAGAAACTGGCACTATATACCAGTAGCAAGAAATGAGGGTATTTATAACCCCAATATATTCTTTGAATTACCAGTCAGAAACTGGCACTGTATACCAGTAGTAAAAATTGTGGGTGCACGTAACCCCAATATATTTTTTGAATTCCCAGTCAGACAATGGCACTATATGGCAGTAGCAAAAATAGTGGGTGTATATAGCCCCAATTCTATTGCTAGGGGACTTGCAGGGTATTTCTGGGGTGAAGGTGGGGGGGCACACCGTTGGAACGGGTATCGGGGGTATATATCGGGTATACGGGAATACTCTGACAGTGTATTCCATTCAGGATCCTGGGAAAGCTGGGTTGCGGCGATTGAGCCCGTCAGTGCCACGTTACACTGACAAGCTTCTCCCTGGAATTTAGCTCTTACAAGAGCTGTTGTGGTTGTCTTCTCCTTCCTATCCTAGCCTGTCCCTGCCTACCCAGAATCTAAGCCCTAGCTAGCTGGACGGAAACCTCCGTCCTCGGTGAATTGCAAGCTCAGAATGACGCGAACCTGGGCGGCGCTGTTCTTTTAAATTAGAGGTCACATGTTTTCGGCAGCCAATGGGTTTTGCCTACTTTTCTCAACGTCACCGGTGTCGTAGTTCCTGTCCCACCTACCCTGCGCTGTTATTGGAGCAAAAAAGGCGCCAGGGAAGGTGGGAGGGGAATCGAGTAATGGCGCACTTTACCACGCGGTGTTCGATTCGATTCGAACATGCCGAACAGCCTAATATCCGATCGAACATGAGTTCGATAGAACACTGTTCGCTCATCTCTACTGCTGATGCATCCGGTGCTTGGTGTAAAGACTCCACCCCATGCGTATGGTGTAACCATATTGGTAAATTCCTCCACATTGCATGTACTGATGCAAGAATATAGATTGGGGGTGTTATAAGGCAAGAGAACCTATAGATGGCAGCTCTACGGATTTCTATATGCACCTGGCTTCCCTGGAGGTCCAGGCTACATGGAAGGAAAAGGTCAGCTACATTGTTGTTATAATGTAACACAAGTGTTCTATCATCTAGAGGCTGAATAACCTTCAGGACCCAATACTGAGAATTTGCCATAATTTCATTTAACATAGACAATTCTTTCTTACTACAATTGTTATCAGCGTAGGTCAGGGGAAAGATCTGAGCTGAAGATACTTGTGGCAAGTTGTCCATGCATTTTTTTTAAATCTCCCTTTATTGGCCTCACTACTTCAAGTATTACTAGCCATACAATGCTGAGTGTCCAGTGTTATAGGGTATAAATGGTACACATCAGAAGGTAGCCAAACAACATAGCTGGAGCTGTACAGGGACCTAAAACAAGACGCATTACATAAGAGGAGTTACTCTGAGTTGACTAGACATTTGTAAGGTATCAAAAGGGCAGTGGATGGGTTTTACGACATCCTGGCAAATTTCTGAAGATACTTCCTATGAGGGGATGGTTGTATTGATCAACGATTTCCTCTGTAATATGGATGGAAGACGATCCACCAAGCAAATGAAGGCTATTGCCTTTCTTGCCTTAAAATGCGATTCCTGGAGGAAAACGCTATGAGGTGGCCATTGCTCATTTGGCAATAAACAGGCCAGTGTCCAAAAGAGCTTATTTTTTGTAAAAACAAAAAAACAAACAAAAAAAAATCCTTAACATAATTGCAAGCCCATAAAAAGGAATAAATACATAATAAATAAATAATTAAAAACACTGAAATATTCATTGAATATCATTTTTAGTAGAGGGCAGGCTTAGATATACCAGTCAGTCATCATTTGTGGCATAACCCCAGGGATCCCAGGAGCGAGACAACCTGAAGATATGGCTTCCGACTGCCACATTGTATATGGAGACTAGTGGCTTGACTAGTGCCTTGACTTGATCAACTACTACAATTTCTTGTGATTTGAACATCCCAGTGTTGAATAAACCAAAAAGGTTACATAGTATGCCTGAAAAAGGCATCCAAGTCTTTTTTGAAACTGCCGTTGCGACCAGTTCCTAGGGGAGGTTACTCCACAGATACCAGTGAAGTCTAGTCACCTCTGGAAAGACAATTTTTTACTCTAAAAAGAGGGAGTGTCCCCTTTTAACCATATTTTTTGTATGGGCAGTTTATACGTTCATAGAAAACATGTAATTCAACATCTTCTACAAAGACTTAATTCCTTGAATCGCTCCTCATTACTGAAGTCCTCCATGCCCCTTTTCAGCACTTTTTGCAACTCCAGGGCATCCTTTCTACAAACTGGTACCCAGAACTGAACTACATATTAGAAATGAGGCTACACCAACACTTTATAAAAGGGTACCCATTACATACCTGTCCACAAGTCCCTGTCGTGTGGTGTACGGTAGATATAAAATGTTCATGATTTGTAAAATGAACCTAGAAATGTGTTCTTTCTTACTCTTTTGTCAGATGAACATGTCCAGTTATATGTGTCACAAGAGAAACAACTTTTCTAATAAATATGATTTTGCAATTTTGTATTGCAGTGATATGTTACATGTGTATATGTGGATATTTTGCGACTGCTCTATCTCCAGACGTACTTATATAAAGGCTTTTTGCCAATTGCGATAGCAAGTCACGCTATATCTCTCTATGGGACTGCCAGAGATACTGTAGCTGGGCACTGGACTAGGCAATCTGCAACAGTCCCATACAATGAACGGAACAGCAATGTGTCCACAGTACTTGCCATTCCATTTACATGGGTGAGATGGGGCTCTGTTCTCAAGAGGGTTTCCGTACTCAAATCCCTACCTACCACAAAGTTATGACCTATCCTGTAGGTAGGTCATAATTTGTTATGATGGCACAACCCCATATATCAGTATTAAGGTCTTAAACTAAGGCCATTATTTCTTTCACTCTAGTCCATCAAATTTTCAAGTTGCTTTACAATTCCTTATCACAAGAAACTGCGGCATGTACTGCACTTCCTTTCTGGCCATCGGCTACAGCTATACTATACAGGCTCTCCCAGCCCCCTGCATAAATCACTGTCCATATGGAGGGCTCTCTCCATTTTAGCTACTTACATCTGCCTTTCAAACAGAGATTGGATAAGATCATGGAAAGGCAACTGCACAACTCCTCAATTCCTTTCACATAGAGGAAACTAAATCTGAATTTGGTTTTCAAGGGGATTTCAGATCTTGATGAACTAATCTTAGAACATCAAACAATGGGGGTTCCCATATCTGGCAACCACACAGATCAGCTGCCACTAGCACCAGAACGAACACAGAGAACAAACCTACTAAGCAATGGATACTGGACTGCCATTGCCAGGAAGAAGGAAACTTCCCCATAGGTGGTTCAATTACAGCAAATCACAGAAAGAGATGAATAACCTTCCTATAAAACAATGCCTGCCTATCACTGAATGTTACTGTGTATATACTGTATATTACTGTGAAAAAAAAATATTGTAGGCTGATGTAGTGTTACTGGGATATCATAATTCACATAGATGTTTCAGCCAAATATGGGATATTTGAGCATAATATCTTCCCCAAAATATATATACTTTAATCCCCCATACCCAACACAATACCTACCACATGTGTCATAATATAGTTAGCCTTACGAGAAGTATATAATGGCTATATCAAATACACCATGAGTCCATTAGTTAAAGAGAACTTTTCACAACCTCCATCAACTCCAGTTCTTAGAATCAATTAAATTAAGTCCTTCTCCACTGATTCCAGCACAATTCTAATTTTTTTTTTTTTTTTTTTTTTTTTAACTAGCCCCCTCCATTCCAGAGCAACAAGCACAGTTGGTTTTGGTGCCTGATGTGCCATTAACCTCTGTAATATCAGAAGGGCAGTGTTAGGCAGGGGGTGTGATCCAGGCCACCAATCAGAGTTTGGTAGCATCAGGTAGGAGCAGACAAGGCGTGTGAGTCTGAGTTCTGACATCGCTCTCCTGACAGTACAGAGACTAAATAGTGCATCAGGCACCAAATCTAACAGCATTGATTGTTCAGAAATGGAAGGAGCTTGTGAAAATAAAAATCCAACTGTGCCAGATGGTGGTGGTGAAAGATCCTCTTTAAAGGCACTGTTGAATCAAAAAAAAAAAAACCAAAACAATCCATAATACTCATCTGTCTTGCAGACACGTAAACCTGCAATTAGTCACAAAGAGGTTAATAACATGAAGGCGCTGATGATGTTGCCTATCCATTGTGATAATAGAGGGCAGTCATATTCTCAGCCATGTAGGCAAAGGGTCCATGTGTGAGTGGAAGTGGAAGTAGTATTATTTATGACTACCGGTATTTTATTGTAACTATTAAAGGTTATGTTTTCTGGGAAGGTGGATTATCTCAATCAGAGAACAAACCTAGAAGCATAGCTTTGTTCTCTGTGGGAGTTCTGTTCTTGGCGCCTATTCAAGTGAATGTTGTGGCTGCAAAGCTGTAGTACCAGACCACTACATAGAAACCTAGCTAGCACCATTCTCTTTGTTAGTTCCAGCAACAGTGGCTACCAAGAACAGGTTACCACGGAGTGCCGGGTGACACCCACCGATCTGATAAGGATAAGAATAGTTCATGAATATCTGTTCATGCAGAAACCAATCTAAGGCATTCCTCTACTCTCCTAAGAAAGAAATGAATTAGAGATGAGCGAACACTAAAATGTTCGAGGTTCGAAATTCGATTCGAACAGCCGCTCACTGTTCGAGTGTTCGAATGGGTTTCGAACCCCATTATAGTCTATGGGGAACATAAACTCGTTAAGGGGGAAACCCAAATTCGTGTCTGGAGGGTCACCAAGTCCACTATGACACCCCAGGAAATGATACCAACACCCTGGAATGACACTGGGACAGCAGGGGAAGCATGTCTGGGGGCATAAAAGTCACTTTATTTCATGGAAATCCCTGTCAGTTTGCGATTTTCGCAAGCTAACTTTTCCCCATAGAAATGCATTGGCCAGTGCTGATTGGCCAGAGTACGGAACTCGACCAATCAGCGCTGGCTCTGCTGGAGGAGGCGGAGTCTAAGATCGCTCCACACCAGTCTCCATTCAGGTCCGACCTTAGACTCCGCCTCCTCCGGCAGAGTCAGCGCTGATTGGCCGAAGGCTGGCCAATGCATTCCTATGCGAATGCAGACTTAGCAGTGCTGAGTCAGTTTTGCTCAACTACACATCTGATGCACACTCGGCACTGCTACATCAGATGTAGCAATCTGATGTAGCAGAGCCGAGGGTGCACTAGAACCCCTGTGCAAACTCAGTTCACGCTAATAGAATGCATTGGCCAGCGCTGATTGGCCAATGCATTCTATTAGCCCGATGAAGTAGAGCTGAATGTGTGTGCTAAGCACACACATTCAGCACTGCTTCATCAAGCCAATACAATGCATTAGCCAGTGCTGATTGGCCAGAGTACGGAATTCGGCCAATCAGCGCTGGCCAATGCATTCTATTAGCCCGATGAAGTAGAGCTGAATGTGTGTGCTAAGCACACACATTCAGCACTGCTTCATCAAGCCAATACAATGCATTAGCCAGTGCTGATTGGCCAGAGTACGGAATTCGGCCAATCAGCGCTGGCTCTGCTGGAGGAGGCGGAGTCTAAGGTCGGACCTGAATGGAGACTGGTGTGGAGCGATCTTAGACTCCGCCTCCTCCAGCAGAGCCAGCGCTGATTGGCCGAATTCCGTACTCTGGCCAATCAGCACTGGCTAATGCATTGTATTGGCGTGATGAAGCAGTGCTGAATGTGTGTGCTTAGCACACACATTCAGCTCTACTTCATCGGGCTAATAGAATGCATTGGCCAGCGCTGATTGGCCGAATTCCGTACTCTGGCCAATCAGTGCTGGCCAATGCATTCTATTAGCTTGATGAAGCAGAGTGTGCACAAGGGTTCAAGCGCACCCTCGGCTCTGATGTAGCAGAGCCGAGGCTGCACAAGGGTTCAAGCGCACCCTCGGCTCTGATGTAGGAGAGCCGAGGGTGCACTTGAACCCTTGTGCAGCCTCGGCTCTGCTACATCAGAGCCGAGGGTGCGCTTGAACCCTTGTGCACACTCTGCTTCATCAAGCTAATAGAATGCATTGGCCAGCGCTGATTGGCCAATGTATTCTATTAGCCTGATGAAGTAGAGCTGAATGTGTGTGCTAAGCACACACATTCAGCTCTACTTCATCGGGCTAATAGAATGCATTGGCCAGCGCTGATTGGCCAGAGTACGGAACTCGACCAATCAGCGCTGGCTCTGCTGGAGGAGGCGGAGTCTAAGATCGCTCCACACCAGTCTCCATTCAGGTCCGACCTTAGACTCCGCCTCCTCCAGCAGAGCCAGCGCTGATTGGCCGAATTCCGTACTCTGGCCAATCAGCACTGGCTAATGCATTGTATTGGCGTGATGAAGCAGTGCTGAATGTGTGTGCTTAGCACACACATTCAGCTCTACTTCATCGGGCTAATAGAATGCATTGGCCAATCAGCGCTGGCCAATGCATTCTATTAGCGTGAACTGAGTTTGCACAGGGGTTCTAGTGCACCCTCGGCTCTGCTACATCAGATTGCTACATCTGATGTAGCAGTGCCGAGTGTGCATCAGATGTGTAGTTGAGCAAAACTGACTCAGCACTGCTAAGTCTCTGCATTCGCATAGGAATGCATTGGCCAGCCTTCGGCCAATCAGCGCTGGCTCTGCCGGAGGAGGCGGAGTCTAAGGTCGGACTTGAATGGAGACTGGTGTGGAGCGATCTTAGACTCCGCCTCCTCCAGCAGAGCCAGCGCTGATTGGTCGAGTTCCGTACTCTGGCCAATCAGCGCTGGCCAATGCATTCTATTAGCCCGATGAAGTAGAGCTGAATGTGTGTGCTTAGCACACACATTCAGCTCTACTTCATCAGGCTAATAGAATACATTGGCCAATCAGCGCTGGCCAATGCATTCTATTAGCTTGATGAAGCAGAGTGTGCACAAGGGTTCAAGCGCACCCTCGGCTCTGATGTAGCAGAGCTGAGGGTGCACAAGGGTTCAAGTGCACCCTCGGCTCTCCTACATCAGAGCCGAGGGTGCGCTTGAACCCTTGTGCAGCCTCGGCTCTGCTACATCAGAGCCGAGGGTGCGCTTGAACCCTTGTGCACACTCTGCTTCATCAAGCTAATAGAATGCATTGGCCAGCACTGATTGGCCAGAGTACGGAATTCGGCCAATCAGCGCTGGCCAATGCATCCCTATGGGAAAAAGTTTATCTCACAAAAATCACAATTACACACCCGATAGAGCCCCAAAAAGTTATTTTTAATAACATTCCCCCCTAAATAAAGGTTATCCCTAGCTATCCCTGCCTGTACAGCTATCCCTGTCTCATAGTCACAAAGTTCACATTCTCATATGACCCGGATTTGAAATCCACTATTCGTCTAAAATGGAGGTCACCTGATTTCGGCAGCCAATGACTTTTTCCAATTTTTTTCAATGCCCCCAGTGTCGTAGTTCCTGTCCCACCTCCCCTGCGCTGTTATTGGTGCAAAAAAGGCGCCAGGGAAGGTGGGAGGGGAATCGAATTTTGGCGCACTTTACCACGTGGTGTTCGATTCGATTCGAACATGGCGAACACCCTGATATCCGATCGAACATGTGTTCGATAGAACACTGTTCGCTCATCTCTAAAATGAATGAATCTCAAAAAAAAAAAAAAAAAAAAAAAAAATTCTGTGATGCCAATACAGCTCCAAAGAATCTCCAGGAATTGCCATGCTGACACTACTCCAAAATCTTATTTACCCTAAGAGCACTTGGGAAATCAATTGAAAGGGACAGTAGATGATTCCACATTTCCCATTCCATCTAGCAGGAAGGCCTTGTTTATTTGTGCAGAGTCTACTTCTCTTTTGTCAATGCTGGTTCTGCATTTTGATTAAAGTCTAAAGTTATTAAATTTCCCTCACTGTCTGACAATTCATCCATAAAAGTCAATGTTACTTTTCATTTTCAACTCTGATGAACTGCCTCAATTGAGCTCTGCCCGTCACTGAGCAGAAATGGACTCAAAGCTGCTGAACTCAGGAAGGTGACAAGGATAAAAAAAAAATAGAAAAAATAAATAAATCAATCAAAAATGTCAAGGGGGAGGTCAAACTGAACTCCCCTCAGCTGGACGGATCTTTTCTCATCACAGAACTGAGGAATAGAATGAAAGACCACCACCAAAAATAGCTACAATGACAACAAAAAAGCAAATGGAAGTGACTAACTTATACAAGGCCCTCAAGCTTATGTAATATAATATATGACACCCAACCACTTTTGTCAAACCTAATATTGTTCTAGGTCAAAGAACTACTGCTAGGGTTGATAATCGGGATTGGAAAAGATCGGATCCTGATCAAGCAAATGTAATGATCGTGATTGGCTGGAAAATGATTGGATTTTGAAATCTCAAGACTGGCTCAGCCCTAAAATTTACTTTTCCCATAGAGAAGCATTGACTAGAGGTTGAGCAATCGGGACCAGGAAGGATCGGATCCCGATCAGCAATCGAACAAATTTCACGATTGGCTGGAAAATGATCAGAAATCGGATTTTAAAATCGATCCTGAAATCTCAACCCTAACTACTACTATACACAATGTTTCAGAAACTAAACATATTACGCCAACCTGGATTTTTAGGGAAATATAGAGCCCCTGTTTACAGGTAAGGAGTGTAAACGGGAAACCCCAACAACATCATCTTCCTCTATGGAGGGGAGGGGAAGATATAGGTAAACTAATGCGAGTTGTGTAGTTACCTACTGTGATAAATGAGATTTCTTGCCCCAGAGAAGTTGCATATTTATTGATTCGGTAGTGGACATTTACTCTTCTCCCGCTATATTGTGCAGACTACAATAATACAAGTACAGGAACTTTGTAGTGATGAATAAGCCCTATATCCTCTAAGAAAAAAAAATGACTGCACACGCAGAAGCGCCAAGTACAGAAAACAAAGGCTGGAAAATTTATTTGCTTTGGGCCTCTACAAAAAGCTTTTTTCAATAAAAGACTGCATAAATGTGCAGAATGAGAGTTCACCGCCAATGTAATGTCGGCACTTTTACAAACATGAATTGGTTCCTTTTGTGTAGACTGTCTCCGTGTTTAGTTACATTGTGAGAAATTGTATACTGTAATAATAGTATTTTTGTTGGTGAAGTAGCGATTGCAAGGGCTTCTCCTCCAAGCTAATTACAATTCTCAGGTCACACACTGAGAAGGTTAAGGGCATTTGCTTGCATCCAATGCTTCACTGAACCATCTAATGTGTATTGTATAGTTGTATCCGTCCCTTTAACTTAATTAAAGGACACTTCCTTCTGCTGCCTGTCATGTTCTTCACATTATACAACACAAAGTAATGATCTTTACCTTCTAGTAGGAATGGGAACAATTATAAAAAATATAAAAGAACCAGCTGAGGAATAAAGACTACAAGTTTTACGGAACCTACAGGAGATTACGGTATGTTTGTGCCATCAACACAAATGGCAATAACCCAATATACATTTTCATTATTAAAAAAAGATTTCCTCAAAGGAATATCATTATCTGCGTGTACTCCCAGTGTTCACAATCTATAGGTCCGTGCACATTATTCTAGTGAGTAGAATACAGTACAGCTTCTGCTGAATTCTCCGTAAAAGAGGAATGGATATCGTTTAGGCTGGACATAGGCTCTCCCTTCAACTTCTTGGACAGGAAGCCCAACTTGGACAGCAGCATTTCTTATAATAAAAGGTAGGCATGATATAAATTCCATGTTGCTCCATTCTGAACAGTCAATCTGGTCCTGGTCCCCAATAAAGAGGAGAGCAGCACAGAGAGGTGACGTGTTTTTCTAATAGGACTGGTTATAAGAACCTCCCTGCAGAAGTGGCACCCCGTGAGTCCTCCTAAAAATTCCTTCAATCTATACCAACAGTTACTAGTATACAAAGGTTATATACTGTATATGGTATGTAAACACACATTACATTTTCATTACACTATAACTTACACTTTGAATGCTTGTCACATAATGCAGAAGAACGCATGTCACACAGTCGTATCGTGCCTTTACTGCTGCTATATACAAATGTGTTACAATGATGCGGATGGAATTCAGCGGCTGTTATGACTTCTGTGAGCTCTTCCATGTTGGTTGGTTTAATGTCCACAATGTCTGGTTGGTTGCAAGTTAAGGATATACATATCTTAATAATCGTGAAGACAAAAATATAGGTTGTATATATTACAAATATTTTAAAAACACAAACAAAAAACCTAAAAGGTGACCAAAAGATCAAATGATGTCTTTCAGCGATAGTTATTGGAAACTACAATGATGTATCTAGACATGCTGTAGCTTTAATCTCATTCACTGGCCCAGTGCCATATGCACTGCATAATATTTGGGGAATAGAAGGAGGCATTTTCTTAATTTACACAGAATCTTACAAAAACCTTCAGTTCATTGCACCCTTAGGGGCTACACTGCTGATACACAGTTCGAATTTTTTCTCCACCCCCTCCATTCTCCAGCAATCAATGCAGTTTGTTTGGTGCCTGATAAGCTAATAAGCCTCTCTGTCAGGTGGGCAGTGTCAGGCAGGAGCAGACAAGGCTTAGAATTCTAGAACTCATGCACCATTGTCTTCTCCTCCCTGAGACCACTCACTTGACAGAATAGCTGATTGCGATATCATGTAAAGTGAAGTGCACAAATTCCACTATGGTGGGAGAGAGAGGATATATTCTGACTGTGCTGGAATCAGCAGTGTGTGAGGCCCATTTAAGCAGTAATGGAGTTGGTGGAAGAGGTGAAGGTCCTCTTTAAGAATAACTCGCCATAGTCAAAAGGATACTGAAACTTCGATTTGTTATTTCTAGGTTCCACAGGTTTATTCGTAGGTCATCCGCTGACATGTATGTTTCATAGTCACTGTTCACAGATATTGAGTTAATGTGATATGTGTGTGCATTAGAAAACACTCTTCTTGGGGTGGCCTCCACCATCAGATCCATGGGCCTTAATACCGGGACCTGAAATTACAATTAAAAAAAAAAATCTGATTAATAATGGTTACCATTTCACATTTTGCATATATACAGTATATGGGAAAGGTTAACATATGGACCAAACATTGCAATGAAATAAAGAGATTGACTGAATTTTCCTCTTGGGAGTACTGCCGCTTTGGCATATCCCCTCCAGAAATAGAAAAACAAACCTCCCAAAGGTTGTATACACTCTTGTGCTGTCTTGGACTAATATATATACACACACAGATATTCAGTAGATGCCACTCCACTTATTCAGGCTAAGGCCTGGTTCACATCTGCGTTCGGTAATCCATTCAGCAAGTCTGCATGGGGACCCCATCTTTTAACCCAACCAGTTATAAGATACACCCCAAAATCCCAAGCATCCTCCATTCATCCAACCTTGCATTTCTACACCAGTCATAGGAGAAAACACTCAGTAAATAAGGCGGCATTACGTTCTAACTATGTGATTCACTCATTTATATACTATCAGATATGGTCTCCACTGTGCTAGCTCCCTGATAAAAGATCCCCCCCGCCCCATAATAATGATCTAATAATGGTGCCTTTCATACATGAAGCTTCCTTCCCAATCCCTCCTCCAGCCCATTGTAATGGCTCTTGGAATAATCTACATCCTGAGGCTCTGTCCTGGCCAGATGTGAAGTGTTGAGGAATGTGATACTACAGAACGCTATAAAAGACAGAGGAGAATCATTCAGCTGAGGAAATGCATGCATAGAAACAGCACATTTGATTTTATTAGGGTGCTTGTGTGCTCTCTATGTAATGCATCTTCACAGAGTGCAATGAGCCATTCCACCGCTATCACAAAGGCCATACAGCAGCATGTACGTCTGGAGTTTATTACAGTCAGCACCACAAACCGTATAAAATAAAATCACACCAAATTAAATCTGGCACATTTATTTATGGAACAAACAGTTCTATCTAATACATAGCAAACAGCTTTATTAGAGGCTATTAGATATGAAGCACATGAATCTAGTGGACATTTATGTAAACACATGACATATCAGATGTATCCTTGTGTTACTATTACAGCATGACGGAACGCCCTGCTTACAGTATACTGGGGAACTATGGCTACGGCTATTCCCTTAAAGTGAACCTGTCTTACCTAAAACAGCAAGTTAGAGTAAGAGGGGCTCAGCATTGCACTGTTCACCACATTCTGTAAGTCTCGCCATAAGGATGAGGACTTATGAGCAGTCATTTCCATCTAGACACCGATTTGCCAACATGGGAATAAAACTTTAAGTCAATCACTGGAGTTTAGACTGCAGCAGGAAATTTTACCAGTGTGCAATAGAGTAAAGTTTACATTTTCAAACACCATTAAAAAATATAAAACAAATAAAAATTATATATAAAAGCCTAATAATTCAGCTGACTAAATTCAGAATCTCTATTTATAAACAGTCAGACTGCCTACACGACAGCACACGGAGACCATGGCCAGAGAAAAGTTACCGCACACTTGGCTAGTATATCCTAATTTGCAACAACAGGAAAAGGGCTTATATACATGGACCAACATGTCCAGGGACGATTATCTAGAGCAGAGTGTGAAGCCCCAGCAGGAGAATAAATTCCATTTTCAGCTACCGTATATACTCGAGTATAAGCCGAATTTTTCAGCAGTTTTTGTGCTGAAAAAGCCCCCCTCGGCTTATACTCAAGTCAAGCAAAAAAATAAAATTAAATATATATATATATATATATATATATATATATATATATATATATATATATATTTATATTTTATTTATTTATTTATTTATTTTTTGGGGGGGGGGGAATCTATGACCAGCCGCAATAGCAATGTATAGAATCTCCCATAGAATAGTGGGAAAAAAAAAAGCAGCTTTAAAAACAATATAATAAAAAAAAATTAAAGTTCTAAATCACTCCTTTCCCTAGAATACATAGAAAAGTAGAAAATTACTGTGAAACACATAGACATTAGGTATTCCTGTGTCTGACAGTGCCCCGTCTACTGAATATAGGGGATCTGCAGTGCTCCTGTTCCGTCGGGAAGGGGTTAATAGGAGCACTGCAGATACCCTATATTCAGCCAGGCTGAATTCCAAGTGGGGGGAAAAAAAAAACTCAGTCCTCAAGTTCAGGAGAGGGGCAGACAGACAACCAAAACACCCCCTCCTTCCCCAGCACCCAAAAACTCCGACCATTTTAATTTTTGAAATTTTCCAGTAGCTGCTGCAAGACACTATCAGATACTGATTTTCCAGTCCTCAAATCCCCTTTAAACAAGGCCCATTACATTGTAGGAGTTCAGCTAAGCTGATAAAAGTGTGCATGTAAGGAGTAACCAAGCCCCATACTCGCCCCGACAAAGTGACATTAGTAGGCCTTCTGTCTACTGACTTACACCAGCAAGTTATAAAAATTACTTACCAATCCCAGATCCGGCCCAGGGACTCCTGCACTTCACAACCCAGATGTCACCTGAAGTTGTTCAGTACATAATATGTAGCAAGAGACCGGAGTTGTTCAGCTTTGGGACATAAGGTGCGGTGCAGCAGAAGAGGTTGTGGGCAGGAGCAGGGATAAGTACGCAAATATAGGCCGTTACGTGCAAGAGAAATCCAGTAAATAATGACCTATTAATGGAAGTAGTTTCACCCATGATCTATATAGCAGAAGGTGCAGGATATTGCAGGTTTGTACAATAAAGTGAATGAGATGAAGCTGCAATACCCTGCAACATGTCTAGTAAGATGTTTATTTAGCTGGGTCTAGGTAAGCACAGAGCTTGGTTTGAAAGGCACCCAGTGGGTGAGCCAAGAATCAGAGCCCTACCTATTGGATAAGAATGGCCTATCATAACATTAGACCATGAATATTCTGAACTCTCTTTCAAATGGCATTGAAATCTGAACATACGTTTTCATCTGTATACCAGTGTGTATTGCGGCTGGCAGTGACACAATGTGAGCAGTGATACAATAAGCCTTGTTTTTTCCAGGTCAGCCATTAAAGCTGCATGCTGGGAGCACATCCAGCAGGATAGTAGAAATGGGGTTTTATTCTGCGGTCAATGCTTTGCACAAGTGTGCATCATGTTGTGAATTTTAAACAAAGACCATAATGTCACCAGGATCCACATTTGCATTAAAAAAAACAGGCATCCTCAATATCTGTGACCGAAAAGAGAAAAGAAAAAATAGCCACAAATTTATTCTGAATGCTGAATACGTGCAATGTGTATGGAATCCCATTACTGCATAGAAGGACAAAATCCTAGGTGTGTAGTAATAGTACCTTAGGGATGCAACACAGTATAAATCACCCCATACTATAAGTCCCTGATCCTATCTAAGATTTATTTACATAAAACTGTGAAAACCTCTTTAAGGCTAAGGCCACACATTGCGGGAACGCAGCTTTTTTTTGTTGCAGATTTTATTGCTTTTTTTGAGCCAAAGCACAGATGTCTATGGAGAACCAACAGGAACTTTATTTTTATTTTTTTCAGCATCCGATATCGGTCACTGCATCCAGTTGACAACAAATGAAGGCAAACTCAGGATGAAATTTAGAGCAGATTTTCAGGCCGTCTGCCTCAAAAGCAACATCAAGTTCCTTCATGTGGACAATCCTAAAAGGGCATTTATCATCACATGCGCAATATTTCTTTCGTGCCTACAGCAAAGAAGCAATGAAGCAAAGAAGAAGAGCAGGAGTGATCTACAGGCATGAAGGGGGCGGTGATGAAAGGTCCAGTAGAATGACGCGGGCGTGCTCAGAGCACAGGGGTAACGTCAGATAGAATCCCTCAGTGTTTAAGATCAGATACAGCTGAAGGCTATTAAATACTAAATGTGCTATAAGCTGTACGTACTTGAAAACTGGGTTTCTGCTGCATCCTTGTATAACTGGGGCGCAAGTGCCTTTGCAATGTGTATAGCAAGCCTGTGGCAGCCTATTTATATGCAACTTCTAAAGTAAAAACATGGGACCATCCCAGGCACATTTTCCGATTTCCTGGTGATGTTCCATTTCTGGAAATGGAACGTCACCAATACTCCCTCACCAACACCCTAGACAACCTCATACTTCAGGGCCTCTTGTTCAACTGGGTACAAAGCATCACTTTGAGGGGAGCTGGTGCAAATGCTGGCAGACGTGAATAGGAGAAGCAATGGGCCTCCTATGCGGCTTTATTGCACAGACATGGGCAGAAGTCAAGCGAAGAGGAGACAGCGGCAAAGAAGAAAGTGATCTCCAGGACAAGAAGACAGGTCAGTATGATGGGGTGGGGGACTGAGTTGGTTAGGAAGGTAGGGCTAGTAGTCCACAGCCTAGCTAGGGAAACTGAGGGGTTGTGAGAGAGGGTTGGGGATGGAGTTTGGGGGGGGGGGGATCTGAGTGAATGCATCATGGTAGTGTAGGCTAAGACAGCAGGAAGCCACCCGTGTAAAGAAATGCAGATGATGTCAGGAGGTCCCAGAGAAACCTAGAAGTCACTCTAAACACTGCTAAAGGTATTTGGGTGCACTTATTAACCCGTTCATACCACAAAGACTTTTTTTTAAATTTTGCCCGGAAAACCTGTTTAGGCTTTCTGAATCCACATTACCTAAAGTAAACTACCATGTCCATAGATTCAACCTGATACGATACCTATCATAAGGCGCACACACACATACACAAAACCCAAAAAAAACGTTGGATCCCCATGGATATGAAAAGGCAATATGATCTAGATATACATGGATGTGTCCAAGGAAGGCAAAACAGACTACATGTGACCACATGGAAGGAGCCAAAACTAAAATCACCCCCTTGAATACAGATTAAATTTGCATTTAAATTTTCTTGGCATTAAAGGGAAACAAACAGTCAGCATGATGTAGCCATTACAATCATAAACAGTTCTTCGCAGGGTATCTCATTCATCTCTTCCCTGATGCAGTCACTCTCTACACCCCACCCCCTCTGTTGTAATTTTATGTCCTGTAACAACCCCCACTCTTCAGATGTCACCACAATGTACTGAGGAATTCCCGTGCAGTGATGCGCTGAAGCTGAGATGTAAAGATCGAGAGTCCTTAGTAGTTGATACCTTTTTAATGCCCAACAAAAAAATATGATAGAATGATGTTAGCCATTAAAAAAGTATCGACTACTAAGGACTAGAGATGAGTGAGTACTGTTCGGATCAGGCGATCTGAACAGCACGCTCGCATAGAAATGAATGGACGTAGCCGGAACGCGGGGAGGGGGGGGGGGGTTAAGCGGCCGGCTGCCGTCAAAGCGGAAGTACCAGGTGCATCCATTCATTTCTATGGAGCGTGCTGTTCGGATCAGCTGATCTGAACAGTACTCGCTCATCTCTACTAAAGACCCTCAATCTTTACATTTCATATCCACTGGCTAATACGGTACAAAGATAAATTTTTCTGAGCTGAAGCTGGGAATGATCTCCCCACTTCAATCCAGAGCTTCATTTTCTACAGTGTTTGGAGGCCAATGGCCCATTGCCTGACAAAGACTATGCCAACTATGTATTATACAGAGTCAGGCACAACCCCCCCTACTCCAATCTATCAAAGACAGGGCAACCGGGTCCTTACTTCTTCTTGAGTTTTTTAGTGTCATTTACAAGAAATACACTTGACTCTTGTAGGCACATGGTCATCAGCAGCTACAGAGGGAGCCCAGCTTGGCACGATATAGATTAATGCCAGTTGTTCGGTAGTAAGGAACAGCCAGGACCACCATCAGCAGTCCAACACTAGAACAAATCAAATGGCTCAGTATAAGAACAGCAGTCCCATGGCCCACACAGCGACTGCCAAGTCCTCACCGGGGCATCCGTTTAACACTTGTGGTGATCATTTTTCAGACACACAACAAATTTACCACATGAACCTTTATTTATATACATACATATTATATACACACACACATACACACACCAGGCACATGACAATGACACATACAATAAGACACGCGGTGAACGCAGTACGGTACTCCAAGTACAAAAATTAGTAGACAATTGTGAGAAGAGATTCGGCAGCAGTTGCCTACCCAAGGCTTCACCACCTTACAGGTCCATGCAAAGGATTTCCTTGGGCCATTATGATGACAAGAGAGGGGATAGGAAAGATCCATCTAAGTGGAAGGGGATGGAGAGCTTGACTTTGTGTTCGTTCTCCACCTCCTTGACTTCAAGAACCCAATTTACATACGAGATACCGTGTAATGTACCAATGAAGGTGTTAAGGGCTAACTCATGGTTCCCTTTAACCATTGTCCAGGACTGGACCAAAAAACGGAAGTTGTCATGACATGAGGCTACAAGGTTTCTAAGGTTGAATTTACATACAGATAAAGATACAGAAGCATTTGGGGCATAGGCAATCTACAGACACTTGGAGTATCCCTGAAGAAATCACAATCTTCCTTCATTCGGCCATTGTAGACCTTCTAGCGAAGATCAAGCCTGTCAGCTGAGAAATGACTTCACTCCACCACATTTCCAGCTGACTAAAAGTGCTTATTGAAAATCCCATGTCACAGCAGTCAGCTGAACGTCAGATCGACTCCCAGCCAAAACTGTAAATGTAAGCACATAGTTGACGGTATGTGATTTATGCTGATTTCCTAACAACCATTGAAAGGGATTTCATGCCCCCATTTCCTAGGACTACAACGGCGCTGTTAACCATGGCAACCGGCAGCTCAAAGGGAATTTTAATTTCAATGAAGCACTCAGCTTCCAGGCTCCAGATTTGGAACGTGCGGCCCATTCATACCAAATGTGAAATAGTTGACGTGAATAATGTATGGGCCATAGCCATCACAACAGAACAAACAAATATCAAAAGCTTACTTTAGCCTTTCAGGCCCGCGGACTGTATTAAATTCAGAAATCTAGCTTTGTATTCTCTTTCATGATTTTAGAAACAACATCCTGGGCTCTAACATACAATTCAAGCGCATGTTACAGTATTATATACCAGTCTCAGGTTTTTTTCTCCACTACTGTAGAATAAAACATTGCAAAAAACCCAAGACTCAGTCATCTGTTTCCATGCTCATAAAACCCGAAAAAAATGAAACAATTTGCATGATTAACAAGAATCCAAGTCTATGCAGATACTTGTAACAACTGAAAGTAATTATCCGTCGCTCACATTAAAGGGTATTAAAAGAGGATTTGTGGGATATTGTACGGAATAATTATACAGTTTAGTGCACAGCTAACACACTGAGCAAAGTATAGGAATCCAGGTAGTCGCCATTGTGGGTACTAAGCTCAGAGCCACCATTTCAATTAATATAATTGATGAATATTTAGTCAAAATTGAATAAAATATTTTATAACACTGTAGTAAATAAAAGGATAACTGCTTATAGTGTGGATTCAGTCCTAATGTTTAGCAGTTTAGAAGGTGAACCCACTATAAAGTCTCTGGTGATCAGTTGTTACGTTGCGGTCAGCCATATATACTGTATATCCTTTGCAGTGGCTGCAGCAGTCAAACTGTATTATTACGTAGCTTTTAAGTTACATCATGGCGGAGAGTCTGCGCCAGAACCGCCAGAGGTAGATTCTGGTAATGCTGACCCCTCTTATCTTATAGCTATGTGACCAGGTGACTTGGCATTTAGCAGGTGTTTATACATGGTTTGGTTTTTTTACATTTTTAACCGCATAATTTACAAAGAACAAAAAAAAAAAAAAAAAAAAAAAAAAAACAATTACAAATGCTACAGCTAAATGTGAAGTTGTGAATAACCTTCCATCCATGGTAGGTTTTTACCTGTAGGTGGACCATATCACACAAGTGGGAGATGGATTCAGCAGCCTAGCCAAACACCTAAGTGTAGAGGCCTCAGCAAATCGCTGCTCAAGTCAATGGGACCAAGCTGTAGCGCTATGCACAGCCACAATTATATTTACATCACTGCTCCTAAACAAGCAATGATGGGGGTTGGAGGGGTTGCTACATTAGAGACAGTTATCCACTATCCATAAGATAAGTGGATAAGAGTCACATGGCTGCAAGTCCAACTTCTGAATTCACCAGCGATCAGGAGAATGGGGAATGAAAGTCACCCTGAATCTTCTTTGTGAACGAAGGGCAATTGCACAGGTGTGACCGATGCGTCATTCACTGCCGTGGAACTGCCCCATAGAAGTGAATAGAGCGACAGTATAGCAATCAAAATAGAGATTCATTCACAGGGACGATACAGGGAGATCTCCATGAGCTGACACTTCTTTACTAACCCATCAATCCAGGCTAAGTGTCTGAACCCTTGAAAAGGTGACCAGCAGGGATGCAGAGACCCCAAAAAACATTTAATATTATCCTCAAAAATAGACCATAAAGTCGTAACCCCCCCCCCTTAGCCTAGTTCCTATAAGGCAGACAGTTAATTTATGTCCTTTATCTTTCCTCTAGTCTCAAATGTGTCTCCTTAAATGTGTCGTCAAAATTTTGGAAAAAATAAAAATAAAAAAAATTTGAGATGTGAATTGCCGCTTCTTGTGGGTTTCGCTAGGTTACAATATTAATGAAATTTGTATCATGAGAAATTGGAGTCACTTCACAAAATTCACAGAACCTGCCATCAGGAAAAGGTTTTCTAATGGCAGTATAAGTACCCGGTTATACTGAATGTTTATGTCACTGTTATTTCTATGCTTAGTTGAGTCCAGTGGGTGGTCCTAACAGTGACTGACAGCTATCTCTGTATGCACAGTCACTGATAGGAGGAGTAATAAGTCCAGTGGGCGGTCCTAAGTACAGAAACAACAGATAAATTAAGTTACGGTAGACTGAATCTTTTCTCTTAAAACTATCAACAATCTGCTCTGCCCCTCCTAGTCTAGAACAGATTGTATAGCATTTTCATGACGACAGGATCCCTTTAAGGTGGACACCTCTGTACATCAGACTATACTATACAGTGCTTGTTGTAAAGACCTCACTTAATACAGATTTCAGCTCTGAAGCCTGCAAAATTGTGAAAGTAGATTCTAGACTATAGTTAGATGGCAGTCAAAGATAAGATTTTGTGAAGTGACTTGATATGGAAGTCCACTTTAACGTTTCAAAGCACACTAAAAATGGACTATACAGAGAACTGAACTCATTTGTGAGCAGCCAGCCATTATTCTATGTCACTAAAGTCTCATTGTTCACGATATTCTCAAAAACCGTATTGATGCTAAGCCTGTTACTTACAACATGCAGGCAAGTATGAGACATTGCGGAGCAATTATATAGGGGTAACCAAGTTTAACTCCTCACATCAACAACATTAAGAAGCTGTCAAATAAAATAAGCCACTAACAAATTCAATTAGTCCTTATTTTCCAGAGGAAATCCAGCGATATCCGATTCCCCGTAATGGCTGTATTTAATTGGGACGTAAGGAACATATTTCAGAGCAGGCGAGCAGTTAGTGATCCCATCAGTGCGCCATTTAGCCCTTTCTTTTCTACTGCTCATTACCTTGAAAGCAGTAACAAGCTGTTTTATGGAGAATATATGCACAAATCCAATACATAGTTCCAAAAATAATCGTAATAAAGAAGAAAAACCTGACAGCTTTACTGTTAAAAACATCATCAAATTTTAGAGTATGGCAATGAAGATTTACACATTAGAAAATGCCATATTTCATAGACCACTTAGCTGATGTTTGTGACGGTGAACATTCAGCAACATGGCTTCTATGGCTATTGACTGGAAACATCTAGGCATTATGACTATGGCATAACTAATAGAGATGAGCGAGTAGTACTCGATCGAGTAGGTATTCGATCGAATACTACGGTATTCGAAATACTCATACTCGATCGAGTACCACTTGCTATTCGAATGTAAAAGTTCGATGCAGAACCAGCATTAATTGGCCGAATGCTATACAGTCGGCCAATCAACGCTGGTTCTTCTCCTACCTTTAGAAGTCTTCTCCGTGCAGCTTCCTCGCGGTGTCTTCCGGCTCTTCATTCACTCTGTCAGGCATCGGACCCTCACTCATGGACTTGGTAAGTATAATTTGGGCAGAGCCGACTGCGCATGTCTGCTTTTAGTGCGGACATGCACAGTCGGCTCTGCCCAGGCCCGACGCCTGGCAGAGTGAATGAAGAGCCGGAAGATGCTGCACGGAGAAGACTTCTCGGAGGATCCAGCCCGACCCTCACTCGTGGGCTTGGTAAGTGTAATTTGATCGAATGTTGCCTACCCCTGAAACGAGCATTTTCCCCTCATAGACTATAATAGGGTTCGATATTCGATTTGAGTAGTCGAATACTGAGGGGCTACTCGAAACGAATATCGAACTTTGAACATTTTACTGTTCGCTCATCTCTAATAACTAACCCTACATATACTTTCATATGTGAACTTGTATTTCCAAAGGACCCTGTGCATAAAAATCTAAATCTGCCTATGTCGTACAGGATTTGGGATCGATGAGCCTAGTACCAACTTTCTCAGCTCTGAAGCCATTTCAGTACCAGCCTCCCTATTGTCTTATGTCATTTACAGAACTGATGTTCTCCAGGGTCACGTGCTTTACGGACTCCTCAAGCATTTGTACAACCTGCATCCCCGCACCCCTAACAATTATACCCCTGTGTGTTTCATCATCAGTTTGGGGTAACAGGCCTATCTAATTAACCATAAAGTGTTGATAATTGAATTGAATTTTTTGTTTTGTTTATTGGTGTAGGGTTGGGGCACCCATGGAGAAATAGCAGCTGGTTACCTTCCAAGAACTCCCAGGCATCTAACCTGCTGTGATCTATCATATATATGTTTCAGAATGGGTTGCCTAGTGCCCACCAGTAAAATTTATTTTCAGAGTCCACTGTACAAGTACATGCAAAATACTCCTATATGCACTAATAGTTCTCAAAACTATTAATAGTAACTTAATGGCTTTAGTCCAGGTTCCTCACTAAACCAGCACTTGCATTATACTAGGGCCCTTTTCACGCTGAAATGGGGACCTACCATAAATACTCTAGTATAAGCCGAATTTTTCAGCCCAGTTTTTGTGCTGAAAAAGCCCGCCTCGGCTTATACTAGAGTCAGCAGAATTTTTTTTAATTTCTTTTTTTTTAAGAAAGGGGGGGGGGGTCTATGACCAGCCACAATATCAATGTATAGAATCTCCCATAAAATAGTGCAAAAAAAAAAAAAATAACGTTCTAAATCCCTTCTTTCCCTAGAATACATACAAAAGTAGAAAATGACTGTGAAACACAAACACATTAGTTATCCCTGTGTCCGAAAGTGCCTGGTCTACTGAATATAGGGTATGCAAAACACAAAGCAAGATAGGAACACAATATATGTATAACAATAAATTCATGAGTTCCATAGTGTATTCTACGCCCTATAGAAACATGTCCTTACCAACAAAACACGAACAACAACCACAAAGAAGGGTAAGTATGACATCAGATATGCAAAGTACTAATAAAAATCTCAAAAATCTTTATTATAATAATTTACCACATACAAGAAATAGGACAATGTAAAGGAAACAAATGTACACATACAAAAATGGGTGTAGTGGGATGCCACAGCCAATAGCAGTCCCTGTAGATACTGCTAATTTTCCTTACAAAACATCAAAAATACAAAATATACACTCATATCATGTATTGAAACTCACATAGGTGAGTGTTACTGCCCATCAAATACAACCATATAAGACCTAAATGTGAACCCTAATGTTTGTGTTCACCTAGTAAAAAGAGCAATAAGTATTGTAATGTCAAAATTTTGCAGGTCTTATTGAAATGTGTCTTACTTCCTATGTACAAAGAGTGACACAACCATTGCCCTCAGAGGTCCAGTAACCAACATATATTAGGAAGTGGACATATTGTAAGTACAGACCAAAATAATATGAGCACTCACCCATAAGGAAAGTTGTAGGCAGATCACCAGGGACGGGCACCCACCACCCAAACCCCGACTACTGCACCCAAAAACTCCGACCATTTTAATTTTTTAAAATTTTCCAGTAGCTGCTGCATTTCCCCCCCTCGGCTTATACTTGAGTCAATTAGTTTTCCCAGTTTTTTGTGGTAAAATTAGGGGCCTAGGCTTATATTCGGGTTGGCTTATACTCGAGTATATACAGTATATTAAGACAGCAACAAACCAAAATTTGTTATTGGTGTGAGACTTTGCAATGACATTAACCATTTCAGTTTATAAAATGTATCACGGCACTCCAGAAAAATGGAATATCAGGGACCCTGGGAGAGTTTACCCCATTCAAGTTGATAGTAAAGTATAATGCAGGCCGTCAGTACTCCGGTAATGGGGATTTGTCAGACCATCAGATTTCCTGAGAATTCTTCAGCGGTCCCTTCTGATAGTCTTATGAAGGTCTTATAAGGGCCCAAAACATTACATATAGATTTACTTGATGCATTGAGTACCACATCTAAATAAATCACGATTACCTAAAAACTGAGTGCCTGGAATACACCTCCAATAAACCAATGCAGTATTTGGCCATTTTCCCAGGTTCAGGACTTGACACATTTTTGGGTCTTTACGGTACATTTGGATTGGAGGACTATAAATAGTTTCAGCAGGAATAAGACGTTTAAGCACTTCCTTTATATTTCCTATTCCAGTTGAATCTATTTCTGGATTCCTATTTGCAGCTTTTTACATATACCAGTGTGTGTGAACCCTCCCAAAAAATAATTCTACATAATAATGGTCCAGTACGAAATGTTCTATGAAGACCGTGAACATCAGACAAATTGTACATGAAATATTTCCTGTTGTGTAAACCTAAATTATTGTAACTACTTTGAAAAAAATTAATAAATATAAAATTTGGCAAACAGACTTTTCTGGACATCTACAAGAGCAAGAGAAGCCAGAAGAGGCGGAGTTGCTGCAGAAGAAGGAGGCGGCACAGGAAAGAGCTCTGGGCAGTAATGGGGACGCGTTCATTGGTGTCTCATTGCTGCGGAGAGCTCAGTTGCATACCGGTTAAAACCGGTATTTCTATGGAACGGCACGGCAGAGACCACGTCTAAAGGTAGGAGACGAATAGCCTTTCTTAAGGCTATTCCAATGTGTTCATTAGAAAAAAAGGTAGTTTAGTGGTAGAATCCCTTTAATGAGATGATATAAGTCACAGTTTTGACCTACCCAGATACAATACAAAGACAAAACGGACCACGGGCATAATTTCCTTCATAATTTAGAAGGCAAAGTGAAGGTTGTTGTTAGCACAGAAACCCTCCTACCAAAAGAGAGCATAGGAAAGGAGTTCCAAAATAAGATAAAAAATATACACGTTACATTTTATAACGGTCAAAAATAGAAGTGGTCTATAACTTCACACATTGAACATGCAGCAAGATACATTTTCATCTGACCCGACATATTTCTGATCTAAAATGCCAAGTCATGAATAAACCATTTCTCAGAACCCAGTTTTAGCGAAATAATATTTTCTTTGACATTTCAAAAGAAGGTTCAGGTGTGAAACGTGAGGTCACTTCTCCCTTATGATCATTTTATCCGGGGCAAATGCTATGGAAAAACCCAAATCCCTCTGAGCCAGATGACTAAGATTGATGGTAGTCATTTTCTACATCACTAGTTAAAAGAATAGTGAAAAGATTAAACTTTATTCACTTCACAGGATTTCATACACTAGTTCTACGATGGAAGAAACGTTCAGTGTGTGATGCAAAGCTGTATAAAGGAAATTTTGAGAGTGGAGGTTCTTGGTCAGAATATGAATGGCTTTTGGGGGTTGGTCCAAGTATCCAACGTCAGCTAAGACAACACATGTACGTACGTACTCAAACCATTGACTATATATATATATATATATATATATATATATATATATATATATATATATATTTTAATATTGACTTTATATATTATATATATATTTTATTTCATTTTATACAGGCATGATCTCCATTTATACACAGCTTTATCTAGCATAGCCAGAAGTGGATAAAAAGACTAGCTCTATAAATGTGAACTATAGCACAGTTAGAAGTGTGGCTAGCTGAGATTATAGCCAGGGTGAAGGATGTTCGAAGATTGGCTTATCTGACGGCCTCCCTTTACCATACCATGGAAGCTTCCCAGGCTGTCTGGTCATCGTGGGACTCCTCCCCACTCCCCCCCCTCTTTTTTTTACTCTGTTGATATAGATTTGCATTTACCATTTTGTTTGTATATCACCTTTGAAAAATGTTTAATAAAAATTACAGTTAAAAAAAAACAAAAAAAAACAGAAGTGTGGCTAATACATGCAACATTGTATCTCTGGAGAAGTAATAGTTACAAACAGGAAACTGATCTTGTAGAAGTGTCTCCTCTCAAATCAGCTTTAAGAGGACGGTTTGTCAGACCCCACTGACATACAGGACAAACTAAAAAAAACGTATAGTTTAATATTTTATTTCCTTCCATGTTGATCCCTTTTTTTTAAAAAAATTTTTGAGCTTGAGTACTTCAATTTGAAATCCCTTCATAAACTAGAATAATGAGTTATATAAACACACTGCCCAAAACTGAACAGAACTACATAAAATAATTACATCTATCCATCTATCTATCTATCTATTCTATATAGTCAGGCATACTTACATTTATGCTTTTCCTTCGTCTTCTGCCTCCCCCTCCTCAGTATTCAGACAACTCCCAACTGGACACGATGTACCTTGGAGGGTTTTTCCATCTTTATGGACTAGTGGTTCGCTTCTCCATCTAATTAGTACCAAGCTAAGCACTGGAAATGTATAATTGCTACATTGATTTCTTTGCAGGACAATTGCTTTCTGACTGAGCTCACTTCATAAGTACTAATTAACCCAATACCAGATTCATTCTCGGGTAAAGATTGCATTATCGGGAAAATATTGTATGACTACAACTGGGACATTTGCTGGATTTGGTTTTATATTGTACAATGTATTAAAAAGAAAAATCTTAATATCAGATTTGATATTGAGCACACAAGGTCAAGGCTATAACCTTATCATAATGCTTTACAATACATTGCGTGTGGAATATTCTAAAATATTAAATCAAGTACCAACATTGTAAGGAGGAATTAATAGATCAGTGGATTTTCCCCAGTTAGTACATGGGGGATAGTTAAAGGGGTTTTTGATAGAGATGAGCGAACACTGTTCGATCGAATACATATTCGATCGAATATCAGGCCATTCGAGGAATTCGATTCCAATCGAATACCATGAGGCAACGCACTAAAAATTCATATCCCCTCCCACCTTCCCTGGCGCTTTTTTTGCACCAATAACTGCGCAGGGGAGGTGGGATAGGAACTACGACAATGGAGGCATCAAAAAAAAAAAAAAAAAAAAAAATCGGAAAAAGTAATTGGCGGGCTAAATCAGATGACCTCCAATTTATACGAATGGTGGATTTAACATTCGGTTAATTTGAGACTGTGAACTATGTGACTGAGACAAGGATATATCTACAGACAGGGTTAGCTAGGGATTACCTTTATTTAGGTGGGAATGTTACTCACCCAGCTCTTTGGGGCTCTATCTGGTCGGGATCCCTGTCATCTTGCAATATGCGCGAGCTTACTTTTTCCCATAGGAATGCATTGACCAGTGTTGATTGGCCAAATGCCATACAGAGTACAGCATTCGGCCAATCAATGCTGGTTCTGCCAGAGGCTCGTCTGTGAGGAGGCGGAGTCTAAGATCGGACCAGAATGGAGACTGCTGTGGACCGATCCTAGACTCCGCCTCCTCCGGCAGAACCAGCGTTGACTGGCCAAATGCAGTACTCTGTATGGCATTTGGCCAATCAATGCTAGTCAATGCATTCCTATAGGAAAAAGTGAGCTCCCGCATATCATAAGCTGACAGGGATCCCGACGCAATACAGTGACTTGGGCATGTTAGATGCCCCCAGGCATGCTTCCCCTGCTGTCCCAGTTGCATTCCAAGGTGTTGGCATCATTTCCTCGGGTGTCATAGTGGACTTGGTGACTCTCCTGAGTCGAAGGGCGAGATCCCCTGAAATGAGTAATTTTTCCCTATAGACTATAATGGGGTTCGATATTCATTCGAATAGTCGAATATTGAGGGGCTATTCGAAACGAATAGCGAATATTTCACTGTTCGCTCATCTCTAGTTTTTTATACTATAGTATAGATCCTCAATATCAGTTTGGTGGATGTTCAACATCCAAAACCTCCCCTGAACAATTGACTGAAGGGGTCATGGTGCTCTGGAACAAGCACATTTTTATACTGTTTAGTGGCCGTGGTATTACAATGCTCTCAATAATAGGAGAGAGGTCAAGTAGCTCTGACTGCCACTGAACTATGTCTATTTCAGTGCATCATGGATCCTATAGTCCGTTGATCTGTGGGGATGTTTTTAACGTCTGTTTTACATGTGCTGAGTGGCCATTTTTGATAGTCTTTTTTATAGCATGTGGTTTCAAAGCACAGGTTAAAAAAAAACAAAAAAAAAACCAACAACTCAATATCATTGCTATTTTTTGACAAAGAATGTCCATTTTTACACAAACAAACAAAAAAAACAGACATATGAATATACTCATATACTCTCCTTGTTCTTAAAATGGCTGAGTGACTAACGCCATAGGAATCTTGTCAGAAATCCTGCTCCAAATCATATAAACCTATTCTTCATCCCATGGTTCATCTTTTCTCCCTCTATCATTGGATAGTCTCAGATAGGGCACCAAAAATCACCCAACAGGTTCGCTATAGGAAACGCTTTGGGATGAGATCAGTAAAATGAGTCCCCCCCCTTCCCCCTGCTGGTTATGATGCAGGCTCCAATCCAAGGCTGTCTATTGGCAGCAGTTGAATGATATGCTCCCAAGACCCGGCTGCAGCTTTGTGCTCCGCTGTATAGGTGACCTTCCTAATGTAATATTCTTACTCTCCTGTATGTATGAGTGATATCCATGCTTGACCACAGGAATGGTCATTAACCTAAAAGAACCTTGCAATAAGCCTTCCCTAATATTGTAGCTGGCTTAAATAACTTTTCCATTTTCAGCTCTGACATCTAAATGACTTCACACGCTATTTTTACTTTAGCTCTGTGATTTTGTTGCTGCCAAAAACCGGTCCCGCATAATGCCTGCCATGGGGAGAAGAGAACGATTTACATATTGGCTAGCATACAGGGTGTCACAGCAGCAGAGATTAGAGAACTGGCCTTGTCAGGGTCTTGTCACTATCCTGCTGTCACCCAGAGGCCTTGGCAGTAGGTGGAATGACGGCCATGCAATAATGAGGAGAGAATAATAGCATTGCATTAGTGTGGGGAAGAATGTCAGTGGAAAGAATGCTTTAGTTTAATCCGTCACCAAGATGACAGGGCTACACTGCACATTTCAGGGCTTCTTTTGTAATTGAGACATAATTTAGCTTAAGATTTTGACCATGTCGACTCTAAAGAGAATATTACCAAACTGGGATATCAGGAAAAATTTTCTTCTGCAAAAAATGGTCTTTGTAACACTTAAATATACCATGGAGGCTCAAAAAACAACGTATTGGCTTTAATCCTTCGTAATATATAAGTATAGGGGTATTTAAAAAAAAAAAAATGGTGCACAACTATAGCCTCGGTATTCAGAACCAAGAGACTAACACATTTATGAAGTTTATGAATAGACACTATAAAAGTTCAATGTTATTTCATTAGAAAAGCAGCAGATATACATTTTTGTCCAAACTCGCGCCAACACTGTTTCAGTGATGTGATGTCTCTGGTTGTTCAGATCCTGTGGTTGGAGGGGAAATACACGGAGTCCTTGACGTAGCTCCACAGATGGAAGTTACATGGTGTTAAGTCTGGTGATCATGGAGGACAACACACTACTGGTGAACTACTGTTTCTGGACCTGTCATTGAACGTTCTGGTGCAGTTTAATTTAAGTATTGCCAGACATCTATATGAATAGGAGGAGGTGTGCCAACATGCTGGTAGAGGATCGGTGGCATAAGCCAATCCTATAGGAGTCTGTCTACATAAAGTATGAAAATGCAATCCCAGTACCTTGTAGGCCTTCTGACAGTTTGAAAATATGCCTTTATTTCTGAAGACTGCTCAGTTGCTGAGAAAAACCCTTCTTCAAAGGTCAGTGCGCACAGTTTTTTGGCACTGATTTTGACGCTGAATCCTCCTCAAAATCAGCCTCCAAAAAAAAGGCTCCCAATAGAGTTGGGAGGGAAAGATCGCAGTGTTTTACAGTACTTGCAAAGTGGATGGGATTCATGCGAATCCCATGCCCAGTTTATGGTAAAAACTGCAGTGCGGACATGATGTGATTTCCAAAACTGGAGCAGTTTTGGAAATCACAGCATGTCAGTTATAGCTACGGAAACGCTGGTGGCTTTCCTGTAGATATAATGGTAACAAAAAGTCAGTGGAGGAAATCTTTGAACTTTCTGTTCAAAGCGCCGCGGTTGTTCCCACAGCGCTTTAGCATGGCGTTTCCAGCCCATGGGGCCTTAGCCTTAGGGGAGTATATTCTGAAACTTGGGCTTCTGCAGATTACCATCGACTGCCACTGAGGGCCATCCAACATAGGATGAATGACTGCCTTTCCACCGCATTTAGGCCTCTCTCTGGGATCCGCAGACACATACTAAGAGTACCACGCATGTTCACCTATTTCAGAGTCCACCTGGAAGCGCCAAACTATGGCATCATACTTTATATAACTATGAAATTGTTCAACACTGAAGGTGAAATTCTTGACTACAGAAAAAGTTACTAGAATTAAGCCTTGACTAATAAGCAGCACTTATTGGCATCCTAGACTACAATGGCAAAATTCTTTCACAAAAATATTGATTATGCTGGAGCTTAAATTGTTTGCATACGAGTAGGGTAACCGGTCTGGATGTCGTCATAAATAGCACTACCTGTCTGCATATACTGCATTTGGTATTACATTTCAGCTACTTTAATATAAGTGATCAGTAATATCACACAGTCTATACAGGAAACACACAACATGAAGGTTATTGAAAATTTACTAGGATGTCTTTCAACACAGAGGGGCTTTTTGGTTGTGATCTCTAACACAATACTTAAGTGATCCCACCATAGAGGGATTTCAGCCTCAGATGTAATCTATAAATTATCCACTCATTTTGACGCTAGGGGATGTCACCTTGACCATAGTGACGGTAGATTGCTTTATCTCACTGCACTTTGGTCCATGTCATCTGACAGCTGTGACAATGGCAAATGTAGTTTCTTACATTTTTCAGAAATGAAAATGTAAATATTGAGCCTGTGTAGTGATATATATTTATATTACACACACACACACACACACACACACACACATATTCTATGAATCTGTAGAGCATGAGAAGTAGACTGCCTAGATACAGATTTAGAATAGCTATATAGAAGAGGTCAATTGATGTCTAGTTAGGCATAGAGGAAGCAAAACACTGTACCCTGTACCTAATAGATCCCTTTTCTACACAAACAATCTTGACACTTTCATCTATTAAAGATATGGCTCCATTGCAATTATATTTCGATGTGATGGTAAATGTGTTGCATATTGATTTTGCTATAGATATTGCCCCCTGCAACGGCTGAAATGTATTATATAACACACCATGTGTTATGTGACACCAAACTCTCAAATGCAAACCTGCCACATCTAAAAAAAAAAAATGGTCTTATCCTAATATTGACTACTATTAAGTTTTAATAAGGCCAAGACCTCCTTGGGACAAACATTTACAGTTGACTTCAGCTGCGGTGCCACATGCCGTGGGCCCAAGAACCACATTTGGTTCCCAAGCCACCAGGTGGCAAATACTTTCTACTGGAAAACAGGCTAAAGCTCTAGGATTTGTGAAAAAAGGATTGAAAAGGACAAATTCCCAAAGTTGGGCTGTTTTTTAGTGTACAAAACTTAAAAACATGTAAGCTATACAGTGTGAATAAGACACATGGCAATATTTTAGCATGTGACAATTATATAATAAATGCAGAGTTTGATCAGAATCTATCTATCTATCCATCTATCTAGAGATATCCATCTCTCTATCTAGCTATATATGTATATATTTGTAAAATATTTGTAAAGTGAATTTCTAAGATGATATATTTCAAATAGGAAATACAATGGCTCAGTCCCGATTCCCTCTGACCTCAGCAGGCTCCTATAGCAGAACATCACTTTCAATGACTGCATTCAAGGAATTATGCTGAAGATGTAATAATGTAATGTTTTTGGCCGTCACCGTTCCATGTGATGTTAAACTGCGCTACACAAAAGACATTAAAAGGTCAGGCTTCCAATAATAATCCCCGTCATGAGATAACATCATGTCTTTCACACACAAAGACAGGAACCACCTGCCAAGCTCTTCTGTGAGGACATACAACACTCCTGAGGTCACAGGGAACAGCAGGCATTTCTCAGAGACTCCTCACTCTCAAAAGGCCAGGTGTCTGTTGTCTAAGAACCTCTCCTCTGCAATTACATCTTTCCACAAGGGCATTGCTGGAGCCTAGAGCTGAAGCCTATGCACAAGCATGAATGGTCAGAGAAAGATCTACCTAAGATGATTTCTCTGTAAGCATTTATTGTATAGAGCGATAATATATTTGTCATTCTCCCTAAAATGTACTGTTGCTATGAGTGAATGGACTGAAAATGAACAAATAAACGTGCCTCTATATACACAAGGTAGGAGTTTTACTCTAGATACCTTTAAAATGCTCACGTGTATTACTATGCCTTGCAATTGTATAAAAGCAATAATATGGAACACAGACATGGATATAAAAGCTACTATAATACAGAGATTACAAAAGAAGGTCACTTAGAAGACCCTCTCTAACTACAAAGAAGTGATAAGATTTTCAAGAGGTTCAACAAGAGATGAAGGACTGACATGAAAAAAGTCTGTCACTTCAAAATAGTGACATGTGGCGCTCAAAGACATCCGTGTTTTTCATCAGCTTCACCTTGGGGTTTCTCTCTCTGCTTGTTAATGGTACAGAAGATGCTTCCTAAACAGAAAATATTCTAATGACATCCTGGAAAGCTACACACATTGCTTTATACGGTGTAGATTCACTGTAAAAAAATGTAAACTGCGTGTGCGCTGTAAAGGCTGCGAGTCCTATAAGTACTGCTACAGTAAGGTTTCTACATTAGAACAACTTGTGGCTTCTGCCAGTAAAACATTACCATCGCATGTAATAATTCCAAACAATAAAAGGGCTTATGATATTCATGATCTATCCTAAGGATATCAGTCATCAGATCAGTGTGTTTGGGGTCAGGGGTGGAGGGTCAGAGAGCTGCCTCCACAACAAATAAGCTGCTGTTAGTAGCAATTGAAGCTCAAACTATACAGCGGACAAAACCAGAAGCAGATGGGTTTGTTCTCCTTTTGGCACCCACACTAGTTTTTTTGCAGCTCTTTCACTTGAATGGGAGCTGAGCCGCAGTCATCTGGAACAGTCACTACATAGTGTACAGAGCTGTCTGCTTCCAGCTCACTGTATAGTTAGAATGCTGGTGGCTCCCCATATCAGGTTATCAGTGGGAGTGCTAGGTGACAGCCCCCACCAATCTGATATGGACAACGTTTTCCATACTGATAACATAGCCAGGGGAATTTCACATATCTATGCTCTCCACTGTGATGTGCATCTCTTTGTATTTAACCTGTGACGTTACTGGAATTTATTGTACAGCAGTATATTAGTCTGATCTTACATATACGTATATGTATACACACATGCACACATTTGTAGTACTAGCAATTGTAAAAGTGTATATTATATGCATTAATAGTTGGAGTGCAGAAGGCCTAGCCCGAAAATCTAATGTTTTTATTGTTTTCACATGTGTCAATTTTTGTCTACAGATCTATAATATAGGGTATTTAATAATGGGGACACATTTGTAGGCCAACCCAAAGGAAAGGCCAGAAGACCAATCAGTTGTCCCGGTTGCCATAAGCAACTGCTGAGGCCAGAGCAAAAAGCAACTCTGTTTCTATTTAAAGGGGTTGTCCCATCACAAGGATCCTATCTATACTGCTTGTTAATGTGAATGTAAGACTTTTCCTAAATACACTGCTCCAGCAAAACTGCTTTGTTTGTCCACTATCTTATTTTATTCAATTCATTGTTGAAACAGCCCTTGACTTATCTGCTCAAAAGTCAAGTGATGTAGCTGCCTGCTCTCAGGGGGGAGGGAGGGGGGGGCTAAGTGCAGGGAGCGAGCCTGTGTATCTAGCTATTTCTGTGTCTACACCACGTGACCTAGCTCCCTGCACTCAGATAGAGGAGAGGAGCTGCTTTCACTTCTGAACTCGTCTTCTGTTCTCCCATTTATCAGGCTAGCTAATTCAGTTGTGTTCATTATGGCAGAGACAGGCAGTCTCTGTACATAACACAGAATGGAGTTGCTCCTGCCTGTACTTCATAGTCCAATATTGTGCATATAGTGTTGTTTGTGGACCTTTGATGACATCACAGGCCCTTCAGCCACCCCATAGGATCACACTATATGGTGGGTGAAGCTACACACTAATTTGGGCGGAGCTAAACGGCAAGTTGAATGTGAAACCCCACCCACCAAATGAAGCAAGAAACCAGGAAGAAAGAAGATTTTACAGCAGTGAAGACTGGTGAGTATGCGATGTGGGAATAACCCTTTAAGTAATATATAGACTATAGGGTGGATAGGTCATCTCATCAATATCAAAACACTAGAGAGGGCTGGAAAACCCACCTTTAAATATTGTGGGAAATGTTGAACATCTTTCATACACACATCTGAATATTATTTGAAAGCATGGTGACTAAACTGATTATATAAGTACACTTAACATCGAAGTATACATTTATTAGAGCTGGGCAGCTATATCAAACCAAATAAACGTTTTAAACATCAGAAATTTCTACAAATCGGCCACATATAGGCCTACCCTTAAATCCAAATACATCGATGATAGATATGTGATGTCTAGACTTTAACGGATAGAATAAAAATGACCATCAGACATTTACCCATCATTCCCAGTCATACTATAGCCAGGATTTCCTTGAGCAGGGGCCAAGATTCAACTCACTGCCCTAGCCTTCATCTAAATTTCCTGGACAAATACGCACTCTCTGGAGCTAAGTGCCAGGGGAGTTGCCAACAGGCCACTGTCCTGAAATACCCCCACCGCAATATAATCTATAGAAACAATATTTTTCTCCATTAGTAAGAGTTTTCTTCCATTTGTCAGCAATTTACCAGGATTCCTAATTAAAAGACGTTGATCTGAATTAGGATTTTATATAATTACTAGACGTCTGGAGTCTCATTTGAGAACACAGTGTGTTCCTGTGCCGTGCCTGTCTTAGCAGAGTTGTGTGTGTATATGTGAGTCTTCGCAGGATCTCTCAGCAAGCTGTCACCCTGGGGAATACAGGCAGGACAGGCAAGATGAGCTTCATCACACTTGGCTCATTCCAGCAGCTCAGGCTCAGTAGTCACATCTGTTATGTGGAACGCTTCCAAGATGATATCCATCCCTTCGGTGAATTTGAATGCTGGCAAAACAGCTCGCTGCCTTTCCTCCATGACCTCCTTTTGGCCTTTCATGTTATTTTTCTGGAGGTATATATAGTATTCAAGAGCAAGGCTGGTCGTCTACGCTTAGAATAGTGGAGTTCTGACAGGGAAAGGCAACACGGCCACTTAGCTGTCAAGAGGTTGCTGTTACTTCAGACCTATTTGCCTTTGGCTGAGCTATCTATAGACGGTCGGAAAAGGAATGGGAATTTTACCCAGAGATAAAAAAAATCCTGACAAGAGCGACATCAATGCAATCTACAGAAAACTACTATAATCCAGTGATAGATATGCCATAGTGGTATCACATACAGTATTCATTTATCTTGGTCTTTCAAGGGGTTGTCCCATTAAGGACACATCCATCATTCACAGAAGTCCGTGACTACTGGTTTCAGAGGACTACTGCATTACTGTGCCATATAGTCCCCAGTCCTCCGTGTTCTGCAAGTATTGGCTGAAATCATTGGTCTCTGCAAATGTGCTATAAATTGCATAGTATATGTTATTCGTTCATGTCCCCTTTTCTGGAGGCTCTATAGAGTTATGTCCCATGTTGGAAGCAGGTTTCTCATTCAGTAGGAAGAGCAGTTTGCGTGAAGGCCTGTTTCTAACCCTAGTGCTCTACAGAGAAAACTGTAAAAGCTGTCATGAACGCTACTCTCAATTGCCCAACTCACAGACTATGCCTTCCTGGAGTTTTTGCAAAGAAAAAGATTTATTCTCTCGCTAATGGATGTATGAAGTGCTAACTAGACAGAAAACAGGACCTGCGGGTCCAGACCCCGGAATACAATGATCATTGGGCTAGGGGAGGTGAAGGAATTAAGGGACGCTCCGGAAAGCTTTGAAACTGTTTGGAGACATCACAGACGTCATGTGACCCAGGCCAGCGTCGCTATGCATTGGGACGCCAGCATAGGTCAGGTGACTTCTGGTCCAACATTGAAGAGATCTGCAGGGAGTGCAGCGGAGTCAGGGAGAGGTAAGTAACATTTTTTTTTATGTTTATATACTACCCTGGATCTCAGATCATTATACTCTGGAGTCTGAAAAGACCCCCCCCACACACACACACACCCCGAGTATAATTGTTTACAGGTGGCCCACAATGTGGCATAATACTGTGTGCAGGGGCCACTATGGGGCATAATACTGTGTGCAGGGGCCACTATGGGGCATAATACTGTGTGTGTGTAGGGGCCACTATGGGGCATAATACTGTGTGTGTAGGGGCCACTATGGGGCATAATACTGTGTGTGTAGGGGCCACTATGGGGCATAATACTGTGTACTGGTGCCACTATGGGGCATAATACTGTGTGTGTAGGGGCCACTATGGGGCATAATACTGTGTGTGTAGGGGCCACTATGGGGCATAATACTGTGTGCAGGGGCCACTATGGGGCATAATACTGTGTGTGTAGGGGACACTATAGGGCATAATACTGTGTACTGGTGCCACTATGGGGCATAATACTGTGTGCAGGGGCCACTATGGGGCATAATCGTGTGCACAGGAATGCGGTCTGTGCAAGGGGGGGGGGGAGGGGGCAACATGTCAAATGTTCACCTTGGGGCCCCACCATTCTTAGTTACACCGCTGAGAAGGGACATTATATTGCGAGACTATTTTAGTCATCAACATCTCATGTAGAACATTGTAGTTGACCATCACAAGCATGGCCTACCAAGGGAAAAATGGATGAAAAGAAACTTCCAAAGATTGACAAGGAAGAGGTCAGAGAGGTGGTTATGCCTGGAAATTTATCTGCAAAAACACATGCACACACAGCAGTAAGCCCGGTAGCCATAAAATGCCTTGTATTACATAGTTGCAGTACGGATTAGGATTGAAGTAATTGGAAAATATATCAAAGATGTGAGGAAAGATATCAACCAAGTGGGATCAAACTGCTCATGTAAAAGAATTCCTTTTGATTTCTGCACAAAAGCCTGCAGCTGTTACCATCCAATTTGCACCAGAGAAAATTACCATCAAAACTACATTTTGTAACCTCAAGGGTTAAATTAACGGTAATGATCTTACTCGTAATGAAGTTATTGTGCATGGGTCACGTAGCCTTCCTTCTTCATCCTTCAGGTTGTAACCCTCCGGTCTCTTGTCTCGTTCACTGACTTTCCATAACTTTACCGTTTTATCTGCATAGAAGAAACAAGACAAGAAAAAATATTAAGCAGCTGCTTCTTGTGGGACTCCTGGGAGGGTAAGTCACTTGGATGGAGGAACCTGTCTGAGAACTGGAAACTAAGTTTTGTTTTTTTTTTTAACACTTTCATGTTATGGTCGGTCTATGTTCTCACTGTATAAACCCAAGATTTACCTTATAGGTGGCAGAATGGAAATAAGGTATATATTACAGTTATTTCTCATAGCATTACATAAGTAAATAGAGTTTATGAACCTTAAAAGATACCCATATATTTTAGATTTGTCAAATCTACTACCATCTAATGTGTATGGGAATCCAACTTTTGCCCAATAGAAGATATGGAGGTAAAGAAGGATCGGGCATGTTCGATTTCGACATGTCTGATTCTTTGTTCTATCGGCAGCTTATTGGATGAGAAGTATCTTGCAGTGCATCTTACCACCATCCACAAACTGAGAACACATGCATGCTCGACCAAGCCCAGGGTGCATGTGCATGGGAAGATAGGTCAGAAGTTACAGTGGTCAGCCAAACAAGTATACTGTTAGCAGCTACATAAAGTGTATGTTCACTTAAAGTGATAACATGCAGAGTGGTGGGGGGGTCCAACCACACAGACAAGCACCAAGCTCCATTTATTTCAACAGGAGTGTCAGATATAGCCAAAGTACAGGTACAAGTACTCTATCTCCCTTGTCGCTATTTAAATTTATGGAGCGGTACATGTACTAGCCAGACTAGACTCCTCTGTTCTCCTGCTTGGTGGAGGTATGTAGTAAGCCCTCCACTACTCTACAAGTTATCCCTCATCCTATGGATCAAGGATAATTTGTTAATGTGGGACACCCCTTTAAAAATACATTCACTGGTGGTTATGTATTTTTGAAATCCCCAGTCACAATGTTGATTTCTGACATCACCGAGTCATTTTCTTCTTATACTAGAGTGAATTTTTTTTATTTATATATTTAATTTTTTTAACCTTAAGGGTTCCTTTACACAAACACGTTTCATTCACTTGGGAGAAAAAGAAACCAAAAAACCCACAAAATTGAACATTTTTATCCTGCAACATCAAAATAAAAGAACATTGATCCCCAAACCACCACAACTGTTTTATTATGCAGTAAAATTGGTCTAAAGGTAAAAATATGCCAACATAAACACCTCATAGAATTAGTTTTGTTTTTGGTTCGGGTGGCATGGGTCCAATATTTGTGGTATGAGCCACACTTTAAATTCAGACCACAGAGTATAATAGTGAAGTCCTAGGGGAAGTGTAAAAACATAACTTTTATACTAATCTTTTACATCTTTTGGGCCTCCTTGTGGTGTTCTCCCTCCTTGGCGAAGTCATGCACCTGAGATCACTGTTAAGGCCTGTGATTGAACCTCAGCGGTGACTTGTGCACTCCGAGTGCCATGATACTCTGTGTGCCCACGTTGCTTAATCACAGGCCTTAACAATGACCCTAGGTGTATTATGTCAAAAAAAGAAAAAAAAAAAAAAGAGGATCGGATGCCATGAGGAGGCCCAAAAGAGGTAATGGAAGTGGAGTATGATTTTTTTTTTTTTCTACCTCCCCTAGGCCATTTATTATACTCTGGGGTCTAGAGTATATTGCAGCAGCCAGATTAGCTCACTCGAGATGAATCTTGGTCCCGGCTCGGTACAAATGGTTTTGCCCATCTATAGCACTGATGTTATTAAGTCTTCTGAAGAATTGTATTTCTGCCTATACAAGAGATATCATGCATGTTTAAGGGACTTTTTATAGGGAACCCGTCACCTTGAAAATATAGTCCAATCAGCAGACATCATGGCACAGGGCATACATTATCTAGTTATTATAGGCAGCAGTTCAACCTGTGACTGACACCTTTAGTTATATGTCAATCACTGATCGGACCGCCCTTATGACTACAGGACTATTTCTAAGCAAGGAGCCAAGATATAAATGGATCAACAAAGTATACTGAACCTTTCCCACAAACCTATGTACCAATCTCAGCTCCCCCTGCTCTATAATGTGCTTTGTTCAGTGTTGATAATGAAATATCTTCCTTCATATCATATTTCTAAATAAAGTCCATAAAATACACAATGGCTTCATTCTACATGGAAGATCATTTCCATCTTCCATTCATTTGTCTCCTGGCCCACTTGGCTGAACAAGTCCCATTTAGAGAGCTGGCACAAAAGCAATCACATGGTATAATGTTAATTTCCTGCTGGCACGGAGAATGTGGTTGTGATTGTGGAGATAATATCCTTGTTAATCAAAAACTATTTTAAAACTCAATTAACAAAACATTACACCATGTAATTAATCTTTATTCTTTTACAATGTGTTTTTCCCCTCTGAACATATTTAAGAAGCCTGTGAATTGTATTAAAATGATCAATTGGCTACTTGCTAACGTACGACTGAGAAATTCCAACCTTGCAGTGCATAACAATTCCACAGAAGCATATGTTTCCAAAAGGTTTAATCCCTTCAGTGTCGTGGAAATTTGGGCACAGAACAAAGAACAAAACATATTCTTATTAAATACGGTAATAAAATGTACTAAATGACTAAAGGCTGATAGGCCTCAAAGTATTCAGTCACAACTAGAGAATATAAAGGCTGTGGACATCTTCAAGGCAATTTGATTTTAATATTTTGCATTTCAGAAATTTTGATTAAAAAAATAAATGATATAAATTCTCAACTGTGTGTTGGAATACATGCGGACTACAAAATGAACAGATTGAAGAACGTCATTTACAGTCTGGTTGACGGCTTGTCGTACCGCAGGTTCAGCCTCCTCCTTAATACCTCCTTCAAGTGGTCGTATTTTATGGTCCCCATTCTGATGATGTGACAAATGACTCAACCAAGCAGCATCACATGTATTTACGCTGCTCTAATTTTGGGTCACTGGACCAGTGGTCATATAGACCATAATATACAGCTGTACAATCACCTATTGAGAAGATCACAGAAGGTGTTGGAGATCAGCCAGCCTGACCGCTTTCAGAATAAGAAGTATTCTGCAGCCTGCTATGTATTGTACACATATAGACTGCAGAAAAAAAACAATTCAGAACTGGGAGGAGAAAAAAAAAAAAGAAGAGTCTATAGCCTAGAAAGGGGTTGTTGAAGTGTAATAAAACATAGATGGCTTAAAGTAGGGACATATGGGTTGTATGTACCACATTGCAGCTTTGCCCAATTTTAAGTAAAATGGGTTGTGGACTATGTGGTAGAAAGCAGCCATGTGTTCCCATAACCCATATTACCATTTTAGACTGAAAGTATAATGGAAAGATTTGCACCTGTTCTGTGTTTGACTCTTAGGTTTTAGCTCACAACTATTAATGCAAATTATTGACCATGTGAAAGCACCCTAAGGCCAGGGCCCCACGGGACGTAAACGCCGCGATTTGCCCGCAGCGGAGACGCTGCTGGAAAAATAGCGGTGTTTTACAGTGCAAGCAAAGGGGATGGGATTCATGCAAATCCCATACCCACTTTGCGGAAAAAAACTCAGTGCAGACATGCTGCGATTTGCCAAAGCTGTTTCGGCTTTGCAAATCGCAGCATGTCAGTTATATCTACGGAAACACTGGCGGCTTTCCTGTGGATATAATGGGAAGAGAAAGTCTGCAGAGGAAAACTCTGTGAACTTTCTCTTCATAGCGCTGTGGAAAGAACTGCAATATGATCACGCAGCTTTTCTTTCCGCAACGCTTTAGCGCTGCGATTAGGGCCCGTGGGGCCTTAGCCTTAAAGTGAAAATCTGATAGTAAGCTAGCGATTAGTAATACCGGTATATATCTATGTACAGTAGGGTGCAGGCAAGCATAAAATTCCCTGTTGCTTCCGTGTAGGCAGAACCAGCTGCACCAAATCATTCAGCTCCCTAATGTTAAGACTCCATGCTGGAATATAGACTTGCTGCATTTTAGTAGATCTGGACAGAATTCATTTAAACCAGGAGACTGAAGAGGCCTAAAATGGATAAAGCATATGGTAACCCAATTTAGATGTGTATACATGGGATGGCATTAGGATTCCCCGACTGAGGCTGTAATGTATTGGTTGCTACATATAGCCCTTCGTCATATGAATCTACTAGTGACAAAACTTGTGGAAAATGTTTGGAAAAAAAAGTTTATTTTTGATAACTCAATAGTATTTTTGTTTTTAAATACTATAAAACTATACATAATTGGAAATATAAAGGTTATAAAATGTAATGAAAAATGTTGCTCAACTAAAAGAATTTGATGTAAATAATAGAATTCTGCAAATAAAGCCATATGTCAAACCCATGTTAACTGAATGATAGGACATCCGGGGTGGAGAGACCAGATTCTCCATATTCAACAGTGACGGCATAAAGTACACAAGTTAGTGGTAAGATCTGGGGATACAGGACAGCAAAAGGTGTGGGTAGAAAGCCAAAAAAAAAAAAATACATAAATGAATTACTTAAACCCAAACTGAAGTCTTATGCAAGTGATCAAGCCTTTATGTTTCAACAGGATTTAGCTCCAGGTCATGTAACTGCTACGTGCAAAAAGTGGTTTCAGGATAATCACAGAATGGCCTGGAAATGGCCCCGACCTTAACCTTATTGTGGAAGAAAACATAATAGAAGCAATAATACAATCCTGGTTTCGTATTGCAACCAAAGAGCTACAATACTTGAGTTTGCACCATGAGAAGGCTCATTCACACGACAGGATTCAGCGGCCGTTTTATTAACGGCAAGAACACGGCCCCATAGATTTTATAGGATCAATTCACATGACCGTTGTTTTAATGGTCCATGTGACTGATCTGCAAAAAAAAAAATATATATAACATTCTAAGGCTTATTTCACAGATCCTTTAATAGGCTGAAGCCTATTAGGGATTCATGAAAATGGGGTAACCCTTGGCCATGAAAAAAGGCATGGCACGCTTGTCTGCATATGCACCAAGGCCATAAGTCAGGTTAAAGTCAGGGCTGTTCTTCACAGAGGCAAAGCCTCAATGCACTACCTAAATACATAAGGGCTAATTCACACATAAAAACCACCTGGCTTATTTTGGTCCCGAAAAAAAAACGCTTCCTAATTAGGAAGCGGTTTTTTGACCTTGAGGCATTTTTTTGGAGCGTTTTGTGGAGCAGTTTTCCCCTCCCCTAAAGTGAATGGACTGTAAAAAAACAAAAAACAAAAAAAAGGCGTTTTCAGTCACATTTTTTTTGCACTAGACATTTTTTGCCTCCCATTCACTTATATTGCTTTCTTCAGGCGGAATCCGTCTGAAGAAACGTCATGTTGCTTCTTTTTTCTGCTAGCAGCAAAAAACTGCTAGCAGGAAAAAAAAAAAAAAGCTAGCTGTCTCCATAGAATACCATTGTATGAAGGCAGATTTTGAGGCAAAATCTGCTGTCAAAATCTGCCTGATTGGCCCCCCGTGTGAACTAGCCCTAAGTTGGCGTAACCAACCCACGTTCCGGCATATGCCTTGGTCGCCTCCCCTACAACCCTGCTAAATGTTTCCCAATTAAGAACGGAGTTGTTCAGAAGTTTCTTTCATGTCTATAACTGTTATTATTCTATGAATTACTTTATAAAATTAATTGCACTACATTGTTTGTTTAATACGCTTTGCAATGATCTATAATTTTATGGTATTATTACAAACAAAAATGGTGTTAAAAGTCACTAAACATCCAAACTGCCCTTTTATCAAAAAGTTTCCACAATGTTAGCCACTTGTGTATAGGGTCAACAAGCAGCCTTGGCAGATGATACTGTAAACGGATATACCTACCATTTGTGGATAGCAGAAAATATGCAGCATTTTGCTGAGGCAGCCATCTTATCTTGTTTATTTTTTCTTCTATTTCTAAACTTTTCAAGTAATCGAATTCTGGCTCGTGGCTCTGGAAAGTGCTGTAAACATTATACTCTCCTCTTCTGTGAGGCTGGTTCTTGCTCTGTCATGGAAAAACAAAAAGATATTTAAAAAAAAAAAAAAAAAGTTACATTCAGACAAGAAGGAATAATAAAAGAATAGTAACAGCATAGAACCAAAAACATCTGAATGGTTACCTACTGTCGAGCCAATGATCCCTGCTACATCTTGGCAATGGCTATCAAATGAACAATAGATTCCTACTTGCACACCTAGTGGTTATGCCCTAAACTACATTTCTTATGGTAAGAGAGATCATCGCTTACTAGTAGGGTTGAGCCGATCTTGACTTTTCAGGATCGATTTTGAAATGCGATTTCCGATCATTTTTCATTCGAACCCGATCTTGAGCCCAATTCTGATCCCAATGCAAGTCAATAGGATTTATTTTTACTAATCGGAGATCGGATTTTAAAAACAATCCTATTCACTATACAACATGGAATCTAACAATTGAACGCTTTAATTGTTAGAATCCACGCTGTGTAGTGATTTTTTTTTTTAATCACTAAGTAGCCAGAGGATTTTTTTTTAATCCTCTGGCTACTTAGTCTCCCCTGGTGTCCACTTACCTGCAGAGATGGCTGGTCCGGTGCCCGGTGTTCTCGATCTTCTTCACCTCGCTGCCCCCTGCCTCCCAGGTTAGGAGAATGTGGGAGGGTTAGGAGAGTGTGGGCGGGTACTGGGAGGAGAGACGTCACGTCTCCCCGCCCTGTACCCGCCCACACTCTAAGCCACAAGCCCTGCCTTCTTCTTAGCTCTTTAACACTAACCTGGGAGGCGGGGGCAGTGAGGCGAAGAAGAATGAGAACACCGGGCACCGGACCAGCCATCTCTGCAGGTAAGTAGCTACTAGACAGGTTAGCTAGTCTCCTATTAGAATGAATGAATGCAGCAGGCGCGCAGGGGGTTAAGGCTGTGTGCAGGCTGCTTCCATTCATTCCTATGGAACCGCAGCGGAGCCTTCACACTGAGTATATGCTCCGCTCAGAATGAGCGGAGCGTATACTCAGTGTGAAGGCTATCATTGTTAGCTTTTCCCACAATGCTTGGCCAGTAGCAAAGCATTGTGGGAAATCATCACCGATCTCGATCCCACCTAAAAAGATAGTGTTTGGAATTCCGATCATGAAATTTTCTCGATTGGCCTCCGATCTTTTCCAAACACGATCGCTCATCCCTACTCACTAGCCTTTTCCTGTGTAAATTTGTTGTAAATTTTCCTCTGGTGCAAAGTAGAAGAATTGGAGACGTTGCAGGTTGCAAACAAAAAAAAGTCATCGACTCTTCTACTTTGAGCTAGTGAGACCCTCCCCATAAATTGTGTAATAGCTAGGTAAAGGGGATGATATCTGCCAGTTGGAGGCGCTATCCCACTTTCAGCTTCGTACACACCCTAAATTATGCCACATTTGACAATCTTTGCTGATAATTCATTTACTACCAAATTTCACCATTTGAAATTCCTCCATAGCACCTAGCAGTGCCCTAGCGTTCATCCCCCTCTCCTCTATTAGCATAGTGAAGCTTTGTCCCATGAGGCATACATATGGATACCCAAATACTTTGTCACGCGTTGACCAATTCGTTTCACTTTTTGAATTCTGTCCAATGGATGTTATTTCCTATGGTCAACCATATGCAGAATATGGTCTCCCCTCCTTACCTATGTGTCTACTGAGTTTTGTTCTGTACTACTCCATATCACCTTGCATGAATAAAAGTAGGACCCCATGATATACCTCTATAATTTGGATAGCCCTTCCTATGATAGTTGCCAATGATTTGTCCATGATCGAACGTACATTTTCAGTTCAACAATTGCTTGACGTCTCTTTCATGTGAATTTGCACATCACTCATGTACATTAACATGAGACAGAAATGGTGCAGATTTTAGTCTGGATTTTCAGACATAATATTATAATAGCAATATGGATGAAAGCTAAATCTCACCCACATGACCACATGCTGTATTTCTTTCACATAGAACTTGACTGCAGTGAAGATTGTGAAGTCTACAGTGTATCAATTTCTGCTGTACAGTAAACAAGGATTTGTTGCAGATTTTCCCCATTGAAGTCAATGAATGTGGAGAAACTCACACTGAAATCCTATTGTAGTGGACTTTACATACAGAGAGATTCTCCCCTAGTAGTACTGTACCCGGCAGCGTAATTGCCCTAACAGAGATTTCCGAAAATAAGAAAAATCCTTTTCCCGTAAAGTATAGTATATAAAAGAACGAGTGCAATGTAGAAACCTTTGATGTGAATGTTATAATGTAAAGCAGGAGACAGCGACTGTATACTTGCCATTTTATTTTCTCTCCAGTTTATTTGTAATTTTACTTGCTTTGTTAATTATTCTAATTAAAGCGGTTAATAAGGAAGTGTAACATTACAGGGTAAATTATGCTGTCAGATATGTATTGGGTTTTTTTGTTCTTTTTGTGCAATTCTGACTAATCCGTTTCAAAGAAACCATTTATAATGAAGCATAATAAAGTAAACCTGTAATTTTAATTTTGTTTGTATTTTCTGCCCATTTTATTCTCTTCCCCCAACTAATTTACATCGGGGCCCCATGTGGCGGAAACCTCTGCATTTTTTTCTGCATCACTTTACACAAAGTTCACAATGTGTTGCCGATGCATTTTTTTTTTTTACTCCACAGCAAAAATAGGAGTTATGAAAGCCTAAGAATGTGTGGGGGGTTCCTGTTCTTGGTTAAGTTTGCTACATTAGGGAATGCTCTCTTAGGGCCCCTTCAGATGGCGTAAACGTGCCGCTCATTTAGACACGTATACACGTGTCCGAGCGCGGTGCTTCAAAACAGAGCCCAATGATTTCAATGGGAAGTGCGCGTATATAGGCATATACGCGCGCTTCCCATTGAAATCAATGGGCTCTGTTTTGAAGCGCCCCGCTATGACACGTGTATATGTGTCTAAATGAGCGGCGCTTGCGCCGTGTGAAGGGTTCCTTAGGGTCAGTGCACACAGTTTTTTGGCGCGGATTTTGATGCCGAATCCACCTCAAAATCAGCCTCCAAAAAAAGCCTCCCAATAGAGAGGTTGGGAGGCTTTTTTTGGAGGCCGAGTTTGAGGCGGATTCAGCATCAAAATCAGTGCCAAAAAACTCTGTGTGCACCGACCCTTATAAATTCTACACATAAGTCTTGTAGTTTACTCCCGCTGGATTACAATCAGGCTAGCCCAAATGCAGATCTACTGGCATATCCATAGCTGAAATCGAAGTTTGTCTCAAATTTTTGACACTGGTTCTTTACCAAAGGGAAATCCAACATATGTGAACAAACCATCATTTTATGGAATAACTTTAACCCTATGACCACCAGGGACAGAATCACCACAGATCGCATGAGGATTTGTGCATGCAAAACCCCTGCTTACTCCTACTGACACGGCCATTCCACTACAGCACTTCCCCTTAGTGTAAAGGAGTGGGCACGGTGACACTGCCACACAGTGTCTTTGGAGAGAGAGTGCCTGTAAATTTGTATAAGACCCACTGACACTACAGCATCAATTGTGACCAAGTTAGGGATAGGGTTACTAACCAGAACCATTTATATTGACTTGTCTGGAGTGAATAAGAAAAGACTCTGATTTGCTCCAGTGCCTGAAACTAAGACCTACTCTGAAAATAAGCCCTAGCTCTTTTTTCAGAAAAAGAAACAAGACCATGTTTTATTTTCGGAGAAACACTGTATATAGTGCAGAGGACGCATATGGCAATATACAGAGCTGCATCTTTACACTGATTTGCATCGGGCTAGTGCAACTCATGGCTTCCATTACAAGCAACATTATTTACCTAGGTTAACGTTTGTGAGCTCGTACTTGGAAAATATATCATGTTGATGTGCCAATTTTAGAGCGACTCAGTGATTAAGTCCACAGAATGACAGGGTTTTAGTTACTAGGCCTGTAGTGACCTGTAACATTTCCATTTAAATCAAAAACAACTCAGCATAGGTTAAGAACCCATTTATAAGGCCACCTTAAGCAATATCCTTGCTATAAGGCAACGGCCAACACTACAGCCTATGCCATGGCGAATTTGCAACATGAAAGCAAAATGGGACCCTGAAGAGCCCGTTTCTGCCTGAGATATGTTACCAACATCCCATTAGAATGAAAAATGATGTAAAAACAAAAAAAAGACAGTAGCTGTCACTTTAAATTGTCGGCACCCAGCAATGAATAACAATCCCTGAGACTAGTGAATAAAATTCCTATTTGAAACAAGTCACCCAAGCTGCAGGAAGCCGCCAGTGACCTAGGCTCATATGTCATGTGTGGTTTGGTTATTGATAACCTTGGCAATGAGAGAGACATAAAAATTAGGAAGCAGCATGAAGCCTGTAATGAGGGAATAAAATAAAATTAATTTTGTGGTCTGCAGCCCTTACCTCCTGCTCACGCTGAAATATTACAACACGGCCCCCCTTGTCTCCTGTCGCCAGCAATTCTCCCGTGTTGTTGAATTCAACTGTCGAGATAATGTCAGCTATAAAAGAGAAAGACAAAGGAGGTTTAGATGACTGAACGTTTCTGATCCTTCACGTGTCAAGACTTTGTGAAATGATATTATAAAGGTTCTTTTTACACGCTGGACTTTTCCAACTAAACACTGTAGACCCCAATGTAAAGGTTTGGGCCTTCTATATTTATAGGGTAAATATACAATAAAATTTGCACAAAGCATGTTATAGAGCAGGAAGAGCAGAGCACATGGAGATGTTTTTTGGTCAAGTTTCCGCATAACTTGCATTTTATTCTGATCCTTGTAGTCATTTAGGCCATCCTACTCAGTGACTGACTGCTACCTCTTTATGTAGTCTTATACAAGATGGCTGTCAATCACTGGTAGGATGGTCCATATGACAACAAGGATCAGAATGAGCAGTGAATAAAATACAAGTTATGTTAGGTTTGCACCTGTATTCGGATTTTTGTTCGTGGGGGCCCCCCACAAACAGAAACAATCTGCTTACAAAAACGATTACCCATGGAAATCCGCAGACCCCATAGACTATAATGGGGTCCGCCTGGTTTACACCTGAAAAAGGTATTATTATTATTATTATTATTTATTATGCTTACTTCTATTTATTTATTTATTATGCTTACTTATATAGCGCCATCCTATTCCGCAGCGCTTTATAGACATTGACAAAGGTGGAAAAATATGAAGAGAAAAAAAGTCAGGTGTGAACGTAGCCATAGACTGAAACTTTACTATAGAACTACATGATCACTCTGCTCCTCTCCTCCTGCTCTATAATATGCTGCCTTCAGATAAAATAGCATTTTTAAATCAGACACATTCGCATTATATATCTCATTGACAAAAAAAGGAAAACTGTATTACAAAAATACTTCAGGTTAAAATTTTAAAATAATAAATGCAATAACAATCCCTCCCAAGAGGAAATATTCAGTTATGAGACCACCCATCTGACCACCCTTAGTCTTACTACTGCCAATAAAAACATATAGGTTATGTCAATGAAATGACAGATTCATGAGCTCAAGACTTGACATATGCCATAGGTTAAAAATCTAGCCAACATTCTCAACGTAGCAAAATCGTCCATGGAAATAAAGTTGACCATTCTTATGTTAATGGCAATTACAAGTATTTAATACGACAGACGTGTCAGGAAGTTATACTATGATTTTTATTTGGATCTACAACTGGGAAAAATGGGTCACATAGCCCCCTTGGTGGTCTGCAGACCTGTTGTAACTGTACATGAGTTTTATTGCCAAGGAATGAAATACTATTTTGCGTATGAAAAGTAACCTACCATTACAATCTAGATTTCAGGAAGGTCTGCGGAAGGATAGGGCAGAGTTTACCTAAGAAACCATCCATATTTTTTTACAGAACCTTGTTAGCCTTGTGCGACATTGGCCTAACACTAACACAAGTGCATTACTGCGCCCATATTAGAATCAAGAATACCAGACCAATACATGGGTCTGTTACCATAATGCTTTTGGTTGGGATAACAATATATGATCAGGCCAAGACTTGCAACCATATCATGCTTGTAGGAAATTGTCCGACTGCTTTGGCCAATCCTTTTTTTTTTTTTTTTTTTTTTAGCACGGTCTCCTAATGATAGGAGAAATTTATAGGAAATTCTGTCAAAGTGTCCAATACAGCATCACCACAAAAAAACAAAACGAAGCACTGCATGCTTCCCAATCCGTGTGCCATATTGTACAGTATTGATGTGCCAAGTCGGCCAAAATAAAATACGCTTTTCTGTTGCTCTTCTTTTCCTAAGAGGTGACATTTATTTTGTGCCCCAAATCTAAAGTCTAAGTCCAAATTCACTAAGTAGTTGGAAATGGATTTTCTAAATCTAAAAACAATTAAAAAAAAAAAAAAAAAGATTAAGGCCTAATACAGCAAATCTGCGAAAACAAAAAAGTTGCAGAAACTCACTTTTTTTTTTTTTTTATTCGCACAGAAAGTCCGCAGAGTTTCTCCGTAGACTTTCTTTATTACACGTATATGGCAAACGCCAACGTTCCCACAGGTATAACTGACATGCTGCGATCTTCAGAAACACATTTTTGAAATCACAGCTTTTCTGTTGTGGATTTTTTTCTGCAATGTGTAAATGGGATTATCCAGAATATCGCCCACTTTGCAGGCACTGTAAAATGTTGCTTTATGGGGGATATGGCGCCCCAGCCTAAAAAGGGTGTTCCAGGAATTTCATACTGATCACCTATCCTTGAAATAGGTGTTCAGTATCAGATTGGCAGGGCTGAAATAACCAGCACACCTCATGTCCAGCTGCTTGAAGAGGGCACCAGGGCTGTGCAGTCAAAGGAATCAGAGAGTCAGCCCAACATAGCTTACCATGCCCGCTCAGCCACAAGCTATATTCAGCCAGACTGAATTCCAAGTGGTGGTGGGGAAACAAACAAAAAAAAAAAAAACACCACCAGTCCTCAAGCTCAGGGAAGGGGCACACAGACAACCAAAACACCCCCTCCCCAGCATCTACTGCACCCAAAAACTCCAACCATTTTAATTTTTGAATTTTCCAGTAGCTGCTGCATTCCCCCCCCCCCCCCCCTCGGCTTATACTCGAGTCAATAAGTTTTCCCAGTTTTTTGTGGTAAAATTAGGGGCCTCGGCTTATATTTTGGGTCGGCTTATACTCGAGTATATACGGATAATGTCCCGGGCCCTGTGGTAGTTACACCCGTGGGTGGAGCTGCAATACCAACCAAATCTGCTATACAATGAATGGCACTGTGTTTGGCAACAAAAAGGCCGCAGAACATGCCAAACACTGACTGAGTTTCGGACAGCTACTGATACGGAGGACACATCCTAAGTTTAGTTTGGGAATATGATAGCACTGGAAAATCCTTTTAAATGTAACAAATGTTAAGAAAATGTAAAAAGTAAATCAAGGGGAAAAAAAAAAGAAAAGAAAAATAGTTTACGGGGGCCAATTATAACGTTGCGGCTAGTTCTGCTCTACAAAACTGCAATCACACTGAACAAATTCAATCACATTACTGCTTACACAGCTTTAGCGTAAGCGGCTTACGGGAGCCAAAAGGTGTTTTTCCCCCTCGCTTCCTAAAAGCAATCCCAGCAGTAGCTGTCACTAGACCCTTTAAATAGCACAGTCAAAGGGATAGGCAAATTATTTCTGATTAGCCTAATTGAGACTATTCCTCGGTACACGTCAGAGGTTAACGCCTGACCAATTAGTATCTTCATGAGATTCACTACCAGTCCTAAATGGGAACAATGCACCGTAGCCAAGCAGAAAAGAATGATGGAGCTGACAACCCCAAGAAAGTGCCGGATTAACTCACATTTCCTGCGCACTTTACATCAGCACAACTGGATGAGAAGAGTCATTTACAGCAGGTGAAAAGACCGCACGCCCGGCCTTGCTTTTAATAGTGCCGACATAGCTCGGGAATTGCTGCATGATTGGCACAAGGCGAGACTGAAGGTGAGAGAGCCAGGCATTAAAAAGAGAAGGCCATTATGAGACTAAGTGCCCAAAAAAGAGGTTAAAATGTGAATTACACAAATTAAACTACAAGCAATTTAGTCAAAAATGTATTGAAAATAGAAAGTATTTCTTTCTACACAAATTTAAGCGTCATGCACATAAAACCACTAGTATGCACCCCGCAGGGTAGCAGATTGAATGTGACGGTGTATAAGGCATCATACTCCTGCCTAGAAGAAATAGTTCATGAACAATACCAATATTATGTAGAATGGAACTGATCATGGGTCAAAGTTTTTGTAGATTCCTTTACTCGCTTCCATGTAAAAATACATGGGCTACATACATGGACCATATGAAATAAAGATTGTACTAATCAAATTTAATCTTGCTCTTCCCTCGTTCCCAACCCCCACGAGACCCAGTCCCCCTATATACATGGAGATTATATATATATATATATATATATATATATATATATATATATATATATATATATATATCTCTATGTCCTAATATATATATTTATTAGGACATACTGAGAAAGATCTGTGTAATACATGCAATACAGAATGCATACGGGATACGTATAATAGAGGCATATGGAGGTACAGCAGGGCAGTATTATTAAAACTCTGCAGCCATAATACAACTGTGCGTACAATGACAGAGGATAATAACCAAATCAGCATGGACTGTCATTTTCTATGAATGAGCTGCCTTATAATCCTCTGTAAATGTTGTATATCCTGAATTACTATACTGTAATGTTTGCACAAACTATACATAAAACGTATATCTCCCACCCCCTTCTCTGCTGGATATAATCCTTGGCAATATGTGACATTTACACAAAAACCTATTCAGAAATATCCATCACAGCCAGTATAAACAATCAGCAAAAATACTACGTTGCCAATTTTTCCCATATTATTCTAGTTAGTCAATGTCATTTTTCTTCAAAGCCACCAAAACAGTTAAATGGGACAATAAACCCCATGCCGGCCAATATCAATACCTGGTATTGTGCGACGGTGCCTTAATACATAATACACACAGCATTAAGAGCTGAAAATTCAATAATTCAACAAAAAAGCTCAGTATCTGGGATGACTATATAAAAGCCACACACAAACGTAGCTGCATACAGTGTAAGGAATATGTATCCTTGTGAAGATAGCGTGACATGTAGTACATGACAAACCCAAGTCAGAAAAGAACATAAAATAAGACAATACTTTACAGTAACTCTCCTATGATGGATACGTAATGTACAAGATGCAGGTATGTTGTGAGCAAATGTAACACTAAAGGGGTCATCCCACTACAAACATATAGAACCTTCCCACAGAATAAATGCATATAAATCAGCAATAGTCCAAACACTAGGACCTCCATCAAGCCCCAGAACAGGGGTCCCAAAGCCTCATTTTGAAGGTATCAGAATGCAGTAATGGTCAAGAATGTGTCCAACTGCTCCATTCAATGTCTACGGGACTAATAAAGATAGCCAAGCACGGCATCTACCCATTACCTTTAAGTCCTGAAAAGATCAATACACAGTAAGGCTAGGTTCATATCTATGCTGGAGTCTCCGTAGGAGGTCCCGTCACAGATTCAGTCTAAGAACAGCAGAGAGAAAAGTCCTGCACAGAGGGCTTCCCTCTCCAGTGGAAACTCAACGTACCCCATTATAGCCTATAGGGTCTGTGGGTCAGCACTTTAGCAGACTGACTGCCAGTCTTTCGCACTCCTATGCGGACCCGAACAATGGAGAGGCAAACGCTAGTGTGAACCTAGTCTAAGTACTACCCAATACATTCACCCTGTGTGACTTCACATGGAAATGCTACTAGTCAGTAGACATTTTGAGCCATGGTATGCAGCCATCATGTGGCAATGTAATAACTACTTGAAGCAATGTTTTCATATAAGGAACACCTGCGTAATACAGCATGCATACCATAGTATTTTTACTGTGTACTACTCCATTTACGTTACAGAGAATAACAGTATTGGGAGATAGGAGGTCATCAGCATTATGTCATGAATCTGTAATACAACAACATGCATAACACTTTATACCCAACATAGTCAATCTGAGTGATTTTTATTTTTTTTTGTCAAAAAAATAAAATGTCTATTTCAAGCTTGAGTGATTCATGATTTTAATCTCAATTTTCATGCTTTTATTTAAAGGGGTATTCACATCTCAAGGATCCAAACTATACTGATAGCTTATGTAAATTGAAGACTTTCCCTAAATATATTGCTTTAAAAATTCTGCTTTGATTACCTGCTATGTGAACTCATTCCTCCCATTGTTTACACAGCGTTCCAATAACCAAGGACCTGTGTGATAGGACAAGTGACATCACTCAGCTCTGCCAACAGTCAATTCAGCTAATTGCAGTTTGCTGATAAAGCCAATCTGTTATCTCTCTAAAAAAATACCAATAATATGGAGTCTGTTCTCTACAAGCATCTGAATAGTATTTGATATGCATAAGTATTGTGATACTTCAGTTTCCCTTTCAGCGAAGGGGGAGGAAGAGGGGAGAAATCCAGGAAGTGAGAAGAAAAAAAAACAAACAAGTAAACTGCTGAAACAGTAAGATGGCAAAACCCCATTGAAGCTAAGAACCCACGGGAGGGCTTTGCGTTTCTTTCCACAGTGTTTTAATACAGAAAGCTCGCAGAGTTTTCCTTCACGGACTTTCTGTTACAATTATATCTATGGGGAAACTGCCAGCGTTTCCGTAGATATAACTGATATGCTGCAATTTCCAAAACCGCGCCGGAGTCCGATATATTTCAGATTAGTCTTATTTGACTACAGAAAAGAAATTGTTGACCAGAATTTCCAGTGGGGACAAACCAGACTCTGAGACAGGGCAAAGTCTTGCCTAAGAAATATGCCAAGCATTTTTCTTCAAGGCGAAAACATGACAGCTTTTTTTGAATAAAACAATCACACGTGTCCACAGATTGGAGCTGACCTCCACTACTACACCCATTCACTTAATTGGAGTAGAAGTGCACTCACTACATGTGTACAGTTGTGGCAATGTGTTTTGGTTTTTTTTTGTTTTGTTTTTTACTGTAGATTGTGAGCCCCATATAGGGATCACAATGTACATTTTTTTTCTCCTATCAGTATGGCTTTGTAGAATGGGGAGAACATATAAACTCCTTGCAGATGTTGTTCCTGGCGGGGTTCGAACCCAGGACTCCACCACTGCAAGGCTGCAGTGCTAACCATTGAGCCACCATGTTGCGGCAATGTTTTTGGAGAAAGCAGCCATGTTTAGCTAAACAAGTAATTGTTTATCATATGGAAATAACATGGGACCAACGAGCAGCCACCCTATGACACTGCCGTCTATTCTTAAATTGAAGGGTCACCTCTGCACAGCATTGCTCCTGACCATACATAGTTGGGTTGTAAGGGGTATTCTACTAGGACTATGTCTATAACACCACATTATATTTATGTGCTGGAAAGTGATGAAGTATAAGGGTCCTTTAAGATGACAGGGTTGACCAATTTCTCTGAATGTTGTGCAGTCAGAATCTGAAAGACTGCACTCGACATCAATGGGGACATGCATAGTTCAGTTTTATCATGCTGACCCATGGTCCTTGTGGAGGAGGCGTTCGAGCATGTCCAATTCCCATCCGTCTGCCCAGATCAGAATAGGATGTTCAATGTGCGGTCTGAGATTTCATAGTGCAGACCGAGGCTTCTCGACCGAGGAGCATCAACAAAATGGGTGACTGAAAAGGTCCTTAGACTAATTTTTTTTTTTTCTTATAGCAAGTTCTAGGTGCAAAAACTATTTTCAATTATTAAAACTCATTTATTATGACATGGAATCCACATTTACAGTTTTTACTTAGAATTCCACATACACAGTTTTAGCACGTTTGGTTTAAGGATTTCCATTAGAATTTCACTTTTCCCATTTATTGCAGCAAGATCACCTAGAACAAAGATGGAAAACACTTTCTCCAGACTTGAATTGAATCTGAATAACTCATTGTCTTTAGACCCTAGAGCCTGTTCACACAAAGGCGGGTTCCACATGAAGGTGTCTAAAAAAAAAATCTTGGTTCTCAGGGCAAATAAATCCTAGTTTACCAATTAAGCAGCTATTATAAATGGTTAGAGGAACATATTGCCGTTCCGTATGTAGTGGTGACATTCCAATCTGCAAACTGGCAAGTGGGCTTTGTAATGCAAATAATACAGCTCTCCCTGCGAATGGTTTATCAGCCAGCAGAGAATATTGTATGACTGCTGTTAGAATAGATTCCAGCCCTTTCTGAACTGTGACTATTACAGCTTAAAATTAATTTTCTTCATTTGAAATGTAGACATTTTTTCTAAGCGTATTATTTAGCATATTATTTTCAGCTCTTTTTCTTCTAAAACCTAATGGCGACTGGTACTTGACAACAACAACATTGCAGGCGGACCGCAGTAATGGGGAAAGGTGAAAATGTGTTAATGAAGGGAAGCGGAATCCTATTACAAAACCTTGGTGAAGGAACGCTAATCTGCACAAAATTCTGAAAATAAATATATATATATATATATATATATATATATATATATATATATATATATATATCTCTGATTCAAGCCCTCCAAGCTGCTTAGCTTTTCCAAGTAATCACTTTTGCTCATGGGCTCTGATATTGGCACTGTCACTGCCTATAAGCCAAGTTAGTCTATTGGGTGAATTGAGTGAGCGGCAATATAAAAGTCACAACCAATAAACAGGCATGGCAGTTTGTGGGAAAAAGCTAATCTCATTCAGCCTATATGGTAACAGTAGCGCCAATGATTCAATAGGGCAGTTTACCTTTAATTTTCATCATCCCATGCCAAGTATGTGCTTTCAGTGTGCTAGCCTCACTGCTTATTTGCAGTAAAACTACCTATTGGTGGTGTTTTACCAAATACCTCTGCCCATGAGACAAGCCCCTAAAGACTTCTTCCTGCATTGTCAAGCGATCTCCTTGCATTGATAAATGCTGTGGTGAGCTGCAGCACGATAAGCAAATCGCCTGTATAGACATCTGCCAGTCTTCTATAACCATAAGGGAGTATTCACAGTCCCAAATGTCTGCAAAGCCAATAACAGTGTAGTGTAGGGACATTTCATAGGAGCAGAAACATACTATGGTGGTCACAGACTGAAGATGCAATGCAGAGATCTTTTCATGTATATACAAGTCAGCCCCCAAGTGCACAGTGGGCGCCTACAGACAGCTGCAAGTGCACAGGGCATCTACAGATAGCTGCAAGTGCACAGTGGGCATCTACAGAGAGCTGCAAGTGCTCTGGCTCTACTTTATAATCGCTTGCCAACAGTTCCCTTTTAGCGCGATTAACATTTTTAACCTACATAAGCAAATCTAGCCCAATCTCCCGGTATAGGGATGAATGGCCACAAAGGTATATTTCTGATCCTATTCATGAACCTTACACTAAACTACTTCTGGTCTGGGAGACGTTTCAGATCTGGCAGACAGACTTCAAAATGGATTTTTTTTTTTTTTTTTATAGTTTTATAAGGAAAAATCCTGTAAAGGGTAACTCTAGGCATAACCAAAACCCAACTTCACAAAATTTCAATTGCCTTTATAACCATGACTCAGACCATAGGCAATCCATTACTTCCAAGTACAAGGAGTCTTAATAGGAAGGGTTATTGTGCATGCAGCAAAACAGAGCATCTCCTAGATCAGGGTTCACCAACCTTTGCCACTTGAGCTGCTGTCAAACTACAACTCCCAACATGCCCCCTTCACTTCCATAGGTCTTCCAAGAACAGCTGCTGTAAAATTACAACTCCCAGCATGCATACTTGGAGTACTAAGTATGCATGTGGGTCAATGAAAGCTCTGTGCCAGAGAAACAAACCCTGAATTTGGCTGTAGCTCACCAGGTATGCAGTGAAGAACTCTAATTTCTGGAGCCCTTAAGCTGCCTCGGGCCACATTTTTAGTTGTTGCCCAGATAATACAGAGTGTTACATGGAATGCCTACTTTCAATGTGAACAGGTTGCACTCAAATTTAAAAGGCAACATGAAAAGTTTTGGCCACCACCCCAAAACTGAAAATTAATTTGTGTAAATTGTTATGCTGGGTTCAGAACAACGGACAAATGGTCCGCTAAAATAGCCGACATCAACAGAACCAAAGGGACGCCATTGCAGGCAATTTTAGCTGGATCTGTGATGGATGGACACGGAGCGCCTTATTCTGAGAGCAATACAATATAAGCCTTGGTGCGATTTTACCAGTGTAGCGGTACAATCTGTAGTACACATTACCATGGGACTAGAGAGCAAACTGTGGAAAAATATAAGAGACTACAATGATAAAATGGTGTAAAATGTACACAGTTCATATGGGACTAGCACCACATCATCCGTGATGAGACCATTTACCTTCCATATAAAACCAGTTAATATGAGCAGATTTCTATTCCTATAACAACTTACGGGCAAGCGAGGTGCCTTCAGATGGGCAATTTCTTCACTTTGGCATTTTAAAGCTGTCTAAAATAAGTATTTTCCATCTGCTGCCGCTTTCCGCCAAATGGCATGAATAAGAAACAAATGTAGCGTGAAAAGGTTTACACAGTGCTCAGTATATTTTTACTACGTGCAGGCTGGTTTATATACCAGCTGCAGAGGCAAAAACCCACTACTCTATTAGAATCCAGAAATAATGATGTGGATTCTACTTCGTGCACTTTGTCCCCACTACAAATATGGTGCCTAAAAAGTGATTATTACAGTAAAAACAAATATAATAATTAAGAATCGTTCATTCCAAGATCTCGATAGAAAATAAATTTTAAACAATTGACGACGTTTCGCTACAATGATATTTGAATAAAAGGCCCTACTATATAGAATTGGTAAAATGATAGCCGCAAGGTTCCTGGTAATGGTGACTTTACATCGCAGTCTATTCAGGTTTTTTTTTTATCATGATTTGCACAAAACTGCAGCAAAAGGATGGTTTTGAGTTTTTTGGTTTTTTTTTTTACCAAGTCATGGTAAAAACCAAATATCAGGAACTTGCTTCCGAAATTGGTAATTTGCCATTGGTAAAATTGAACAGCAGGATAATAAATAGTGAAGGGTTTTCAAATTCCTTTGGCTTACCAACACAATAACTGAACAACAGACTTCAATATAAAAGGTCACCAGTAAACATGAATGCTTTACAATCTGCTACTTTGGAGTGATTCCTGTTAGGTTGCGTTCACACAGAGTTTTTTGGTCAGGAATCTGCATCAAAATCAGACTATTTGGAGGTGGATTTCTGACCAAGAAACTCCATGTGATCTCAGCCTTATAGGGCAGGGCCATCTCCCGCATTGATCAGCTGTTTGGGACGGCAGTCCCGCCTGGTACTATACAGCGAATTAAGCCAGAACCAGATAACTTGCAGTAAATGGGAGCAGAGCTGTATTGGCCCAGCTAGGCCCTTATACAATGTACAGAGCTGTTTGCATCTGGCTTTGTGCACTGTATAATACCGGGCTGGCAGCAGTCCAGAACAGCTGATCAGCACAGTGGCCGTGTGTCAACCCCCCTACTGATCAGATATGGATGGCCTATCCAACAACAGGCCATCAACAAGTAAAATTCTTTTAATAGTATATCAAACATCCAATAGCCCAGTATCCAATGTACATAAAGGACTATAGGAATTTTGATATGTTACAACATGGTGGATTGTTGACTATCCACTTGGTGTTGTACTGCCATTGGTCCCGTGTCCGGTGACCTCCAGAACAGATCTGGTGCTCTGGATCAGCACATTATAAAAATAGAAAGGATTCCCTACTACAATATATGATACAATTATAAGATCTGGTTCTGGTTCGTCACCGGTGCTGAGTCAGCGCCCTACATCTCTATACTCTACATCTTTATACAGGATACTATACATAAAATACATACATAAAAAGCAGCAACAAATCTGCAGCACCATGTCGAGAAGCCTTGCTGCAGCTCTATGAAGTAGAATATTTCTATAAGGCAGAAGATTAAATATTCAGAACATTAACCACTTCTATTTCTGCTGAGAAAATCTTCTGACAGGAACAGAAATGTTTATTTTTATGGAGCGATCTCCGGAGAGCCTTAACCCCTGTACTGCCGGAGGGCCTAGCAACCAGAGCGGAGCACAGAGGCCTGCCTGTGGAGCGCAGCACAATTTCTGGTGTTGCCATAGTGACCAGGCCCTCTGAGGATCTGGCTTCACCACGCTTCTCAAAGTGTGTCAATGGCAGTCTATGATGAAGAAATTGAAAATTAGCTTTCAGTTCTTTACATCAGACTCAATGGAGCCGGTTCATCCCCACGGTCACCGCGCTTGGGTTTGGCGTGTGTAAAAACGGACAATACCCTGAGCGATGCCTGCAACGTATTCCTCTGAAATGTCACAACTTAAGCAGTCTATGGTACTACATCCAATGTGCCGGCTGGTTTATTTTGACAGTCTTCATATGAGAAAGAACATGTACGTGGGAGCATGTACCAAGAATAGGCGCGTACAGCCTGGCCTTCTGCTTTACTTCTATAGCCCTGTAGACTCCCCTATAGCAGTCTCAATTCACCTATAGCAAATAGTTAAAACTGGGGGGCGCATGTTAACTGAATAACCATTTACCTGTACCTACCGACCTCAAAGGCCTTGAGCAGTCTCGACAAATCAACGTCCTTGTACAATTTAACATTACACAATTTTCCCATATACTTTCTGTATCTTCATGGTTTTCTACATCTCTGCTTGCCGTCATTTCTGTCCATAGTCATGTAATGGACACAGATGGACAGCTCTACAGTCACGGTACAACCATCAGAGCTCTGTCTACACCTCTGTGTCCATCACATGTCCTGTGACCCAGACCACACAGGACAAGTCTGTCTCAATATCTAAAAAAACGGCCAAATTTGGGCAATTTAGAGGTGTTACTGCCTAGAATCAATAGGGCTTTAAAATCCCTTGAAACTGAAGTTGTTATAGGGGGTTTGCATACCTGTATATGGATGAACCTACATATATTTGTGGAGGAACTTGGGTGAACTTAAATTTGGAAGGTATTTTTATTCCCTACAAAGCCATTTGAAATCATGAGGCACTTGCTGGTTAGATAAGGCTAAAGATCACATGTGAGCTATAGTCAATGGGGTTCAATGTTTCAGTGGTTTGGCTCTCAGTCGTTCAGGTCCGCCAAGTGACCCAAATGACCATTGAAACACCAATTATACAATGAGACCATGGTGTGCAGATGTGAACATGTCCTAAGCTATTCTTTAAAAATATTAGAGGATCACCAGTAATACAATTCCTTATTAGGACCACACAGCAAGTGTTTCAAGTGGCTTAGCCATTGCAAAATGCTGCGGTCTACAGCAGTAACACTAACCAATTTCATCCAGCAACGTATGCTACAGTTTCAAGGTGGGAGTAGATTAACTATGGCTGTGGGTTTTACTTGCATGTTTCAGGTAATGCAACGCAGAAGGTTGAAGGCCACAAAAGACTTCAGAGAAACCTGCAGCCAAGCCACATCATACACTAGGCGCATCCTCCAGTCTATGTGCAAAGACTGAAAGCTACATAAACTATGATCTGGCACAGTTTAGCTATTATTTATGCAACATAATTGGCATAAATTTTAATAAATCTCTTTTTTAAACCACATAAATGTGGACATGGATGAAAATGAACTGAAAAGCAGGAATTGAAAACACTGGGGATGATTTATTATGGCCAAGTCCACATCTGGACCAGAGTCTCTCCGTTGGAGTCTCAGCCGCACTACTGATGTACTGAGTCTCGTCCTGAACTGATGTTTTCTTCCGCTGATCCCCATTATAAATCGATACTGCACATATATCTAATAGTTTTACACACAGCTGGGAAAGTTAAGTCTAAAGAAAACCTACGTCTTAGACCAGCCAGACAGTGAATAAAACTTAAACTTTTAATATATACTCATGAGAAAACAAAAACGGAGATACATCACCAATGTGAAACAGAGAAACTCGCTTACGCATTTCAGGAAGGCAGTTTTACATTGGAGATGTATCTCCATTTTTATGTTTTCTCTTGAGTATATATTAAAAGTTTAAGTTTTATTCAATGCCTGGCTGGACTATGACGTGAGATTTCTTTGGACTTGTTTTTTCACTTCGAAACGAGGAGGTATTTTGTCCATGCATCAGAAGCCATGGAAGGACTTTGTCTACTCACGATAATCCTATATACACGAGGCAGTAGGTTTTTTTTTCTTTTTGTGTGCCTACATTTTGAGGGATAGCAGTGCAGTTTGTTTATTTCAGGAATTCCTAAACTGGATCTTCTTCATCAGCATTATACAAAGGTTGCGTATAGAACAGAAAAGTCTTCAGTCATGTCTGAGTGGGATGTAACCTAATCCCCAGCAGAGCTGGCCAGGCTTAATACTGTGGGAGTATTGTATTATACAGTCAGCCAAAAGGAGGCAAAGAGAAAAACGGCATCTTCATATATTAAAATGGAGATTCCATACATGTGGAGACCCAGAGGAGTCATACAGAAGCAAACACTGGCTAATATGCGGCTAATTACAACGAACTACTGAGAATTGTGTGCGGATCTTCTCTGCAAGACTACAGATGGAGAAAATTCCAGCAGTAAATAATTACCATTAAAAGGCCATCTGCAATTCCGAAACCCATTTTTCATACCTCAAATGCATCTAAAATCAAGACAATGAGCCACTTACCTAATAGTCCTGATTAAAAATATCTTACCATATTGTGTACACAGCTCCCATGTGGGCTAAGGTGTCCCCATTGGCAAATCAAGTGTGTAGTCACAATCCTGTATTACTCAGCTACCTTTGCCCTATTTTCTGACAGTAAAAGGGTGTGGGGCTGAAGCGGAGCACAAGACTGCGGGATTCTAATTCTTTGATGTAAGTAGGTGTTAGAGATTACAATACATAAATTGTCATTTATTCTCTTTACTTCTTAGACAGCAGCTGATGGCAATTGATTGGAGAACACCAGTCCTAACAATGTGCAATTTAAAGCCAAGATCAAGCCAACATCAAGTGACCCACAAAAATCACACAATATTGATCAACATCGACTGCTTGCGTCCACTTAAAGAAATAAGCGTGGAAAACAGTTCTGCTGCATTAAGCACCACGAGGATTGCCATAAACCACCACGAAGTACGTCTCCTGAGCACTCACTGAGATGGATATGGATTTACAGTAAAAGTATACAGCAGAAATTATGCTGAGGTTATGCTTCAGCAGCAAATGACTTACAAAGCAAAAAACAGAACAATTTGTCCCAAAAGGTACTCGCGAAGGCAGTAAGTGGAAGAGCAATAGGAGGATGTGCTGTACAGTTACAACTACAACCTGGCTGGTACTTCTCGGGCAGGGGTCAATGCTATTCCCTGGTAATAGTACAAGGATTTACCTACTCTAAATAGAACACACTTTCTATTAATATTGTGTGCTGTATAGATACTAAACAGAGCACCATTCCAGAAAAAAACAAAACAAAACACACATGACTAGAGATGAGCGAACACTAAAATGTTCGAGGTTCGAAATTCGATTCGAACAGCCGCTCAATGTTCGTGTGTTCGAACGGGTTTCGAACCCCATTATAGTCTATGGGGAACAGATACTCGTTAAGGGGGAAACCCAAATCCGTGTCTGGAGGGTCACCAAGTCCACTATGACACCCCAGGAAATGATGCCAACACCTCTGGAATGACACTGGGACAGCAGGGGAAGCATGTCTGGGGGCATCTAACACACCAAAGACCCTCTATTACCCCAACATCACAGCCTAACAACTACACACTTTACACACTCAATACCACCTCTCTGACAGTAGGAAAACACCTTGAAACATGTGTATTTGGCACTTGCAGTGAGGAGAGCTTGTCACCAGCAGTGAATTTGGCCCTTGTAGTAAGTTGAGGTTGGCACCAACATTTGTTTTGAAAATCAGGGTGGATTGAGCCTCTAACCAGCAGAGTTTGGGCAAATTCATGGTGGAGGGAGCCTCTAACCAGCCCAGTTTGGACCAATTAATGGTGGAGGGAGCCTCTAAACAGCCAAGTTTTGGGAAATTCATGGTGGAGGGAGCCTCTAACCAGCCCAGTTTGGACCAATTAATGGTGGAGGGAGCCTCTAACCACCCCAGTTTGGGCAAATTCATGGTGGAGGGAGCCTCTAACCAGCCCAGTTTGGACCAATTAATGGTGGAGGGAGCCTCTAAACAGCCCAGTTTGGGCAAATTCATGGTGGAGGGAGCCTCTAAACAGCCAAGTTTGGACCAATTAATGGTGGAGGGAGCCTCTAAACAGCCCAGTTTGGGCAAATTCATGGTGGAGGGAGCCTCTAAAAAACCCAGTTTGGACCAATTCATGGTGGAGGGAGCCTCTAATTAGCCCAGTTTGGACCAATTAATTGTGGAGGGAGCCTCTAACCAGCCCAGTTTGGACCAATTAATGGTGGAGGGAGCCTCTAAAAAACCCAGTTTGGACCAATTCATGGTGGAGGGAGCCTCTAATTAGCCCAGTTTGGACCAATTAATTGTGGAGGGAGCCTCTAACCAGCCCAGTTTGGACCAATTAATGGTGGAGGGAGCCTCTAACCACCCCAGTTTGGACCAATTCATGGTGGAGGGAGCCTCTAACCACCCCAGTTTGGACCAATTCATGGTGGAGGGAGCCTCTAAACAGCCCAGTTTGGGCAAATTCATGGTGGAGGGAGCCTCTAACCAGCCCAGTTTGGACCAATTAATGGTGGAGGGAGCCTCTAAACAGCCCAGTTTGGGCAAATTCATGGTGGAGGGAGCCTCTAACCAGCCCAGTTTGGACCAATTAATGGTGGAGGGAGCCTCTAAACAGCCAAGTTTTGGGAAATTCATGGTGGAGGGAGCCTCTAACCAGCCCAGTTTGGACCAATTAATGGTGGAGGGAGCCTCTAACCACCCCAGTTTGGGCAAATTCATGGTGGAGGGAGCCTCTAACCAGCCCAGTTTGGACCAATTAATGGTGGAGGGAGCCTCTAAACAGCCCAGTTTGGGCAAATTCATGGTGGAGGGAGCCTCTAAACAGCCAAGTTTTGGGAAATTCATGGTGGAGGGAGCCTCTAACCAGCCCAGTTTGGACCAATTCATGGTGGAGGGAGCCTCTAAACAGCCCAGTTTGGGCAAATTCATGGTGGAGGGAGCCTCTAAAAAACCCAGTTTGGACCAATTCATGGTGGAGGGAGCCTCTAATTAGCCCAGTTTGGACCAATTAATTGTGGAGGGAGCCTCTAACCAGCCCAGTTTGGACCAATTAATGGTGGAGGGAGCCTCTAACCACCCCAGTTTGGGCAAATTCATGGTGGAGGGAGCCTCTAACCAGCCCAGTTTGGACCAATTAATGGTGGAGGGAGCCTCTAACCAGCCCAGTTTGGACCAATTAATGGTGGAGGGAGCCTCTAACCACCCCAGTTTGGACCAATTCATGGTGGAGGGAGCCTCTAACCAGCCCAGTTTGGACCAATTCATGGTGGAGGGAGCCTCTAAAAAACCCAGTTTGGACCAATTCATGGTGGAGGGAGCCTCTAACCAGCCCAGTTTGGGCAAATTCATGGTGGAGGGAGCCTCTAACCACCCCAGTTTGGACCAATTCATGGTGGAGGGAGCCTCTAACCAGCCCAGTTTGGGCAAATTCATGGTGGAGGGAGCCTCTAAAAAACCCAGTTTGGACCAATTCATGGTGGAGGGAGCCTCTAATTAGCCCAGTTTGGACCAATTAATTGTGGAGGGAGCCTCTAACCAGCCCAGTTTGGACCAATTAATGGTGGAGGGAGCCTCTAAAAAACCCAGTTTGGACCAATTCATGGTGGAGGGAGCCTCTAAACAGCCCAGTTTGGGCAAATTCATGGTGGAGGGAGCCTCTAACCAGCCCAGTTTGGACCAATTAATGGTGGAGGGAGCCTCTAAACAGCCAAGTTTTGGGAAATTCATGGTGGAGGGAGCCTCTAACCAGCCCAGTTTGGACCAATTAATGGTGGAGGGAGCCTCTAACCAGCCCAGTTTGGACCAATTAATGGTGGAGGGAGCCTCTAACCAGCCCAGTTTGGACCAATTAATGGTGGAGGGAGCCTCTAAACAGCCAAGTTTTGGGAAATTCATGGTGGAGGGAGCCTCTAACCAGCCCAGTTTGGACCAATTCATGGTGGAGGGAGCCTCTAAACAGCCCAGTTTGGGCAAATTCATGGTGGAGGGAGCCTCTAAAAAACCCAGTTTGGACCAATTCATGGTGGAGGGAGCCTCTAATTAGCCCAGTTTGGACCAATTAATTGTGGAGGGAGCCTCTAACCAGCCCAGTTTGGACCAATTAATGGTGGAGGGAGCCTCTAACCACCCCAGTTTGGGCAAATTCATGGTGGAGGGAGCCTCTAACCAGCCCAGTTTGGACCAATTAATGGTGGAGGGAGCCTCTAACCACCCCAGTTTGGACCAATTCATGGTGGAGGGAGCCTCTAACCACCCCAGTTTGGACCAATTCATGGTGGAGGGAGCCTCTAAACAGCCCAGTTTGGGCAAATTCATGGTGGAGGGAGCCTCTAACCAGCCCAGTTTGGACCAATTAATGGTGGAGGGAGCCTCTAAACAGCCCAGTTTGGGCAAATTCATGGTGGAGGGAGCCTCTAACCAGCCCAGTTTGGACCAATTAATGGTGGAGGGAGCCTCTAAACAGCCAAGTTTTGGGAAATTCATGGTGGAGGGAGCCTCTAACCAGCCCAGTTTGGACCAATTAATGGTGGAGGGAGCCTCTAACCACCCCAGTTTGGGCAAATTCATGGTGGAGGGAGCCTCTAACCAGCCCAGTTTGGACCAATTAATGGTGGAGGGAGCCTCTAAACAGCCCAGTTTGGGCAAATTCATGGTGGAGGGAGCCTCTAAACAGCCAAGTTTTGGGAAATTCATGGTGGAGGGAGCCTCTAACCAGCCCAGTTTGGACCAATTCATGGTGGAGGGAGCCTCTAAACAGCCCAGTTTGGGCAAATTCATGGTGGAGGGAGCCTCTAAAAAACCCAGTTTGGACCAATTCATGGTGGAGGGAGCCTCTAAACAGCCCAGTTTGGGCAAATTCATGGTGGAGGGAGCCTCTAACCAGCAGAGTTGGGGGAAATCAGGGTGGAGGGAGCCTAGTATTAGCAGAATTGTGCAACGCTTATGGTGGATGAGTATGAGGATGCGGAGGAATTGGAGAGGTTGAGTACAGACATGGAGTTTCATGTTGGGGTGCTTTACACAGGTGGGCACAAAAATGACGGCTCTACCCAGTGGTGGTTCATTTTTATCAAAGTGAGCCGGTCGGCACTCTCAGCTGACAGACGGGTGCGCTTGTCAGTGATGATGCCACCGGCTGCACTGAACACCCTCTCAGATAGGACGCTGGCGGCAGGACAGGACAGCACCTCCAAGGCATATAGGGCAAGTTCAAGCCACAGGTCCAACTTCGACACCCAATACGTGTAGGGCGCAGAGGGGTCGGAGAGGACAGGGCTGTGGTCGGAAAGGTATTCCCGCAACATGCGCCTATACTTCTCACGCCTGGTGACACTAGGACCCTCCGTGGCGGCACTTTGGCGAGGGGGTGCCATCAAGGTGTCCCAGACCTTAGACAGTGTGCCCCTCGTTTGTGTGGACCGGTGAGAACTTGGTTGCCTACTGGAGGAACTGCCCTCCCTGCCGCCAACGTCACATGCTGGAAACATCTCCATCATATTCTGCACCAATTGCCTGTGGCAAGCATTGATGCGATTGGCCCTCCCCTCTACCGGAATAAAAGACGAGATGTTGTTTTTATACCGGGGGTCAAGGATAGCAAAGATCCAGTACTGGTTGTCCTCCATGATTTTGACAATACGCTTGTCGGTTGTAAAGCACCCCAACATGAACTCAGCCATGTCTGCCACAGTGTTAGTTGGCATGACTCCTCTGGCCCCACCGGAAAGTTCAATCTCCATTTCCTCCTCATCCTCCATGTCTACCCATCCGCGCTGCAACAATGGGACGATTCGAAGTTGCCCGGAAGCCTCCTGTATCACCATCACATCATCGGACAACTCTTCTTCCTCCTCCTCCTCCTCCTCCTCCTCCATTAAACGCAGTGAAGCGGACAGATGTGTGGACCTACTCTCCAGCTGTGACGGATCGGATGCTATCCCTAACTCCTCTGTGTGATCTGAGTTATCCCTGATGTCAATCAGGGATTCTCTCAGAACACACAAGAGCGGGATTGTAAGGCTCACCATCGCATCCTCAGAGCTCACCCTCCTTGTGGACTCCTCAAAGACCCGTAGGATGTCACAAAGGTCTCTCATCCATGGCCACTCATGGATGTGAAACTGAGGCAGCTGACTTTGTGGCACCCTAGGGTTTTGTAGCTGGTATTCCATCAAAGGTCTCTGCTGCTCAACCACTCTATTCAACATCTGAAACGTTGAGTTCCAGCGTGTGGGGACGTCGCACAAAAGCCGGTGTTGTGGCACATGCAGGCGTTGCTGGAGAGATTTTAAGCTAGCAGCGGCTACTGTCGACTTGCGAAAGTGGGCGCACATGCGCCGCACTTTCACCAGTAGCTCTGGAACATTGGGGTAGCTCTTTAGGAAACGTTGCACCACTAGGTTGAAGACGTGGGCCAGGCATGGAACATGTTGGAGTCCGGCAAGCTCCAGAGCTGCTACCAGGTTCCGGCCGTTATCACAAACGACCATGCCTGGGCCCAGGTGCAGCGGCTCAAACCATATTGCCGTCTCATCGAGGAGGGCATCCCTCACCTCGGAGGCAGTGTGCTGTCTGTCCCCCAAGCTGATCAGCTTCAGCACAGCCTGCTGACGTCTACCAACGCCAGTGCTGCAACGTTTCCAACTCGTAGCTGGGGTCAATCTAACAGCGGAGGAGGAGGCGGTGGCGGAGGAGGAGGCGGTGGCGGAGGAGGAGGCGGTGGCGGAGGAGGAGGCGGTAGAGGAGGAGGAGGAGGAGGGGGGTGTTCTTCTCGTGTCCCTGCCAGGAATGTTAGGCGGGGAGACGAGGTACACCGGGCCAGTTTGGGAAGCAGTCCCAGCCTCAACTACATTCACCCAGTGTGCCGTCAGTGAAATGTAGCGTCCCTGTCCGCATGCACTTGTCCACGCGTCGGTGGTCAAGTGGACCTTTGTGCAAAGCGCGGAACTAAGGGCCCGCCTGATGTTGAGTGACACGTGCTGGTGCAAGGCGGGGACGGCACACCGGGAGAAGTAGTGACGGCTAGGGACGGCATAGCGAGGTGCCGCAGTTGCCATCAGGTCCAGGAAGGCGGGAGTTTCAACAAGCCGGAACGCCAACATCTCCTGGGCCAGCAGTTTAGCGATGTTGGCGTTCAAGGCTTGCGCGTGTGGGTGGTTAGCAGTGTATTTCTGCCGCCGCTCCAATGTCTGAGAGATGGTGGGTTGTTGTAAAGAAACGCCTGATGGTGCCTTTGATGGTGCAGGAGAAGGAGATAAGACAGGACCAGGGGAGGATGAGGTAGAAGTCAACAAAGTGGCGGAGGCAGATGAAGTGGTGTCCTGGCTCGTCCTCTGGAGTGCATCGCCAGCACAGTCAGCAGTGGCAGTGGCAGAGGCAGAGGCAGTGGCAGTGGCGTGAACGGCAGTCGGCCTTTGTCCTGCCGTTGCTGCCTGCCACTGATTCCAGTGCTTGGATTCCAAATGACGGCGCATTGAAGTGGTGGACAGGTTGCTCTTCTCAGAGCCCCTAATCAATTTCGAGAGGCAAATTGTGCAGACAACACTATATCTGTCCTCGGCGCATTCCTTGAAAAAACTCCACACCTTCGAGAAACGTGCCCTCGAGGTGGGAGTTTTTCGGGGCTGGGTACGAACTGGAACATCTTGGGAGATTCCGGGTGTGGCCTGGCTTCGCCTAAGCTGCTGACCTCTGCCTCTGCCTCTAGCTACCCTTTTTGGTGCTGCACCTGCCTCAACATCCACACTACTTTCTCCGCTTGACATCCCCCCTGTCCAGGTCGGGTCAGTGTCCTCATCATCCACCACTTCCTCTTCCAACTCCTGTCTCATCTCCTCCTCCCGCACAATGCGCCGGTCAACTGGATGCCCTGACGGCAACTGCGTCACATCATCGTCGATGAGGGTGGGTTGCTGGTCATCCACCACCAAATCGAACGGAGATGGAGGAGACTCTAGTGTTTGAGCATCTGGATACAGATGCTCCTCTGTTAGGTTCGTGGAATCGTGACGTGGAGAGGCAGGTTGAGGGACAATGAAAGGAGCGGAGAACAGCTCTGGGGAGCAGGGACAGTTTGGGTTATTGTTCTGTAAAGCTTCGGAATTTTGGGAGGAAGGAAGACAAGACTGTTGGGTAATAGGAGGAGAGGAGGCAGAGTCTGACTGGCTGCTGGACAATGTGCTGTAAGCGTTCTCTGACAGCCATTGCAAGACCTGTTCCTGGTTCTCGGGCCTACTAAGGTTTGTACCCTGCAGTTTAGTTAATGTGGCAAGCAACCCTGGCACTGTGGAGTGGCGCAATGCTTGCTGCCCCACAGGAGTAGGCACGGGACGCCCTGTGGCTTCACTGCTACCTTGCTCCCCAGAACCATTCCCCCGACCTCGCCCACGGCCTCGTCCACGTCCCTTTCCGGGAGCCTTGCGCATTTTGAATTCCTAGTTAGAAATTGGCACTGTATACCAGTAGTAAAAATTGTGGGTGCACGTAACCCCAATATATTCTTTGAATTCCCAGTCAGACACTGGCACTATATGGCAGTAGCAAGAAATGAGGGTATTTGTATTCCCAATATACTCTTTGAATTCCCAGTCAGACAATGGCACTGTATACCAGTAGTAAAAATTGTGGGTGCACGTAACCCCAATATATTCTTTGAATTCCCAGTCAGAAACTGGCACTATATGGCAGTAGCAAGAAATGAGGGTATTTGTATTCCCAATATACTCTTTGAATTCCCAGTCAGACAATGGCACTGTATACCAGTAGTAAAAATTGTGGGTGCACGTAACCCCAATATATTCTTTGAATTCCCAGTCAGACACTGGCACTATATGGCAGTAGCAAGAAATGAGGGTATTTGTATTCCCAATATACTCTTTGAATTCCCAGTCAGACAATGGCACTGTATACCAGTAGTAAAAATTGTGGGTGCACGTAACCCCAATATATTCTTTGAATTACCAGTCAGAAACTGGCACTATATGGCAGTAGCAAGAAATGAGGGTATTTATAACCCCAATATATTCTTTGAATTCCCAGTCAGACAATGGCACTGTATACCAGTAGTAAAAATTGTGGGTGCACGTAACCCCAATATATTCTTTGAATTCCCAGTCAGAAACTGGCACTATATGGCAGTAGCAAGAAATGAGGGTATTTATAACCCCAATATATTCTTTGAATTCCCAGTCAGACAATGGCACTGTATACCAGTAGTAAAAATTGTGGGTGCACGTAACCCCAATATATTCTTTGAATTCCCAGTCAGAAACTGGCACTATATGGCAGTAGCAAGAAATGAGGGTATTTGTATTCCCAATATACTCTTTGAATTCCCAGTCAGACAATGGCACTGTATACCAGTAGTAAAAATTGTGGGTGCACGTAACCCCAATATATTCTTTGAATTCCCAGTCAGAAACTGGCACTATATGGCAGTAGCAAGAAATGAGGGTATTTGTATTCCCAATATACTCTTTGAATTCCCAGTCAGACAATGGCACTGTATACCAGTAGTAAAAATTGTGGGTGCACGTAACCCCAATATATTCTTTGAATTCCCAGTCAGAAACTGGCACTATATGGCAGTAGCAAGAAATGAGGGTATTTATAACCCCAATATATTCTTTGAATTCCCAGTCAGACAATGGCACTGTATACCAGTAGTAAAAATTGTGGGTGCACGTAACCCCAATATATTCTTTGAATTCCCAGTCAGAAACTGGCACTATATGGCAGTAGCAAGAAATGAGGGTATTTGTATTCCCAATATACTCTTTGAATTCCCAGTCAGACAATGGCACTGTATACCAGTAGTAAAAATTGTGGGTGCACGTAACCCCAATATATTCTTTGAATTCCCAGTCAGAAACTGGCACTATATGGCAGTAGCAAGAAATGAGGGTATTTGTATTCCCAATATACTCTTTGAATTCCCAGTCAGACAATGGCACTGTATACCAGTAGTAAAAATTGTGGGTGCACGTAACCCCAATATATTCTTTGAATTCCCAGTCAGACACTGGCACTATATGGCAGTAGCAAGAAATGAGGGTATTTGTATTCCCAATATACTCTTTGAATTCCCAGTCAGACAATGGCACTGTATACCAGTAGTAAAAATTGTGGGTGCACGTAACCCCAATATATTCTTTGAATTACCAGTCAGAAACTGGCACTATATGGCAGTAGCAAGAAATGAGGGTATTTATAACCCCAATATATTCTTTGAATTCCCAGTCAGACAATGGCACTGTATACCAGTAGTAAAAATTGTGGGTGCACGTAACCCCAATATATTCTTTGAATTCCCAGTCAGAAACTGGCACTATATGGCAGTAGCAAGAAATGAGGGTATTTATAACCCCAATATATTCTTTGAATTCCCAGTCAGACAATGGCACTGTATACCAGTAGTAAAAATTGTGGGTGCACGTAACCCCAATATATTCTTTGAATTCCCAGTCAGAAACTGGCACTATATGGCAGTAGCAAGAAATGAGGGTATTTGTATTCCCAATATACTCTTTGAATTCCCAGTCAGACAATGGCACTGTATACCAGTAGTAAAAATTGTGGGTGCACGTAACCCCAATATATTCTTTGAATTCCCAGTCAGAAACTGGCACTATATGGCAGTAGCAAGAAATGAGGGTATTTGTATTCCCAATATACTCTTTGAATTCCCAGTCAGACAATGGCACTGTATACCAGTAGTAAAAATTGTGGGTGCACGTAACCCCAATATATTCTTTGAATTCCCAGTCAGAAACTGGCACTATATGGCAGTAGCAAGAAATGAGGGTATTTATAACCCCAATATATTCTTTGAATTCCCAGTCAGACAATGGCACTGTATACCAGTAGTAAAAATTGTGGGTGCACGTAACCCCAATATATTCTTTGAATTCCCAGTCAGAAACTGGCACTATATGGCAGTAGCAAGAAATGAGGGTATTTGTATTCCCAATATACTCTTTGAATTCCCAGTCAGACAATGGCACTGTATACCAGTAGTAAAAATTGTGGGTGCACGTAACCCCAATATATTCTTTGAATTCCCAGTCAGACACTGGCACTATATGGCAGTAGCAAGAAATGAGGGTATTTGTATTCCCAATATATTCTTTGAATTCCCAGTCAGACAATGGCACTGTATACCAGTAGTAAAAATTGTGGGTGCACGTAACCCCAATATATTCTTTGAATTACCAGTCAGAAACTGGCACTATATGGCAGTAGCAAGAAATGAGGGTATTTGTATTCCCAATATATTCTTTGAATTCCCAGTCAGACAATGGCACTGTATACCAGTAGTAAAAATTGTGGGTGTATATAGCCCCAATTCTATTGCTAGGGGACTTGCAGGGTATTTCTGGGGTGAAGGTGGGGGGGCACACCGTTGGAACGGGTATCGGGGTATATATCGGGTATACGGGAATACACTGACAGTGTATTCCATTCAGGATCCTGGGAAAGCTGGGTTGCGGCGATTGAGCCCGTCAGTGCCACGTTACACTGACAAGCTTCTCCCTGGAATTTAGCTCTTACAAGAGCTGTTGGTTGTCTTCTCCTTCCTATCCTAGCCTGTCCCTGCCTACCCAGAATCTAAGCCCTAGCTAGCTGGACGGAAACCTCCGTCCTCGGTGAATTGCAAGCTCAGAATGACGCGAAGCTGGGCGTCGCTGTTCTTTTAAATTAGAGGTCACATGTTTTCGGCAGCCAATGGGTTTTGCCTACTTTTTTCAACGTCACCGGTGTCGTAGTTCCTGTCCCACCTACCCAGCGCTGTTATTGGAGCAAAAAAGGCGCCAGGGAAGGTGGGAGGGGAATCGAGTAATGGCGCACTTTACCACGCGGTGTTCGATTCGATTCGAACATGCCGAACAGCCTAATATCCGATCGAACATGAGTTCGATAGAACACTGTTCGCTCATCTCTACACATGACAGAAGAAAGCTTGAAGTTAGTTTTTTTTCCATTTTGGAGTGAATACAGACGGACCTCAATGGAGGTGGCCCCATCTGCATCTGTCATTTAATGTCCGTTGTTCTCATCCTGTGGTGGACAAGAGTAATTTGAACCTACCCTATGGGATTTGTCATTTCAGAAGCGAAGTTTTAGAGTATTGTTATATATGCTTCATTGTCTGTACCTACAGTATAACAAAGGGTGCCTCTAACTTTGGAGGGCCCAGAATGTCAGTGTATAACCTACAGCTCTCCAATTACAATTCTATGTGCTTTTATCACTGTGGTGCAGCCAGGGAATTGAATATTTAAAAGGGTATTCCCATGAACATAACTATTTTTAAATTTGTAGATAATTAAGTTAAACATTTTTGCAATTATAATTAAACATTTTGCAGAGATTTAAAGATTTTTTCTAAATATCTTGTGGTCACAGTCTTGATCGGCTGCCAATGGATACGACCATGAATGCCGGGCCATCTAAGGTCAGAGAATCAGCTAAGATTTCCTTATTGTGGCCGGGATATCTTCTGATACATGTAGTGTCCCTGAATGATAACCCGGCTACAATAATAAAGTCATAGCTGGGTTCCTGATAAGTCCCAGACCATAGAAAGTTTCTGCATTAGTGGTCGTATCTATTGGCAACTGATCAAGATAACAGACTGTCACCACTAAGAGAAAATCTTTAAAACTTTGCAGAATTATTATCTACTTAAATTTGCAAAAATGTTTACCTTTTTAATTATTTACAAATATAGATATGATTATGTACATGGGAATACCCCTTTAAGGCTAAGACCCCTACATTGTGGGCAATGTGGGGTCTTAGCCTTAAAGTTTCTCTACAGATTTTGGTTGGGGCTTCCCATGCAACATTTTGGGAGCAAATTAATCTTCTAACAAAGAGAATGCCCAAGCAGATAAATCTAACATTTTCAACTGAGAAAGGAACCTTTTTTCCATCTTGATATTATGGTAATGATGTGGTATTGTAGTATGATGGGAATTCTTTCATTCAATTCCCTTATTTTTTACCTTCCTCCTCGGGGCAGTGGAGTCAGTAGGCAAAACCAGCAGCTCCCCTAATTTCCACAGCCTGACTGCTTCATAAATAGCTGACAGTCGTGGTCAGAGAGAAGCAGTAAAGCTCCACTAATTAAAATAAGTGATTGAATCCCTATGAAAGTAACTATATAACAAGCTAATTATACAATACCAATAACCGTATAAAAAAAAATAAAAAATTACTTCATTTTGAAGCTGTAGCCACCTCCGACTCCATGCCCTGATCCTCACTGATTGTTTTTCTTTTCTTTTGGTGGGGTGTAGAGATGAGCGAACACTGTTCGGATCAGCCGATCCGAACAGCACGCACCCATAGAAATGAATGGAAGCACCTGTGACGCCGGCCGGACGCCGCCAAAGTCAGCGTCACAGGTGCTTCCATTCATTTCTATGGGTGCGTGCTGTTCGGATCGGCTGATCCGAACAGTGTTCGCTCATCTCTAGTGGGGTGGGTTTTGGGTCCTCTAAGGGTCGGATCACACTAGCGTTTGGATTGTGTCTGGATGAAGTCCGCATGAGGACCCCCCAGATGGAATACAATCACAACTGCAAGCACTGAGCAGTTAAAGAACACAAACCCCATAGATTATAATGGGGTCCATGTGCTTGCGGCGTACTGCCTGCACAGTGATTTGTGCAGGCAGTGCGCAGCAAGCACACAGACCCCATTATAGTGTATGGGGTCCGTGTGCTTTAACTGCTCAGCGCTTGCAGTTGCGATTGTATTCCGTCCGGGGGGTCCTCATGCAGACTCCATTTGGACGCAATCCAAATGCCAATCTTAAGGTTTGACCTTATGCTGAATATCACACTCATTTTGTTCTTTGACATCTAAAAGAGGAATATTTTTTTCCATGATTTATTAATAATGGCCATTGTTTTTTGTCACATTACCACTTTCTATTATAACAATAAAATAGACAACTTACACCCACTTCAAGGGCTAGGACGACAAATCTACTAGTTGACAGAATATGATAAGTACAGTATATAGCACTATACTTATCACCTGTGCATTTATTCCAATAATGCAAGTCAAAAAGTAATGGTCACTTCTGGGTACACGGCAGATATACACGGCTATCCTCACTGGTTCATAAAGGGTTATACTTTCTCCATTAATTTTAAGTGTATTAGGCAATTCCACTTATTGATGTAAATACCTATGGGGGATACAAGTGTCCCTTCATTAAACAAACACATACTCATTCCTGAATGAGGTTGGAAGGTTAACCGAGCAGGAGACAAATCTATAACCCCATATTTCAGTCCAATTACTTCCCCTTCTCCTCATTAGATAATTCCTTCACTAGAGGAGAAATACACAAGGGACATAAAATGGACAGAACATCAAGTTCACTCACTCTTCACACACCACAAAGTGGACATGTATATAGCTATTGATTCTATTCAATGCCATCACGTGCCATGACATTCCCAATAGGTCAGTGATCGTCAGGCTTTCCATTGTTTCAGGGTACATGTGCTCTTTACAAATACAATGTATTCCAAAGACCCCAATTAGAGTCTTCATTCTGGATATGAAGGTAACCGGAGCAGAATGCATGACCATTTGTCCGCACCAATTACTGAAGCCTGTAAATGGCAATATTATTAGGACTGTGTAGTTTCTTATGGTGTAGGATCAAGAGGCTGAACCAGTGTCACACGTATATAAAAGGTAAACCTTTCATCCATCTGTCCATTCTACAAATGCATGTTAGCAAGATGGACATATGTAGAAAATGCGGTAAAACAAGACATGAGCATCTCTGTGAATTCACATGTAGCAGATATGAAAAAAATTTCTGCAAGTGAAAATGTATTCCATTCATATAAGTGGGACACGTGGAAAGTGCAAATATTTCTGCAAGAGCCATTTAGATGAAGAGGACAGTTGCAGACATTGCATACAAATGTACCCCAGGACTACACCTTTGAATATGGAAATACAGTATATAAATCTGCATAAAAGCTGTGTACACAAAATGGTAGACTTTCAAGACTACTTGCAAATATATATATAGTCTTCAAAGCATGAACTAGATACTGAATTACAGAATTACCACTAACCCAAACAAAAGGCAAACCCAGTATGACAAGTGGAGTATGGCTATAAACCCAGCTAGGGGACGGTGCACATTCGTGTATTACTCAGACGGCCTATTGATTCCAAGGCGCACTTTGCGATGCCTAACAAAACTGTGTTACAGGGACTCCTGCAGATGAGACAAAGATTCCCAATAGCTTATTTTCAGGAGTCCATTTTAACAAAGCTATTGCAGAAAGCACAAAATGCTGTGTGAGAGCATTATTCAAGTATTCTGAGTAACTGAAGGGTTGATACAGAAAATTTCATAAAAAATATTACTCAAAAGCAAAACTAAATATAAAAAAAAATAGTACATCTGACCAAAGTGAATGCCAAGGCCCTCTAAGGTGCTACCCAATAATTCCAAGACGGAATACACAACTCTATCAATGAATGGGAAATGTGACTAGTCCATCCTCAAATTTTTCAAAAAGTCTATTAGATTTTACAGCAGCGGTAAAGCAAGAGCACGCCAATTATGACGGTAAGCGTCGGAGTATGGAGATGCCTTCCAAGACTAATCTTTCTCACTTTGAAAGAGAGGTAACAGCTGTTCTATGGTGTATCAAATCACTGCACTAGGTAAGATGGCACAATTACCACTAAGTGGTATAGATCATCAATGGTAGAGCGGAGCAGCATCTGCGAATATGGACATTATTAAAGACAGCGCTGGGCCTTAATTGTCAGCATTTTGTCAGACAAGTTGCTGAGTGTGCACGCTGCTTTCAGAAAGATCTGCAGCCGCCACCCGTAGACTGATGCTTATCAAGCAGATTGTCTTCTCTCTGCCAAGCAATGCCCATAGCTAAACCTCTTACTGATTATACAGTAATGTGCCTCTAACCTTCTCCTGATCGACTAGCTTACTACATTACTGTTCACATACAGAATACCAGCATATGCACAGCTCTCATTACAAACCATCAGCTGCATTAAGAGATGGTTGACTGAACATTATGATATCCATAACGCTTACAGCTGACATACAGAGATGGTAATCCTAATAGATACCCTTTTACTCATCCTTGAGAAAGTGAAGGAGGGAGAGATCTATCATCATCTATTCCTGGAAAACCAGGACACTTTATATAAATCGGCAGGTACAGTATTAGGATTTAATAGGTCTGGAGAGCTAGTGCTACTCTGGGTTAAAAAGGGTTATCATCTTAAAAGGACATGACTGGTGGTGGTGGATACTGCAACATGACAGGCGACTAGTGGGGGGAGGTACTACAGCAGGACCGGTAACTGGCGGGGTGGTGGTACTGTAACAAACCCCACAATTCTTCAGAACAAGCAATAGGAATTTAGATGTACTATAAATGGTGTGTGAGTGTTTGTAACTATACTTTACATTATAATATTACATATATAATATATATATATATATATATATATATATATATATATACACACACACACACACATATATACATATATATATATATATATATATATATATATATACACACATATACACATACATATACACACATATATACATATACACATATACATACATATGAAGAGCTCAACGGAAAAATGGCCTAAGTCCAAAAATCAATATTGTGAGAAAAACGAAATTTAAAGTTTTAGCCTAAAGCAAACGGGCATTATTGTGGAATATATCTATCCAATGTAATCAGCTAATGAACACCGTTAATCCTAATCATAAATTGTATTATTTATTAAAAAATTTGCAGCTTCATGTATAAATATTATTTATTTAATAATTAATTACTACTATTATTAAACGATGAAGAATAATAATTACCTGCCTCCCTTTTCGGCGCTAAATATGTGCAAAAGTCGATTTAGAGCCTTTTAAACAATAAGACAAAGTTTTTACACTAATATAAACAACAGACCGGAAGTCACGATTTCAATGAAAAAATGACCAACGAGAGTGAAGTAAGTAAGTTTGTATTGGACTTAGGCCATTATTCCATTGAATGTAAATTCTTCTGCATTGAAATATATGGACTTAGGTCATTAATCCTAGGTACCTTGTAAACCCAATGCATAGAACGAGGTATAAAGAAGCTTTCTAGGTAATAATTTGAAATATGACAAAATGTGGACTTAGGCCATTTTTCCGTTGAGCTCTTCATATATATATATTATATATATATATATATATATATATATATATATATAATTTATATATATATATATATATATATATATATATATATATATATATATATATATATATATATTTTTTATTTTTTTTTAAATAAATCCACTTCAGTTTAGCCACATTTTCATTGGAAACCGTAAAGATTCACTCCTACGCCCGGTCTCCATTCAGGGATTCCATCCACCAAACACCATTCTGTTGCACTGTGTCATGGATGTAGTTTATACAGGTAAAACAAGTGCTTCACGTGTAAATCTTTTCCCAACAAAGTGATGATTGTGTTTTAACCACAACTCAACTGCCATTGCTTTACTATACACTTACAGAACCCAAGGGCCCCCAACTATCCCATTATAACTTGTATAAAACTTTTAGAATCTGCCAGTATTCATTAGCTGACAATGTACAGCCACTAGCTCCTGTGCACACACAGTAAATACAAGATTATACATTACCATCAATATTTATATCATTCCAATGCATATGAAACAATATGGTTACAATTTTATTAAATAACTCTCTAATTGTCTTGTAGCTACAGATTCTATACAGTGCTATGCGTTTCCATAGTAATAGGCAACAAACCTTGTAGTCTGATTCTGGATATTTGCCAACTAGTTAATGAAAGAATGGTTGCCGCAAGATTTCGACTGTCATTTTTGTTCTCATCAGATTTCAGCACTTACAATAATGACCCCACATTATTTTTAGTCCCATAAACAGAGCCCAATTCTTTCCGCAGCACTAAGGGTTTCCGCAACAGTGGAAGCAATCCATATATACAATAAGAGAGGTAGATTAAACCTTAGTGGGTGCAGATGTGGCGAAATTCACTCTATATTAGATACATGATTCACCTTAATGCAATTTTAAAATGTCAAAAGCAAATGAATGGCATTGGTAATTGCCGTTAATGTATTCCTTTCAGGAGCGCTCGATGGAAGAGGAAGGAGTCATTCCTGGAGACTTCAAAACACCTTCTTGACTATCTAAATGACAGCTTGACAGTGCGCATTGTGTGTAATAGAATGGCGCATGCCTTTCTTCACACTTATTTTTATTTTTTATAATCTTTTTAGTATGGTACTTGACAAGTAAATTAGCTCTGTTTGATAGTGGGCCAGGATCCTTCCAGATTGTTCTGACACTTCCCATTATTCCATCTTAAAATTAGAGAACAGAAATTAATAAAAATTACTCATGCAAAAGAGCGAGAGAGGATTGCTTTGAAAGTCAATACAAATGGATTCTATTACAGGTATAAGCATTCAAGACTTTAAACATTTCATCACCAAATGTTTCTTTAGGTTGGACATACGGCATAGCCACAGGTCCAACACATGGTGGATTGACCACCGTATCCAGGCATAGAATAAAAAGACATATAGCAAAACCATTTCCGTAAGGCTCCATGCATATAAAAATGTGCTCTGTCAGTACCACTTCTACCCCGTATAATTAGCCCCAGCACAGTACCACTTCTACCCCGCATAAATAACCCCAGCACAGTATCACTTCTACCCCGTATAATTAGCCCCAGCACAGTACCACTCTTACCCTACATAAATAGCCCCTGCACAGTACCACTTCTACCCCGCATAAATAGCCCAAGCACAGTACCACTCTTAGGGTGCATTCACACAGAGTAAACGCTAGCTTATTCTGAACGTAAAACACGTTCAGAATAAGCGGCGTCTAAAGCAGCTCCATTCATTTCTATGGGAGCGGGGATACGAGCGCTCCCCATAGAAATGAATGGGCTGCTTCTTTCACTCCGTGCAGTCCCATTGAAGTGAATGGGAAGTGCCGGCGTATACGGCAAGCTCTGCTCATGCCGGAGCGTACACGCCGGCACTCCCCATTCACTTCAATGGGACTGCACGGAGTGAAAGAAGCAACCCATTCATTTCTATGGGGAGCGCTCGTATCCCCGCTCCCATAGAAATGAATGGAGCTGCTTTAGACGCCGCTTATTCTGAACGTGTTTTACGTTCAGAATAAGCTAGCGTTTACTCAGTGTGAATTCACCCTTACCCTACATAAATAGCCCCTGCACAGTACCACTCTCACCCCACATAAATAGTCCCTGCACAATACTACTTTTACCCCACATAAATAGCCCCTGCACAGTACCACTTTTACCCCGCATAAATAGCCCCTGCACAGTACTTTTTACCCCACATAAATAGCCCCTGCACAGTACTACTTTTACCCCACATAAATAGCCCCTGCACAGTACTATTTTTACCCCACATAAATAGCCCCTGCACAGTACTACTTTTACCCCACATAAATAGCCCCTGCACAGTACTACTTTTACCCCACATAAATAGCCCCTGCACAGTACTATTTTTACCCCACATAAATAGCCCCTGCACAGTACTACTTTTACCCCACATAAATAGCCCCTGCACAGTACTACTTTTACCCCACATAAATAGCCCCTGCACAGTACAACTTTTACCCCGCATAAATTGCCCCAGCACAGTACCACTTCTACCCCGCATAAATAGCTACTGCACAGTACCATTCTCACCCCACATAAATAGCCCCTGCACAATACTACTTTTACCCCACATAAATAGCCCCTGCACAATACTACTTTTACCCCCCATAAATAGCCCCTGCACAGTACTTCTTTTACCCGCATAAATAGCCCCTACACAATACTACTTTTACCCCACATAAATAGCCCCTGCACAGTACTACTTTTACCCCACATAAATAGCCCCTGCACAGTACTTCTTTTACCCGCATAAATAGCCCCTACACAATACTACTTTTACCCCACATAAATAGCCCCTGCACAGTACTACTTTTACCCCACATAAATAGCCCCTGCACAGTACTACTTTTACCCCACATAAATAGCCCCTGCACAGTACTACTTTTACCCCACATAAATAGCCCCAGCAGAGTACTACTTTTACCCCACATAAACAGCCCCTGCACAGTACCACTTTTACCCCGCATAAATTGCCCCAGCACAGTACCACTTCTACCCCGCATAAATAGCCCCTGCACAGTACTACTTTCACCCCACATAAACAGCCCCTGCACAGTACCTCTTTTACCCTGCATAAATAGCCCCTGCACAGTACTACTTTTACCCCACATAAATAGCCCCTGCACAGTACTACTTTTTACCCCAGCTGCAATGGATTTGTGAGCAGTGTCTCTTCTATGTATCTCCATATGAAATCAGAGGCGACCTGAAGTTCAGTAGTTGAAGTTATGGAGGCCATATAATAAGTCTGTACCACAATGATCCATAATATGGCTATACTTTTGATTCTATTAACCCAGTTATGCCTGAGGTTGAATTATTTGAGTTGTAATAATGGAACTCTAGGCATAAATGGGTTAAATATAATTCAATATACATATAGATATAGGTTAGTGACCTTTAAATTCAGTGTTCTCATGCATTGATCTCCTGCAGCATCAGAATAGCGTATACTGAGGGCTTATTCAGGAGCGGCTGCTGACCTTGTGTCCAATGCCTGGCTTTCAATGAAATGCGCACAATGTGATCACAATGGGACTGCTGCCAGCACTCACTGCAGTTTGCCATTTCATTGATGGGGGATGCAAGGCAGTGGAATAGGGTCTTACAATTACAATACAATAGGATTTGTGCTTCTATTATACAGGGAAAACATGAAAAACGTAAATTCATACAGAAAGGCTTACACAACATTTTTAAAGGATTCCCAGTTTGTCAGTGAATTGCTCCCAAGTCTCATATAAAGTCAAACCATCCATTGTTAAATATGGCTTCAGGTTTGGATTTTACACATAAAATCAGTTCTTAGAGAAGACGTGAACCAGAGTTCAGCTTTTGTTTGCCGTTGAGAGCCTTTATATGGAGTCTGTATGGAATAACAGATACTGTAGGTGATGGGTAAAGCTGTATATATGTTTCTCAGTAGATGCTGATGTGAAGGCATTCACAAGCATAGAGAAGTGCGGATGAAGGGATCTGACCTTATGACACTTGTGATTTGTGCTATCAGGGGATTTATGCAAGAAGCAGAAGTGCTAACTGAGGACTGTTTAAAGAGCGTTAGCCATCACCCATCTTACCTCTGTAAGCAGTTCTAAGGAAAACTGCTGACGGATTCCCTCTAAATGTGCACGCTGGCAAGGGAACGCTTCACAATGGCTTAACAAAAACATTCTGTGCAAAATGAATATAGCGACTCAAAATTTACTAGAATTACCAGAAAGTGGCCAAAAATATGCTTTGCTCCATGCCACTTAAGACTGGAGGAAGAGATGACAGTCTTAAAACTATACCTAGTCCTATGGGAATAGCCCATGATACAGAAACCTTCCCCAATGTGTGCATTGACACTTGCCATCTTACACACACACAACCCAGGAACTGAAAGAATTTGCCCAAGCTTTTATGGCCTAAGCAGGTCAAAAGTTCATTGACTTTTTCTGCAAAAAAATGGTGACTATGGTACAATAGATTACATTTTACTGCACAAATTGTATATTCTGCAGATAGTGACTAAAAGACCTAAGCCCCACATACAAGGACTTTCACTTGACCCATTTAATAAATGGTTTCATCTAGCTTTTGGGATGGCACTAACTAAAATCTCAGGGACATTTCCAATAAGACTGGGCTAGGAATACTGAACACTTCATAAGAATAGTCAATGGCCATTCTTTTTATTGCTGAAAGTGATAAATCTGGGCTGAGTGATTTAAATGAGAGGTCAGAGGTCATGCATTGTTGAAATCTGTTACAGAATGATAAGGAGGCAGCATTTATAGAGCACACCATAGGCTGCAAGCAACAGCTCAGGAAGATATCCATCATACACTCTGGTGTGCTGTATATAATGGTCTATAAATATAGAACATACAGATATATACTGTATTCACTTCATTAGGTCACAAGTGTGAGGAAAATTCAGCTATGTAAAAAAAAATAAAAAATTCCTAAATATATTTTCTGACTGCTAAACAATAACTTACATGATAAATTGGATTCTAATATATATATATATATATATATATATATATATATATATATATATATATATATATATATATATATATATATCCCTATATTATAAAAATGTCTGTCTGTCTGTCTGTCTGTCTGTCTCTGTCCTCTAATGCGAACCAAACGACTGGACCGATCTTCACCAAATTTGGTACAGAGATACTTCAGGTATCCGGGAAGGTTTAAGACGAGACTCCAACTCACTCGGACGTACCGTTGCTGAGATACAGCATTCCAAAGACAGTGCCCCCCCCTTAGCCAATACAAACCTGCAAGTCTTTCACTCATATTCCAACTGCAACACACACAGTCACTCCACATGCGCAATACAACACTGATATCCAAACTGAGATACACGCATCAGAGGATTAGATACACAGATCAGCACACAGTATCACACTCCAGAAGATTAGATACACGCATCTGCACACAGTCCCACAAACCTGAGGATTAAATACGCACTTCTGCACACAGTTTCACACACTGAAGGATTTGATACGTGCGTCTGCACAAAGTACCACACCCCGGGGGATTGGATACATGCGTCTGCACACAGTCCCACAAACCAGAGGATTACATACCCGCTTCTGCACACAGTTCCACACACTGAAGGATTTGATACGTGCGTCTGCACACAGTTCCACATGCCGAAGGATTAGATACACACGTCTGCACAAAGTACCACACCCCGGGGGATTGGATACATGCGTCTGCACACAGTCCCACAAACCAGAGGATTACATACCCGCTTCTGCACACAGTTCCACACACTGAAGGATTTGATACATGCGTCTGCACACAGTACCACATGCCAAAGGATTGGATACACGCATCTGCACACAGTTCCACGCACCAGAGCATAAGATTTGCACGTCTGCACAAAGTACCACATGTCGTCGGATTAGATATGCGCGTCTACACACAGTTCCACACTCCAGAGGATTAGATACGCGCGTCTGCAGATAGTTGTACACGCCATAGGATTAGATACACGTGTCTACACACAGTTCCACACACCAGAGCATAAGATATGCACATCTGCACACAGTACCACATGCCGCAGGATTAGATATGTGTGTCTACACACAGTTCCCCACGCCGTAGGATTAGATACGCGCCTCTTCACACAATACCACACAGGGGAGGATTAGATACGTGTGTCTGCACACAGTACCACACTTTGGAGGATTAGATACATGCCTCTGCACACAGTACCACAAGTCAGAGAATTAGATGTGCGTCTCAGCACACAGTACCACTCGGGGGAGGATTAGATACGCGCATCTGCACACAGTACCACACGCCAGAGGATTAGATACGCGCGTCTGCACACAGTACCACATGCCGTAGGATTAGATACGCGCATCTACACACAGTTCCACATGCCGCAGGATTAGATATGTGCCTCTTCACACAATACCACACAGGGGAGGATTAGATACGTGTGTCTGCACACAGTACCACACTTTGGAGGATTAGATATATGCCTCTGCACATAGTACCACAAGCCAGAGAATTAGATACGCGTCTCAGCACTCAGTACCACACGCCAGAGGATTAGATCCTCGCATCTGCACACAGTACCACATGCCGTAGGATTAGATACACGCGTCTACACACAGTTACACACGCCGTAGGGTTAGATACGCGCCTTTTCACACAATACCACACAAGGGAGGATTAGATACGCACATCTGCACACAGTTCCACACACCAGAGGATTAGATAAGCACGTCTGCACACAGTACTACATGCCGTAGGATTAGATACATGCGTCTGCTTACAGTTTCACATGCCAGACGATGAGATACGCACGTCTTCACACAGTTGTACATGCTATAGGATTAGATACATGCGTCTGCATACAGTACCACATGCTGTAGGATTAGATACGTGTGTCTACACACAGTTCCACACGCCATAGGATTAGATACGCGCTTCTTCACACAGTACCACACTTTGGAGGATTAGATACATGCCTCTGCACACAGTACCACATGCCAGATAATTAGATACGCGTCTCAGCACACAGTACCACACTGGGGAGGATTAGATACACGCATCTGCACAAAGTACCTCACGCCAGAGGATTAGATACACCTGTCTGCACACGGTACCACAACGCCAGAAGATTAGATACGCGCATCTGCACATAGTACCACATGCCGTAAGATTAGATATGCACGTCTGCACACAGTTTCACTTACCGGAGGATTAGATACGTGCCTCTTCACACAATGCCACACAGGGGAGGATTAGATACACACATCTGCACACAGTACCACACGCCGGAGGATTAGATATGTGCATCTGCAAACAGTACCACACCAACAAGGATTAGATACTTGAGTCTAAACACAGTACTACACGGGGAAGGATTAGATACAGCTTTACTCCAGGTATCCATAACAACTGATCATAGGTTTTTCACTGATATCCAAAATGAGATACACACAATCACATGACACTTATGGACATACACACAAACCACATACAAAATACACCAGTGCAAAATTGGACATTTCTTATGGGGCCACTACACAAACATAAAATGTAATATACCCGTGCGAAGCCGGGTCCTCCCTCTAGTATATATATATATATATATATATATATATGCGCATTGACAATTGTTGGTTCCCCTCGTTTATTGAAAGAAAAACCCACAATGGTCACAGATATAGCTTGAATCTGACAAAAGTAATAATAACCAAATTACATGTTGACAAGCCCAAAGCTTCTGAGAGAATGTCCTCTGAACAGATGAGACAAACATCGAACTTTTTGGCAAGGAACATCAGCTCTATGTTCACAGACAGAAAAATGAAGCGTATCTGGAAAAGAACACTGTCTCTACTGTGAAACATGGAGGAGGCTCTATTATGTTCTGGGGCTGCTTCGCTGCATCTTGAAAAGGGTGTCTTGAATCTGTGCAGGGTACAATGAAATCTCAAGATTAGCAAGGGATTCTAGAGAAAAATGTGCTGCCTCAGTCGCAGGTCATAGGTGTTTTTAGCTGTGAGTTTTGGGTCATTATCCTGTTGCAAGACCCAAGAATGGCTAAGAGGAAAACATTGGACTATTCTGAAGTGGCCTTCTATGAGCCCTGACCTAAATCCTATTGAGCATCTTTGGAAGAAGCTGAAGCATACTGTCTAGAAAAGGCAACCTTCAAACCCGAGACAACTGGAGAAGTTTGCTCATGAAGAGTGGGCCAAAATACCTGCTAAGAGGTGCAGAAGTCTCACTGACAGTTACACGAATTGTTTGATTGCAGTGATTGCCTCTAAAGATTGTGCAACAAAATATTAAGTTAAGGGAACCATCATTTCTGTCCAGGCCTGTTTTAGGAGTTTTTTTTTTTTTAAATTCTATTGAAGCGAAAAGCAATGTCTGACTTCCATTTGTTCATTTTCTTAAAATTTCTAGAACCTTTTTTTTTTTTTCATTAAACGAGGGGTACCAACAAGTGTGTGTGTGTGTATGTGTATGTGTATGTGTATGTATATATATATATATATATATATATATATATATATATATATATATATATATATATTTTACAAGTGTATGCTGTCATTTCTTTCTTACTGGTGTCATTGGGTTGTAGAACTCAAACACAAAGCGCCATGTATTCCTCCGAGTTTGCAATGGCAGTGTGATACAAGATGCCATAGCTAAATAATTGAAATATGGACTTGCCTACAGCAAATAACTGAGCAGTGTTTCAAATGTTGTTATTTTTTGAATATTGCAGGCCCATCTCTATGCATTGACCCATATTTACTATTCAAGTATTGCTGCTTCATCAGTTGATCAATATGGAGTGCTGGTAGTTGCACCTTCACCAATCTGATAAACATGGATAACATTGTTGAATCCCAAAGATAGGTCAAGTTCAGGAAATTGCCTGTACAATAGAGTGCCCTTTAGGAAAAGCATGTAACGTTCAACCCCAAAGGAGAAAAGAAGACACTTCACTTTTTTCCACATTCCAAAAACATGTTGATGGATTATACTGGGCTTTTATTGCCACTACAGTAAAATATGCCAAGGTCATGCAAAGAAATCATGGGAATGTACAGTAGTCTCACAGCAGTACAGAAAAGGGGAAACGTGGCAGAACAACAAAGGAATCCATTTTATACCAAGCAAATCTGGAAGTCATAGATTTGAGAATCTAAGCTTGGAGCGTAGCCAAAAACTGGTTTGTAAAATTAGACATTGGGCATCAAATCTCATCAAAGATGACACTACTATTCTCAGCTGTTTTAGAGGTGTTGTTTTATATGATGGAACCATTTGTGTACTACTAATAGAAACCTGGGGATATGCAAAACGCCCCAAAGTAGAGGCAGCTGTTCATTAAACTAAAAAGATGGCAGGCAGAAGGGACTTCATTAAGTGGATTCTCACAAGGAAGCAGAAGATTTCCCAGATCAGTGCCCGTGTTATATAGAAGGGCACAGAAAGGACCAAGAACAAGGAGAAGAGGAGATAATCCTCGCTCTCTATTTCAGGTCACAGCTCATTGAAGTGACTATGATTCAATGTAGCCAATATGTTTTAGTGTTATTTGAGTCTGGTCAAGGCCATATTAAAGACAATAAGGTTGTATTACATGGAAAGCCATTATAAACAGTGGGTTTATCACCGTCCTGATGGTGGCAGACAATCTCTCTAGATTTCTCTCCTGTGCCTCCTTAGTCCAGAAGCAGAGCCTTTAGACAAAGTTGTGTGCAGCCTATGTACAAACAACTATATAAAAGGTGAGCACAAATCTTGACAATACTACCTTATACATTATAAGACAGTTGGCTGGACATCTCTATGCACTTTCTTCAGGCAATAGGTAATAATAAACAATGCAAGAAACATTGGATACCAGATTGAGGAGAAATATTGGAAAATGCTTTAGTATGACCTGACACCAATATGGTGTTCATAAGAAACTTATGCCCTCTCCAGTCACACTCATGCCCCCGGGATTTTTGCCATACAAAATAAATGAGTAAACATTTATTCTGTGCTATTAGTTTGCACAACTGTACAGAAACCTTCAGATACCTCTTTAAAGACAACCATTCACCACCTTCAACTCTTTTCATCCTTCAATAGGTGTCGCTCAACTGATTCCAGCAGAGTTGCCATTTGGTTCAGCAAGACAATGTTTTCTACTGTCAAGTGGGCAGTCCCTGTCTTTTTGCTCCGGAAGAGGACCACCCTCCTGAGAATAGACAGCATCATTGTGCTGAAACAATTACTTGGTATTTTTTCTCTAGCTCCAACTATTTACAACTGCACCAGAATCAGTGAAGAGCTGACCATCATAGCAATGGGTTGGAGAATTTCACCACCAGATTATAAAGTTATAGGGGAGATTATAGCCCTCCCACAGCAGTTTTCTGGCATCAAGGTGGTGCATATTTTGGCATATGACAGGTTTGTCTAAAAATTGGTGCCTTCTTGAGTGGGGCGGAATATATTAGGGCATAGCCTCTGTAGCTAAAATATCTACTGTAGATCATAGTTTCTAGCAGTTTTGGCACATGAACAGTGTGCACCTCCTAATGGTAGAATACGTTATACCAGCAGGAATTAGATTGAGGCCAGTGTATAACACTCATTTATCACTGGTTTGTGACACCTGCCCTCAGGTAGCTAATATAATAATCCCATATATACATCTGAAATATGTATTCCCTATTAGATCAATATGGAAGACAGAGGGAAGTCATATCAATTCAGCATAATATAGGAATATCACTGTTATGACCATGACAATATCACTTTATGACCATATAAATTTTATATATATATATATATATATATATATATATATATATATATATATATATACATACACACACATACATACATACATACATACACACACACACACACACATATATACACACACGTCTGTTTAATCATCCATGGTTTTTTTTTTCTATATATATAATTTTTTTTAATCATTTTATGGACATTACTTGCTGGCAGCAACTAACAGAGCTTGCTCACAGCCTGTCTAAAAAATATGGTCACACTCGGCCTGTTAAAAGGTGTGAAAAATGGAATCTGGCTTATTGCCTGAAGACAAAAAAAAAAAAAACCCTAGCCGATGACATGCTAGTGTAAGCCTTGCCGCATAAGATCCATAAAGCCACTAAGGACAACGTAGCCTGGTTCTGTTAGCAATACAAATACTTAATCACTTCTCCAGAAGATGTCAGGTCACTTCATCATGTGGTCAGAGAAATATATGGTCACTCTCTCTATAGAAAGTGATGGATGAGAGTCACATAGGAATGTAACTAGCCTTTTCATCTGCCTACTACATATTCTAATGGATTTATTTTAGAACGTAGGCACAGAAAAATTTAGTCCAACCAGAAGACTGCTCGGATATTCTTCATGATCAAGTATTGACACCATTAGAAACATAAAATGGTACAAAAAGGCAACAAAAACAAAAACACCCACAAAAAAAACAACTACTTGTAGCAATAACCAGAAAAAGAAGAATTTGTCACCTACACACAGAATAGGTAATAAATGTCTGACTGCAGACGGCCTCCCCAACCACCACAGTGGGGGGTCCCGAGTCCTCTATTCATCATTACTAAAGGAATGAGGAGGAATGCACAGGCACCCAGCCTCTCAATGTGTATCGGGCAGATGGGAAACAAATCAAGTATAGTATGGCCCCAAAGACTTCTATGAGTAGTGTATTGCGGCCATTCATATGTGGCCATTTGTGTTACAGTTTTGTCAATTTCTGAACTGTTGTATTTTTTTAAATAAAAAATCAAAAGCGGAAATGAATACATGGCCAAAGGTTCCAAATATGGAGTTCTATCATTAAACCTATTATATTGCTTTGTCTGAACACATTTATTGAGAAATCTTACACAATGTGTGAAGGTATTAAAAACTATTAAGTGTATATACAAGGGAAAGCTCACTGCCCTACCTGAAATAGTCCAATTCCCAAAGACAAGTCCTCACTAGGGTTGAGCGATCGGGATCGGAAGAGATCAGATTCCGATCAGCGATCGAGTAAATTTCACGACCTCGATCGGAATTCCGACCCGATCTTTTCCAGCAGAATCGAGATCGGAGGTTATCTCAAGATCGGCTCAACCCCAAAAGTGACTTTTCCCATAGAAAAGCATTGACTAGGGTTGAGGATCGGGATCGGAAAAGATCGGATTCCGATTGGCGATTAAGCAAATTTCACGATCTAGATCGGCTGGAAAATGATCGGAAATCGGATTTTAAAATCGATCTTGAAATCTCAAGAACGGCTCAACCCTAGTCCTCACTTTTCTATAGGAGACATCACATCTGGTGAAACTTGACAAAAACACATATTAACCCTTTCTGAACTCTAAAAAAGGTAGATCTACAATGGAAATGCTTTATTCTTGAATCTTGGTGCCCCAAAGAAGCCTTTATAACAAATCTGAGACCCAAGTCGCCAACTTAACTCCAAGGGTTTGACCTACACAGGTGCCTAGCAAGAACTAACTTTTGGGTAAGGCCCCACGTTGCAGAAACAGCTTTTTTTTGTTGCAGTTTTTTGAATCAAAGCCAAGAATGGCTACAAAACAAATGGGAGATATACAAGAAGTTCTTATACTTCTACCTTCTGCTCAATCCACTCCAGGCTTTGTCTCAGAAAACCGCAGCGAAATCTGCAACAAAAGCTGCGTTTCTGCAACGTGGGCCCTTAGCCTTAAAGTAAACTTCAATTGGTCATATAAACAAAGAATATTAGAAATGTAAATATATTTTATACCCGTAAAGATTACCTATTAGTTTTGTGGTTGTTTCTGGATATACATCACAAAGGACTTGACTGCAGGCTTCACAGTATGATCCCTACAGATCTTTACCAAGGAAAGCAGAGCTGCAAACACAATCTAAATACTCTGGTATCTGCGCTATATACACATGATATCAGTGTAGATTACCTGCACGGTATGCCTCACCATCAATGGTTGAAACCCGGTATAATCTATGAACAGCACAGCTGAACCATGACAATGTGAATCAGGATAGATGTTGCTGGTCTAGTATGATGTATGAAGGTGTAGAATTTATTTATTTATTTTTTTAAAGGAGTCTAAAAATGTATCGAAATAAGCCGAATAATAAAATGAATGGATGGCAGTATTAATGTATTTGATATACCTAGGTATTTCTTCCCACTGCAGTGAAATATAAAGCACATTAATGGGAAGCTCGGGCAGCTATAAATTGCAGTCCGCAATAGAAGGTTGTGAAGCAAGCCTAACCAATATTTAGTGTATTTATGATGGGGCAGCCGTACATGCCATCAGTACTGATAATTACCAGATGCCGCAGCAACCTCCTGAAATGTCAGCTTGGAGAAGACCTTTTCCCTTCCCTTCCTTGTGTATACGAGCCGCTACATGTGTTCTCTGGAGATTATGTTCTGTGTGATTACTTGCAATGATTTTTATGTACCAGGGGCAATAAACACAATTTATGGCACAGCAGATGCTAACTGCAGAATGAGAGTGGAGTTAATAAGACTTGTTCTTGAATTTACTTCTGTGCTGGAAAAAAAAATAAGATAAAAAATTGAAACAAAAAACTGTTTGCTAAATCAGAAAAAAAAGTAGAGCACAGTTCTCGTAACATCGTGCGATACCACCTAGCACAGTGGAGACAGCATTGTGTAAGTATTCAACATGTGACTTCCACATCAGGGATATTCTATAAATTTACTGCCATTATTAATCTCTTATATTCATATATAACACATACTTTCAATATTAGAACAGAGCATTTAATAGCGAAAGCTCAGCAAATTCTCTGTGCACTGTCAAGTGAAAAATACTGCCTCCCCTAGATAATGAAGCATAAATCTCCAGCTACAAGTTATATATCAAACAGCTAGTAAATGTATAGGAGCCTGACAGACACATCAATAACATTTACACATAAATAATGGATGGAGATATAGGAATGGGGGCTCCTTTATGCTTTCTGGTGGTCTGGAAAATGAATGAGATCACAATCCACTTATCGTATTGAAGAAAAAAAATTATATATATATACACGCACACACATACACAGTATATATATATATATATATATATATATATATATATATATATATATATATATATATCTCAATAGAGCATATAAATACACGTCCTATACATATATAAATATATTTTATATAAGTATATGTTACATATATACACACTGTTTGCACACATTACATATGCTTGGTCATTATTTTGCTGAAGTCCACACAGCATTGAGACTTACCTTCTGTCTCCTATACCCCCTGATAATGGAATATTTATATACAGAAATGTATAAAGATGAGTCATAAGGGATATGCAGTAAATATCAGAGATCACCAATTTTAATAGCTCTTCAATCTTTAGGTGTTCAATAGGAGAGATCCATTTCTTTACAGTGATATCACATCTGAACCATGCACTAGGACCAGAGCTCACAATAGCTACAGGTATGTATTTCTGCCATCTTTCCAAAATTCTCTTGGGGAAGCTTACTGCACATTGCCAAGTACCTAGTCTATTTGGGTAACTCTTAAAGAGAAACAAGCATCCAGTGTATGCCACTGAAGCCCATGGGCAATGGATGCCACCGTTGTGTCACACCCCTCCACTGTATGTAATATAAAGGTTGGGAGCCACACTCTATTGGGGTCTAAACCGTTCAGCCGGTCTCTAATCTACATATAAATATGCAAACCCTGACTCCGAATTCTTAACTCCAACCCTCTATAGACTTATGTCAATCTTATAAATTATCAAGCATTGAACTACAGAGAAACAAGGTGGATGGTACTCCTAACCTAAACTGAATGGCTTTATAACCACCCATATGGATCCTGGTTGCCTCATATACAAAATGTAGGTTCCATTTATTTCAATGGCCTGAAGAGGGATCCCGAGCAGGGGGATCACACTCCATGATGTCCACTTGTGCTTAAAGTATAAGGAAAGGAATTCCCACAATAACCTAAAAGTCAAGTTCTCCTATGTAGAAAACTCCTCATTGTGATCATATACAGTAGAAGACTTCACCATACATCACCTCCTTGATAACTTAAAATACACAGACAATATCATTTTCTTCAAAACAGTCACTCATACAATATGTATCTATTTATTACTAGGTTTTCATGGAAGATGAAGCAGACTGTAACCAAGCATATATTTTAGGAGAGGTTGAGACAAATTCAACGTGGCAGGAGGAGACAGGCATCAAGCAGCAAGGTCTCAGTCTGCAAGGCATGGACTAAAGATTAGTGACTCAATTGCGCATTATATGCTCGATGAAGAGAATAAAGCTGACCTTCTGGTGGCAGATAAAAATAGATTATTGGACAGATGACAAAAATGTGTGTTGGTCTGACTGGTGAGCAAGAAATGCAGAACACTCCAAAGAAACAAATGTGACATCAAAAGATTTCATAACCTATAGGTTTTCCTATAGGTTGTCATAATGTGAGTGAGCAGAAACCTCAAGTACATTTATATATTATGTAATATATATTAAAGATTTATTAAAATCAGTACAAGTATACAGCACATTGAAATGTGGGTAGGGATCTAGAATATATGGAAAACCCAGTCTGAGCACAATATAATATTATATATGTGGCTAGCCAAGTATTCCAATGGTAATATTGTATCAGGGCTCAGGACCCTGTACAGTCTGCTTATTACCAAAGGGGTCTAGAAGAGAAGGATTTGGGACCACCTATAAGGATGGTCACTATTGTCACAGCTTCCTCCTACTATATTTTGTGAGCAGCAGACAAAGGATATATTCATACAGTTTTTTGCAGGCGGATTTTGATGCAGAATACTCATTAAAATCCATCTAAAACACCCCCAAAACCAGCTAGGAGGAAAAAAAATCTTAGAGATATTGAAAGGAAAGATTTATTTTTGGCAGATTTTTCCTCAAAAATCCATCTGCAGAAAAATTGCATGTACTTAGCCTAAAAGGGATTTTCCAACCCCAAATGTAGTTTTCATATTGATGACCTGTCACTCGCCCCTTGCATAGACCAAGATGTTCAAGATGCCAGCGGCTACTGCAGTGGAAGCACCCTGCTCCTATTCAAGTACAAGGAGTAGAACTGCAATTTCCCAGGTCCACCACTATACAGAGGACGTCACAGCAGCTCCGCCCCATCCACTGCAGTAGACTCTAGCACCTGGAGGCTGCCAGAATCGCTGATCTGTGCAGGGTCCACATGCTGGACTCACAAAGATGAGATACAAATGGCCTATACTAGGTCATAAGTACGTATTTGGGATTGTAAAACTCATTTATAATGAGAAATGTGTGGCCAGTCATGGTAGCTCTTGGCTTACCCTTTCCCCCACAAAAGTTCTTGTGATATTGCAATCTGTAACATGAAAATATTCACGCAGACAATATAGTTTGATACAACTATATTATGTACATTATAGATTCTTTATATACTTACACACAGCTATACAACATAAAACCAGAAAAATAAGAAGAAATCCATTTTTCCATATTATCTACCTACCAGTGCTTACATTTTAAAAATCAGGGTTAGACTGGAAATTGGTAATTAACCTCATTCCTCACCCTTGTGAAAAGATGGCTTATAGAGGGTCAAAAATCAGAAAAATGTAGCTTGACGCACTGGGGAATGAAAGTGATTAGCGAGAGCCATGATGTGACAGAACGCAAGACTTCATTAGCATATGCATAATATGTGCCGTGAACATCCTGCAGGTAGGGAGAAATGATGCAAGGGGTATGTGATCTCAGGGAGTACCGCATATATACTGAGGAGCTTTATTTGCACATAAAAAGAAAAAAGAAAGTTAAATATAAATATAAATATAAATATATATATATATATATATATATATATATATATATATATATATATATATATATATATATATATATATTTAATCCATCAGAAATGGAAACTTTATTCCTAGACCTAACTATGAAGTAGATGAATAAGGAAATGGGATTCAGCACCTCAATGTTGTGGACAGCACCAGCCCCCCTAGCACATAGCCAGAATCAGAAAGTGAGAAGACTCTGTCCAATGAACCGATTAAAACACATTACATGCTCCTGTAATAAGAATAAGTTAGGGTCTCAGACACAGTTGTGTATTAAAGAAACCACCACCTTTACTTTCATACTGTAATAATATTATACCATTTTATTTATATAGAGCTAACATTCCACAGGACAAAACCAGAGTTTACAATTTATTACATTTTAGGGCAGGGTTCACATGTAGTGAATAAGTTACTGTCTAGATTTGCAGGTGAAAAATCCACAGGGTGTTACCATAGCTGCAAAGTAGATGAAATCAATGAATCTCATCAATGTGCTGGAAAAAAAAAAAAAATCAGGTAAAATAAAAACATTCGGTATAGACTTCATATTTGCATGTCAATTGTTAGCGCAGATTTTCACAGTGGATTTGTGTCTCTGCAATACATTAAGTGAAACGTGAAGCAAATCTGCAGAATCTGAGCTCAAACCTGCATAGATGTTTTTCTTTGTGTAGGCTTACCCTGTTTTTTGGATAAACATTTTGCTCCATTTTAGGAATTTTATTTTTAATCCAAAACAGTGTAGAAAGAACCTAAACAAGAATTTTTCCAGGTAAGAAATAGACTGTAGTATTCTTTATAGTCTAGAAATGAACCACCTCTGATAATATATTACAAATAAAAAATAAAAAAATCCCACACACCAAAAATTATATCTGTTAAATAAAATTACCAATTTTTCTTTTCAGTATTAGCCATAATTTTCTTATCGTCCATTTCCCGAAGTACTTCTCCGCAATTTACAACCCTCTCCTTCCACTTATTACTTTGGGCAATCTAAATGATCATCTATTTGTTGACAGTGGCGACATCTACATAAATAGAATATGACCAACTGACCGGAGCAGTCACCTCATGTCTTTAGAGAAGGCAACATTGAGGCCAGTTAAAGGATGCATTGGTCACCTGACTACAAACAGGACCTCATCATCAGCAGGGATCATCATGAGACTGGCAACAGCCAATGGAGCCGAAGAGCCAATGAAACATCAGTTAACTTTCTAACTTACTGAACGGTCACCATTGTGTTATAGAGCAGAATACAGCGATAAACCACATACTTCTGCTATGCTTGGCAGTTTTGTAGAAAAACTCAAATCCTATACAATTTTACGGTGGGTTGACACCAGCGTCTGGACTCAGTTATCAGGTTTCCTTCTTCTGTATGCAGAAGACAGAAAACCTGTCATGCCGAGTCCAGCCGTGAGCGCCGGTGAGTGTTTTATGCTCTCCGCGGTGAAACAGTTTTTTTAAACCGGACACAGAGTACTGCATGTTCAACTCTGCGTCCAGTTTAAATTAAAAAAAAAAAAAAAAAAAGTTTCGCCACGGAGAGCATAAAACACTCATCGGCGCTAATGGCTGGACACTTTTCAAACCCATTCAAATGAATGGGTTTATAAGATGCCGGCAGGTTTCCGTCTCCTGCTCAGTTTTGTGCAGAAAACGGAAACCTGCAGAACGGAGTCCCGGGCGCAGATGTGAACGAGCCCTTAGGTAGTTGATTCACTGGGGGCAGGTTTTCAGCTTCTTGAAGCACTGCTCTCACCACTCAGACCCCTACCATCTACTGCCTGTGTCACCCCCATACAGTCAGAGTAGATCCTACCATGGTTATAACAGCACAAGTCCTACAACAGTGCTCCCAAGGCTACAGCCCCTCCCCCAGTGCACCAAGTACCTCATTTGCAGAAAAGTTGCTCAAAGTTGTTTTTCTCCAAGCCTACAAAGGCACACATAATAGTATGATGTACATCACTGCCATGTGCTCTGTAACATGGAGGCGGCACTTGAACATGCTATGAAAGTTTTTTAAAGAGTAAAAAGAAGAAAAATAAAATACTGCAGGTAAATCACTTCCATAAAAAGTTATGAAGCCAGAAAAAGGAATATTCATGGCACTGAAAGGTGACTTTCATAATTTTTATATCTTCTTCTTTGAATTTCACTGCAAGAACAAGGTATCAGGGGAACCCCAAATAATTTCTATGTAGGATTAACTGACCATAGGCCATTAAATCTAAAGAGGAGGAATTCAATGATCCGTATTCAATGATTTCCTTGGTCCCATCAACATTAAGGCTTCATTTCACCATAGCGCTCATCATTAGCCATTCAGGAATGGATGAGAGGCTGCGCTCATTCTAGTCTACAAATGAAGGTTCATTAACCAATAGAAAATGAGCCCGATAAGGAACTAATCAGTATATAGAATAGAAAACATACAAAGGCCGAGGGCGCAGAGCCGCTATGTATAGTATATGGCGTATACAGTGCAGGGGAACAAGAATATAAGCATATCTGTACAGAAAACCAACTGTCCATGACAAC